>NC_090447.1:1428377918-1429005106 GCF_031143425.1 Pleurodeles waltl
CAAGTGATATTTTCAATCATGCATTCCTAACTCCAAGAGCAAAAGCTGAAATGGAGATTGAAACACTGCTGCATGCCTTGTCAATCATTAAATTAAACAAATACCTAAACCACAGACATATTCAGACTTCTGGTGAAAACCTGCCCACCACTATATTCTACGATTCACAAAACTGATGAATCAAACTATATTTGGGCATTCATTAAATGTCAGGCATGACCCTGCTTCCAGACCTTCAGCAAACAAATGCAAACATCTTGTGACTGTCAATATGCAAATCCACACAACTAGGTTCATACATTCACTGGAAAAAAAAACACACCCACACATGTTTATTCCAGTGAGGGCATGCTGGCCGTGCCCATATAAAGCCAAGTAAAGTTAGACTTTAGGTCTAAACTTAGACGTTTGGTCTAAGAGTAAAGTTAGACTTTTTGACCAAAAGTCTAACTTTACTATGAGTAAACATTTTAGACTTTTGGTCTAAACTTAGACTTTTGGAGTAAGTTTACCTTTGTGAATCGGGCTCGCATATTTTAAGTGAATCGGTAAAACTAGTGTTCACTCAATAGTGGGCCCTAATGTATAGCCTTTGGTGCACTTAGCTTGCCTTATCCGGGAAACAGCCTTTACTACGCAATGGGAACCATGCAGTTCCTTAACAACGCACTCTCAACAACGAATGGGTCTTTACCGCGCATTCTTGAACCACGCAGGTCTTTACATCAACTTATTTTAGGGAACGCGTAATTGGACTGCTGTTGGATTTTAAGTCCAACACCTTCCCTACTGTAGCGCAGACTGGAGTTGGAATAGTAAATTATACCATTCCACAGTCCAGCACCCCCTAAAGCAAATTGCTGTAAAGATCTTCGTCCAGGGCAAAGACACATTTGTTGTTTAAACCGCGTTGTAAAAGCATGCGTTAAAAATGCTTGCATGATCCGTCATGCAACCACCTTAACCAGAGTACTATGCCAAATCATTAGTGCCCGTTTACCTGAAGCAAGGTTAATATTTATTTAATGTTCCAGCTATAGCCGTAATATAGTAAGACCAACACATAAAAAATTAAAAGTAGAATAGTACAAATCTAATTCCAGATTTAATATTCTATAATATAAAAATAAGAGACTTCAAACTAAACAATTATAAATAAATGTAAAGAATCCATTCCACTTCATTCCTCGGAATAAGCTCAGTTTACCATGTACACAAAACATAATTGAGGCAGTAGCAAAAGCATTACCTCCTTTTTCCTTTCATTCTTGAAGGAGCAAAACTCATTTCTAACTTTTACCAATTATTTTGTACAGAGAAACGGTGAAAGTATTGATTTTGTTGAATGCGAGCAATAAACCGCACACACTGTCTATAAGACAACAAATCATGCCATAAAAAATAATAACACCGTGCAATAAACTCTTTCTGGCTCTTTCCTGAACATAAACCAGGCAGATTATGGAGTATAGTTAGCCACCACAAACCCTTTCTCTATCCCAATAGCAGCATTATGGAAATTATAGAAATTTGCTGTTTCCTGAGCAGACCTTGTAACCAGCAGATACAGCACAGAAACAGTAGCGCACTCTTCTCATAAAACAGGCAAACCACGGACAGCAGTAATACACAAGGTTTCTGCTCTCATAGAACAGCTGCAGATTGAGTAAAATACGTTTAACTCCCTCTCTGGACAGGTTCACGGCGGAAAAAAAAGCAAAGCAAATTTCTAGTGGTTCAGAAAACACAGCCTCACACAGAGGCCCCGACTCTTGTCTTCCTTATATGGTGCACGTGAGACCAAAGGCTAACAGCAGAATCAAAACAGCAGGATGGGTCTGGGCCCATGACATACCAGGGTTAACACTGTACCGAGGAGCTGCCTCCCTTAAGTTCATCAAGTGACCTAAGCATAAGCAGCCAGCCAATCAGGAACCACTGTTTTTGAAGGTGCGCCGTGACTGGCTCTCTAGCCTATCAAGTGTTAGATATTAGTAGTCATAAAACTCAAAAGAGTTTGCAGATGGCAATAAGGCAAGTGTATTTGCTTATTCGAGTGAAAGGGCCTTGAAGGGGAAACAGTAGATGGTACGAGTGCTTAAAAGGACAAAGACAGAGGGTGGATTGAGAGAGGATGAGAACTGAGGCTTTAGATGGTGGAGTCCTGAAGCAGCACACAGGCATGGGCTAAGAAGAGGTATAGAGGTGGCAATATCCCTGGGTCAGAAAGGGGGATATCCAGGGGTAAGAGAAGTGAAAGGATGACCAACCATGGGTGGGATGAGCCGATGACAACCAAGGCATTAGGGAGATGGGACGGAGCACCAGCAATCTACATTTATCCTGCGCTGGGTGGGGATTCTATGCTGGTGTCACTCGCTGCATCACTTTGGTCCACATTCCTGGAAAGGGCTAGAATCGAAACGACAGCTCTAACTCTGACTTTAACGGATGGATCAAAGACTTTTAAAGATGACAGGACACCATTCACATGAAGAGGCTCAAAAGACCACCACCGCCCTAAATAGACCCTTCAAGAGCCAGCCATTGTATTTTTCCCATGTGAAGCTTCCTATAAAGAAAGTGCAGTATGGTGGTCTTGTTATAGATTCATATACACATGTGCCATCACGGACGGATATAGATGTAAAGATGGCGTCTTGCTAGCTGCCTTGCTTCTGCTGGTCTCTTCTGTCTTACTCTAATTGTATTACATGACTGTTCTAAAGATGCTTTCTGTCTGTAAGTGGATCATATTATCACATTCAACAAACTTCTTTCTTAATGCATTCTTAATAAACATAAACTGTCTACTAAGCATGGGGGCAGTGCCTACCAATGGAAGTAGGAGTGGCTTCTAGCAGCTTGTATTTAGTCATTATTACAGTTGCAGTATTGTAGTCAGTGACAAAGTTGAAGAAATCTGGAAGTGGTCCTGGAGGATGATAGGTGAGGGTGCCACTGATGGTGGTTTTGCTGTCTATGTGAAATCGTAATTTGAGGTGTTCCATGGCTGGGGGGATGTCATCATTTGTGGTGGTGCATTGGATGGATTTTCTCCGCCAGGCTTGTTGATGCGGCTGCAATGGGTGATTTTGTATCCTTTGGGTATTGCTGCAGTGATGTTGGGTGCGGACGTGGGGTTGAGCCATGTCTCAGTGAGGAAATAGACATCTAGAGTGAGGCTGGAGATGAGGTCCCAAATCTCAGTGGTGTGTTTGCATGGTGAGCATGTGTTGAGAAGGGCGAACGCTGGTGTTTTTGTTCAGGTGATGTCTGTGTGTGTTTGAGGTGGAGCTGGTCAGTGGGCTGTGGCAGGTGAAATGGCAGTGGGTGCAGGTGAAAGGTCCTACCGTGGAGCTTGGGTTGATGTGGTAGCAGTCTGTGTTGCAGCGTCCGGAGTCGAGGGTGTAGAGCTCGGTCTTGGTGTATCTGCGGGGGGTGGAGGGCCAGGTGTCAAGGCACAGGGTGCAGTCCAGGTGCAGATGAGCATAGATTGCTTGACTTTGGTGTGCCTTCGGTGTGCCTGCGTTAAGTAGGTCCTGAACTTTTGCAGGGCTTCTGTTGGCAGGGAGAATGGTGAGCAGGAAACCCCTGGCAGGAAAACACGGGCAGTGCTGGTATCACTTGATCAAATGGAGGCAACTGGATCAGGCTGGAACAAGCAGGAACTGAAGGCCACAGGAAAGTGGCAGGTTAAGTGCCCAGGTGCCTGTAATTTGTTGGCAAAAAAATACAGGAAAGTAAGATCTGTGGCCCTCTATCGCATGCACCCAGCAGTCTGGATTTCTGGCTCCACAAAAGAGAAAAAGGGGGGAAAAGATGATCCAACATACAAGAGGGAGCCAGAGGAAAATATAGGTTTGTGGTGACAAGATACCCTTAGCTAAAGTGTGACTACAGGGGCACGTCAGCTATGCACTCCTAAAAATCAGACCTATTTTACATAGGCATATGGTATCAGCAGGTAACAATTCTGCTCCAGACTAAGTAAGCCTGTATGTTAAAATTACTCATATCTCTTAAAAATACACTGGACTGGTAGGGATAGAACAATGGTAACATAGCAATAGGGGCCTTTGTTAGTCCTGATGATAGCATGGACCCTTTGAGACCCCCAAATCATGGGTGAAACATGTTGAATAAGAGGATGCCTGCAATATCACATCCATGGGGATTCTTATGTTAAACCGTAAAATGGGCACTCAAAATAAAGGGGTACTCTGGTAGCCCTTAGGTATTTATATTTTTTCAATTACCCCAAAAAAGATTATCAAAGTGCTCCCTCTACCGGGGTTGAGCCTGGTTTCTACAGTTCCAGGATGAGACCCGATGATGACCTATGTCACTAATAGAATGGGAGAGGGTCTTAAAAAAACATAATAATATATGTCTCTGCATGGTTAAAATTATCAGTCTGAGGATACCTTTGTGGTTTATTGCTCTTGCTCCATAGCTTTCAGATGAAACATTCAAATATTTGATCTTAATGACACTTGACTTCGGAAAATCTGTTCACATTCAAAACAAACATCTTGTTCCAGTGGCCAGCCGTAGAGATCATTACCCTTATCACTGTTAGACTACTCTCTGACTTTTAAGAGTGTTTTGAAATAACTTTAAAATCTACAGTGAGGCGCGCTTTGCATTATTTCCTGTTGATGTAATCAATCTGAGCATATTTTTCTTTGATTTCCTTGGCTAGACCAAGCTAATCAGGCTACATCAGAAGACCCAGTAAGTCAACCAGTCGCTGTTTACTTAGAAAGTAAAAGAGAGAGAGGGAGAGAGAAAAAGAGAGAGAGAGAGAGAGAAATGGTGTCTATGTGCGTGTACCTGCAGAGCTGAAAATGGAGAACCAATGATGTTATGTGTTATGTAAAAACTTTTTGTCAAGACAGACCAGTACGTATTGGCTAATCAGTTATTACATTCATTCTTCCCATGCCCCACTTTCAGGCATTCCTACTTAATAAATTTATGCCATCCAGATGCATAGTTAACTACCATGATCCTATTATACTTCCATTCACATTCTGGGGCCCGAAGCGGGAAGTACTTACCATAATAAATAATACTGCTTCATATAGGCCAAATGGGGTGCAGATAAAATTGGAAGATATTGACCTTGAAGGCATCTTGTTGAAAATTGTGACTGGGGAATACCATAAAATTGAGTTATTGTCTGCAAGATGAAGTATCCCCACTTACGCTAGTAAACATATTTGCTTTATTAAGGCTCTCCTGACACGACAAATAAAAGCTACTGAGAGTAATAAAAAGAGGGGATGGTTTGACCAGGCATGTAGTGATGCATTTGGGGAGTTAAAACTAGCCCTCCGTAGAATACCTAGGGACCCTGTGGTAATCAAGTCGCTCTGTGCAACGTATAAGGAGGCAGTAAAACAAGGAAAATGATACTCCAAAAGAAAGCCTGGGCAAAATTGGACCTAGCTGTGGAAGTAAATGATAATAAGTTGTTTTAAGAAGTAGTCACCACACCTTTTCAAGTTAATGAGGCGGCCCAGGAGTCCTGTAACTTTGTGTCAAGTACTGCATGGGTGGACCACTATTCTGAAATTTTTAAGCAGAGTAATAGGGATTGTGGTCTAGAGGAGGACGGGTGAACAAGGAATGCTCTTCCCTTGAATATTTCTATTGAAGAGGTACTTTTAGCTCTCGACAACAGTGCTGATAGGCCGATAGATGTTTTAAAATCTGCTGTTAATCTGTGGGGACCTATCCTCACTAGGGTTTTTAATACTACAGCTGTTGTGGAGATTTCTTCTTCCAGGGGTTCTTCTATAATTGTTCCTATTTACATAAAAGGAATAAATCTGATCCTACAAATTATTGCCCAATCTCACTTTTGGACTCCTCTGTGAAGGTGTTAAGCAGGATCCTATTGAGAAGGCTGGAAGAGTGAGCACAAAAACATAATATTTTATCCCCTGCCCAATGTGGTTTTAGAAAGGGCCTGGGTACCATTGAGCAGTGTGTAAATTTGGATCTATTAATAGGGACGTACACTAGAGCCAAATTAGAGGCCTTGTACCTTTGCTTTGTAGACTTAAGCAGGGCTTTTGATCGTGTTGCTCATACTATTCTTTGGCTTACCCTGTCTAATCTTGGTGCCCTGAGAGAAATTATCGGGTTTTCCGCCTGACTTTATGAAAACTTATTGTATAAGGTCCATTTTGGTCCTTTAGGTGCATGCACACCCTCCTTTAAAGTAGGAAGGGGCATCCGCCAAGGCTGCTTCCTAGCCCCCATATTACTTTTTTTACAATCACTTTTTTTACAATCTGTTCAGGCAGATGCACCTAGTGCGGCAGCTCAGCTTATACCTCTGTTACTGTATGCTGATGATGCCGTTCTTCTATCTAGGACCCTGATGGGATCACAGAAATTAATGAATGCTTTTGGGGAATTTATGACTTCTAAGGGGATGGTGATTAATAAAACTAAAACATTTACTATGACTTGTGGCCAAAAAGTGAAGAAATGAAAAACGTTTTTCATCCATAATACCCTGATTATTAATGTAAATTAATTCAGTTATCTGGGAGTTACGTTTTCTAGAAACAGGTCTTGGGCACAATGGAAGCAAACTTCAACCATCAGATCTAAAATGGGTAGCAACTCAAATGGAATTTTTAGATTCTCAAGTAAATTAGGTAGCCGCCCTACCATAGAGATAATTGAGATATATAAGGCTAGAGTTATAGCTATGGCCGCTTATGGGGCAGGCCTTTGGGGCTACACGTCAAGCACACCTCTACAAGTTGAGGAAAACAACTTTTTAAAACGTTTACTCTGCTTACCTACCTCATCATCTACATGGTTTATACACCAGGAGGCAGGATTACAGTTTTTAGAGGATGTGCTTTCGATAAGGCCTTTGTTACGGCGGTACAATATTTGGACAAAAGCAGAAACCAGTTTCATTAAATTGATCATCCAAGATTGTTTAAAATTGGATAGTGCCATTAGGATTTCATGGCTTGCTTATATTGATTCCTCTTTTAACACTCTATTCAAATTGTTAGTAAAGGCAGACTCCAACATGTGCTTTCCCTTACCAAGAAAACTATTAAAGATTTTTTCTACAACATAGGATGGAAAGCAGGAGGAGGGTCAAAATAATTAAAGTGTCAGTTGCCTTTTATATGTCTCTTAATTCCAAGGAAGGATGTAAAAGCTACTTATCCTGTGCTACCAGCATGCAACATTGTTTTGTTCTGATAAGATTTAACAGTGCACCATTTAGTGGTGTTTCCCAAAATGAAGTCCTGTCCATCAGAAACGATTCCGTGCCCTTGTGGTGGCTTTACTAAACAAACCACACTGCACTTTATGTTGTTTTGTAAATTGTACTTGTACTACAGGTGTCTTTATCTCAAACCACTTCTTGTTGGACAAAATATTAGATCACATCAAGCTGCCTTGAAGTTCTTACTTGCCTTAAATGTCCATTTTTTGTGCTATAATTTTGCACTTTACATTCTAAAGGCCATCCATATGAATACAAATATTATGTATTTGCCTGCAATTTTGTATTGACTCCTCGTAGGAAATTGATGGGCATGATAAATCTTTTTTAATGAATATTTTAATTATGTATTATTGTGTATGTAATGTTTATACCTTTCTTGGAGAATGATTTTAAGGACTAGTTCGATTTAAAAATGTTAATGTACGTTGATGGCTATTTTTGAATATGCCGAATAAAGTTTATGAACCGAACCGACCCAGTGAGTCAACCAGTCACTGTTTATAGATAGTGAAAGAGAGAGAGAGCAGAAATAGAGAGAGAAAAAGAGAGTTTGCGGGAGCAAGAGAGAGAAATGGTGTCTGTGTGTTTACTTGCAGAGCTTAAGATGAAGAACCAATGATGTTTTGTGTTATGTAAAAACTTTTTGTCAAGACAGGCCAGTACTTATCGGCTACCCATTTATAACATTCATCTTCCCATGCCACACTTTCAAGCCTTCCTGCTCAATGTTGTGATACACAATGGATGACTGGAAGCTGCAAGGGAATATTAAAAGTCAGTTTAAAGGTGACATGTCCTTGATGGTAATGTGGTGTTAGGGTTAGGAAGGGGGTTAGAGTACGAGACACATCTAAGATTGAGGTTAGGGTGAGTTTATAACTGAGGGTTTCTTTGCAGCAGTGTCACTCTGGCAAACACAGCACTTGCAACTCAAAATGTCATTGGCTGTAATTCTCAGAATTATCAATGTTGTCACTGTGTTAAGATTCTGCAGCAACAATGTAACCCTTCTTAGTTTAACACACGGATTTGTCTACTTTCGTCAGTGCTGCAACACCCAAAAATTGTTTGAACAGTTCAATGAGTCCAAAGAAAATTAAAACCAAGATCCTGGTTGTGTGGCAGAAGTCCTACCAAAGAGAAAATGAAACAGTTGTAATTCCACTTTCGTATGCCCGCAACAATAGACAATTAAAACCATTGAGGTACATTTCAGGGGATAAAGAGTTGGTAACAATCCACCTTCCTCAGGACCGTCTGATGAATGGTGATAACTTGGATACTTGACTCTAGCCAATCTCAGAGGGGTACAGAAAAACTGAATTAACACAGTAAAATGAAGAATCTTAAAAGGGTGATAGGGGAACCTTTACAGTAGCAGGCGCCCGTCCCACTTCATACAATCTTGCATAACTGTTTGAAACAGTAAGGACCCGAGGAAGAAAAGGCCTGGGAGGTTGGAGACCTTTGATGTGTCCGGCACATGGTAAGCAATCCTCAATAAGGATGCAGGTACAGTTATCAACAGCTTGGATGACCAGTAAATCAAGATGTGACAAAAAGGTTGAAGTCCTAGGCTTCTTGGGACCTGAAGGATGAGATCCCTTGAAATGAACAGGAAAGCAGTTTGCAGGGTCCAGATGCCAATTTTAAGATTCCACCTTTCCACCGCTAGTCGACTTTTCTGGATTGTAAGAGACGTTTTTCACATATTGACTTCCCACAATTACTACAACAAAAAATCCATTAGGTGACTAAAATCAGAGCTTTTCTTGTACAAAATTAGTTGAATGCATGTACTCAATTATTAGTTCACCAACCCCCCAGTAATAATGTTATTACATTTAGAACCATCTCTTTGATTGACGTTTCATACCCCAATGAAATATTGGAAAATATTTTGACAAATCGGGGAGCTCTCCTAAAATTAGTGGCCTGGTACAGGATCTTTTAAGAACAAGTGAATGATGATGATGAGTTTGGTATAGGCCGAAATGGCAAATGGATGTGGCAGTTGATTTCACGTACACAGAGCCGAGAAAGATCTATCAGTTGTTTTATTGCTCAGTTAGGGCCAGCAGTTCGAGAAAGATGCAGATGTTCATTTTCAGGCTATTGTGCTGTACCACAGCTACCCAGAACACATTTAAATCAGCCTTTTTGGCCAATTGCCGATGACGCCCGTGTATACAGTTAGGCACCTGACACCATATCTTATTCAGCTGGCCCCAGAGCAGTGCTTTAAATGAGCAGGTACTGTCCGGTACTGAGCACCTGCACCGCTTTAATTTCAAAGGGAGAGTACATGCACTTCACAGCACTGCTCCAATATATTTATTGGGAGAGTACCGGCTCTTCTCTGGAGCAAATAGGTACTTTAATTAGTGAGTACCTGCACTTCTATATTTCCATTTAAAGCACTGCTCCAGAGGGAATATTGTTGGCGCTATATATTTGGCCATGGAAGCCAGAAGCTGAATATAGCCCTAAATTAAACTACAAAATGGCAATTTTAGGGTATGTGGGTTCAACTCGCAGCATTTCTGAAGGGGCACAAACTGTATATGATTCTGGTACGCACCCTGATCACATTAATAACGAAAAATGTAGCTCCACCAAAGGAGATACAATGGTTGATGAAATTTAAAACGATGCATTTTTCAATTCATTTATCGTAAGACAATTACAGCAATGGAGGGGCCCGCGGGAAGCAAGAGCAACGCTCTAGTCTTCCCGCGGGTCATTTCGGGAAAGGAAGTGACGGCGAGGGACAGGGATTGGGAAGAAGGTAAGTGAGGGCGGGTCTAGGGGGAGTAAATAAAAGGGGTTGGGGGTGGAGGGACCGGCCTCTTTGCCGCGATTCCCTCGCGCTTTTTAATTTGGCCTCCCACCCACCCGGCAATTGGAAGAGCGATTTGGAAGGACGGAAGTTAGAGTCGAATAGCAAGGAGGGGAGGGAAATTGTCAGTTAGGGCAGGTTGCAGGGGTGAGCGAGCAGTAGATGGGGGAGGGTGGTGAGTCAGATGCGGGCTTGGCCACCCTTCCAGGGAATAAACAAGCAGGTGAAGGCTCTGAGTGGGGGTACGCACGAACTAAATGGGGCATGAAAGGAAAAGGGGAGTGCGTAGGGGAATGGAAACGAGATAAAGGTTTTGAAGGAGAAGGATGAGCGAGGAGAGGTTAATAGGAGGGCGTTATTAAAGTTACGGTTACGTTTGAAAGTTAATGGTTATGTTACTTATGCAATCCTGTCCTAATAAATGACCTTTTACACTAAAACAGCTGTCACTGAATTATTTCCCGATCAGGAAATTTGTGGCAATCTGGAGCGAGTGTCAGAATGCTATGATTGTACATAGTTCTTGCTGCCACATAAGTGCGTCTTCACAGTACGGAAAAAACAATTGGTACTTTTATCCAAGTATATGGTACTCCTCGACCTGGGAAGGACAAAAGGCTGAGTTAGTCTTAATATTATTACAACTAGTGACATCCACGTTGCATGCAGATCTCTGAATTATACCGTGAACCCATTGATTTCTATTTTGCATTCAAGATTATTTCTGAAGTTCACGCGGCAGTTTTTTTTTTTGCTACTTAATCAAATAAAGTTAATCGTTGCAAAGAACCTTTGAATAAATGTCCATTGAACCCTATTTTATTAAAAAAGGGTCAGAGAGACATGTGGTTTTTTACCTTTTAAAAAAGCATAACTTGAGTAGAGTAACTCAAAGGACTAGTTCGCTACTAAGTAGAAAAATGTGTCTTATTTAAGAAGGCATTGACGTAGACTCGAACTCAAAGCTAGCCACGCAGTTTTCCATTTAAATTTCGATTGGTGGATTACGATGAGTTCGAAATATAACTGACCATTGCACAGAGAATGATAAAAGTCCTACGATTCACTTTATTTTTTGAGAGATTCTATGTCGCCGGTAAATATGGCGTTCCCGCATATGCCAGCAGAGGGCGCACGACAATTTAATTTGAAATCACCGTTGGCTCTTGAAAATATATCCACGATACTTCGGTTTTGGTTCACACAGAACACAGGTCTAGAGTTTTTCGGGCTATGTTCTGTGTAATGGCGAATTCCCTCTGATCACTAAACAGAAAGAAACAATGGAAGGACCGAAGGAAAACATGAAAAAACGATGCGTAAAATGAAAGCGAAAAGGGAAGAAAAGGAAAAGGTTCTAAATGACAAAACTGAAATGGAAATGAAAAAAAGAAAATATGATAGCAAAGTAAATGTGAAAGAAAGAAATTAACAAAGGAAGCGTGAAAGTAAGAAACGAAGAGCAACGAAGTGAAGAAAGTTAACAAAGGAAATAAAGTGAGAAATAAAAAGGTACGAATAAACGAAAAACGATAAAATGAGATAAAGGGAGGCATGGAGAGAATGGAGAGAATACAAGAAAGACAAAAGTAAAGGAAGAAATAAAGATCGGAAGCAGGAAGGAACTTGGGAAGGAAAAAACTTGAAACAAACCAAAATAATTCGCAGTACCAAAAATAACAGTATACTGAGGCGAGTCCTGTCCGAGGAGACATATTATTGTAGTTTTACAACCTAACACATAAGGAGATCAAATTTGTTTTTAAACTTTGGAAAGAGGAACATTGGTTAAAAAGCTATTTCCAAAGACCACAGTGACACCTGGCAGCCCATGGCGAGTCTGTGCGCCGGCTGAGAGAGCCCAGCTAGCCCCAGTGCTCCTGGTGACTGCTGGCCAAGAAGAGGGAGAAACAGCATACTATGCTGTAAACATTCGAGGATGAAAATAGCCCCTGTGCTGCTTGTTACACTCGTTCATATTTTATTTTAATTATTATTTTTACCATTTTCAAGCAGATAATGTTTGACCTAAGCTGCAAAAAGCCCTCCCTCTAACAGCACTCTCTGGGTGATGCTACCCACGTAGAAGTTGTACTGTGGTGGGTAAGAAGTGTTCTGGGCAACCTGCTGCTCGGACATCCTGATCACATTTTCCAGACTTCAGCATATTTTGTGATCTTGGGCAAAGAATCTGTCCTTCTTGTGCCCCAGATAAAACTGTGTGTGAGAAATTGGGTTGTTGGTTGAGGGAGGTGAAACCCTACTCAAGCAACAGTCACAATCATTGTCAGGGTGAACCACAATGAGTTACTAAACTAACCTGTGCTTAACCATCTGGTAGCTTGGCACAAAAGCAGTCAGGCTTAATTTAGGGGCAATGTGCGAAGTATTTATGCGGCACACAAACAGTAATGATGTGAAAACACAACACAAGAAAATATCAAACCAATTAGGAAAAATATAATAAAATTGAATAAATTATTTGATATCCAAATGGCAACAATTCAATTCAGTAAAACTGAAGATATGCAATTTCAAAGATGTGGCTCAAAGTAGCGCCAAAAGGCGCAAAGCGCCAACTGAGGGTATCTGGTCGTGCTGGACCAGTAGAAAGTCACAAGTTCAGGTTGACCACGATGGAGTCCAGACCGGACACAGGACCAAGTTTGGCTTGCAGTGGATTGCACTTTAAATCTTTGGTGCTAGGCAGGGTTTCACACTGGCAAGCATTTGTCACTTCACATCAGATTTGGTGGAACTTTCAGTTATGCTGGTACCGCACCCTTCACCCCTCTTCCAAAGATCCAGGACTGGAGAAGTGCCACTTGGAGGGTCAAGACACACTCATGCTGGGTCCAGGGGCAGGTGGCTGGAGACTTTTCTTTCCCTGAGGCTCTGATAAGGAGGCAAACCATCTAGCCCCTGGAGTCACTCAGGTGGTCCTGGGTGCATGCCGAAAAGCAGGTCTCAAGCAGGAGTGCTCTGAGTGCACAAGGCAGGCTTCAGGCAGCAGAGCAGGCCTCTTGGTGCAACAGGACAGTCCTCTGAAGTACACAGCAAGCCACAGACAGCAGGGCAGTCCTCTTTTTAACTACCATACTGCCCATTGGGCGATGTAGGGCCTACCCTAGGGGTGACTTTTATGTAATAAAAAGGAAGGGATAGGCCTGGCAAAAGGTTTATTTTAGCAACAAAAAAGGATGATGGATGGAGTGCTGAATCTATTCAAACACTCACTCCCATTCACAGATCTGGGTTAAATCCAATGTTCTTTTGCTCACCATGCCTCCTCAGTTTGGACCCAGCAAATCATTTTTGACTCTGCTCCCAATGGGAACAGTCCAGCCCAAACTGCCAAGTCCTCCGTGGACTGGAAACAACCATCCTGGGACTGGTTTCGGGGTATCACCCGTCATCAGCCAGGCTAGCTTGCATCCAGTGACATGGCAAGCAAGGGACCTATGTCTGGGCATACCCTGCCCACTTAAGCAGACTTTAGTGGTGAGCAAAATAACAACGGATTAAACCCAGATCTGAGACCTAGGGTGAGTGTTTGAAAAGTTTCAGCACTCCGCCCATCATTATATTTTGAGCAGTTGCTAAAAGGTTTATTTTGCCAGGTTGAAATGGCAGTTTAAAACTACAAACACAGGCTGCAGTGGCAGGCCTGACACAAGTTTTCAAATGGCTACTAAAGTGGATGGCATAATAAGTGGCACAGGCCTACCAGCAGCATTTAATTTAGCAGACCCGAGTAAATGGTATGCCACTTTACTAGAGACTTAAACGTAAATTAAATGTGCCAATTGGGTGTAAGCCAAATTTCCCATGTTTAGGAGAGAACGAACAAGCACTACAGCACTAATTAGCAGTTGTGACGTGCACATAGTCCTAAAGCCAACAAAAACAAATGCATCAAAAGAGGAGGAGTGAAGGTAAAAAGTTTGGGGGTAACCCTACAGAGAAGACCAGGTTGAACACTGTGGGTGCTTAGAAGCACTATATAAATGCATGCCATCTGGTCTTTCCGTCATATGTTTGCAAAATAAGTTCTCCAAAGAACGGAACACAATAAAATCCATCAAGTGTTGGATGGATTCACCAGTTTGACGGCATCCTAGTTAGTGTCTGGGCTACACATGTGCGACTTCAACAGATCCCAGTTATTTCCAAGCACCAGTTTAGATTTTAATGTTATTGACAGTTGTTGAAGCTGTTCTGTAATCTCGGAAATTGATGCATTTTACATTCTTTTAAAGTCAGAGTTTCAGTAATGCTATAGATCCACAAGTCACCTAATTATTGAAACCCCTATCAAAAACAATGGCAAGTTTCGGTTTGATGTGATAGTATGCAGTTTTAAGTCAGCGAAGAGCCTTTTATAATTCTGAGTGCCTCTCTGTCTAGGAAATGTAAAATTTTAGACAAACGTTTGTCCTCCTTTCAATAATAGATCCCTCTCTTTCCGGCTCCCTCCCTCTCTTTGGCCCCTTCCTTTTTCACGCTGATTTTTTTTTCGAAAAGGCTCTGTTTCCATAAAAACATCTATGGAGGTGATGTGAGTCTACTCCCAATATGGCCAACAGTTTGTCTCATGGGACTCAGGAGCAGTCCTGAGAGAGTTGAAAGTATATCTTTTCTGCCTAGTCTAGAAGTTAGGACTAAAGAGGATGTTTCAAAATGGTAGCTTCCTTTAACACTCACTGCACATCTCATCGACGTCCAGTCCTGTTAATATCAAAGGTCGGCCATAGGAGCTCCTTTGCTTTCAGACGAGTGTAGGCAGAGGCTGTCAAGCTTTGCCTTTGTAAAACAATTTAAAACTAAAGTAAAACATTACTTACATTGTCATTGAGTATGCCTGTTCATGTGGTTTGTAAAAACAGAGTTACAACATAGAATGTGTAACTTATGAGATCAATTGAAAATCAAATACATCTAGCAGATGTTATGGTTCTTCATTTGCACATGGAGAGGGTACATGTGAGTGAGAATTTTTTATCATGAATTGTGTACGTTCATGTCTCACACATTTGTGTTGTTTGAAGGAAAGTCCGTGCATAGTGTTGCTGGCCTAGTGAAATTACCAAGTGAGATAATGACTGTAGTGTACGCACTATTTTAATTACCTTTGCAGGTGATGACCGGATAAAGCAACTCAGGGCACTTGGTCTTACTAAGAAGCTCTGCCTTTTGGCAGTGCCTTTTTGGCAGGATGGATGGCAGTGAGAATGTAATGGTTGTTGATATGGATGATGTTAGAAATTGTGTTTCTGGTTGGCAGAGGTAGGCACCCTGTCCAAGCTGAAACCACAATCCTAGTCAGGGTAAGTCACATTCACACTAAAAGCTAACCTGTGCTCACCCTCTAGTAGCTTGGTACAGAGCAGTCAGGCTTAACTCAAAAGGTGAAGTGTAAATTATTTGTGCAACACTTCAAACACTAAAACGGTGAAGACACCACACAAAAAAACATCACACATGGGTAGAACAATAGAACTTACTTTTGAGAGTAAAACAAGACTAAAATGACAAAAATCCAATAAGTAGAAGTCAAGATATGAATTTTTAAAGATTAAAAAGCAATATAGTGCTTGAAAGCATAGAGTGCCAACTGGGGACATCTGGTCGTGCTAGACCACAAGTTCAGGCCAACTGCGATGGAGCTTGGGTCTGATATAATCCCAGGTATTTCTCGCTGATGTTTACCTTCTCAGAATTGAGCAAGATTCCCATTCATGGGCAAGAAGTTCCCCAGGGGCAAGGAGAGCGTCGGTGGCAGTGATCCGGGAGAAGGAAGAGCCAGCCGGCATCACAGACTGGCAGACTGGAGCCTCACAGTCACGAGCTGCGATGCTTGCTGTGCGAAAAGATGAGCTTGTGGCAGCTTGATATGATTCTTCATGCGAGCTGCGCACTTCCTGGGCGAGCGTGCCCATTTGCAGTCACGAAGAGCCCAAAAGCTGGATTTCAGTATACGCAAAACCACTGGGTTGGAAAGATGCAGGTCCAGTCCTTCTCACTCCCAGGCAGGAGGGCAACAGGCAGCAGGTCACCTCAGCAAAACAGGAATCCAGCAGAGTCCATCAGAGTAACAGTCCCTGTAGCAGCACATCAGCTCTTCTTCCTAATGAGTCAGTGGTGTCTGAGGTCCAGTACTTATATCCAGTTGTGCATTCGAATAGGGTAAGACTTCAGAGAAGTGTGCAGAGGCTCTCCCTTCCTGGCCTGGCTCCAGACCCACTACAGGGGGGTATGCAGCTCTTTGTGTGTGGCAGGACACTGCCTTTCAGGTGCGAGTATCAGCCCCTCCCACCCATCTTGCCCAGGGTGGCTCATCAGGATGATGATGCCTAATCAGTTATACCTAAGCTCCCTTTGTGTGTGGCTGTCTAGAGGGAAACCGCATACACAGGCTCTGCAATAGCAGGCCTAAAGCCAGGGTAGACTAATCAATACCTTGAATGACTTCCCTGCTTAGGGCAATAAAACTTGGACAATGGCCCATTACTGCACAGGCACTTGCGAGGTCTATGCTCCTCTGAACCCAGTTGGATCCCTCTTCCTTCTTTCTCTGGGGCTATTGAACTGACCCATGGGGAACCTTCTCCTCACCTGTGGACCCCATCTGTGCAGCACCTAATTTTAACTTGCTCACAGATGCATTCCAGCAGGCAGACAGTACCACCATGGCCAACAAATTGATGTGGCCCACTCCACCCCTTGGAGCTTACTTCTGTCCCCAACCCAGGGAAAACAGCGTCCACAAGGGGCACAACCAACAGAGTCCACCAACAGCAGTCTGTGTCAAGAACCAGACCACAGGCCATTCAGTGGTCTCTGACCTCTGTGGTTTCTCAGAGTAGGGGACAGTAGCCCTAGGTAGGTGACTACAATCCTTTTTCCACTCTACCTGCCACCAGCTCCGGGGTGGTATCCTGAAACTGGTCCTTCAACGTAGGGTCTGTACCCTTAGGCCGAATAGGGAACAGAGGTGAGTTCACCCCCACCCTGCCCCTACATCTGGGATCCTGTACCTCTGTGTCGGAGTGGTACCCCCAGAAAACCAAACCGTCAGGGTGCCCCAGTGGGCCACCTCCTCCCAGTTGTCCTGCCACGAGGCCAACTCATTCCCCAGAATGCAGTCAATAGGCATCTAGGGACTAACTATGACCCTCCTCTGGGTCGCCTCCCCACCCTACTCCATGGATACCAGGGATATAGGGTGGAAAAAGTCCTGCCCATGGGCTGGGTTATCCAACACACCTGGCTGGTGTACTTTTCTAGGGAAATTAGCCTTTATATTGTCATGGAATGACTAGCCCCAGTGTCCCCCAGAGCAGTGACTGGGACCTCATTCACTCTCACCTGGCGGAAGTAATAACTCCCACCCCCAGGGATCACGAGCTCACCCTCTGAGTCTATCTCCCAGCTAAGGGAGATCATGGCATAGTCTATGACCTGCCACTGGGGACTACTTGCTCCTAAGGCCACATTGGCCACCCCTGTAGTGGTCCCACCAGTGGGTGGTTTCTTTGGGCAGACATAGTCCCCCTGCTTCTATCCTAAATGGGAGCACTCAAAGTAGCGGGGTTGGAGATGGAGAGATTTGGGCCACCGCCCACCGGAACCACCACCCTGTTTCTCAGATGGGGCATAGGAACTCTTTCCTCCCCCTACTCAGGAACTTGTCTGAGTCATTTTTAACCTCCCCTCACTCTGCTTGGGGAACCTGAATCACCCCTCTTGCGGTCACTCCCTGGTACATTTTTGGATACTCTGGTACTAGCCCAGAGGTCTGCCTCCTCAGTAAGCTTCCTGGGGTCAGTCAGCTTGCTGTCACCTAGCTGCTGGCGCATTCTGTAAAACAGACACTGATCGTGTGCTCTATCATGATTACATTTTATAACCCAACTTAATCATTAACTTTGCTGCCCCTCACAACACCACTCAGGGCCTTAATGGATTAATCAACAAAATCTACTGAGAATTGGTTGGGAAGTTTCCGGCTCTCCTTGAATCTTTGGTGATACTACTAAGGGGTCATCTAAAATTATGACATATAAAATGGCTTTGATGGGGGTGTACATGGTTTGGTTCCCAATCTCTAATGTCACAAGCGTGCCCCTCCCCACAGTAAGCATGTGCTTCCATAGACCACCCCTCAGTGCTCCTCAGGAACCTTGTGAACCCTCAGTGCAACTTCATAAGCAGAAAACCACTTGTAATTGTCATCTCCCACCACATAGCTGGCCACCAAATCCTTGAGTATATTAACCCTTTTGTCTCAATCAGGTACACAATGTATGCTGCCAAGCTTGCTGGACTCTGATTGCCTTGCTTAAATGTCACTTATAGAAAATAGGCCTTTCTGTGCACTTACTGCTCTCTGTACCTTATAGCCTGTCTCCAGTCCACGTCTGGTCTGTGCTGATTGACAGCTCCCCTTTTCAATTCCAGAAAGACATCCATAAACACAGGACACTCAGCTGCATCTGCATTCATCTGCATACTGATGGGTCTTCCTGAGCAGGAAGGGTGGAGGGGCTCTCTCTTACACTTCAAAGACTAGTGGCCTGCCCTCACACAAAGGACTGATAACTCCCCACAGGGCTTCTGGCAGACAGGGCTGGGTTGAAAGGGGAACTTGTGCACTTCAAAATAACTCTTTGAAGTTTACTCCACTTTGAAGGCACTTTTGGGTATATATATTGGGTCTGCAACCCCACCAACTCATACACTTCTGGACCTACAATTGGACTATTTCAGAGGGACAGCACGGCTTCCCAAAGGACTCATCTGGACTGCATTGCTGTAAGGCCTACTGGCCTGCTTGTTGCCTTGCTGCCTGGTGGCCCCTGACTCTGCTGGAAGGACTCTGCCTTCCTCCACAAGTGGTCTCCAAGGGCTTGGATGAGCTTGCCTCCTTCTCTGAAGTCTCAGGGCTATCAAAGACTTCACAAAAGAGAAGTAAATCCAGTGTGCTGGAAAATCAACACAGTGGCTGCAAAAATCAACGCAGCACCTGCCTCATGGCTGAAAAGTCACTGCACCGTCTACCGGATCGACGCAGTGCTTGCTCCTTCCTACCAACATGCTCTGGATTTTCCACGCATCGTCCCTAAGAGTCAGAATATCCCCGCACTGCAGTGAGGAACTAAGGCTGCGCTCCTGGAAATCTACGCATCACCTTGCTGCATGGAAATAATCGACGCACCCCCTCTGCTGCGTTGGAAAAACTGACACATCGCTTTATTTTCCGACCCATCTACTTCTCTGTGGCCCCTCTGCGCCATAATGTTTTACACATCCCAGGTAATATGTGTTAAAAGGATACAACCACTGATTCTTGTGGATCAAAACTCATTTAAACCTTTAAAAAGTGATATCTTGACTTGAGCATATTGGATTTTTGTTGTTTTGGTCTTACTTTATTCACATAAATATTGTCTATTTTCCTAACCTGGTGTGGAGTATTTTTTGTGGTGTTTTCACTATGTTACTGTATGAGTTATTAGACAAATTCTTTACACATTACCTTCTAAGTAAAACCTACCTGCTCTGTGCCAAGCACCTGGAGAGTGAGCACAGGATAATTTAGGTTGTGTTGTGACTTACCCTGACTAGGATTGTGGTCCCTACTTGAAGAGGGTGCAGACATCTGCCAACTAGAAACGCAATTTCTAACAATTGAGACCTAAGATAATCGGTCAGAATAAACATGAGCAGTGCGGGACAGACATACGCTGCTATGAGAATGGCTGCCCGGATTCTCATTTGATGCCACACATTGAGATCCTCAAACTCCCTCTCCTATTTTAGCTCAACTTACACAGGGCTGCCCTATGATGTAGTGAGCTGCGTAGACAATCAGTGGATGTAGTTATTTTTCCTGTCTCTAGAGGGCACACTTCTTCATTACTGTTAAGCAGAGAACAAATAGAGAAAATACAGTCTGTGCATCTGCACACACACCTTGCCGATTGGTGTGCGTTGTACCAAACTCTGACTCTTTAACACAGAGGAGGTGACCTGAGCTGTACATTTTAAAATGCATTTAGGATCTTGGTTGCCATGAATTTGTCAACTTAATCGCATAAGGAAATGTTTCATGTTCTATTCAACAGCCCTGCCAACTTTCCCAGGTCCATGCGTTATGTGCTACTACAGTCCATTTTGTTCTTTGAATTCTGGGACTTATAGTCTTGTTTATTCCATTAAAAGATAGGCCTACGGGTCTCAGAATTCAAAGAAAAAGTCTGGCTGGAGCAGCACATCCATCACACATTGGCCTGGGAAGCTTGGCAATTATGATTCAAAGTGTCCATGCCTCACAAGGACAAATCCAGATTCACTATGTCAATCTCCCTAGCTCTTGTCATTGTGAACTCAAACCACACATCAGAAACTAGATGCCAAGGATGACCATACCTCCCGGATTTGCCTGCCCAGTCCTGGTTTTTCAATGATGTCCCAATGTCCTGACAATCTCTGCTAAAGCAAACACGTGCCACATTTTTTTAGAGAGGGCTGGGTGAACGTGCATATTAATCACAGTGCTGTGCAAGCTCACATTTCAGCTGGCCATGTCATCACACCAGGGACACAACATAACTTTCACAGAGTCGCCTGCTGTGCTGCCTCACCTCATTCAAACCAACATAACAGCAATTAATTAGAGCAATGAGAGGTGAGCCCATAAGCCAATGCTGGGCTCGCCCGCAGCCGGCTCCTGGAGCTCAACACAGCATAGGGGAAGGAGGGTTTCATTTCGTTCCAACAGCATTATATATAAATATAGGCATATAAATATGGAAAGGGGCCCCTGAATGTTTTCACTGCAGTCCTTCAGTGTTAAGTGACCATGGTCAGAGCCAATATTTAGCGCTATTTTATGTCTGTGCCTTTCCTTGTTTTTGGTTCTGAAAATCTGGTCACCCTATATATGCCACACATTTAATATGAATGGGAGTTCACTTCCTTATGTGGGATCCTGGAGAAACAAACAGCAGAGTGCGGTCACCAGAGAGTGGACATCTTGTGCGTGCATTGATAGCCTCAGGGACATCAAGGACATACAAATTTAGACATTCTGAAGATGCAAAGAATGGGAAGGAAAGTGTCCCACAACTCTGGACACCATTTCCCTATTTTATTTATTTTGAAAGTGTTTTAGAAACTCATTGTGACTGACCCTTTGTATTGTCCATTTGCACTGAAAGCCATAATAACAAGCATTTGCAATGCAATAGGTCTTGCGTTTGCTCGAGTTAAAGCAATTAGCGTTGTAATTTTCTAACTGTAACTTTCTTGCCACACAAACTGAAAATAAAAAGTAAAACAGTTGACATAAGCGCGCCGATTCAAAGCGCCACCCTGAGCGCGAAGAGAGAGACAAAAGGAAAAAGAAGTTAGCTTGCAGTCAAAGCTATCGGCAGTAGTGCAACTATCCATGTAACAGGGTCGATGGCCAAGGCGGTAACAAAACCGCCCTAAGGAGGGCCAAACCTAAAGCAGTTACCAATGATAACAAAGGATTTTTGAAAGGCAAGCCCATGAACGAGCAATAGTGATGGGCGTGCAGTGGGCACAGTTAAAAGCCCAGCTACATACCAGAACGTCGGAAAAAGCAGCGCTTGCGTGCTGCTATGCTCAACCTAAAAATGTGTTTCAAAGGTAGGTAGAAAAATGTGTTTCAAAGGTAGGTAGAAAAGCTACCTAGTAGATAAAGTCACAACCTACCGCAAAACCCGAATTAACATCATCATACAAGGAACCTTCTAGAATGCCTACCGGTGATTGTTATAGATGCAGGGCCGGGCAAAAAGAACTGTTATTTTTCCCTACACTAGATGGCCCGTTAAAGGATGATTTTCATATAGTCCATGTAAAATGTAGCTATGGTAACCGCATCCGGTCCTGTGACGTGACAAGAGTGGCGTCTTCCAATCCAGAGTGCCGGCTCACGCCTCGAGTCAGTGCCGCTCAAAAGCTCAAGTTTTCCTGCTGAAGACAACTCTTGTCTGACTAGCGTGCAGTGCTAAAAATACTATCTAAAGGCTTCGTTCAGTGCCAGGCCCCGCCAAACGAATCTTGGTCAAAGCCTGGCGGCTCAGAGCGCGCCATCTGCCTGGCTCCCCCCTCCATGAAGCTGGAATGCCCTGGACCCAGAATGCTGTATAATTATAGTGTCAAATATGTCACTGAATGGTTTAATCATCTGCCAGGAGCTGGCCTTTCTGACTGCAACATCTGTCGATAAAAAAAACAAACACAAGGGTTAGAGAGACTGCCATGGCGCGGCACGGCCACTGCTACAGAAATAGTTGTATGACCCAAACTTTGAGGCAGGACAGGGCCTAGAATCCGCGTAGTAATGCAATTAAGTCTGAGAAATTGGCCATCCCAGGCATTTTGCCGCTAGCGATCAGTAGCCGCTTTTCACATATGCAAATAATTGTGTTTGCCATGGCTTGCATCAGGCCGTCTTTTCGAGCCACGGCAAACACAAGTGTCAATTGTTAAACTGCAGCTTTAGAACACTGTATTGAAACCAGCTGCGCGCTAAAGACTCAAGTCAACTTTTATCCATGTTTTTTTTTAATTTAGTCTTTGCTTGATAACCGCTCAGGCAGCAGCCCCAGATATTTCGCTGTGAGGAAAGCCTTGTTTCATGACTGGCCAGAGCTCCAGTCTCTGATTGGAATTTGGGAGAAACTAGCGGGTCAGCGTGGGGTTACGGCCGCTGGGCTAAATTCCTGGCACCAACAGGCCAGGCATGAGTAGCTGAGGACTGAAGGAAATGGGGAATTCATTTAAGCTATATCCATTCATTTGAGGGGACAGTCCAGTCTTGCGACCAGGGGCATGAACCCACTGAGGCACTGAGGCACTTAGTGGCATGAGGAGAGCATGGCTCGATAGTGGCTAAAGGAAGAGAAGTGAACCGAGGACCGTTCTTTATTAAGATATAGGGCTTAAGCATTCCTTGAGTAGGAATCTGCCTGGGCACTCACAGGCAGAGTACTGGCTTCAGTATATTGTAGAAGTGCTGTCTTCTCAACTCTAGACATTTATCGAGAAAGCACGATATATATATTTTTTTTAACCACAATTTTTTTCATTCTGTTTTTTTCTTAAGTAGGTAAGATTTTGACACTACTTTTTTGCAGTGTACTTTTCCCCACAATTTATATACTTAAATTCGTTTCTCCTCTGTTATTGGGCACAGCCTACAAACCAGTGGTGTAACGAAACTTGAAACCCCCCCCGTGCAAAGTAAATGGAATGTCCCCATTCCCCATCCTACCACCTAACACTTTTACAGAGGGGTCCCCCTTAAGCTCGCAGGTTCCCCCGTACCGGGGTTGCAGGGCCGTATGTAAACAAAGCTATTTCTGCCAGGCCTATGTGAGCATCTGTGATGTTTCTTAACCTTGGTGGTGATACTTTCCCAGCACACCCTGGAAGTTTTTCTGAACAGTTCATACATTGCACCATAGGACTATTACCATCTCATGGAAAATTGCCTCCCTTCGCAGCCATGTAACACAATCAATATTTCTTGTGATGCTATTGCCACTAATACAGGTATTAGACATTTCATACTTCAGTAACCAGTACAGTGTGGTCCATTCTAGTTCATTCATTTATTCTCCTTGAAATGACGCAGCGAGAAAAAAATTGAAAAAATATCTACAGTGAAGTTCCTGTGGAAAGGTACCCAACCAACAGGAAACCATTTATTGATGGACTAAAGTTTCTTGTTAGCTTTGATGAAGCTGAAATGAAGGTTTTACATTTATTAGCGCATAAACGTAGTGCTGCAATAATCATGTGTGACTTTAACCGAACTAATAAAGATTGTACGGGGACAAAATGTGCCCTCAGAGTAGTTTTGCCAACATTTATAAGCGTGCTTTATATAACGTGGTGTATTAGAATTGCACTAATCCGACATAATCATAAACGTGTGCTACGATTTGCTTGTTTGAAATGTTTTAGCTTAGCATAACTTTAGCGGAGGCTTTGGCCTAGTTGCCTGATCTCACGGTTTAGATGCTCGTATTTTTCCAATGTGCTAATAAACGTGTATTTTTGCTTGAAGCTGTACTTTTCCACTGAGATCGTTCACATGCTTATCTTAAAGGTTTCGCGCCAGCCTGGCATTTTTCTCTTTGCTCCAAGGTCAATCTGCAGGTGCGGACAATGGAAGCTCTGAAAGTGAGTTAATTGGTATAAAATGTTGCAACTTGCGTACCCGTCTCCAAGGATAATGTATGCTTAAGTAAAAGCTTGAGAACTGTTGTTTTTGATTGGACAATTTGAAGCCAACCTATGAACCCTCCAATGGAAGACCCTACTGGATTTGAACTGTTGTCTATTTAAACCAGGTGCAGGAGAAGAAAGTAGCCATTACAGCCATTATCAGCTATTGCCCGACATTGCGCCATTCCGTAGCTATTATGGCCCACCTTGCTGCGACGCCATTTTTGAAAGAGACTTTGATGCTTTCTCTAATCGAGAGAAAGAGACTTTAAATGATTCTTGCCCTAGAGACTTTAACTTTGATCCCTTGCATGAAGTAGTAGTTTTATCTTGCCGCCGTGAGGCAATCGCCCCGTCCACCCCTGCCCCTTTGCCCCGTCCCATGCTGATCGAGAAGCTGTACCTGTGAGACGAAGACTTCCTTGAATGCTGATTGTAATTGGTAAATATGAAAGGAAATTGTACAATTGCATTGTGTTTCTTTTAGGTAACCAACTGCTGATTTTTGACAAGAGCCCTAGCTAGGAGTTTTTCTAAATTAATGTTGCTAAATTGTTTTGCATGAAGTCCCACATGCCGATGCTAATTTGAGGTTAGATGAGGATTCCTTTTGTCGCACGATGCAATTTGAGACCTTGTTATGCTGACTAAATGTATGCAATAAGTTCATTGCAGCTTATAGAATTAGTGATTTGCATTGCTATTATCGAATGCCTTGTTATTCAAATGCTGCATAGATTGCACCTGTTTCGCCGTTATGGACAGCTATTAATGTTCATTTACGTTTATCATTTGGTGTTGAGACACATCTATATTGTGCTAGCTTTGTTAATATAGGGAAATAAATTCACTAACTTTGCAATAAACTGGTGTGGTTATTCCTGACTGAAAGGTCAGGGTTCGCCGAAATGTATTCTGGATTAATTGTTAAGTGTTATGTTGATCAGGGTATTGCTTATGTTCGTTATTGATTATTGATTTAATAAAATTGACTGGTCTCGGGTGAAGAGAGTCCCACTTAGCCAAAAGATTCATCGGCCTAAAGAGCGTCCAAGTACAGGTAAATTATTAGTACGGAACGCTCTATCAGTAGATGGTAGCAGAGGACGGTTTCGCCTTTTGGGACTCCGTACCATTAAAGTACATGGTGTTGAATTAACGGCTTCGACTTTTGAGATCCCACTCGAGAAGTTGAATTAGATTTTTCTTGGGTAAAATAGATTGACAGAATGATGATTGGCTAAGTCCACCGCGACTTTCCCGGGATCTCGGAGCTTGCGAATGGAGAGAACGGAGATATGAGATCAGCGTTGGCGGTACTGGTGATGGTATGAGTGAAGTTAGGGTTTTGCGCTTGCACAGCTTATTGCCGCAGATTGTGTGAAAAGGTTGCGAGGATTTTAGAGAATAGCGGAGGTGCGACTCCGAGTGTAGAAGTAGGGAAGTCGTCGAACTTCATAGAAATAGCGGAGGTGCGACTCCGAGTGTGAGAGTAGGGAAGTCGTCGAACTTCATGTGCATGTGGCGCTTCGTGCATAAAAAGGTCCACGTGGTTGTTGTTGTTGAGACGGGCCCTGCGAGGTCAAGAGACTCCGGAGTATGTTGTTTTATGTTGTGGTCTGGTCGGTTTAGTAGGTTGATCGGGCGTGGTCAACGAGTCGGTACGTGTGTTAAGGGAGTGAAAGAAACTTCGACTTCGGGGCTTTGACAAAATTCTAAGTGCACTAGAATAGATCATTGACAAGTTGAGAGTAGGTCTGCGGGTCAGATTTGCTTGCGAAAGTGGGGACCAAGAAAGATGGAATAACTGCCGAGGCTAGTGAAAAATCCCTAAGGTCCTGAAGCGATTGTGTTACCCTTCCTGTAGTAAACTGACAGATCTGTTTTATTATTATTTGGTTGCTCGCGATACATGCCAGAAGTTGTTACGAGAGGAGCTGAGTGAAGGAGGACTAGCCGCGAGGCTTTGTCAGCCGCAGTGTGTGTGAGTGTGACGTCACTAGGAGCCGCGCTGGGATAGGTTGGTTGGTGAGAAGGGTCGCGCACGGATTGGATGCAGTCCGTGGGGCTCGATTGGAAGGGGAAAGGCAAGCGAAGAGTATTCCGGGAATTAAAGTCACCTATTGATTACAAACTTTGTGAAATAAAAGACGAGAAAATGAAATTTTTTAAAGCATTAAGGAGTGCGATGAAGGGGGAGTCTTACATTAAAGCGAGCGTAGGAGAGGAGACGCCGCCCGAAGGCACACCAGCTTACATTGTAATGGAGGAAAAGGGGGTAGCTCCGTGCCTTTGGCTAAAGCAATGGCACAAGCTGACAGAGAAACATGGGAGCGTAGCATTCCCGATCCATGGGACATTCAATATAAGGATCCTAGAGAATTTGAGATTCGCGATGTACGACATGAAGGTACCTCCAAGGCCAGCACAGTTTGAGGCTCTAGCGATTTGGGAACTAATGGCTAGACAGCAGCAGCAAAATAAGTTTGAGACTAGGATAAGGAAGGTAGAAAAGACACTAGCGGATGCTAGGTGGGATAATGCACAGAAGGTGTGGAGGTCAGATGTATTGCAGGGAATAAAATTGTTCCCCGCAATTACTAAGGAAGAAGAGGAGACAGGTAAGAAAGCTACCTGTAAGACAAACAGGAGGTGTTCCAAGGATAGAGAGGACGAGGAAAAGTTGAGAAGAGAAGAGGAGTTAGAGGATGAGGAGTTAATCATGCAATTGCTGAACGACCGTCCACCACCTTATGCAGAGAGTGGACAAGGTCCAAGTACCAGTTCTGCCCCTCCGGCACCGGTACAGAACAGTGAAACTCAGAGTTCAGGAGCATCATCGGGGTCTAAGGACCCGAGTTTACTGTTCACCCCGCAGATACCGCAGGTTAGGAGAATATATCCAGATGTGCCCACGTTGAAACCAGCAGAAAATTATCAGCCGCAGATCCCAGGGTACTACAGCAGTGACAACAGTGCAGGAATGATTCTAGATCCAACCGTAAGGGGAGTACAGAATGGTCACAACCCGACATTGGCACAAGCCGAATCAACACAGTTTTTGATGCCTCAAAAGCAGATGCAGGGGGGGACAGCACATGCTCAGATGACGGGGAGCCAGATGGGCATGCCGGCAATGATGACCCATAGTGTGGGAATGAACATGTCTCAGAACATGGGAAATGGACAAAACCCAGATGCGATATCGCTACCCATTACTGTAGGTCCACCGGTACCTTTGTACAGTCAGCCTAACTTAGGTATGAGCGGTCAGGGATCAATGCTGCAGAATGGGACAGAAAGGAGGTGCATAGAAAACACTCCAGGGATAACTCCGATAGCGGCTCAGCCAACTGGATCTGGGTCCTTGATGGAGTTTAGTCCCATATGTGCTCAGTCAACACTGGTGAGGTCGAGTCCCCCACTGGTGATACCGCTGTCATCGAACACTGAAAAGTTGCCGCAACCATCAATGGCAGTCGATGTGAACGCTACACTGATGGGGTTGAATGTACAACAGCTGACACAGTGGTTTAACAGTCTGAATTCCACACAAAGCTCAGCCAGTGGGAAGGGAGAAGACTATCTGAATAGGGTCAGGTTGAACATGGAAGCACAAGAATTGGTGGAAGGGACTATGGGTGTGAATAGGTTAGAGTCCTACTCGGAAGAAGAGCTGAGATATCTATGTCCCAGGATTACGAGAGAAGTGAATAAGGTACATAAAAGCTTGCAGGAAATAGCTGACAAAAACGGGGTTGATATAGACAAGACAAAACACTTGAGCAGGAGCTACAGATTGGATTTCGGGACCACAGATTTTGAACACATGAGGTCAGCAGGCATGAAGGCACACCTTAGAGAATTGCTGCAGAGTGCACAAGTGTGGAGGTGCTTAGACAAATGGGAAAGCAGATGGGTAAAGAGAAAGGAAAAGAGGAAAGACAGTGTCTCAGAGCTCAACGAGAAAAGACCACAGAGTAGTGATGCAGTAACCATGTTACCAATGAGGGAGACAGCAGGGGGAAAATTAATACATGTACCATGGCACAGAAGCGACATTCAGTCTTTTACGGATGATTTTCCCAAACTAAGAGAGAAACCGATTGAATGGTATCAACAGACTGACAGGTTTGTGAAGCTTGCAAAATGTCTCTGGGAAGACCTAAATACTCTCTTTGAGATTGTGGTTCCGGCAGATTTGTGGGAGGATTGCAAAAGAGCTGTAGGTTGGCCGACAAGTGAACCAGAGAGAGACAGGGATACGGGTGCACCATCACCTATGGTGATGAGCCTGTACTATAAGGTGATTGAGCATTTGAAGACGAAGGTGGCTGCGAAAAACGTGGATTGGCAGAAGATAGATCGAACTGCCCAAGAGGCTAAAGAGTCGATTCATAGTTACTATGAGAGGTTGTTGAAGGCGTTCAAGAACTACAGTGGCACGAAAACAATAGAGGCGAAGGACATGCTTCATTTTGTGTTTAGATTTGTGGAAGGGCTGAGACCAGAGATAAGTCAGATGATAAAGTCGCATTTGATTTGCTGGCAATCGAAACCGATTGATGAGGTGTTGAATTATGCGAAATACTGTAGCGACGAAATTGAAGTGAAACAGAAAAGGTTGAAGGAGAAAGTGATGATGATGCAACTTAAAGCAGCTCAGACAGGTCTGCAAGGTTTGCAAGGGTTGCAAGGGTTCCAACAGCAGGTACCGCAACCGCAGCCGCAGTTGCAGGGAAATATGATGTTTCAGCCACAGGCGAGAGGCAGAGGCAGAGGAGGTTTTGGGAATAATGGTCCGGATTTGAACACTGTTGTGACTCCGAATGGTGTGCAGGCATTGAAAAAGGTGATGCCATGTCACGTGTGCGGAATTGTCGGTCATTGGAAACGCGAGTGCCCGATGGTGGTGCAGGAAGGTGCAGGTGTTGGTCAGCAAAACAATGATGTCAATGCATTTCAGACAATGAGGGGACCGAAAATGAGAGGTCCAAACCCACATTTTCTGACCGTAAATCAGTTGCAGGGATTACAACCTATGCAGCCGCAGCAGATGCAGATGCCCCGTATGCAGATGACGCAAATGCAGCCAATGCAACAGCAGTTTCCCATGGTACCTAATCAGCAAATGCAAATACCTTTGGCACCAATGAGTCAGCAGCAAGTGATGGTTCCTCCACAGGTCTCGGGTCAGGTAATGAATACAAATGGCACCGTACAACAGTTCCCATTACACAGTGAGAGTGGAATAAACAATGTGTGGGAGAGTGAAAGTTCAGGAGAGGAAGGAGATTGTGTGCTTGCAGCATCCTTGGAAGTTGATCAAAAGGGTCCGTACGTGAAGGGAAGAGTAATGGGTCATCGTGTCTCATTCTTGGTTGGCACAGGAGCAACACGTTCAACTGTTAAGAGCATTGAAGTACCAAATTTGCCGCTCTCAGGGAGAACAGTTCAAGTGGTGGGAGTAGCAAACAGGCACCTGACAAACCCAATTACAGATCCGGTACCAGTCAGCATCGGTAACTATCAAGGGTTACATAAATTTGTGGTATGTGACTCAAGCCCGATAGCACTGTTAGGGAGAGACCTATTGTGCAAATTGGGATGTTCGATTATGTGTTCGAACGAGGGAATAAAAATTCAGACGAGCAGTGATGGGGAAGAAGAGGACAGTGTAGAGGGGGATGAGATGGAAACTGTTGATGAAGAGTATCCTCTGATTTGCCTTTTCCCTATGATAACTGAAAAAGATATTCCAGCTGAATTACGGGAAACAGTCGGAAAGGAAGTGTGGGATATGACAGGGAAAGAGGTGGGATTGATGAAAGGAGTGGAACCAGTGAAAGTGACTGTAAAACCCAATGCAACCTTTCCCCAGACCCCACAATACCACATGGCACAAGACACCCTCATGAAAGTTGCCCAACTCATTGACGAATTTGTAAAGCAGGGAGTACTGAAAGAAGTGTTAAGCAGTCCATGTAATTCACCAATCATGGGACTAATAAAGCCAAGTGGAAAGGTCCGAATTGTGCAGGAATTGAGGAAAATAAATGACATCATAGTCAAGTGTTGCCCTGTCGTACCAAATCCAGCTGTGATAATGTTTCAAGTCCCTTGCGATGCCGAGTGGTTCTCAGTCATCGACTTGTCACAAGCATTCTTTTCGGTGCCTCTTCATGAGGACAGCCAATTTCTCTTTTGTTTCAAATTCTTAGACAGAGTGTACAGTTGGTGTCGAATTCCTCAAGGGTTTTCTGAGTCACCGCCAGTCACACAAAGAAAGTGTTGTGTCCCACAGATGAGGAAGTTGAAGCGCTGAAACTGCCAGTGCCTGATAAAACAGTGCTGAGTGCTGAGACAGAGCAAAACAGAACTGAAAGCGAACAGGCAGGAACAGAAGAGAGGGAAACATTCTCTGAGGACGAAGCAACAGACTCACTTGGGGAAGACCAAGGAGAAACCTCAGACAGCGACGAAGCAGCCGAAGGTGACAAAGAACCTGAAGCAGCTGAGGGTAGCAAAGAGCCTGAAGCAGCTGAAGGTGACAAAGAACCTGAAGCAGCTGAAAGTGATAAAGAGCCTGACGAAAGTAACGGTGACGAAGGGCTCGAAAGAGGTGAAAAAGCAGGAGAGCCTGACCAGAGGAGGGCTTTCCCAGAAGCAGACGATACAGAAAAAGAAAAAGAGAACGTGATTGATGCCCCAGAAGGAGGGGACAAGGTAGAACAGAACGAAACAGTTCAAGCTTCCACAGAAAAGATCGCAGGTCCATCAAATGGACACGGTGCAAAGAGGAGACTAAGTATATCACCAATAAAACTAAGAACTAGAGAAAATTTGGACGACGGAGAAAGGCCAAAAGTGAAAGAGAAAAGAAAGGAAGTGTCTGTCGTGGTATCATCCTCAAGAGAAGGACAAGACTTGGCTAAAGAGGAAAGTACCAGCGAGGCAGAATCGAAAAGAGAAGCAAAATTGAAAAGGAAAAGGATACCGAACAGGAGATATTCCGGTCCAGAATGGGCATATGTGGTCAATGACGATTGGACTGACGAATTTGTATCTCTAAGCCTCGAGAACGAAGAAGAAGAGATACCAATAGAAAAGAAAAGTTTTATGGACTCTGTCGATTGAAAGGGTAATAAATGATATTGCTTGCTACAATCCAACGTGATACAAACAACCAGCTGAGATATTGCTAAACCGGATGAGACACTTGCTGAACTGATAAAGACTGAGTTATTGCCGAATTGAGACAAATGCTGCTAACCGATAAGTGACTGGCCTCTTGAAGAAAACTGTGTGAACATTGCGCTCGTTCAGCTTCGTAACTGAATTGCCAAATAGTTTCTTTTATAGGTGCTTCTAGCTCTCTGATTCTATACAGATCATGACGCAAAATAGTAGAAAGAAATATTGTAAATATGCGTGTATAGGCTTGATAATTGCATGTGTACTAATAATAATGGCAATAGTGCTTGCAATGCATGGAAAGGGTGAGAATGAGAAAATAGGTGCTTCTACTTTTGCTCCTGTTACTGTCACTGAACTAACTGCGTTGAAAAGACTAGAATTAGATGAGAGACACTTGCATGATAAGAAGGAGCTTTCGTATAACGTTTTCTATCGCTTGCTAACAGAATATGTTGAGACTATGGATGCGAAAGATTGTTATGTGTGTACACAGATACCGACATCAGTAAAGGAAGGGGTGACTTATCACCACATGCCTCTTACATACGGGATTACATGTAGTATAGTAATGTCTAGATTTTATGGTCAAACTAACATACAGTATTTTTACTCAAATTATGATGTTACCTTTGCATATGTTCCTATAATAGCGCAGCTAAGCCAGATTGCTAAAGATTGGGATGCTAAAATAATGAGGGAATTTTTCGAGCCAATGCAACCTTTTGAAACGGCTCACGCTCATAGGGAAAACCTTACCTGCTCGCTCTCTGCAGTAGAAATAAGCTTTTTAGATCGCACAGATGATAGAAGGGCAGAAATGAATGCGAAATTAGAAAAAGAGCTACATAAGAGGACTTCAGTAGATAATTATGATTTTGCTGCAATAAAAACACAAGGGAGAATAGCTTTAGATGCTTGGCATGTAGGGAAATTTTGTATATATTGAGGTGAATCTTATTATGATAACATTTTTGTAGGAGCGAGTGAGTGTAAACATACGTTTATCTTTAAGGCCAAATGGACATTCATGATGAACGGACTTGACCCTGTCATACCAGGTGTATATTACATTTGTGGGTATAATGCCTATTATCGTCTTCCAAAGGGATGGTGGGGGAGATGTTATTTGGGTATAGTGTTCCCAAAGGTTTATCAACTGGATGACCTATCGATGATTCAAAAGACATCTGGATCCCATCGTATCCAGAAAAGAGAGACCGCAGCTGCTGTGGTAGGAGATATATTTGGAGCCATGATTCCTTCATTGGGAGTTGTGTTGAACTCCATCAAAATAAGAAAGTTGTCTACTATAGTGGATAACATGTTGACAAAGTTTTCAGGTGCTATAATCCTGATAGATGCTGAACTTGCAGCGGAAAGAGCTATGACTCTTCAAAACAGGCTTGCTTTAGACATTCTTTTAGCAAAGGATGGCGGTGTTTGCAAAATGCTTGGTGCACGACACTGTTGCACGTATATTCCAGATAACAGTGTGAAAATTAAAACTATGCTTGCTAATCTAACAAAAGAGAGTGCAGATTTGAAGGAACTGAAAGAACCAGGAGTGTGGGAGAAAGTTGGAAAGGGAATTGTATCAGTGGGAAATTGGCTTGGTGGCATTTGGAATGGAATATTGCTAAAAATAATACAGGGATATTAATAGTACTGATTTGTATATTTGGAATTTGGGGAATAAAAAGGGGAATAATAATGATTATGGAAAGAATTAAAAGAAGGAAGGAAGAGAAAATGATGAAAAGAATGGCAGAAGAATATAAAGCGAAAACTAGGGGAACTAAAAGGAAAAGAGAACTGACAGAATTTTAATGGAATAAAATTTGTGGGAATAGTTTGTGTGATGACAAGTAGTCATCAGAGGAGGGATTGATGAAGCTGAAATGAAGGTTTTACATTTATTAGCGCATAAACGTAGTGCTGCAATAATCATGTGTGACTTTAACCGAACTAATAAAGATTGTACGGGGACAAAATGTGCCCTCAGAGTAGTTTTGCCAACATTTATAAGCGTGCTTTATATAACGTGGTGTATTAGAATTGCACTAATGCGACATAATCATAAACGTGTGCTACGATTTGCTTGTTTGAAATGTTTTAGCTTAGCATAACTTTAGCAGAGGCTTTGGCCTAGTTGCCTGGTCTCACGGTTTAGATGCTCGTATTTTTCCAATGTGCTAATAAACGTGTATTTTTGCTTGAAGCTGTACTTTTCCACTGAGATCGTTCACATGCTTATCTTAAAGGTTTCGCGCCAGCCTGGCATTTTTCTCTTTGCTCCAAGGTCAATCTGCAGGTGCGGACAATGGAAGCTCTGAAAGTGAGTTAATTGGTATAAAATGTTGCAACTTGCGTACCCGTCTCCAAGGATAATGTATGCTTAAGTAAAAGCTTGAGAACTGTTGTTTTTGATTGGACAATTTGAAGCCAACCTATGAACCCTCCAATGGAAGACCCTACTGGATTTGAACTGTTGTCTATTTAAACCAGGTGCACGAGAAGAAAGTAGCCATTACAGCCATTATCAGCTATTGCCCGACATTGCGCCATTCCGTAGCTATTATGGCCCACCTTGCTGCAACGCCATTTTTGAAAGAGACTTTGATGCTTTCTCTAATCGAGAGAAAGAGACTTTAAATGATTCTTGCCCTAGAGACTTTAACTTTGATCCCTTGCATGAAGTAGTAGTTTTATCTTGCCGCCGTGAGGCAATCGCCCCGTCCACCCCTGCCCCTTTGCCCCGTCCCATGCTGATCGAGAAGCGGTACCTGTGAGACGAAGACTTCCTTGAATGCTGATTGTAATTGGTAAATATGAAAGGAAATTGTACAATTGCATTGTGTTTCTTTTAGGTAACCAACTGCTGATTTTTGACAAGAGCCCTAGCTAGGAGTTTTTCTAAATTAATGTTGCTAAATTGTTTTGCATGAAGTCCCACATGCCGATGCTAATTTGAGGTTAGATGAGGATTTCTTTTGTCGCACGATGCAATTTGAGACCTTGTTATGCTGACTAAATGTATGCAATAAGTTCATTGCAGATTATAGTATTAGTGATTTGCATTGCTATTATCGAATGCCTTGTTATTCAAATGCTGCATAGATTGCACCTGTTTCGCCGTTATGGACAGCTATTAATGTTCATTTACGTTTATCATTTGGTGTTGAGACACATCTATATTGTGCTAGCTTTGTTAATATAGGGAAATAAATGCACTAACTTTGCAATAAACTGGTGTGGTTATTCCTGACTGAAAGGTCAGGGTTCGCCAAAATGTATTCTGGATTAATTGTTAAGTGTTATGTTGATCAGGGTATTGCTTATGTTCGTTATTGATTATTGATTTAATAAAATTGACTGGTCTCGGGTGAAGAGAGTCCCACTTAGCCAAAAGATTCATCGGCCTAAAGAGCGTCCAAGTACAGGTAAATTATTAGTACGGAACGCTCTATCAGCTTATTATCACACGGTGCTGACCACCACATAGAAGAAGGCCCTTTAGTTCCATTCCAAGCAGCAATCCTCTTGAAAACATACTGCATCAGCACCAGAAAAACTCACTAACTGATACAAGCCGCAATCCTCTTGAAAACATGCTGCATCAGCACCAGCAAAACTCACTAACTGGTGTAGTATCATTTCTAGAAGGTTCTTTATGACCGGAATATAACTGTTGACAAAGGAGCGCAAATATTTCCTGCAGGAGAATGCTCAGATGCAAGCTTTGTCTGTCCATACCACAAAGTTATGGAATGATGTCCTGAAGGACATCTAGGGTTGCATATGTTCTCATTTGTAATAGATGAGGCCCAGCAGTTCTTGATAATCTACGCCTTTTGGTGGTGGCCAGTGCTGAGCTGCTTAAAGTTGATATCCTTTAGGCAGTAATTGCTGGATAATGGAAGAAATTCTACTCACAGAAATTCCCATTGGTCAAAAACTGTTGGCTTAAGCATTCAGTGCCTATAGAACAGTCTTGTCCCACCCCTCTTGCACTGCCAGATTACTCTAGAGGTCACCTGCTCTTGCGTTATCTTGCCTTATCATGCGCTTGTTGATAGCATGTGACTTCCAAACAAACCTTATCAGCTACGAATATTGCACTTTGGACTCTGAACTTGTTGTCATCTCTGCAGTAATCACTATATCACTAATCATTGCTCTATGGACTATATAACATATCTGTTGTTCTTGTTCATCTCCATAGGTTTTTTAATAGTTTATCAACTGCATTCCTTCTCTTCTGTTAGAAAAATCTCCTTGAACTTATTCTATGTCCCATTACGATATCACACCAGATATAGTCACAAATATTGAAATATTTTCTTGACAAACACTCTCTTGCATCTTCAATTAGATAGCTACTATGACTATATAAAAAAAAAATCATTCTTTTGGTTGAATTTTGCAGAGGGAAGATTGTGCTGTGTAAACCTTAATGGTGAACTGGTTAATTCTACTGTTCGCTGGTTGCTAAGCAGCAGCGGCCGCCGCAAATGTCAAGGGGGAGGGTGGTGAGATGACGGGGCAAACAATGCTAAAATAAAAAAATAAAATGACTTACCTTTCCTGCCTTTCCAGTTCAACACATGCGAGCTGGAGAAACCTAAGTGTGCATGTGTCTTTGCCCGGCTGTCTCAGGCCGGCCAAACACACATGCACACTTAGGTGCACTCTCTCCTCATCCCCCACTCCCCCCTCCCATGACCTAGCCCACCCCTCCCTGCACTGCTGGCTGAGCAAGCAGATGAAAGATAAAACAATATCAAACTATCATTTTATTTTTCATCTCCTGGCTCTTTGCCAGGGGTGATATTCGTCTGCCATTGCGGAGGAGTCACCCCTGTTGCTAAGACACCAATTTTGTAGCGGGGGAGTATTCAGAGCACAAAATAAACATACAACACTAATTACTACTCAAAAAAAGTCTTGAACTCATTAGTGACATCAGTGATCAGTGTAGGACACAGGGCAAGAAAACCACAGCAAATCTCTTGTACAACTTCAGTGGTTTGAAGTAAGATGACTTCAATCAATCAATAGTTTATTCGGTCCAAATTTAGGCCATTTTTAAAAGTAAACATACATACATAGAAATAAAAACCATAAACCAATGTATAGTAAAAGAAAGGATAAAAAGGGGTCGTATAGCTAAAATATTTCCATAAATAGTTGTAAAAAGAAGAATACTCAGGGTGGTCTCCGGATCTTGCCCTGTACATAATGCTGGACACTAAAATAATACTAATCAATTATTAAAAAGATAAAAACTGTTCTAGAACCAATCTAATCGATTATTAAAAAGATAAAAACTGTTCTAAGACCAATCACTATATAAAATCAGACATTAAAACTCCAGAAAATAGCACAGATTAAAAAAAAAGAAAGTTAAGAGGTCGGGCCATAAGGAATGGTACCCATGATTGGTCAGTTCTATTAAATAGATTGGTCAGAATAGGATATAACTTAGCATTTATAAAATTATATAGTTGTGGTAACCCACTAAACAGCATACTCGGGGATACAATCTAATATCCATGATAGGTCTCGGTTTTCGTTGGAAGTAAGATGACTTATTTTAAACCAAAAAGAAAAGACTGATTACTGGCTTGTGTTTCCATCAAAACTTCTGACAGTATCTCTCTGTCTCCCCTCTGGAGCTTCATCAGCCCCTAAGCATGTGCACAGAAGATTAGCCCAATTCTTCAGTTTGTAGTCCTATTCATAGCGAAAAAACCTACTTCATTTACTGACAATGGGATCAATTCAAATTTTATTTGTTATGTTAAAGGGTGAATCATCAGCATGTAGATGTCTCCACTGCATACACCACGATACCAACATGGCTGGTGTAGCCATTCTGCCTTAGGAAATCTCTAAAATAAGAAGTTAGCAGAATGTTTCCACCATGAAATCAGTTCGACACAGCAAAGTTAACACACCACTAACTCTGGTGACATTCTCCACAAACTGCAGCAACAGCATCACGCCATGCCAACCAAAGACCATATCAGCCAATCAGAATTGAGCACAAACTTTTGATAAATAAAATAGACTGCAATAAACGGTGCTCGCCAGTCATGTGTTGCTTGGTTCCAGTGGCACAGAGGCCCAAGCAACACACTAGACCTTGCATTCACTTCCTACACTCCTCGACTAGTACCTTGAAATAATATGAGAGTGATTTGAATGTGCCCCTTTGCTTGTTCTCATCTACCACCTGCTACTCATCTACTTATGCCAGCCAAAACTCATCAGGAAACAGCCCATTTTCATCAAGGGCTTCTTTTCAACATTCTCAAAATCCAGTTGACACAACTGTCAAAGTCAATGCTAATGAATTTGCTCAACCAAATAATGAAAAAAGCCAATGCTTCTACTCAAACTACACACCACGAAACCAACGCCCTGGAAATTTCAGTTTTTCACTCAACAAGAGGAACATGATTTGACAATTCTTCAATGAGAAAATAGACATGGTCAGACAATCCATCAAAATTAATGGCATCATCCACACTGTAATAAATGGGCTTGTTAGTTGTTGAGAATGAGCATCAGGAAACTGTTGTGATGCATTGGCACAAGTGGCAACACCGTTAGCTGCCACTATAAGTCCCTAGTAAATGGTACTTAGGTACCCAGGACATGGGGTATTAAGGGTAGGTCCCTCAGGGCAGCAGCACAGATTGTGCCACCCTCTAGGCCCATGCAGCCAGAAGCACCCAACACTGCCATTGCAGGCTGAGTGTTCTGATGCAATCCTAAAAGACAAACTTGACATGGCACACAGCCTGTGTGCCCTGTCTACAACACACTGCATACACTATAGGTAAGTCACCCCTCTGGCAGGCCTTTCAGCCCTAAGGCAGGGTGCACTATAGTATATATGTGGGCATAGATGCATGAGCAATATGCCCCCACTGTGTCCTTGCCAAACTTGGGGCATAGTAAGTGAACAGGGCAGCCACTTTAATACATGTGCTGGACACTGGTCAGTACGAGTTTTACAGCTTCATGATGGCTACTCTGAACCCAGGGTTGTTTGGTATCAAACAACTCAGAATGATAAATCCTAACTGCTACCAGTATTGGACTCATTACAAAATGTACCCATGGGTCACCTTAGAGGTGCCCCCTGAAAAAGCTAACTACCCTGGCATGGTTGCTGGCCAGTCACAATCAGCCTGCCACCACCAGCCAAGTGTCTGAGTCCCTGGGGTAAGAAATCCTGTTCTCTGGGACTCAGAACAAAGCCCTTCCTGGATAGAGGTGCTAACACTCCCTTCCTCAGGAATGTGCACTGCCCTGCTGGCGAGCTTCAAAGGGCATACCCCCCTTGAAACTCGACCCCCAGGCCTGTTGCTGGCAGCAGATGACCGACCCTGTTGCAAACCCCTGCTTTTGGAGGGAGCAATAGTGGGAAACCAGACAAAGGATAGGAGGAGTGGTCATCCCCAGCTTACACCACCCCTAAGGTGTTGCATGCAAGGTTACCTTTCCATTTCATTTCCCACCACCTTAGAGTGAAGGAAAATAGCCAATCAGGTGTAGGGAAGTGGCCTCTGCTCACAGAAAGTGGCCACTTAGTGGGTGTAGCCACTCTAAGGTAGATGACCCATTAGTCAGTACCAGATACCCCCTAAAACACCCACTAAATACAGTAGTGGGAATCCTCAGACCAAAAAATCAGATTCCAAGGACACAAGAAGACCAGCAACAAAGAAGGGCCAAGGCTCAAGAACTGAAGTCCTGCTGCACCAAGAAAAGGCTCCAAACCCTGTCTGCTGCACCTAGGACTCGACTATCACCGCTGAGGGGTTGCTTGGACATTGGATGGACTCTACAAAACCCAAGAAGACCTCCACTCTTCAAAAATCATAGTGAAGGCATCATTCTACAACACCAAGGAACCAAAGACCAAGTGAAGGCCACTTCACTGACCAGCTGCTGACCAAGGAACCAAACGCAGCAGCTGGACCAAATTTCACCCAGGGCTTCACGCGACAGACCGTGAGGACACAGCTCCTGGCTCACCAATACGGTCTTCATCCGGCCACACTGTGCCCTGCACCAAAGAACCAGCTGTTCCCTAAGGCTAACCCCTTGAGATCTCGACACCCCTATGGGACTAACCGGACTTACCTTTAAGTCTGCCTATGCAGTGCTTTTCCAAGTGGTCCCCTGCAGTGGCCTTGGATCAGCTCCATTGACTTTCTGCAGCTGCTCCCACCTGAAACAAGAGTTGCCCAAACTTCTCCAGCTTGTCCAGGGTACCCATTGACAACCTCGATATACCTGCAAAAGGAGACATTGATAAACGCATTGCCTGATTTTCTGTGAATTTTCAAAGTATTTCTCTATTGATTTCTATGGTGCATAATTATACATAACAAGACTAACTTTATTAAAACTTCAAAAATTCATAACTTGAAAAGGACTTACCTGATCTGGATGATCTTGGTCTTACAATTTATATAAAGATCTGAAGTATTTTTGTAAATTGGTCTTGAGTTATTCTTTTGAATGTGTGGTCTCATTTATTGATATAGTGGCTACAAGAAATGTTTCGCACTTCTCCAAGATTAGCCTAACTGCTTGACCAAGCTACATAAAAATTAGAGCATTAGGTGATCTAGTTTTTACCTCTGTAAACCAATGTATGGTTGCCTGGACACCCTGCACAGTGTGCTTAATGTTGCACACTAAATAGAGGGCCAGCCTCCTGCAGATCGTCTATAATACCTGCTGAGTATTAACGTGTTGGCCTCCCTACTGTGCACCAGCAGCATTAGTTTCAGAGTGTTTGGGTGTTGCTGGGAGCACAGCAGCACCCCAGAACTGTGCTTTATAAAAAAGGTACCATGAGTCTTCTGGGACCTCATAAACCTGACCCCAAGAGAGGCTCTCCATTGATGCAAGCACTCCTGGAGTTGGAGCTTTGTGCTCTGAAGCCCTGGAGTGTGTGGAGGTCTGTTGGTTGGTCCTAAAGATGAAGTCGGACAGCATAGTGAAGGTTGAAATAAGATCCTGGGAGATGTGTTTTTCAGTTCAATGCTTTATTGAGAATGTTGATGGTTGATAATATAATGAATGTTATTGGCACTATATCAATTGACCTCAATGGTGGGTTATAACATATATTGCTTATTGGCAGTCCCCATTCTTTTCAATGGGTTGTTGCAATAGTGAAATATTACATTTTGTGCATTTACTAATGTGGTGACATCCCAACAAAGCCAATAGGCTAGACCAGTGGTTCCCAACCTGTGGTCCGGGGACCCCTGGGGGTCCGCAAAGCCTTCTCAGGGGGTCTGCGAGAGCCTAGAAAAGTTGAAAATACTAACAAATATTGCCAAATTTGGTTCCCAGCTTCCAGTAATGACTCAGGCAGGGGTCCCCAGATTCTAATAATGATTCAGTGGGGGTCCCTGGGTTCCATTAATGTTAAAGTGGAGGTCCACAGAAATCAAAAGGTTGGGAACCACTGGGCTAGACTTATTGATAACGGCACCCCGTCATATTCTGATATTGCATATGCTATAGGCAGTCAATATTGTGGTTACTGGAATCAGGGGGGCATTAGGAGTGTAACATGATATGAAGGTGTCCCTAAAGGTATTTTCATCTACCTGATCGTAGATTGTTGTAATTGAAAGTGTACTGTTTAGTAGTGTGTGTAATAAAGTAATTTTCCTTTTTAAAAGAGGACGCAATAGCCGGACAATAATTTATCAAGGGTTGCTGTTGCCTGCTAGTGAGCTGGGGTTATTAGCCTGCATCACCTCTGAGTAGACCATGGACTGCTCTGCTTTGCTACCCTGCGAGAGTCAAGTTCTACAGGATGGTACTGCAGTAAAAAGAGAATTGCAGAATTATTACTGGTTGTTACGGGTGAAAGACTCACGTCCTTTGCCATTAATAACCTAATTTCTTGCACTCATTAATCTTAATCGGCCAGGAATTCTGCAAATCCTAGCTAATTATAAATTTGCACTGGGACAGACGGGAAAAAATATCCTTGATTCATGTTGCAGAAGCTACAAAATATAGCGAATGATATTACATCAGGCCCTTGGATAATCCGCTCTCTGTCTTCACTTAAAAGAGGCATTGCTTCGCCTCGCGAGACACAAACTGCACCATTAGCTTCTCGTGTGCTTAAAATACAAACCACATTGGGATCGTATTCTGAAAAAGCTGCCATATTAACTTAAACTCCTATTATTGGCAATCAAATTCTTTAGAAATACTGAAACTTGAGTCAGTAGAGCACTGATCAGAACCATACTTCTGTTGCTTTTTCTCACAAATTGAACACAGAAAAGATGAAACAGTATGCATTACAAAAGTCCCCAAAGAAAGGCACCGTCAACACATAGAGCGTTCACTTCATATACAAAAAAAAACAACAAAAAAAAGATGTTTTGAAGATGCTTGCCAGTGGAACGCGGTGCCTCCCGGCCGTAATATCAGGAAGAAAGCATACAAAAGCCTTTCAATTTAAATTAATATATAGGCCAGACATCTGTATTAAAATTCTTGGAGTTCTCTCGTTTCTAATGGTAGCTTGTGGTTAGACGAGGCTGCCGGAGAAATCTGCAGTTATTGCCTTTGTGTAGCCTCAGGTGGGGCACATGTTTCTGATTGCAACAGGCTGCAGTGCACCCCCTCGTTAAAACCAACACATGACACAGTGCGTCAAGTCAGCTGAAAGGTTACACATCAGCAACCAAGATGGACGAGGCGCGAGAGGTACTCGCACCATTCAACCTCACCTTCAGCACTGCTGCTTAATTACCATTGACGTCATGATTTAGGGGTGTTTTCTTTTATGAGTGCTCCAGCATTCCGAGAGTAAGAACTTCTATAAATACAATCGAGGTCTTAAGGTTCAAGAACGCTTTTATTAAAGTCTTCCCAACTGGATCCTTTCCATCCCAAAGAAAACACCAGCAGGATTTAGGACTGTAGGACAGCTGCTTCTCAGATGCTGGTCTGCTCCATTCTTAGATGCAGCTCTTTTCGTGTGTATTATACACCCAGAGGGCAAGGGCAGGAACGCAGGGAAAAGCATGGCCTGGTGAGTGACTCACTGGACAGTGATGAACAAACCAATCTCATGCTTGTATGTGACCACACGTACAATGTCTTCATGCCCACTGACTTGCATTACTTACCCTGTGCACTTCTGAATCTCCACCTAACTCATCGGCTTATTGCGTGATATTGCTAACCAACTGTTAAGCTACTAGAAGCTTTTCAATTGAGTGAATATTCTTGAGTATTGCTGGGGATGAACCACCACCTTAGTCACCTTCACAACTGTTTCAAAGTTTGAACTACCCTACCCTAGCTATGCACCTGCAAAGCATGGACTACCACATTGCTTACCTGCTCATCTATTACAAGATTTGAAATACCACAAATTCCACCTGCTAAACTACTACAGGACATTAGATACCACACTCTTCACCTGCCCAGCTGTTGCAGAGTGTGAACTAACACTCAGAACACCTATTCAGCCGATGCATGGTGTGATATACCAGCAAGTTCACCTGCTCAGCTGTTTCAGCATGTGAACTAACACCTCATACTCCTATTCAGTCGATGCATGGTGTGATATTGCAGCAAGTTCCCCTGCTCAGCTGTTGCAGAGTGTGCACTACCACCCAGTACACCGATTCAGCTGTGTATGTTGTGTCATACCAGGAAATACACCTGCTCAGCTGCTGCAGAATTTGAACTAAAACCCTGTACATCTATTGCGATGGTGCATGGTGTGAAATACCAGCAGATTCACATGATTAGTTGTCGCAGACTGTGAACTACCACACTGTGGAGCATATTCAGGAGAGGCTTCCACAGCCGAAGCATCACTTTTTTGATGCTCAGGTGGCTCAAGCCTCTCAATCATATCTATGAGGTGATGCAAAGCCACTTTGCCTGACTTTGAATGACCTCATAGATAAGGAGTAAGACAAAGCAGTGCTAGGTGCTGTGGTGGGTTTTCCCATCCAACACCCATGGATTTTGATGCTGCCCCATATTTACTTAATCACGCAGACCTGAGGCAATGCCAAACCCTTATACCTCCCCAGACCAGGCATAACGAGGAGAAATAGTTTTATTTCTCTTCATTTTTCCCTCTTTCCATGTGTGCTGCATGTGTGCTCTCTAGTTACACACCAATATCTTCAGTGATTGCATTACAAATCAACATAAAGCCATGTGTTTCTCACTGATTACTTCAATTCAAATTAATATTTCAGGTGTGTGTGCTATTTTAGATATAATTACCTTTGTTTACCACAAAAAATATATATTTTGCAAAAATTGTTTTTTATTAAACAAAAAGTCTCTTTACATTTTTTGTGGCAGCCTGTCTTATATTTTCATGCTTTTTTAAAATAATGGCTTCCTTATTAACTGTACCTTCTCAGACACAGGCTGGGTCCTATTAGCCCTATAAACATACAAGTGACAACTTTGCACTGCACCAACCAAGTTTTAATTCTGTTTCCATCTGGTCACACATGCTTTCTTCAGTCAGTCAGTCAAAATAACTTTATTCAGCGTTTTGCCATAAAAGTGCACATGCATACATAAAAGTCATCATAAAATACAGCACTTATTGTATACATCAAAAGCAAATCTATTAAATCTAAGTTTACCGCCCAAGCATACTAAAACAGTATAAGATAATAAATACTTATAAAAGCATATATAATAATAGGACAATATAGTAATAAGACAATGCCTAGTTTCTCTTAATAAATGGTCACATTACCAGTTCATATCGGTTTCTAATGGTGATAGCAGATTTAATAAAACTAAAAATAGAAATGCACATTTGTTTAGATGAGAGGCTTTGAATGCCAGTCAATCCGTCTTTGTAGGAAGAAGTGTGCAAGTTACGCAAAATGGGTAATAGAAAGGATTTCCTGGGAACTGAGTAAAGTTTACAGAATAAAATAAAATGGCAAGTACTTTGTTTCGAAAAATTATCGCAAGGGCATGGCGGTAGTGTTTTTTCCCACACGCATTTTATCGGGAACGCCACTCTAAAATGGATCATATTAAATCTAAAAAGTACGAGTAAAGAGTATAAAGAAGGGGTCGGGAACCAAACAAAATAAGGTTCTAACAAGTCTGATGATAGAATTTGTATGTATGAATTAAAAGAACTCAATTTCTCTGCCACTTGGTATCTAAGATTCATAACATGCTCCTTATGTCGAAGTTTAACAATTTCTTTCACATTGGCTGGCAGGAGCTCTGGTTTAAAATACATATACTCCAAGTCCAAGTTTCGGAAGCCATTGTGAACAAAATGTAACCATGGAATTTTGTTACAGTTGTTAATGAAATACAGTCTTTTACACAATCGTGTGTTAAAGTAGCCGCCGGGTTTGACCATACTTTTATCCATAGCAAAAGTGGGGCAATATCTATCAAATCTGTAATGTAGCAGATTCCCAGTTCCTCATGGCATAACATGTTTGCTATGTTCTTAGGTACCATAAGTAACCGATGAAGGAATTTGTTCTCTGCAAGCTGTAGAATGCTTGGACTGATATATCCCCAAAGGCCACCCCCATATATCGCTGCCGAAACACATTTGGAGTTGTAGAGCGTGATGATCTGGTGGACCGGTCTATGCCCTAATCTGCGGGCAAAACGAAAGATTGCCTCAACATTTCTTGCCAGTTGTTGGAACTTAAAATTCAAATGGAATTTCCAAGACAAAGTGGAACTTAGATACAGACCTAGGTAGCAAACATCTTTTACCTTTGTCAAGGTGTTCCCCCCCATTCTAAAACATTTGGTGCGAGTGGTTTTAGGACCGCAGGTCATAACGTGTGATTTTTTAAAATTGACTTTCAAATCAAGCTCTCGTGTATGTGTTGAAAAAAGATCCAGGAGGGTCTGTAGACTATTGCCCGTGCGGGCAATTAAAACAGCATCATCGGCATATAATAAAATTGGCAATTGTCTAAAACTCATCCTGGGGAAATCTTTACCATTTTGGACCAAACAATTATACAAGCCGTTTATGTACAGTAGAAACAGAAAAGGTGCCAGTGTGCAGCCCTGTCTAACACCTCGATTGGAAGCAAGGGGATGAGACCTTTCACCATGTTGTCCAAACTGAATTAAAATAGAGAGGTCAGAGTATAAACGTTTGATCAAATCCAGCAAATCCTGCTCAATCCCCATTGTATCCATTATGTCCCACAGTTTTGCTCTGTTCACCATATCAAATGCACTGGACAGGTCTATAAATGCTAAGTGGATAGGTTCCCTTTTGGCAATAACATATTTACTGAGGATAAGATGTAAATTTAGGGCCTGATCCACTGTGCCTAATCCAGGCCTAAACCCATATTGAATTGGCGATAAAATGTTTGTCCCTGCAACCCAGTCCTCGAGCCGGGACAGAATGACACTCCCCAATATCTTTGCCATGGAGTCTATTAAAGAGATAGGTCTATAGCAAAAAGGGTCAAGCCTATTACCCTTTTTGAAGATCGGGACGATTATTGCCATTAACCATGAGGAGGGGATAGTACTTTGAATAGCATTGTTCAGAACATTTGTGATTAATGGAACCCACAGATCAGATAAAGATTTAAATACGTCCACCGGTATCCCATCGGGGCCAGGGGCTTTCCTTAATTTCATTTTAGTTATTGCTTTCTTAAATTTGCTTTAAAATGTACCATTTGCCACTCTTTTCACACTTTTCTCTGGAGGAGCCTCCTAAATCCCCTTTATATTGGTGGAGGCATAACAATCATCCCCAACCTTTATGCCCCACCACTTTGAAATGTCACCAGCCACCACTGTCCTCTTTACAGATAAATCAGCACAGTTGTTTTATGGCAAGCAGCTAACTAAACTTTGTTGAAGAGTACACTCTAACATCAAGGAAAGGTAGAGACATTAAAAACATTTGTGATTTTAGGCATACCGAAGTTACATACCGAAATCTAAGTAAATTGAAACAATAGAAAGGGGTGTTTAAACAATATCCATAAGACTTATTCCTTAAGCACACTTAAGTTGACCTCGAAGAGATTTCATCTGCAAAGTCTCATTAACGCAGCTAATACAACTTTGTGTATCAATGGTGATGTGTTAAAGTGAAACAACATAGTAAAACATAGTATTAAGCCAGTGTCATTAAGACACTCTAAGGCTACCTTAATTGCTCAAGATACAAAAGCAAAATTACTCACTATGAACAACTACCCATTTCTGCTAAAACCATGAGCAAGTATAGTTCAGTATCAGAAAGCCTTCATCAGGGCAGCCAATAAAATTCAGAGAAAATGAGAACTAGCACAACATATGAGAAGTTAATTAAAACCTCTTTAAAAACAGACATCATAAATATATTTACAAGTGGCAAACATTATTGTAGATTTCCTCTGTCATATTAGAATGGTTAAGCTGAGGCTGCACCTCATTAGGCAGAACTGCAAATGGCTACAAATCAAATTCACAAAGTTCTCCTTCTAAGACGGTTAATATCTGAAGAATATCAGTTTAACATTTGAATACGGGTGTCAATGTCTAAAAAGTAAATATTCATGTCTAATATCCTGAGTAACTCAGATGTGATTAATTCATTGGCAAAGAAGAAAGAAGTCCCAAACAAACACACAATTTGTTCTGGAAAAAAATGAAAATTTTGTACTAAATCATAAAAACATTTTAATAACAGGATAATCTAGCAGCTAATTAAATAATTACATCATTTTGTAAAATATAAGGAATTATGCTTGCAATTCTAGAAAAAAATAAATGAGGAAGGCCACCAGGCAACATGATGAACTTCCATTAAGGAAAAATCCAGTCAGGCAAGAAAATAGAATCACAAATTTGGGGACACAGAAGCAAGATACAAACAATACAGGCAACATGAAACAATGGTTAGGTTATCTCTGATGATCCAAGTACAAACGTCTCCTAATGGACTGATTTGGAAGAAAATGCTGGACAGTCACATGAAAGGTAGTGTCATATATAACATGGCACCTACTTAGCATAATTCACCAGACCGATGTACACAAAAAACCAGAGCCAAATACCTGGTACTTTTGCACCATATTGTAATAATAGGAAGCAAAGAGTGTAGGAAGTAAGTAATGAAAAGGATTCAGGATGCACACATTTGTAGAAAAATTAAATGAATGATATGAAAACAAAAACATTCCCATCCAGAGGGAGGCTGTAGGAAAGTAGCCTCCTTCTAGCTTGGTTACCCCCACTTTTGTCCTGTTTGTCAGTGTGTTTGACTGTGTTCACTTGGATCCTGCTAACCAGGACCCCAGTGATTATGCTCTCTCTTCTAAATTTGGCTGCCAATAATTTTATCCCAATAATTGGCATACTGGTGCCCCCATGTAAGTCCCTAGTACATGGTACCTAGGTACCCAGGGCATTGAGGTTCCAGGGGATCCCTATGGGCTGCAGCAGTTATTCTTCCACCCAGAGGGAGCCCATGCAAAGGGTTCTACAGGCCTGCCATTGCAATCTGCGTGAACCAGGTGCAAACACCCTGTTTCACTACAGGTCACTGCACCAGGTCACTGTAAGTCACCCATATGGTAGGCCCTCTCAGCCCAGAGGGCAGGAGCAGGTACCTGTGTGTGAGGGCACCCCTGCACTAGCAGAGGTGCTCCCACGAACTCCAGCTCCATTTTTCTGGACTTCGTGATTGCGGGGACACCATTTTCAATATGTACTAGACATAGGTCACTCCCGATGTCCAGCTACATAATGGTAACTCTGAACCTGGGCATGTTTGGTATCAAACATGTCGGAATCATACCCCACTACTGTTACAAGTATTGCAAGTATGATTCCATGCACTCTGGGGGCTCCTTAAAGGACCCCTAGCATTGCTACATCCAGTCTTACAGGGTTTCTTGGGCAGCCCAGCTGCTGCCACCCCTCAGACAGGTTTCTGTCCTCCTGATGCTTGATCTGATGAAGCTCAGGAAGGCAGAACAAAGGATTTCCTTTGGGAGAGGGAGGTAACACCCTCTCCCTTTGGAAATAGGTGTGACTGGCTTGGGAGGGGTAGCCTCCTCCACCCACTGTTTTTGCTTTGAAGAGCACATTAGGTGCCCTCTGTGCATAAACCAGTCCACACCGGTTCAGGGACCCCCAGTACCTCTTCTGGCACAAAACTGGACAATGGAAAGGGGAGTGGCCACTCCCCTGTCCATCAACACCCCAGGGGTGGTGCCCAGAGCTCCTCCAGAGGGTTCCTGTGTTCTTCCATCTTGATTACAAGGTTGGCAGGGAACTCTGGGAGCATCTGAGTGGCCAAGCCAGGCAGGTGACATCAGAGACACATTATGATAGGTAGTTACCTGGTTAGGTGACCAAGCCCCCTCTTTGGGCTATATAGGATCTTCCTCTGGGGTGGGTCCTCAGATTCGGCTTGTAAGACTCCAACAGGACTCCTCTGCAACTCCTCTGCAACCTGTACTTTGACTCTGGCCTTAGGAACCCTGACTGGACCCTCCAGGAACCTACAAGCTGCAGATCCACGAAGAAGACTCTTTTGCATCATTGTATCCGGAACTCCTGCCAGCTTTGCAACATTTGCCCAGCTGTGCATCCTAAAAAGACTGCAACTCTTCAGCCTGCACAAGAAGGAAAAGGAAACTCCCTTGGGGTGAAGGCATCACTCCCCTGTAACTACACGTACCTGGCTGCATCGATGACCGGCTGCGTGGATCTCCCCTCATCCTGAGTGGCTTGGGTCCGGAGAGTCTCCCATGGTCCTCTCTACCAGCTGTCGCTCTTTAGTTGTGGTAAGTCGTTTCCAACCCACGCAAGACAGTACCCTTTGCAGCTGCCAAGGCTTGTTGCTTCACCTTCAAGGAGAACTTCAGGCGACGTGTAGTTCCAGCCCCCAGCACTCCCTCCTGCAACTTTTGGACCTCTGAGTGGTCTTCTGGCGGCGTGGGAGCAACTTCTGTGGTGCTGCATGGGCTGCTTCTGCAACTTCCATGTCCCTGCCCTGCGGGACACCTTTGGGTGCTGCCTCTGCTCCTGTGGGCCTTCTGCAATGTGGAGGGTCCCCTGTGACTCCCTCTTCTGGGAAGAATCCTCTAGGACCTTGCTGGTCCCCCGCAGCACCTCTTTTCCTCCAACCGCCAGTTTGCCTTTGCAAGGCTTGTTGGTGGAAATCCTTCACCTACACCCATTTCCACTTCCAGCGTGGGAGACCTTTTCATGCATCAGGAACTCTTCTCCATCTTCTGTGCTGCAGTACTGACCTGTCTTCCTTCTTCGTCGACCAACTCCAAAAGTTACCTCTGGGTGGGTAATCTCCTACTACCCCCTGGTCTCCACAGACACTTCTGGACTTGGTCCCCTCTCTCCACAGGTCTCCATCTTTGGTTTTCCACTGCTGGTTTCTTGCTGGCTGTTCTGGGTGACTTTGTTTTCTTCTTATCATCCTTTGGGGTGGTTTTGGGGACATCCAGTGTGTTTTACTCCTACACTTCTGGTCACTGATAGGTACTGCATTACTTACATGTGTGGTTTCTTAGTACTCCCAGCTCCCCTCTACACAATTCAATTTACTTGCCTAGGTGGGGGCCCTGTGATCTCATTCCACTATTTTAGCATATAGTTTGGGCTCCCCCTAGGGCTACTATTGCATATTATGATTTTAATCTGTTTTCTAACCTTTTTATGCCTCTTACTGTATATATATATATATAGTGTATTTACTTAGCTCCTATTGGAGGGTTGCCCCTCTAGTATTTTCTGATACTGTGTTCCAAAAATAAAGTACCTTTATTTTTATACAACCAAGTGTTTTCTTTCTCGTGTGTAAACTCCCTACACAGGCCTTGACACTTTTGTTTGTGGTAAATCCCTATTTCAGCAGTCTTCTTCCATTTTTTGATTTGTTCTAAACGTCTGTATTTTGACCTCTTGATAGGTGAAACCTGCTGACCTTACTTGTACTCTGCTTTACAAAGATAAATATTTATGTGACACCTAGGTATTTAACTACAATTGTGTGCAGGTTCGGAGCAGTTGTATACATGTCAGCAGTTGGGTGCAGAAGTAAAGAAAACGATCCCCCCAAGTGTATCTAACAAGATGACATGCTGAAGACAACAGGTTTTTGCAGTCAGGCTGCAGAAGGTGTAAAGTTTCAAACTAGCTTTAAAAACAAAGCATTTAATCAATACAAATTGCACCGCAAAGGTCACCCTGCCAGAGAAAATTAATGGATTAGTCATATTTGTATCACCTACATGAGGCCATTCATGTCCTGATTACCTCCTATTTACAGTTCACAACTGTTTGTGAATTTCCCCTTCAATAGTCCATTCATTTGAGGTCGAGGACCAGCTTAAAGTTTTAAGAGCACATCTCAGAATGTGTGTTGTGCGATGAGGGCTTGGAGAATGAAACTACATTTGATCCTTAGTGGGATTAAATCGACCAGTCTTAGGAGAAAGGAGAGAGATGAGCTATTGAAACTTTCCATAATATTCGAATTTTGTGGTGAAAGGGATTGTGGCCTAGCTTTTTCCTGCAGGCTTAACTCTGGAAGAGGAACTGAGTAACCTTTCTGCAAAACATAGGAGAGGAAAGCATCATAACATTAGTTTAGTTTTCTAAGGGATCATCAGGCACTATGGGCCACATGTACAAAGCTTTTTTCTCATCACAAACGGCCCAGTCGTAGTGTAAGTGACTCTTGCCCCACCACAGCTCATGCTGTTAGTGCAGATGGCTGAGAGTTGTGTTTTATGTTATATTGAAATCAATTACTGAAGCATTTGACCAACACCATTTTACATTAATAAAATGCTTGATTAGCCAGTCCCGAGAATGCTCTATGTAGACTCTACTTTTGAGTTTAGATTAGATAGTTATTAACTTTATTTACAACGGAGTGGCAAAGCTCCAAATAGTGCAGCGGGTACAGTGGCACCAGGGCCACGGAGTGTTAAGCACCTTCTGCACAACGTGATGGTACATCAAGCCCAACTTCATTCCTACAGTTGTCAGGTTTTTGAAACAAGAACTCAACCAGCCATACTTTTTTCATTCAGGTCATAATCCTGTGAAATAGCCTCTCTGAGATTATGTAATTTAACCATGGTCGGAATGTGCTGCATTATGCACCATAATTTCCATTTTCTTTCACTATAGTTTAATCAATACTGCTGCATGATTTGGCCCTCCATTGCAGCATGTGGGCTTGCATATGGGAAGTTATTTATTTGCAAAAATGGGTGCTCAACTCATGAAAATATACTATTTCTCACAATATATTTTGTAGAAATTGGAAATTGTTTTTATTTTAGTATTTATATGATATGCTAAGTGTCATCTTTCTGTCACTTAAGAGTGATGTAATGTGTGCAAAAAGTCCATCTAGGTAGGCACTGAAGTGGGGGGGGTACTTCTTGAATGACATTCTTCAGTAGAAACGTTTGTTGTGTAAAGTGCAGTGTTTCACTACAGACTGTGGAGCCTAATCACAAACTGCATTTTGTAGTTTTTTTAGTAGGATTGGTGGTACTTTTATGAGTTCTACAATAGCACTAGTAAATTGCTACAAAGTGCTATTCACAACCAATAAGTGTAAATCTCCAGCTCCACCTCTCCTGTTTTTTTTCCATGGGGAGATCCTCGCATGTAAGTTTACTACTTTAAGTAGGTTTAGGGATGGACACACACCCACCCACAAACAGTAATGCAATTGCTATTCAAAAGCAGCACTTGCAGAGTTTCTACAGCCAAAAGGGACACAAAAATGTAGTACATTACTCCAGCTCAGAGCTGGTGGAAATCTAGCACCATACATGGCAAACCATTGCTACTGCAACAACCTCCCATTCAAAATAGTCGAGACATGGAATTAAAATAAAACCCAATAGCATGTCATTTAAAAATAATTTATCTTATTTAAAATAGTTAAAAATATAAGTAAATATAGCTTTATGTTAACAAAAATATCTGAAAATAAAGCATATTTGTTATTCAATTATAAAATATTATAAACATATTTTAGAAACCTTTTTTAAATTTATAAATTAATGTAATATTGTTTTATTAAACTATAATCATACAACTTTTAGTTCATTTTATACATCACTTTTAATAATTATTAATGTATAATAACATTTTTTTTTACTTTGGTTGGAAATTTATTTTTTTATTTAAACACCAGAAACATATATTTTTTAATTTATTTGCATTAACTCTATATTTTATCCAAAACTATGTTACCAGTGCTGTATATCGTTTTTTAATTTTTTGCATTCCTTCATTCAAAATAAAACATATAAAATAATTGACATTAACATTTAACATCAACATATTTTTACTAATTTATTATAAAGTTTCCCCAAAATATGGAAGGGACATCCGCAGTACTTAACTCGAGCTAGGGGACCAGCACTTATGTTTCTTCTTCAGACTTTTACTGAGAGCAAGAGAGAGAAAAACACACAAATGAAAGAGAAAGAGAAAGATAGAAAAATTGTCACAAAGGGAGAAAGCAGGAACCAACAAGGGTGAGATAAAGTAGTGTCTGTGTAGTATGTCACCTTCTTATGTTATTTCTTATATTTCTGACTTTGGTCTGTTAATTTCTTATGTGCTTCTTTGGAACCATGATTCCATCAGGTGCCAGCCAGGTTCTAGAGCGCTGGGCTTGAAGTCAGTTGCCTGCTCACCTTGGGCTTGATCGGTGGCTGATGCGGTTGGGGGTCCATTGAAATAAAGGATCTTACATTTTATCTCTATGAGGCTTCAGTGGTTCTTTACTTATGGACTGACTATGTACGTTCTATCCTGGATCGCCGTATACTACAGTCTGGCAGTGGATTAAAGAGGCCTACAGTGAATTAAAGAGTATGCAACCTTAGTATTCATTGCGTTGACATTTGACAATCGCTCACCGTGTGCTTCTGAGCCGAGCTCTGGGCACCAGCACTCATCCTTCTACAAATGAAGCATTGGAAGCCTACTGCCATCCATGCCAGTCAAACCAATTGACTACATAACAGACCCTTAGTTCTTTGACCATACTGAACGTATCACTGTTTACAATCCAGGCAGCAACAATTTATGGCAAGGACTACCTTCAGTTAACAATAAAAGGTCTTCTCAACATATAATGCACTAGTTGATACAGAGACGCTAGTCTAGCTAAGCGTTTTCTGAAATTGTCTTGTGTGCAAGCTAGTATATTCTATCTGTTCTCAATTCAAGCTGTTCTAATGTAAACAGTGTATGTACGACTGTTCCTATTTAAAGTGCTCTGGCATCCTTTGGGTCCTGTTCATTCTACACATACCTGCAAAAAACATAAATAATGCAATTGAATATTCTGTCTTATCTTCAAGATCTAAGGATATATCAACGTATTTTTTCACTATGGCCCTTCCCGCAACATTCAGGCAAACATGACTTAAATGTGGCAGTCATTAGTTTGTAAATAAAAATGCACCAGTGCTCAAAGCTTGCCTCGTTAAAAAATAGGTGCTGGCCGCCAAAAATAAGTGCTGGGGCTCCCCACTGGCAAACACCAGCTCAAATTAAGCACTGTATGTGTGCAACACTTGGGGGCATATTTATGAAAAGTGGTGCTGCACATAGGGCAGTGTCACTTTTCTTGCACCCCTTAGTGCCCCCCTAACGCATCATGTGTGCACTGTATTTAATATACAGTGCACCACAGTGGTAGTAAGGGAGCTAGAGTAAGAATTTTTTACACTAGTTCGCGCTTTGCAGGATTAGCATAAAAAATGTTGACGCTAATCCTGCAAAGCGCCCAGGGGCCCACTGTAATCAACGGGAGCCTCCTTTTAACGCCTGCTCTAAGCAGGCGTATAAGTTCCAGAAAAAATGACGCAAAGAAATCTTTTAGATTTCTTTGCAACCCCCCCCCTCCAATGGGGGAACACCCCCTTTGCAGTTATTTTGCCTGGTGCAGGCATAATGTAGCGCAAAGGGTTACAAAGTTGCACAACACATGCATTGCGCCACTTTGTAAATATGGTGCAGCATTTTTGGCCACATAATGCCACATTAGCGTAAAAAAAATACACTAATGTGTCGTTAGAATGGCGCTAGGCCCTCTTAAATCTGGGTCTTATTTTCTCTCCTATAAACATCACGACACCCAGGCCATGTCTCAACGACATTCTGTGTTTGATAGGCAGAGGAAAATCTCTCCACCTGCCAAGTCAGTCACACTTTTGGCTGTATGCCACATTTCCTGTGGCAGTGCAGCTAAAGCATTAGCGCCTTGCATGGCTTCTGAAACTGCTTTCTGACTCGGAGTCTTGTTTTTAATTAATCGAGACACATTTTTAAGACAACAGAGCAGCTTCCAGGAGACGTGGGGAAATATCTGCGGGAGCCAAGTCTGGTTGCATGCCTCTAACGTCATTTGCCCACCCAGTGCTGCGGTAGAGACAGAGTGGCTGAGTGTGGCTCCCACGCACCATGGAACGGGGCTTGGGGTGTGTGTGAAACATGTAGGGGTGCACACGTATGGACAGTGGCTCCCAGCAGGATCCATTTTCTCGCTAACCACTTGACCACACGAATCACTACAATTGAAACCATAGACTGTGGAATGCCTTTGTTTGTTGTTTGTTTTTGCCTATTATAACAGGCATGAGAAATGAAGAAATTGTTTTCACCAGTCAATATTTGTTGAACGTTTGACCTGAACGTTAATTGATGTTTGCAATAAGCTCTTGTGATGTGAAAAATTAAAACGAAATGAATATGGATAAATATTTGAGGGCAAACCATCCTTCCCACTATGGAAGCAGAGTGCCCTACCCCTCATGACGTAATCATGAATCTTCATGGCTATTAGCATAGTTCTGTGCACCTGTGGGATCCACAGTTAGTTAACAAATAGAAATCACTCTCTCCAACCATCACCAAAAGCAAGGTAATTTTTTTTCCACTGTTTTGAACTTTTAATGCAATGAAACACGTATATGTATATTAAAAATAATCTAGAACCAAAATGAATGTATAAAGAAATGTATCATATACTATGCATGTTACCGGTGCACCTGAGTATTAATTTAAGATACAACTTTTCTATGAGTGTCTGGTATATTGTTTGTAATTTTAAAAGTGATGAATCAGAATTACAGGCCAATTCAGATTATATTTCCCACTTTGAAAGAAAGGCATGTAACTTCATAAAGAGCAGCACATGGACTGTCACTTTAACGATCCAGGTCCCAGAATGCACTGCAGCCGCAGTTAGACCACAATGTTCGAGCACTAACAGTGGACATTTCATCTTCATTTCAGCGTAAATATAATTTTGGTATGAGTCAAGGGATGTACACACCCACAAAAACAGTAATAACAAGGGGCTAGGAGCATGACAGAAAGCAGGGATACTAACCCAAATACATAAAGAATGCTTCAGAATCACCACGTCCTTCAACGCATATGTACACCTACGACCAGGGGGGGCTCCTCCGCAATGGCAGAGGAGCATAGTCCCCCCGGCTAAAAACCAGGAGATGAAAAATAAAGCAATAGTTACAATATTGTTTTATTTTTCATCTGCTGGCTCAGTTAGCGGTGCAGGGAGGGGCAGAGCTGGGCCTTGGGAGTTGGGAGGTGGGAGGAGGAGAGAGTGCACCTAAGTGCGCATGTATGTTCTGCCAGCCATCTCAGGCCAGCAAAACACACATGCGCACTTAGGTCTGTATAGCCCGGCTGTGTTGAACAGCTGGGCTGCAGAAACTGCCCAGACCTCAGGGCAGTGTCTGAGCAGCAGTTCAAGCTGCTCAGACCAATCCTGATGCTGTTTTCATGCTAGGTTTAGCATCAAAGCAGCACCAGGATTGCTGGGGAGCCTGTGCTAGTGTCTGAGTGAATGCTAGGACACCACAAGAAGAGGAGCAATGAGTGAGGTGGCAGAAGTCAGCAGGAACAGTGGGAAAGGTAAGTTTTTTAAAAATTGTTTTTACTCACTCCCGTCGTTCCCCTGCCTCCCCTCTTGACATTTGCCAGCGGCTGTCCCTGCCAACGACACACTTCCCACCTTACAGTAACCTGTGCTAATACCCCAAAACATTCCGTAAATATGCATGCCAACCAAAGCAGGAGATCCAGTATCTTTGGTTATCAAGGGAAGCGCAGTCCTAGCAGAAATTAGCTACATTACAAAGAACCCTTCAGCCAGTGCTCAGCAAAGATGGAAAGCAGAAGTACTTATTCACCTAATCTCTTGTAGCTGCTAAAACAGCCACCATATTTGCTACTAATGCTAATTTGAAAGAAACTGACATCAAAAGAGCAAATGGAAGCCACAACATACTCCATGCAAACGTTCATAATACAAATCCTGCAAAACTACATACAGGAGGGAATATCCAGACATTCCAAACCAAAGAATGCACATTACAATAACATCCCCAGGGCAGTATTATGTAAAAAGGTGCTCTATCCCTCCATCAATTGATACAACCAATGCAGACAGGGACAGTGTGCCACATTACATACAACATCTACTTCATCCAGTGCATGTATGAGATTTTGCTTGCACTGAAGAAGTGCAACAATGAAAGGCGAATTGGAGATTTCAAACTGCTAATCCATCCCTCAATGCAGAGGGGCTGGTAGCAGAATGAGGAGTAGGCAGGAATCTCCTCACTGGTATGTGATGTGTGTTGGAATATGCTAGGGGGACCTGACACCCGCAAGCTCTGTCTCCAATGGGCACCCTTTGGGGGCACGCCTTCCTCTGTGATTCACAATCAGTGAGATTTGTTGGCCTATGCCTGCCCATCCCTAATACAGCTTGGGCACAGGGCCAAAGACATTACCTCTTACTCTTACTAAAACGTTTTTTTCCCGAGAACCATATTGGTAAAGGCGTTGTTTAAGTGTCTGCTGTCCCCAGGGGCGTAGCTTGGTGAGTCAGATTGGTGGAAGAGGGTGAGCTTCAGGTTTTCGGACAAATAGGACAAGCAGGGCACATTAGAGGGCAGTGAAAAGGGAGACAAATGGTGATTGGCAGGCGTTGTTAGTGAGAGAAAACACAATATTCTGTAAATTTATCAACATTTTTTAAGACTTTCAATTCAGTAAGGGACAGAGAATGTGTGCGTTTTTGCCTGTGATGTAAAAAATCGTGGTGAAATCTGACAGATACCTCACCGTACCCAACTGAAAGCACCTGTACCTAACTATTTGGCAGAAAATACATTTATTGGGGGGGTTGTAACACCCCAAAACACCCCCTGAAGCTACGTCCTTGGCTGTCTCTTTTGTATTACCAGAGTGTGCCAGGGTACAAAATACAAGTGCAAACATTTCATGAGTTTGTGGTGCACTTTGTGAAATATCACCACAGGGTTATTTTTAGTGGACGTTCATCCCAGGGGCCTTGTGGCACTGTTAAAAGCCAAAAGATGTATATTGTTGGTCAACTCATCAATACTCATTGTGTTCTATCGTAAAGCATATCGCATTCCACTAGGATTCAAACCTGTGTCCATGGGTTCAAGTACAGATCCTTCCTGGGAATGCATGGGGACATCAAGTCACCAAACAGCATACCATTACAAACAATACAATTGTGGGAAGAATTGGTTTTTGCCTAAAGACTCAAATTCCTTTGAAAGGTATATGGGGAAGATATGAAATGTCTTTATAAGTGAATTGTGTTGTGTTGTGTGGTAGATGGACAGACAAGAGGATTAACAGCGAGAGAGAATTTGTCAAATTCCCTAGTATTTTCTTCAGTCAGGTTCCAAACTGTAGGTCTGCTGTGAGAGAAGGTAAACGTATCATGGGAAGGACATTCCCATACTCTAAATTGAATAACATTACCGATTTGAAGTCTTGAGAGGGACGTAGTGTTTAATGCTGCATGTAGTTTCATCTAATTCCTCACATTTCTAGTCCTCATTGCGCTCCTCCACTGAAAACTAGTTCTGATTAGCTCACATGGAGTTGGAAAAGGGTTTCTAGCACTTCTCTGGAGAACAAAACATTGGGGGGCATATTTAAGAACAGAGGCGCTGCACATAGTGCAGCACCACTTTTCTTGCGCCCTTTAGCACCCCCCTACGCCACCATTTGTGCACCGTATTTAAAATATGGCAAACCATGGCCCATGGTAGGGGACAATAGCATCATTTTTTTTACGCTATTGATGTACTCTGCAGGAGTAGCACCAAAATTCTGGTGCTATTCCTGCAGAGTACATGGGGGCCCATTGTATTCAATGGCATGCCCCCTTTTTAATGCCTCCTCTGAGCAGGCATTAAAAGTGCTGAAAAAAATGACACAAGGAAACCTGTTAGATGTCCTTGCGCCATTGTTTCAGCCCCTCTAACGGGGGAACACCCCATTTACATACATTATGCCTGGTGCAGGCATAATGTAGCGCAAAGTGTTACAAAGTGGCGCAATACATGCATTGCGTCACTTTGTAAATATGGCACTGCGCTTTTGGCCTTCTACCGCCACATTAGCGTAAAAAAATGACGCTAAAGTAGCATTCGATTGGTGCTAGAGGCTCTTAAATATGCCCCTGCGTTGGGTTCTTTAGGCGGAATAGAGATAGTTCCACAAGTTTGTCACAGCACCAGTGATCTTCAAAGATCAAGAATCAAAATGCACAACCAAGTGACTTGCCCAATGATGTTGAGATTATTTAGTTTTCATGCACAAAACCCTCCGCACTGTTTAGTATTTGATATTTAATTTGAAATACATTTTGTCTGGATCGAGCTTGGAACATCCATGAATTACCATCAGACAAAGGTGAGGGAGTTAAGCTTTCTCTGCCTTTGATCATTAGTTAAAGCCATGTATAAGTAGCATAAAGGTAAGAAGAAGTATGATACTTAACATTTCACTTAGTGGTTCAACAGAGAGATTAAATAATAGAGGTATCGTGATGGATCTACCTATTCTGATGTATTAGGAGTATCGTACACCAGTGAAAGTGCATAAAAAGAAGCCTCAAGGACTGACACGTCTGTGGTTAGCACATGTGACAGGTTCCTAATTACACTTATTCCAGGAATGCATTAGAGAGATCACTTTTTGAGAACGGTTGATCACATGTTTGAAAGCACACGCAAAGCTGTTCTGCAATGCTATTGGGTAACATATATTCTAGAAATATTCCTGTACATTAAGCAAGCAGGAAATCCCATCAGGACCTTTATAGAATGAACTCTCTTGCTATGCAAGAGCTGACATGCAGTGGCATTGATAAGGAAGAAGAGTGGAATTTATTTGTCGAGTTTGAAAAATACAAGTAGTTATGCAGTCATGGGCGGTGCAAAGTTGAGCCAGAGTCTTGTAGGACTGGGAAATGTATGGGAGGAACCCTACCTTGCAACCCTTCCTTTTCGTAAGAGTTCTTTTAGAGATTGTGTTTTCTTTACCAAGATTTTCACAAACCATCTAACTATTTAATGAGTTCCATGAAGGATTGCAACTAATACTTACCTTGTGACGATGGGGATAACTTTATTGAATTCACCAGGTCCTCTTTGGGCTTGATACCTTGATTTGATATACTGTACCCCAAATACTCAATTTCTCTCAACAAAAATTCAAACCAGTATGTGTTTTGGAATTTGAAAGACTTCCAAAAAGTTATGATTGTGCTTGTGCTCTTGTTCTATTCCTCTCTGTATTTATGTGCGAAAATGCCATCTTGGGGATATAGAACATTTTTGGACCCCTGGAAAGGTTATTCATAATTCACTGAAAGACACTGGCTGCTGTCCCTAACCCAAAGGAAGTTTTTGGGAACTGGTAAACCCCTTCCAGGGCAAAGAAGGCTGAAAGTGTCTTGTACATTTACATAGTACATCTTGCCTTCTGTCATATGTGCTTTCAACTGAAACTTCACCCACAAATAACCCAAGACACTTATGCCCCCTCTTTCGTAACGTTTGTGGTATATATCCCTAGGTTGCAATAATGTTTCCAGCAAATTATAATTAAATATCATCTTCAGTATAATCATGTCCATTAATCCTAGATCTACTAAAAAAACTATTACTCTGCCATTCACCTCAAAACTAGCTTTGGGTCTGAAACGTCTGGCTTCACTTTTTTCTTCAACAACAATTGAAACAACTAAAGTCCAGACAAACTTTTACAGGTGTCCTCCTTTGACATACTTGCAAAACATGGTATCTTCCTTTCTTACAGCATTTACTAACACACTTTTTACATGATCTAAATTCCATCCACTTAAATGTCTATCTACACTTCAAATTGAATTGCTAGAAGTCCTGCTTGTGACAGGAATTAGGGTGGTGGAGTCACTGATTTAATTTTTGAGCCTTCCATGGTTGCTGTGCCAGAGGAATAATTGTATGCCCCAAGTATTGCAACCATTTCCAATCAAGAGTGGCTAAAAGAGGTAAAACATTAGATCAGCCAGTACAGTAGAAGTGTACAGAATGTGCGAATGAGGAGTTAAAGTTTGCCAAGGTTGCACCAATCTGCCTCTCCTCTGTAGTGGCTCCAGACCTCTATTGCTCATGATGTCTGACAGTGAGCTCCCTGCTGCACCAGTATGCCTTTCCTTTGTGACGGCTCCAACCCTCTGCTGTGTGTGACATCACTCTGGCGACTGGCATCAGCCATTCATGTGAAAAAGCGCTGATTACTGCACCACATGTTCCACCTGCTAGAGCTCTCAGATGGCAAACACCAAGGATGACAGTTCTAGCAAAAGGTTAAAGGGATGTTATAGTATAGGTGAAAATGTTAGTTAAACTATAACATTTTAAACAAATAAATGCACTGAAATGTACCAATTATAGTTATCTAAATTAACTATATCTCAAGCCCTAAAGTAACATAACTTGCACCCCTGAAATGCACAGTATTGTTATGAATTATGTCACTTCACATGTTGCAGTGATGTTATCAATGATGTCATAGAACGTGTCATGAGTAATGTAGTATGTGAAGTAATTAGCAGTGAGTATCTATATATATAAATAGATATGTGTGTATATATATATATATATATATATATATATATATTAATCCAAAAACCACACGCTAGTATTCGCACGCTCAGGACTTCAGGAAAGGTAGAAAAATACTTTAATAACCTAGTGGTGGTTGGCACTATGTAGTTATAGTAGGACCTTTTTTTCCACAGACGGAGCATTTTTTGTTTTGCCAATAACTTTGGTTCCATTTGATGAATCTTCACAAACTTGACAAAAACTTATAATTTGCTCAGTATTGCTGCTGTCTTGAAAGTTTTGGGTGATCTTTGAAATGGGGTCCGAAATAATGGGGGGTCCCAAAACACTTTTTCCCCTTTCTGTGTCTATTGGGATTTTGCATTCTTCAGACATGGCTACAGTCCGAACCTCTGAACAGAATTACACCAAATTTTGCAGGAAGCAAGAACTTAGTCTGCAGATTGTGATTTCGTGTAAATCCATTCAGTAGTTTCTGAGATATTAGAGTTAAAAAAAATAGCTATATAGCACCGTGGATTCGTATTTGCGGATACGGATTCACGGATTCTGGGGAAAAGCAAGGCCCTGATTAGCTGCCCACAACCTGACAGAAGAGTTGTGGCCACCAATTTCTTAGTTGCATCAGCTTGGGATGGAAAAAGAAGAGTGAAAAAACACATAAGGGGTCAGGATACAGATATCAGACCCCATAGGACACATAGAGGAGTCCTTTGGGTAAACAGTTCCCACTCATTTTATTTTCATCCGATTTGCAGATCCACGAGTGGATCCATGGACCCTGGATTTGCAAATCCACTTGTGGATCTAGAGAAAAAATTGAAAAACACCCACTGCATCCAAACACATGCTTTGGTTGTAAAGAAACAACGGTGGTTAATGCCTATCATTCGCACATCTGTACAGATAGTAATGTGTGATTGGTAGATCCAAAGAGTCCTAGATTGGTGCTGAACCTGGTAATATTACCCAACCACCAAGGGTATTGAGATGCACTAGATCAGAGAAAGAACAAGAGAACTTCCTTTGAACCGTGCTAGAAAATTTATTTCCAGAACAAAATACCAGGGCACTCCTGAAACCAGTCCGAAAAGTATACTCCAAAGTGAAAAAAGAGTCCGAAGTTCGAGAAGGTTGTTTTCACACATATATGAACTTTAATTCCTTGTGTTAACCAAAAATATGCATTATCCAGAATACAGCCAACACGTGTTTCGTCCAAGGGACTTTTTCAAGGCTGAAAAAACAGAAAACGATTTTTTCCTATAATAATACATCAAGAGAAACAGAAATAGCAAAGAATTTTGAGATACTCTCATAGAGCATGAAGAGACAGTTTTTCAAAGATCATGCCAGAGAGTGGTGAGGGAATAGAGTAGAAGTGATAAGAACTAAAGGTAGAAGGAAGAGGAATCCATATTGATACCATACGTCATAGAGGAAGTTTCTTCCTAAAGGGAGAGGAGACACAAAGATGAGACTCAAAACGTAAGAATGAACATGGTAGTAGGTAACTTGGTATTAAGTGAATAGAGCATGCAAAATCACCAAAGTGCTTACAAGGAGAGGCCTCACCCATGTTTGTGACCAAACAGAGGTGCAAAAATGCCATTCTCAGTAAGAAAGTCAAAACAGTAGCGTGAAGTGGATGTTATGGCAGAATCCCAAAATGTGTGCACGTAACCGTTAAACAATAGATGTGGTAAAAACGTCACCTATGGTGATGGTTTTGAAAAGATGAGTTGAGAAAACGTACCGAATATGTACAAGATGTGGAGTTTCCGTGTAAAACATTAAATGAACATGTGGTCCTGAGGCAGCTAGTAATGTTTCCAAATTGGATGTTCCCGATAATTGTGATGCGGAAGCCGTGGAGGCGATGGTTTCTGGTCTTATGTCACTGTACGGTGAGAGGCCATGATAAGCCCATCAAACTATAAAAAAATAGGTAGGATAAAGAATAGAATACAAACTAACCTATATAAAATGAGAAATACTAAGAGTAAAACCATTGGGAAACTCGTAAGTTATGAAAAAGCCTACGGGGGTCAAGGGACAGTTCATTAATCTACTGTATAATTAATACCAGCTAAATAGTAAAGACTACAATATTTTCCCAAGTCGAAACAGAGTCATTAGAAATAAAAAGTATGTCTATACCGGTCCGCGCAAGCTCAGAAACAGTGGGGCATGATGTTGGAAAAAAGGGGCAAAAAAAGTATGTGAAGGTGTATTGTACTCACATAGCCACAAAAACGGCTAAAGAGGAGTAAATAAAACATGAACGACATGTGGCTCTATGTAAACTGAATAGTATAAAAAGCTATTTAGAAAATATCTAAGGACACGAAAAATGCTAGAGAATATCCAGACACAGGGAAATGCGACCGACCATAAACGTGCGGTTGAGCACGTCCCACTTGATCATACTCGTATTGGATACCAATAAGTAGGGTGTTTTTTAGAAGGCTGTCAGGGATTACCAAAAATGAGCGGGACACGTAGAACTGTAAGAAACGGCTTACCCGTAATCCTAAGGTCAAGGAGAATTATGCTCCGATGTCGGCGTGCGGGCACTGTATGCGGATGAAGCACAGCACCCCGCCATTTTATGGTATGGAGTCTAATAGACATCGAAGAGGGACAAAAACGTACCCGAGGCCCCAAAGGGGCCATATTAGAAGGATAACAAGACACTTAGGGGGTCATTCTGACCCTGGCAGTCATTGACCGCCAGGGCCAACGACCACGGAAGCACCGCCAACAGGCTGGCGGTGCTTCCTGGCCAATTCTGACTGCGGCGGTAAAGCCGCGGTCAGAAAAGGGAAACCGGTGGTTTCCTGCCGGTTTTCCCCTGGCCAAAGGAATCCTCCATGGCGGCGCTGCAAGCAGCGCCGCAATGGGGATTCCGACCCCCTTCCCGCCAGCCTGTCGCCAGGAAGAGGCTGGTGGGAACAAGTGTCGTGGGGCCCCTGGGGCCCCCTGTACTGCCCATGCCACTGGCATGGGCAGTGCAGGGGCCCCCTAACAGGGCCCCAGCAAGATTTTCAGTGTCTGCTTGGCAGACACTGAAAATCGCGACGGGTGCCACTGCACCCGTCGCACCTCAGCAAATCCGCCGGCTCCATTCGGAGCCGGCTTCATCTTTGCTGGGGTTTTCCCGCTGGGCCGGCGGGCGATCATTTGCAGATCGCCCGCCGGCCCAGCGGGAAAGTCGGAATGCCCCCCGCGGTCATCTGACCGCGGGCGGTGTTTGGGCGGTTTCCGCCCGGCGGGCAGCGCCCGCCGCCCGCCGGGGTCAGAATGACCCCCTTAGTGAAATTAAAATATGCACTGTAAGGGGAAAGATATAACAATTGTTCCAAAAGAACAGACTATAAGGAAATTCTTCCTGGTAAAACATCGTACTGTATGTAAGTAAACACTCGCACTAGGGGAGGGACCCAGAAGGCACGATGGTATAAAAAGTGCCAACTCGGAAAAAAAGAAGGCGCCATGATGGAATGGTATAGAACTGTATCACTGCAACTGAAAGGATGTGCAAGATATATGGTGAAAAGTGGTTACAAGCAGAAGAGAAGGGGAAGCAGGAAAGAGAAGGGAGAGTAGAAACCCACATATAGGTGTAGTGACAAAAGGTTGTCTACAAACAGAGTACATCTGTGCCATAATTTGTACATGGAAATGGGGTCGAATGAGAGAACCCACACAGGTAACTCACTACTACAAAGAAGTATTAGGTGGCATAAAACACCAGTACAGAATGTATACAAACTGGTGCGTATATCCGCATATAGAAATAATTAGGAAGATTACATCATTCAAATCTTATACAGCTAAACAAATCAAATTATAGAGAAACAAACATTAAAATATGAGATCATAAGAACACGTGCAGGTCCTTGTCGATGTTCAGGCCCTTTTCCACTGCCCTAAGTTTAATTATCCATCTGCTTTCAAGGCGTCTAAGGGACACAGTCCTGTCCCCACCTCTCGGTTGTTTTCTTATTGCGTCGACCCCATGTATTGCGATGCCCAGAATTTCTCTTTGACCATGCGTTTCATTATAGTGTACAGCAAAAGGATAACTCATATTAAATGTGCGGATGGCTCTGAGATGTTCCTGTATTCTTTCTTTCAGGGGCCTAATCGTTCTCCCCACATAAATGAGACCACAGATGCACACAATACAGTATACAACAAAATTTGTGTTACAGTTGATGGAATGATTGATCTTATACGTAACATGTGTGTTATATTGGAAACATACCATCTTGTTCTTAATATAACCACAAATGTTGCAATGGCCACATTTAAATGAACCATGTGGAGGTTTAGGTAACCATGTGTCGTTGTTTGCTGGGGGGGGGTAAGAAACTGTGGCATAAATGGTCACGTAGGGTTTGGCCTCTCTTATAGGTGATGCTTGGTCTAGTTGTCAAACCTCCTTTCTTGAGTGTGTTATCAGTCAAAAGTAAAGGCCAATGTTTGCGTATGAATTTGAAAATCTGAGTGCTCAAAACACTGTGTGTTACGATGAGAGACAGTTTGTTATGAGTCCTGTCTTTTTTCAGACTGATAAGAAGGTCCGAGCGTTTAGTTTTCTTAATCCTATTGCTTGCCTGTTGCAGGGTGTTGTGATGGTAACCCCTCTGTGTGAATCGTTGTTACATGTTATGCAATTCTCTCAAAAAGACCCCGTCTTCACTACAGTTCCATTGAATCCTTGTACTTTCCCCAAAGGGGATTGCTTTTATCTGTGAGTTGGCATGTGAGCTTGTGGCATGTAGAATGCTACATGCTGTGGGTTTTCTGAACAGTTTGCTGCAAATTTTATTGTGTTCGATATATAGTGTGAGATCAAGGAAGTTTATGGAGGACAGGCTGGATTCATGAGTGAACTTGATATTAAAAGTATTTGAGTTGAGATGTTGGAGAAAAAGGGTCAAAGAGTGTGTGTCACCAGACCAAAACAGAAGAATATAATCAATGTATCTTCCCCAATACAAAATATGTTGCGTTAGTATGGGTGGACAAAATTGCCAAAGGTGTGTTTTTTCCAGGTATCCCATTTATAAGTTGGCAAAAGATGGAGAGAATTTTGCCCCCATGGCCAACCTTTTATTTGACGATACCAACTACCATTGTGGATAAAGATGTTATTATCCAAAACCGTACAAATAAAGTCCAGCAACATGTTACAGTGTTCGAGTAATGTGGCATCCCTAGTGTCAAGATAATGTTGGATGGCTATCAAGCCCTCTGTTCTAGGGATGCTGGTGTACAGTGAGGTGACATCCAAGGTTACTAGAAAGTGCCCCTCTGTCCATTCAAAGTCTGTGATCTTACAAAGAAGATCTTTAGTGTCCCTGATGTAGGAAGGTAAATTGTGCACAAAAGGCTGAAGAAAAATGTCAATATATTCAGATAATTTCTCCGTTGGTGAGCCTATGCCAGAAATAATAGGTCTACCCAGGGGAAAAGTGCCTGACTTGTTTATCTTAGGTAAGATATAGATACAAGGTGATGTGGGTGTGGTGTTATAGAGGTAGCTGTACTCCATATCCGAAATAAGGTCACGGTCGAGCCATGTTTGTAGTTCTTGTTGTATACAACTGTTAACTTCCTGCATGGGGTTGTAATTAAGTTTCTGATCTGCAGTGACATCTGAAAGTTGACGGTCCAACTCAGAAATGTAGTCCACCTTGTTCATAATGACAATGTTCCACCCTTTATCAGCCTCTTTGATGACAATGTCTTCTAGTTTGTTGAGTGAATGTAGTGTCTGTCGTTCTGCTTTGGTAATGTTATGCAAAATGGTTTTGGGCCCCATATGATATTGGTCCTCCATGGAGCAGAGGTCAGTTGTGACGTTGTTATAGAAATAGGTTTATCATATTGTCCACAGGCATGACAAGTGTAAATTTCGAAGCAGTTTTCAAACCGCTGGGTACCCTGGTATTGGGAGCTACTTCAAGGTCAGACAAAATCTCAAAGAGTGTTGGAAGAGAACCTTCCGTTTGTCCAATGGACAGTAAGGTTTGGACGTCTTTAACATCTTTAATGGACATGGAGCAAGATGTAGTACACAGAGCAGTGGCAGCTTCAATCAGGGTGTTTTTGTCTTGGAAATATTTGAAGAGTTTGCATTTACGTATGAACTTTGCGTGAAATCAGGTAAAAAAGTAGGTACAAAGCCTAGACCTTTTTTGAGAATGTTTATTTGTTCAAGGTTCAAAGTAACTGTCGAGATGTTGACAATCGAGATCTCATTTGGAGTGTGTATTGAAGATTCGGAGTTACAAGTCAATGTTGCAGGTTGCGTGTTGTCGATCGTGTAGAGACTCCCCCTGATTTCTTGCCTATGTCTGGATTTACGTTTTCCCCGCCTAATGGCCTTGCGTGTACCTCTTCCCTCCTGTGCATTTGTTTTTGGCCCTTCCGGTATCTCTCCAGTTCCAATAAAAAAGGTGATCTGTGGGAGACACTAGAAGAGGGTTGTTGTGCAAGGTCTCTCGTATCTTCGCTTTTACTGCTAGAAATACTGGAAAGATCTGTATCACTGGTTGCAGCGCTTGAAGGCGCAAGATCTTTTGGTGAGAGCTCCCTTCCTTTGTCAAGTTTAAGGTTGTCATATTTTCGTGCAAAAGTAAACACCCTACCATTTTTATAATCATTGTCATCTCTTCTAAGTTTACAGAGTTTTTTCTCTTTTATATATATTTGGTGTTTCTGTAAGACATCCTTCAGAATATTGAAATTCTTAGCTTTAGTCTCAGGTGAGTCAATACCGTTAATCTCTTTCTCCACCAGGACAATGTCTTGTAAGAGTTTGTCTCTTTAAACCTTGGCGTCTCTAATGAGAATGTCCATCATACCAAATGATGATGTTATGAGAGGTTGTTCCCATTCTTTAAGTAGATCAGGACTGAGATCATCAAAGGAGGGGAACAGAATGACCCTCAAACCCCTGGGAATTTGTTTGTTGTCCATATATCTTTGCAGGATCGTGTAATCCCACCACCGTGAGAGTTCCTGTTTTCTTAATCGCTCAAGTTCAATAAACTTCATTCTTAAGCCTTCCTGAGATGAGTTGTGTGTGTTGAGCGATGCATTGCGGGTACACGCCTGAAACAGTTCCTCTAAGAGAGTATCTCTATTATCATCAAAGGTTGCCATAGGTCACAAGCAAAATTACAACGTGTGTATAGTGATATTAAAGAAAGTATTTCCATGTACAAATTATAGCACAGATGTACTCCATTTGTAGACAACCTTTTGTCACTACACCTATATGTGGGTTTCTACTCTGCCCTTATCTTTCCTGCTTCCCCTTCTCTTCTTCTTGTAACCACTTTTTACCATATATCTTGCACATCCTTTCACTTGCAGTGATACAGTTCTATACCATTCCATCATGGCGCCTTCTTTTTTTCGAGTTGGCACTTTTTATACCATAGTGCCTTCTGGGTCCCTCCCCTAGTGCGAGTGTTTACTTACATACAGTACGACGTTTTACCAGGAAGAATTTCCTTATAGTCTGTTCTTTTGGAACAATTGTTATATCTTTCCCCTTACACTGCATATTTTAATTTCCCTAAGCGTCTTGTTATCCTTCTAATATGGCCCCCGTTATCCTTTGGGGCCTCGGGTACCTTTTTGTCCCTCTTTGATGTCTATTAGACTCCATACCATAAAATGGCGGGGCGCTGTGCTTCATCCGCATACAGTGCCCGCACGCCAACATCGGAGCCTGATTCTCCTTAACCTCAGGATTACGAGTAAGCCGTTTCTTACAGCTCTACATGTCCCGCTCATTTTTGGTAATCCCTGACAGCATTCTAAAAACCACCCTACTTATTGGTATCCAGTACGAGTATGATCAAGTGGGACGTGCTCAACCGCCCGTTCATGGTCGGTCGCATTTCCCTGTGTCTGGATATCCTCTAGCATTTTTCGTCTCCTTAGATATTTTCTAAATATCTTTTTATACTATTCAGTTTACAGAGAGCCACCTGTCGTTCATGTTTTATTTACTCTTTTTTAGCTGTTTTTGTGGCTTTGTGAGTAAAATACACCTTCACATAATTTTGTTTCCCCTTTTTTCCAACATCATGCCCCACTGTTTCTGAGCTTGCGCGGACCGGTATAGACATACTTTTTATTTCGAATTACTGTTTCGACTTGAGGAAATATTGTAGTCTTCACTATTTCGCTGGTATTAATTATACAGTAGATTAATTAACTGACCCTTGACCCCCGTAGGCTTTTTCATAACTTACGAGTTTCCCAATGGTTTTCCTCTTAGTATTTCTCACTTTATATAGGTTAGTTTCTATTCTATTCCTTATCCTACATATTTTTTTATAGTTTGATGGGCTTATCATGGCCTCTCACCGTACAGTGGCATAAGACCAGAAACCATTGCCTCCACGGCTTCCACATCACAATTATCGGGAACATCCAATTTGGAAACATTACTAGCAGCCTCAGGACCACATGTTCATTTAATGTTTTACAAGGAAACTCCACATCTTGTACATATTCGGTACTTTTTCTCAACTTATCTTTTCAAAACCATCACCATAGGTGACGTTTTTTCCACATCTATTGTTTAACAGTTACGTGCACACATTTTGGGATTCTGCCACAACATCCACTTCACGCTACTGTTTTGACTTTCTTACTGAGAATGGCATTTTTGCACCTCTGTTTGGTCACAAACATGGGTGAGGCCTCTCCTCGTAAGCACTTTGGTGATTTTGCATGCTCTATTCACTTAATACCAAGTTACCTACTACCATGTTCATTCTTACGTTTTGAGTCTCATCTTTGGGTCTCCTCTCCCTTTTGGAAGAAACGTCCTCTATGACGTATGGTATCCATATGGATTCCTCTTCCTTCTACCTTTAGTTCTTATCACTTCTACTCTATTCCCTCACCACTCTCTGGCATGATCTTTGAAAAACTGTCTCTTCATGCTCTATGAGAGTATCTCAAAATTCTTTGCTATTTCTGTTTCTCTTGATGTATTATTATAGGAAAAAATCATTTTCTGTTTTTTCAGCCTTGAAAAAGTCCCTTGGACGAAACACGTGTTGGCTGTATTCTGGATAATGCATATTTTTGGTTAACACATGCTTTGGTCGTGCACAGATTGGGTTTAGGTGCATGCAGAAGGGTTCGCCACCGGGCCTGGCCATAGGCCAGGCCCTATGGCCAACCCCGCCACACATGGCCAAAGGCCGTGCACAGCGCTGCTCAATTTTACATCTGTGCGTGCTGAAACAACCATATAAATTCACTGAAAAAAACAAAGGTTACAGGGACGTTATAGTTAGCTTCTGAATTTACTCGCACAAAACCTTCGAAATTCAGTAGTTATAGTTATGGTTAACTCAAGTAACTATAACTCAGTTATATATATCAGTACATATATATATCGGTGTTTGGATTAACATATAGTAATGAAAATTACTAAACGTTTAAAAAGCCATAAGAATTCACTGACAAAGCCAAAGGTTACAGGAACGTTATAGTTAGGAAATTGAATTTTAAAAAACATAGAAATCCACTTTAAAACCAAAGGTTAGAGGGAATTTATAGTTAGGCTCATATTTTAAATGTACCAAACCATATAAATCCACCAGTTATAGTTAAGGTTATCTCAAGTAACTATAACTCATGCCCTAAGGTAACTATAACTTGCATGCCCTCGCCATGCACTGCTAATTACCCCACAAATTATGGCACTTATGACATCTTTGATAATACCCTTGATAATATCAATGTATTATTTGCAGTAAGATTTTTTATGAAAAAACAGTGCATGGCGGGGCGCAAGTTATAATTACCTTATGGCACGAGGTATAGTTTCTTGAAATAATTCTAACTGGTGAATTTTCATTGTTTGGTACGTTTAACGTCCCTGTAACCTTTGGTTTTTTAAGTGGATGTATATATATACATATGTCTATATATATATATACATGTATATGTGTATATATATATATATATATATATATATATATATAGTCACCAGTAGGTAGTTATAGTTGGGTCTGCATTTTCCATAGATAGACTTCTTTAGACATGTCTACAGCAAAAACTGCTAAATGGAATTAAATTAAAACCAAATTGAGCATAAAGCTAGACTTTGGTTCACAGATTGTGTATTTTTTGTTTTTTTGGTGTAAATTCATTTAGTAGTTTTTGAGAACTTAAGGGTAATAAATAATTGTATATTTGGATGGTTGGGCTCGTGAGAGTCCTGCAGGAGTCATGTGGGAGTCCTGCGAGAGCGTGAATTAAATAATGTTGCCCTGTGATCGTCCGAGAGGCCCATTTTTCCAGTGAGCATTCACGCTCTTGTGGAAGTAAGAAACTCACCTAAGTCTCGTGAGACTGAGCTCTCTGATTAGCTGGCTGTTGGAATGTTAGAAATAGTAGCTGTGAAAAAACTGGAGGTGTTGTGGAAATGAAATAAAAAAGCTATATAAGGGAAAAGCAGAAAGGCATGCTATCCTCCTAGATTTAGAGAGGAAGTGTTTAAGGGATGACTACTGTTATAAAAATAAATGTACATCACTTTTAACACATTTTTATAGTCGCGCGGGACTCTCACAGGATTGTGAATAATAAAAAGGGGTAGAATTAGTAGGAATGCATATTGCGGTCATTGTTTCTGAGAGGAAGTGTGTAAGAGACAGGTGCTGTAATGAGTAGATGGTTAATTTCTATTTTCCAAAAAAGTTTCAATCTTGCAAGGGTCTTGCAGAATTATGAACAGTAGAAAGGAGTAGGTTATCTTTGAATATGCTGTAGTATGCATACTTTCTACTGTAGGAAGGAATATAACTGGAGAAGTGTACCATTTATGCCCATCAGCTTTGTAAGAGTTTTAAGAGTTGAGAGTAGGGTATAGACTCACACACCCTACTATGCACATCCATTATCAGAGAGAGGCATATTAGCAGGGAGGACAGTTCCTGGACAAAGCATACTATGCACACCTGTTTTCCAAGAGAGAGGTCTCAGTGGAGAGGTGAGTCTCTCTCCACATACCCTACAACGCACACCTGTCATCTGAGACAGAGTTGTGATAGAAGAGGCCAGTCCATGTACACAGCCCAATACTCACACCTGTTATCTGAGACAGAGGTCTGACAGGAGAGGCTAGTCCACGTACATGCCCTGCTATGCACAATCTTTATCTGAGGAAGAGGTCTGACAGAAGAGGGTAGTCTACGTATACACCCTACTAACCACACCTGTCATCTGAGACAGAGGTCTCACTGAAGAGGCCAATCTTTCTCCATACAACCTATTACACACACCCATCATCTGAGAGAGAGGTATGGAAGGAGAGGGAAGTTCATGCACACACAATACTATGCACAGCCATCATTTGAGAGAGAGGTCTGATAGAAGAGGTCAGTCCATGTACACCTGTCACCTGAGAGAGGGGACTTAGTGGAGAGGCAGTCTCTCCATACACCCTACTACACAAACCTGTCATTTGAGAGAGAGGTCTGGAAGAAGAGGGCAGTCCATGTACACACCTTACTATGCAGTCCTATTATCTGAGAAAGAGGTGTGGAAAGAGCGGGCAGTCCATGCAGACACCCTACTATGCACACCTTTCATATAAGAGCGAGGTCTGAGGGAAGAGGCCAGTCTCTCATCACACCCTACTGTGCACATCCATCATCCATGAGATGGGTGTCACTGGAGAGGCCAGTCCCTCCATACACACTACTACATACACGTGCCATTTGTAACAGAGGTCTGTGTGGAAAAGCCAGTCTCTCCACTCACCGTACTACACACACCTGTATTTAAGATATAGGTCTCAGTGGACAGGGTGCTCTGTCTTACAGACTACTATTGCCCTACAATTTTGTTGCAATTCCACTAGATTCTTGCAAGAGTAGCTCACAAGCTTCAGAGAGTAGAGTTTCCTGAATAGCCACATGCGATCTCACAAGAGGCTTGTGAGACCTAAAGGGAAATTACTGAGCCTGCCACAGAGTATTCTATCATCCCGGGAGCCTCTCATGAGACCCACATGTAAAATTACTGAGCCTGCCATGAGGTCTTTTACAATCCACCAAGAGTCTCATGAGATTGTATGAAGGGAAGTAAAAAAAAGAAGAGACCTCTTCCAGCAATTAAACTCCAAAGTTAGACATAAGGCTGGGTCACCTGATGATAAGGTAATAAAATAGTCATGTGTGAAGTGCTTTCTAAAGACATCCTCGTTTCTTTGGGATAGGGTATGCGATTTGTAACTGGACTCAACTGCCTCTTGTCAAACTTAATAATGGTATCTGGTGCAGAAAACATTTCAGGAAGTCCAATGTCAGCAAAAGACTTGATGACATAATTTAGCCAAGGGATGGAAAGACCCCTATTTTGACTAAGACAGTCCAGAATGACATCTCTATTAAAACGGGCCTTATTGTTAGAACACACCCTCACCCATAGCAAAAGGGCAGCCAGCTTAACGGTGTCAATGACATATTCCAAGTTGAACTCAGAGTGCAGTATGAAATAGGAGCTGGAGGGCACCTGCCCGCAGATTCTGTTTTCCTCTACCTGTATAGGGAATGCATTTTGGTAACCATAAACCCCTGCTCCATAAGTTACTATAGGGGCACACTGCAGCCTATAGATTTTAAGATATGGGGAAATGGTGCTCCTACTACCTTTCTGGGTTAGATTAGAAAGGTATCCAGCCGCCTTCCCGAATTTAGTTTGCGCTGCATTCACTTGTGGTTGCCATGAACTGGTGGCATAAAAAATTACACCATGGTATCAGATATTTTGCACCGAACTTAGGTGTTGCTCTTGCAACCTTAAGGACAGCATTTCCTACCCGGCCCACAAGCCACTATATGAGACCTCCCAATGTTTGTTGGCATGTCAAAGCTGCCCATAAATGCTACGAAAGATTCAACCAGGGTGTGCAAGGCACAAGGTGTCTTGGCCGTTAAAACCATGTCAACGGCACATATGCATAACAGTAATGCGGGCAAGGGGGAATTTGCGACTTTTGGCACATCCCTTTTAGAAATAGATAGTTGGGTGCTGAGGTCAATAATGTAAACAATAAAAGGCAGAGGTGCCAAAACACACCCCTGGCACACCTCATTAGCTAGTAGAAAAATGTCAGAGAGTTTCCCTAACCATCCATACCACACCCTGGCCCCCAAAGGTTCGTGAAGGGAATGTAGGAAATTAACAAGGTGGGCATCCACCCCTAAATTAAGTAAAATCAACCACAATTGACCTCCTGTTCACACGGTCAAAAGCAGAACACAGGTCCATAGAGGCCAAGTACAGTGGGCAGTGCCTGGCAATGGTATACTTACGCACAATAAAGTGCAAGTTCAGGCATTGCTCCACTGTACCTAGCCCGGGGCTGAAGCCATACTGGCAGGGTGACAGAATATTATTATAATTGGCCCAGATCTGTAGGCAATTAAATCTGACCCTCCCTAGAACCTTTACAGAGCTATTGATAAGGCATAATGGCCTGTAACATTTGGTGGACCCTCTCCGACCTTTTTTACAGATTGGAACTATGGCGAATGGAGCCCAGGACTCCAGAACTGAGGAGCGCAGAGAGTTGTTAAATACGTCAGTGAGCAGGGGTCCAGCCGATCTAGGTTGCATTTAAATAAATCCATGGGGACCCCGTCGGGCCCTGGAGCTTTCCCACTTGGCTAATTGCATCCTCTAGTTCCTGGAGAGAAAACTGGATAAGGGACGAGTGAGCCAGCTGTATATGTGGCTTGCCATTGCACACCTTGTCTCCAAGCAGATGATAAATGGAAGTAAAGTGCTTCACCCAGTCATGACCCGAGATATTGCCCATCAGGAGTTGATTGGGCGGGAGCGTCCAGCTGTCAGAGGCAATTAACAGTGTCCCAGAATACCTTACAACAATTACAGGCAACTGCAAGTTCAAGCGTCTCCCAATCCCTTTTAATTAAAGCATGTTACCTTCCCTTATGAGCATGCTTATAGGCTAACCTGGCTTTCCAAACATCCCGACATCTCTGTGGGTCCCTGCCAGTGCCTTCCTCAGACGGCCATGGACGCGGAGCAGCTAGTGTCAAACCAGCCTGGATGCCCTGATTCCGTATCAGCTGGTTTGATGACTCTTAATATTGTTGCATAGAAGATAACCGGCAAAAAGGACTTCCCCCGGGCTTTCACCAAAGCACCCCAAAAATACAGACAAGTTATTTTTAAGTAAGATGCCCACAGTGGCGTTAGGATCTTTAAAGTGACAAATAACCCTGAGTCCATCCCTAGAATGAGAATGCCTATTAATTCCATTGTGTGCTGGAGGTGTTTTGTCCCTGTGCATCGAAAGGCCTCAACAATCGAATGAGTGTTGTGGTCACTTCACTTGGTTTCAATAACCCCACCTTTAAGACACCACTGCAAAAGCTGTCTGGAGGCAAAAATATAGTCTATAAATACCGCCCACCCACTTCCCCTGTAAGTTGGTTTGCCAGGCCCAGCACCCTGGAAGTGGATGATGACATCTACTAGGTCTAACATGGTCACATTGCTCCTCAACTTCAACTCCCTAGCATCCCAAGTTGCACAAACTGCAGCTGAGCTCTCACAGCCTAGCTCCGTTGATGTTCTATACAAGGTTTAGTGAGTGAAAAGCTGTTTGATTTGAGAGGTAGGCTTTAGAATGTGGAGGGATATCACCAAGTAATGGATGTTGTGATAAAACATGAAATGTTCAATCTTATGTAGTTGTAAGTAAAAGAGGCAGTGTTTCTGAAATTATAAACCAAAGCATCTTCAATCTGTTAATACAAGGCCTAGGATTTTTATGAACCTTACTGTGTGCATAGATCACCCCTATGAGTTGTTTGAATGGAGATATTGCAATTTCTAGAGTAAAACACTGTGCTCACTGTTAAGAAAGGTGTGTAGGGAGGAATGTGTTACTTTACAAATTGTTATGGAACCATTTTATGACTTAATTGTGGATAAAAAATGCAGTGTTTGAGGCTCTGGAACTTTTTAATAGCAAAGAACATGAAGTTAGTGGTGCAGTATATATAAATATGTGATTGTGGGGGTTATCAATTACTCATTTGTATATAACTTTATATTTTTATATTTTTTGATTATTTTGTCTTTTTTAGGGAGAAAATGGAAAACTGAAGCTCTGAAAAACAGAAGTATCATGTTACATAGTATATGGAGGGGTAAAGCAGACTTCTTCACTTTGGAAGTAAAATGGAACAGTAACTGTGTGGAAAGTCAGAAAAAAATGGAACTTCACCACTGATGTTGTTCTTACTGCCAACAGTGACATTTAGATCATTGGAGAAGCTTGTTCTGTGTAGCTCTATTCTACTTGCTTCTGATGTCAAAATGATCTGCTTGCTTAAGAAGCAACAAAAATGCTCTATTTATATAAGGAGGGTTGTTATCTGGTTGAGCACTGATTACCTGAGCAGGCACAGTGTCAGCAGGTTCAAAACACGTGGAAGGCCCTGAGGAGTTTACCACTATTATTGTACGCTTGCATTTCTTGCCCATCTGAGACATAATTATTTTCCTATCAGTGTTATCTTACTATGCTTGATGTCTCAATAGGCTTGTTCCCCTTTCCCTGTATTATTTACTGTGCTAGTTGCGACTCCTTGTTAGTGACGCCCATAGCCCCATACTTCACACCTTATTTTATAAGTCTCCCCTCTCCGTAGAAGGGTTGACCCATACCCATGTATGTTTACACTCCCTCTCCCACCCCAACAGAACCCTCCCATGAACCCTACCCTGAATCATGTATTCTCCCCTATCCATCAATGGCCATTATAGTCTATAAAACCTTACTCACTCCTAATCCACCTATGATCCAATGTTACCCCAATGGCTGAACAGAATACATTGATAATTAATGTGATTTCCCTCAAAGCCAAAGGCCTCAATCAAAGGTGAAGCGTAGAAAGCTCTATGAATATTGCCACTCGCTGAAAGGTGATCTAGATTTCCTGCAAGAGATAAAACTCGGCTACGAAGAAGCACCCTCCTTCTGTATGGGCTGGATATCAGATGTTGCATACTCACTTGCAATCTAAAAAAGACAAAACTGAGCTGTCACTTTGATTTTGAAAAACTCAGGTCTATCCATTGTTTCAGCCGAACTGCACAATGACGGCCGTTGGCTAATCACACACTTACAGAATGACACTTCAGAAGTGTATGCTGTGAACATATATGCTCCCACCAAAAGTTTGGAATATACTCTCCGCAAAACTAGCACTCCTACTCCCAGACGCACCCATTATCCTTAGTGGTGACTTAAACCTACCAATGGACCCCATCCTGGACAAACAATTCACCTTTGGAAATAGAATTCCAAAACCCCACAAAACTTTACACACCCTCTGTTAAGCACATAAATTATCTGATCCCCGGAAACTTCATAACCCTACTGGTAACAATTTCACATTCTTCTCACCCTCTCATAACACTTTTTTTAAATAATCGATTATCTTTTAACCAACGCTTCCCTTCTCCAACACGTTATTTCTACAGCTATAGAACCCATCACTGTTTTGGACCATGTTGCCATTTCGATTTCCCTACAACTATTACCACCTACTCTGAAAATACTGATGTATGAATTTTGAGATAATAGAAGACCCCGCTGTAGTCAGTGATCTACATAGTGAGTTATCACAATTTATCCTCATCAACAGAGACTCAGTGTCCTTCTCAATAACACTCTGGCACTCTCTGAAAAGTTTTTGTTGGGGCCAAATTGTAAAACACATGTCCAGGAAGAACGAAAATAATCAGGTCATACTTAGGTCACCTGACATCAGAAATTAAGGTTAAGAAAAGGGAATATCAGGATGGTAATGATAAACCTATGTTGGGATCATTAAAATGTCTCAAATACGAATTCAGTTCAATAATCAGTAAACATACACATTTATGGGAACACACCCAAAATGGCAAAAAACTCTTTTACCTAAATAAGGCTGGGAAGCCTTGAGCTGCTTATCTTAAATTTAAACACAACTCCACCCTTCCTCGAGAGATCAAAGGTGAACAGAACAAGTTACAAACCTCTACAGACATGATACTCAAAGTATTTCAATGCTCCTCTGCTAACCTTTACACACCTTCTATTAATACCCCTTCAGTGAGTGTTCTGATTTCCCAAACTCTCTCCCACTTAAACAAATTAGCAAACACAACCTTGTTTCCCTTTTCAAACCAATTTCGAGAGAGGGGGTTACTCAGTCTATTAAAAGTATCTCATCTGATAAAGCTCCAGGCCCAGATGCCTTCCCAATTTAATTTTATAAAACATTCACACCCTCAATCATCGAAACATTAGAATCAACCCTCTCTCATTTTGCATCCTCTGGGTCATTTTCAGGAAATGCCTCTGAAGCGACTATTGTAGTCAAACCCAAGGAAGGGGTAAGACCACTCTGATCACCAAAAACTTCAGACCCATCTCACTCATTGACATGGAACTAAGAAATATTCAAAACGTCTTGCAAATAGCCTTGTTCCTCTGATTCCTAAACTGGTACATCCCACACAATCCAGCTTTATTAAAGGTCGCTTAGCCAGTGATAACATTTGACTCTTTTCTCACGTCATTAAAAAGGCATCTCGCACATGCTACCCTTTAGCTGCAGCCATAGCCCTTGATGCAGAGAAAGCATTTGATAAGATTTTGTGGCCTTATCTTAAATCCATTCTTCTTAAACACAAATTGGGAGACAAGTTTGTAACGATGACGATGACCCTTTACTTAAACGCCACGGCCAGAATTCGAATCAATGGATTACTATCCCAACCATTCTTTCTACAGCAGGGAACACATCAAGGTTGTCCGCTATCCCTTTTACAGTTTTTACTTGCTATTGACCCTCTTCTATTGACGGTAAACAAATCCACTGATATCCCAGGCATATTGTTTAATAATAAAGCATTCAAAACAGCAGCATATGTGGGTGACATCCTAATATTCTCAGAATCCTCAGATTGTACCACCAATTCTATATTGAGTAGCATGAAATGTTTCTCCTGGATCTCAGGTTACTTCCTAAACAGGGATAAAACTGAGATTCTCCCCCTGAATGTAAATTGCCATCCCTCAGTAGTTGGCTCCTCAAATTTCCAATGGAAAACTAGCATCAAATATCTTGGAATCTGGTTTTCTAGGGACCTCTCTGATTCTATCGCTATTAATGAAACTAAAACTTTAAGAAGGATAAAGGACCTACTAGTTACATGGTCCCCTAAACATATTTCATGGTGGAGTAGGCTCAAAACTATTAAGATGATTTCCCTGTCGGTTAACTTTTTATCCAGTGTGCTTCCCCTTCGATTATCAGTTGATAAAGCTGTTTCCTGCTTCCTTTGGGAAAATAAGAAACCCAGAATCAGTCTTAAAAAATTAAGGTCCCCTGCTACAGTGGGGGGGGATGAGGTTTCTCCACCTGGGTCGCTTACCAAACATCCTACTTAGCTGCTCACGGAGCACGATGGTTTAATACAGACCCATTAAAATGCACAGAAAGGTCTTACCCTACCTAATGAGGACTCCTGATCGCAAAATAATTTAAAGCTACTAAAACATAAAATGATCCTGTCATTAACCCCAACCAGATTTTTTGCTGCACACTTCTTATAGAGAAGTCTTGCAAAACTGTCTAGCCTTAAACTAAAAGACCTTGACACCTGTTGGTCATGCGACTCATCACCTGGCAATGAAGAATTTCTTCTCAGGCCCCCATCTACAAGCTTACTGGCGAGACATTGGTTTACAACTAAGTAAAGTTTTTAAAACCACCATCCCACTGTCAATCCCTCTGATCATAATGGGCCCATGCTATGCTGATTCCCCAATTGAGCTTTCTGACATGGACCACTCTCTACTGGACCTCTTACTCACTGTTGCCGTAAAGGTGATTCTGATTGACTGGAAAGTTAGCAACAACATAACATATCATGCTTGGTGGGTGTGGGAAACATATTTGAGGAGCACACATATTAACTAGTCATCTTGCAAAGGTTACCTTATATCCCCCTAATGCTTATGGGACACACTTGATCATTTTTTGCCCTGACCTTGTCCCGTAATGATTAATCCAATAACTAGATTTCTTACTTTTTAGATTCATCTGTACTCGAATATGCCTCTTTTTACTTACAATCACCCTATGGGCTTACATGACTCTTTCCACCGCCGCTACCCTCCTTTCTCCCCATGAAAGTCAGTTTATATTATCTTTGACGTATACACCACAGATCCCAGGCTCCAGATCCCCCAACCAATAACATTGCTGTCTCTTAACTGATATGCACTGAAGGCGTGATACATAATGTGTGATGCCCAGATACGCTCCCTATATGACCCCCCCCCCCCTACATCTCATATCCATTGCTACCTTGGAGCCTTTGTCGTTTTCTACTATTATTTATTGTAACCCCTGAATCCATAATTATATTCTTTGATATAGCATATATGTATATGTCTATGAATATATCTGTCTCATTGGAATTGATGTACCCCCGTTTTTTCTCCTCTATATTTTTTTGCCTTCTTCCTCCCTTGCAAAAATACCAATAACATTTTTAAACTAAAAAAAATGCAGTTTGTGATTAAGCCCCTTTGTACAGAAGAAACAAGTATTTCCATTGTTTGCCTCCGGTGCGTGTGAGGTGTTATGGTTGCATGGCTAACAATATTATATTTGGGTATTGCACATAACTGATGAATGAAAGTGACCTTTTGAAGTATGTATTGTCCCCATAGTCTTTTCAGCTGTGTGCTGTGTGCTTACTGATGCCAGCCTAAAGTAGTCAGAGTTCTTTGGAGAACATACTGATCCTTCATCCTGTTTTAGGGCAAGTGCATGAAGTAGTATTAGATGCACACATTCACCACCATAAGCTCAAAAATGCAACGTGGCAAAAAGAGGAACTCAATGTTCCCCCTATATCCCCCCTATCAGTGTGAGATACCTAGAAGACTAGGTCAATCAAAGCATGCCAAAAGGATGCTACTGTTAGTTACCTCCCTCATACAGAGTACCTATCATTTTAAACCATTATAGGCAAACACAACATAGCTTTTCTCAGCCTCTAATAAATGGTGGAATCACAGAAGAGGGGATATGAGGTTAAGTTGCTTCAGTTCTCTCCTTTCTCTAGATTGACATGGCTTTATACTCTTTGTGTAAACTCCTCATGTGCCTACAAATCAGGACGTGGCTTGAAAATTATTTTTAATTCGTAAATTTCTCCCTTTTGTTAGTGATCATCATCACTTATGTTTCGTGCTCAGTATCAGAGGAAAATGCACTATGTATACAGAATCTTGAAGATTTTCTTGAATATTTCACCATAACATCTGGACCTACCTCTAGGAATGAAGGTCCTAGTGGTGCCAGGAATGTATTTTACAAGTATGTTTTTAATAGACGTTCCATAAGGTCAATCGCACGAGAAGAGAAGTAGCAGATTTAAAAAAGGAAAGTAAAAGATATTTGCCAGGTCTCCTCAGAACACAAAGAGGCCATACACTCCTTGCCAGCACTTGTACTTTAGTCAATGAATGTGTAGTTTTGTTTCAAAGGAATTCGTAAAAAGCTTTGATTGTTTTCTTTGAATAAAGACCTAATTCGTCACTAGACTAGTGCTGATTTTACAGGGCAGAAATAAATCATCCAATCAAGATCGACAAAAATATATTTTCCTTCTCAACTCGATGCTACGAGCACACCACAAAGAATGTAATATACACATGCTTATGCATTTTATAGTTTGAACCATTTTTAAAATTATCTGGGCGTATGTATTTTATAATTTCCATGTGTATCTGTATGGAACTCGTGTACATTTGTGACTTACATACATGTTTCAATCACTGCACATATGCATGTATGTAATGTATGAACTTTACAACCTACATGTGCATAGGGTTTGCTAGATTGTGGTATTTAATTTTATTTAACCATACAAACACAATTTCCATAAATGCCACACCTTCTAACAGACATCTTGTAAAATTGGTCTGATTGTTGCCCTTTCCTGAGCATTCTGCACTATTTACGCCAAATGTATGTGTGAGCAAGTTAGACCATTGAGAGTGAGGGGTTTTGGTCTATGGGGTGGGACTAGTGTAAGCTCCTGGATCATCCAAACCCACCTAAGCCCGCCATTCAAAAATATCAACCATGGCACTGGTACATTGAAGCTATACATTAGTATGCTGCTGTCACTCACACAACACATTACAAAGCACATGGAGCATTTTCTTACAGCGCTTAGCCTACATGCTAAACAAGCTACTAAAGACCATCAGCTGGTTTACTTCCTTTCTATTAAACCATACAAAGTCAAGATAGGGCCATTTGTGCGTAACATTATCTCTTAGGTATCATATCTGTACCCTGAGTTGTTTGGTATTTTCATATGTCCCCGAGTTGAGTTTTATTCAAGTCTCTGGGTTACATAAAACATTCACTTGCCCAGAAATGTACATCAGTACATCACAGCATTTGTCACAATGTTAGGGAAGCTCAAATCTTGGGTGGATTCCAGTTCACTTTAACTCAGTGCATCTAAAAAGGAAACATTTATCTTTGGTCAAATAGGCAGAACTTCCACCATCTTCCTCTTTCCCTCCTCCCTTGCTCCAGACATCTTCAGTCTCCCCTTACAGCCCACAATCAAAGTAAACGCCCTGGGTGTTATCTTTGACATGGACATGTCCATGGCTCCAACCATTAAATCTATCATGAGTGGCTGATTGCTGCAATGGAAAAAAAAACTTTATACCCCTTCTTTCTCATGCTACTAGGGCATCATTGGTGGGGGAAATGATACATTTGTGTTTAGACAACTGTAACGTCCTATTCTCAGATCCTCAGGCTAGCTTGGTAGACCAGCTAGAGTTAGACAACTATAAGTTTGGTTTTTGGTCTCTATAGCACAATCTTGTTTCACCTAGCGGTTGTCGCCATGGCTTGCCACGGATGCTTGCCACCACTCTTATCCACCTCTGATCCTGGGCATTACTGATTGCCCCTTCAACTCCTTGCTCAGGGCATTGCCAATCAGGATGTCATCTGCCCTGGCATGAAAGGAGTCATGTAGCGAAGATGGTGGCTGCCACATGTATACATCTAGGTTGTGACTCCCTCCACCTCATCACATGCACAGCCAATCCTGTCCCCATGAGGGCACCCCAAAAGATGTGACAGTATTTCCCCAATGAATCGCAGACTACAGTGGGATTCAAGTATCTACTGAAAGATTAGAGGAACCCAGGATTTGAGATTCTACAGCAGACTTTGAGGATCCTGTGATCCAAGGATTTATTGCAGAATTCACAGATCTTGCAGTCTATAAATGCCACCCCTAAGGTATGGCCAGGTGCTTGGCTTTCTCTGCTTGGGCTCTGTTCTTCACCTGCATCCTCTGTTTGAGTGCTGCTCTCAAGTTGTGTATCTGGCTCTCCAGCTCCAACTAAGACAATCTTCAAGCCAAAGACCAACTGTGGCACTTCTTAGTGTCACCGTTGGGCTACATGTGTGAACTTCCCATGCTGAGACCTTTATAATGCTGAAATATTTATTTTTGGTTGCTAATTTTTACCCCCACATAGCTTCTTAGTTTAGTTTCTATATCGCCAAGTACTTTCCAAATTCAAGATAGTTACTCATAAATATAATAGATATAAAGCAAAATGCTTAATGTAATTTAATAGCTCTGCATCACCCCACTCTCCCACACATTCAAATGTGTTTCTTTCTTATTAAAGAGCAGAAGGGCTCAATATAAAAAAAGGAAACAACAGAGGGCACCCGTTGTTCCTCTATCCAATGCGCCAGAGGCAATTCCAAACTGATCTGGTCACTAGCTCAGTGATGGAAAGTAGTGACCATTCCAGTCTGATCTTCTCCTTTGTGACCAAAAAGAAAAACCACAATAATTAATCAAATGTTTTTTTCGCCATTGAAATTGACAATTTCGATGAATATCAGAAACAAGCTGCATGTGTGGATGAACAGATGTATGCTAAGGTGTAAAAGATAAAGTACACTAAGGCAAGGTTCAGCCAGCTGAGAGGTATCAGTTCCTTAATATGCCTTTGTTAATTGTGAGACACTAACAGACTCCTTTGGAGACTGGCAGGCCATCTTCGAGCCACCAGATCAGCACAGGCTATGAACTCTGTTCCCATGGCACATGACAGCCTGCCTTGTTGTGAGAACCCATGTCTCTCTGTTGGGGATTTCACTGCCTTCAATGGAACCACAAGCATAATAGTTGCAGTGAAGACAGGAATCACTGACAGAATATCGGAAATACAAATATCATGTGGAAAGAATGTTGTGTCAAAAAATATGGAGGACCAAAACTTCAAGATGGTAAGTGCACATAGGAAAGTATGGATTTACTATGGTTAACTCCACCTCTATGTACCTTGAAGATATATATATTGTCATGATGCACATCTGTGGAGTTATATTTAGTAAATATTTGCTTACCCATAGAAATGTACCTTCACAATATTTTTATCCTCGATATTCATTACACAATATTTTCTCCACATAATATTTCTGTCTGGTATTATGGCCCTCATTCCGACATTGGCCGGCGGCGGTCGCCGCCGGCCTGTCGGGGGCCGCCAGAATACCGTTCCGCGGTCGAAAGACCGCGGCGGTGATTCTGACTTTCCCGCTGGGCTGGCGGGCGGCCGCCTTCAGGCCGCCCGCCAGCCCAGCGGGAAAGAGGCTTCCACGATGAAGCCGGCTCGGAATAGAGCCGGCGGAGTGGAAGCTGTGCGACGGGTGCAGTTGCACCCGTCGCGTATTTCACTGTCTGCGAAGCAGACAGTGAAATACATTTAGGGGCCCTCTTACGGGGGCCCCTGCAGTGCCCATGCCAGTGGCATGGGCACTGCAGGGGCCCCCAGGGGCCCCACGACCCCCCCTACCGCCATCCGGTTCCCGGCGGGAGAACCGCCGGGAACTGGATGGCGGTAGGGGGGGTCGGAATCCCCTCGGCGGCGCAGCTAGCTGCGCCGCCTTGGAGGATTCCTATGGGCGGCGGTACACTGGCGGGAGACCGCCAGTGTTGCCGGTCCGACCGCGGCTTTACCGCCGCGGTCGGAATGCCCATTGGAGCACCGCCGGCCTGTCGGCGGTGCTCCCGCGGTCCTCCACCCTGGCGGTTTGAAACCGCCAGGGTCGGAATGAGGGCCTATGTCTGCACACCAAAGGCAGAGCAGTGTACAATGCAGAGAGCCCATGCTGTATAAAAGCAAAGAGGGTATGGTGGGAAAAATAAACAAGGAGTTGTAATGCTACCCCAAGCGATTTCCCATGGCTAGACTATTTGCAAGTAATCCTCCCATCACCTTTTGTGTGTTTGATGTAACACCCTAAGTGCCAAAAGTGTGGACAGATGTTCAGCCAAGATGTGCAGCAGACCTCCATCCTTGTGTTTGCGTTTCCAAACAGTTAACATTGTTTTTTAGAGCAGCCCATTTTCCATAGAGGAATCAGTGCTGCTTTTTGAAAAAAACATTTCCCGTTTGGCAATACATTGAGAGGAGTGGGCAGTGGTCCCTTGGACCTCTATCTGCCATCCAGAAGGTTGCCTGACAGGATTCAGAAATGGAAAGAAAAGCCCTGAAGAAAAGTGTCCCAAAGACACACTTTCCCCGTTGTGAATTAGTTACCACTAACTAGTTAGTGGTTTGTTGGTTACTGCTCAGTGGTTTGCTAAGAGCTATACCGACTCACAAATTGGGTTTATTAAATAGAAGAAAGACATTTTGAGATCGCAAATCCTGAGTTTGCAAATCACCGGGTTTACAATTGCAAAATAACTTTGCACATTGGGTACTAGATTCCTATTCCTTGATCGTGACAAGAAAGAAAATTGAACCAAGGCGTTTGTTACATGTTTGTTAAACGCAAGCACTTTTGAGATTGCCTACACGACTTTCTTTCACCTCCTTCACCTAAGTACTACAAATTTGCATGAACAACTGGACTACAGGTCCTGCCTAGTTCAGTGCAAAAAGATAATGGGCCCACCAGCCGTAACATAATTTTAAACAATTAAAAAAAATAAACTAATATAAATACACAGAAATATATTTTGAAAGCACTCACAAACTTACAGTTAAATGCCAATTTCTGATATTTTAATCTGTAGCACTTTCCTATGTGCATTACATTTGGCTGCAAGCACTGTATTAAGATCAGGCAGAGATGGGGAGGTATGTGTTCCAATTCACAAAAGTTGTAAATGTTTGGATGAGTGTTGTACGTCCACACGTTCAAAGGATTTTGACAAGTTTGCTGATTTCCATTATACCTACGCATTTGTGAGTGGAACCTAGAATTTGAAGATTTTTTGCATATGATTCAAACAAATTGCTAATGAATTTCCTTAACCCTCCCCATAAATCTATTGAGATTGTCCATTTCAGAGATTTGTCACTTGTAGAGCAAAATACTGAGTTGTATTTCCTTCTTTTCTTTTCATGGAACATATGTTTTCTGTGAAATATCTTTCCACCTTGAACATCCCCAGTGGAAAATAGGAATATTTTATACTTTACCACATTTTTGCATCAATAATATCTGGATCATGGAGGCATATATATAGAAGTATAAGGAGTTGTGGCAAACAAATTCCAAAAGCTTTTGGATATGCACAATGTTGAGGATGCAATGGTGTTTACTACATTTGTAGTATGTTTCTCAAACCCACAGTATGATGTACTGCCCAATTCAACATATAACTTACAAGCGCTGATTACTCAAAATCTGCAATTCTGCACTCATGGTGATAGTTCCGCAGTTGTAATTTAAATGTTTCTAGTATTGTCTCTTGCTACTATGTCACACATGCATAATTTGAACCTTGTGTAGGCTCCCTATGTACTTGACCAAGAGTCTATGGGCCTTGTTATGAGTGTGGCACACTCCAGGCCGTCGGACTGCCACATTATAACCCACCTGAAGATTGCCATCCCCGCCAGAAAAATCAGTCACAACGTAGGCTGTCGGGGTTGCACTCAGCCAGGGTGCCTTTAAACTCAGCACCGCCTAGCTGATTACAACCCCACATTGAAAGGCTGACGGTAAGGGTGCGCTGGGCACCATGATGGTGGCGTCCTCAATGTGGGTTTGGCGGTCGGCTTGTCTGACTGCCAAACTCATATTGAGGCCCTAACTCACTAAACACATCTTGATCAAAACAAATAAAATGTTTGATCAAACACTATGTGCATCCACTGAATCCCAGTCTGGAACTCCATAGAATGCTGAAAATATTTCATTCTCCATGAGGCATCAAGAGGTTTGAGTGATAAGGGGTAATTTGGAGTTTCACAGAAAGGATGAACCACTATAAATTAGTAATTCACTCACCTTGCCAAACTCACTGTTTCCCTAATGCGTTTAAGGGTGGTGAACCAGCAAGAGCTGGGTTTTCATTGGCAGAAACTCAGATGACTTCATTAGTGTAAACTCTTGAACTTATTGCACATCTGCCACAGGGCTGCAAGGTCACGGTGGTTGTTGCTCCATCAGATTTAGGCAGCACGTGGTGTACAGGACCAGGGAAATCAATCAATAACCCTGGAGTACATACAGAAATATTCCTGAGCATCAGGGCCCTTGACTTTTTGTTTAAAATCAAGCTCATGCTTTGGAAGTTTGTTTTTGAAAAACAAAACCAAACGATTGCCAAGTGGTGCATAGAGAACATGGTCCTAAACACACAATAAGTGCAAATAATCTAATCACTAGCCTTTTTGGGCTTTTTCAGTCGGGTGCATCCTGGTTCCAGTAGCACAGTGAACACAGAACCCATTGCTGTTCCCTGGAGGCCAGCATCCCTGTATTTGTTGGAGACAATCACAAAGGGTTGCAAATAGCGACCTGCCTAATTAATACTAAAGTTTACAATAAAATGATGGATGGAATGCTTTAATTGTTCTCAGGTACTGGTAATTATGCATCCCATTCCATCTCACTTTTGCATACAATGCCACCTCAGTTTGTACCCCGCTATACGCAACCAGTCACTTTGATATCAATATTTTCCAATTAACCCGAATGTTACCGGAGCCCTAGTAGCAGAGGATCAACCATGAAGGCAAATTTACTTGGACAGTGGAATTATAATCAGTCATGCATTGTAAGATCTCAATGTGCAGCTAGGAGATAAAGTTTCCATTGTGAAGGTAAGAAACCTTGACATGCTTGGTGTACTATATTATTGAACAGGAACAATGCCTAAAGTTTCACCCCTTTATGGAATGGTGGTTTTATGGCTCATGCTTTTACCCCAGCAGGATGTGGCTTTCGATTTTGGAAATCCAAGACTGACTTACAGTAATCTAATCATGATGATAAATATGTGTCATTTGTTGTCACTTTGGAAAAGAATAAAAAGCTAAAGCATCTTTAATAGGCATTTGAAAGAGGCAGGATTGGGTTGCTATTGTAATTTGCGCAACATGAACAGTCAATAATCACCTTTTACTCCAAGACTAGAATTGTTGAGGTGCCCAGCACACAGGGCAAACAGTCCATGCTGCCATTAACTTTCATTATATTATAATATATTGAGACTTGAAAAGCAGCGAGGCAGGCTTAAAGTTTATAACTGTCTAGGTCGACATTGAGAAGGATCTGGGTGTCAACTGAACACATGTGAAATGTGGAACCAAATAACTGAGTCAAGCAAGCCAAAACCTATATATAATGTTGAAACAAAATGCAAGAGCATTAGGCCAGGAGGTAGTCAATGTGCTAGTTTATATTGGAGTATATCAAGGCTTATATAAAAAATTATTTTGCCAAAGCTTTATCAAATAAGCCCATCTGTTATAAGTGAGACAGGAGAGGCTGATGGGTGATACAGAGCTGAGGAGATAGCGTTGATGATCAGATACAGACACTAGGTTGTCTGGATCTGTGCAGTTCATAAATGGGATTAATTTGGATCCATCCAAGACGACATTCTCAATATGCTTGCAGGATAGTATAAATTGTGAAATGGGTCGGTAGTTAGGTAAGTTGTGTGGTCAATTTTAAAAATTTGTCAATAGGGCAATAATTTCCACGTACTGCTAGAGGGTTTACATTACTGAAGTAGCAAGGATATATTTACTTAAAGATGCAGATTTTCAGTCAGTGGCAAAAGGAAAGTCATTATTTTTGCTTGGGCACGAATTATGAGGTAACACCGAAGAGCTGCTCAGAGGGCCCAGATAGCGGTTCCAAAGCAGAGTGGTACAGCATTAGATCAAAGGATAGGATTCATTGTTACATTAAAAGTGGTTACAGTTATTATTGCTCATGTCTAATCACTTGACATTTGTTTCAAAGTTTTCTGTTGGAGAATCACATATATCAACTGAAATTACTTTTGATCACTATCTACTTGGAGAGTAAAGCCCCGATAGTATTGCAAAGACTTCTTTAAAATGTTGTCTGAATTAAAAATCCCATCCATACAGCAATAAGATTTGGGCATTTTTATCAGTTGTTTCTACATTTGTACTACCCTAAGTCATTCAAATTTGCCTGAGGGATCATAGAACACATGCAGAGCAAAGATTTAAAGATGTCATCAACATTCTACATAACCATTGCTCTAATAGTTGACACTGCCACTAAATCCCTTCTCTCATCTGAGCACCTCAGAAACTGATCCATTGAGGCCTAGTATGCAAAGCACTTTAGAACACTGACAAGAGATAAGAAAGCCCCATATGAATGCTGCAATACAATGTAACGCAATTCAGTGCAATCTCATCTTTCAAAGGAAACCTCGTACAATAGCATACTTGTAACTTAAATGCTAGTATGGCAGGTTATTGATTCACACCTCACACCTGGATTATAAAGAGACTTTGAGCACTATTCACGCAATTTACCAACAAGAAAGCAAGTGCAATAGCTGCACATTCATAGATCTTGAAGGAATAGCTATTAATCCAAGAATACGTCTGTACGTCCACAGAAATGTTATAAAAGTACCATCATTAATTGCAACCCACACGTTGTCACACTGCACAAAGGGAAGCAACTGGCACAGGCACTACTTGGTAAAAGGATGGCCTTTCACAGTGACGGTAAATCCTGTAAAAATGCTGATCCTAGCACATTGTGGATAATTTCTACTAAAATGTTGAACCTGAATCAATAGTGATAATCGCTGTTATTTATCCTGGCCCTAGAGAAATGGTGAAAGTTCTTGATCAAATGCTTGACCTCGCACAATGGTGATCATTCCTGACAATATGATGGACCAGGCACAATATTTAGTATTTCTTGGTAAAATATTAGATGTAGCACTGTGGTGGTAGTATCTAGCAATGTGCTGGCTGTAGCACAATAGTGGTAATTTATAGTAAAATGATAGACCTGTATCACTGGTGGTAATCCCTGTCAATACAAGGGCCCTGGCACAAGGGTGTTAATTACTGGAAAAATGAGGGCCCTGGCAAAGTGGTGGAGTTCGCTGGCAATATACTGGTTCAGGCACAATAGTGGTAATTCCTAGTAAAATGATGGTCCTAGCACAATGGTAGCAATCCATTGCAAGTGTTGCCCCTAGCAAAATGATGTTAATTGCTGGTAAAATTAGAGACCTATATCACTAATGGCAATCCCTGACAATATGCTGGCCCTGACACAATGGTGGTAATTCAAGTAACAGTTATCACAGTGTGAATTGGAAAGCATTGTATATCAGTGCATAAGATTAGAATAAAGAGGCCTACCTGTCGTCATGTAATCAATTGGTGACAACAGCACTTTGGGCCTTGGAATAACAACATCCAGTTTCCAGTTACCTGTATAAAGGGAGAAACATCATTACATTAATAAAATATAATACAATTGTGAGGGAATGTGTGAGTGAGCATGGGTTTGGGTAAGTGAGCCCACAAGTGAGTGCCAGGGGATCAAAATTAAAAGGGGGTAGCAAAAGTTGTGTTTAGACAGCCCGATGTACAAAAGCTTATTTTTCAATTACATGACTTTTATAATCACAGGCTTTGTGACTGCAAATTGATATGTAGTAATACATTTTGCAAGTTGGAAAGGTATTTCTGACTTGCAAAGCAACTTTATTTACTCATATTGAATCACAGTTAGGAGCGAGCAAGAAAGAGGCACTCCTTTCCTATTTATGAATTAGAATCAAATGTATCAGTGGCATGAACCATTGTTGCGGGTGCACGCAACTGGTCAGTTACAGAGACCCTTTGTGTAGCAAATGACTCTCATAGAGGTGTCTTTTTTACAAATAATTGTAGTAGTAGGCGGGTGCAAAATGCATCATACATTAATCTAATCAATAATGCATATGATTTTCCTACCTCCTGCCAACTTACATTTTACAATGTACTGTTTTTTTTCCCAGTTTTTACCTGGGGAAGTGTAGTTATGAGCACTGGGTTGGCTGACATTTTGTGGATCCCCACAGATTCCAAATCTTTCCCTCACTAGAATGCGAGAGCTTAGCCAGAGCTTCAGGTTTTGCAGGACATTCCGGAAAGGAAAATGTAGTTGAATTCACACAAAACTCACCACACTACCCTCCCCTTGATGTCTAGTTTTCAGAAGTGTCAAGGTTTAGTAGGTTTCCCTTTGATAGCAGCTGAACCCAGGCACAAATACCGCAGCTTCCCACATGGGTCAATTTTCAAAACAAAAACGTGATATCTGCACACAGCTGGGTCCAATCTGAGGTGGCATGGTGTGCAAAATAACGATGGACTGACATGCAGCCCAGAGTAATTACCAGTGGCTGACATTTATTCAAGCATTCAATCTATCACTTTTTGTATACTTTAATGTGTTTCCCTAAGTTACCCAAAAAGGGATGGGTATGCCCAAGTGTGGGTCCTGTGCACACTGAGTCACTGAAATCAAGCTTTACCTGGCTGATGATCCCATAACAGGGGTGAAACCTGTTCTGGGTTGCTTGTGTTCCAGCTATGACACAGCATGCAGCCCTGAGTAATTACCAGTGGTTTAGATTAATTCAAGCATTTGATCTATCACTTTTTTATACTTTAACTTTTCAAAAGTTGGCATTCTTGTTTCCAAAACAACTGTGCCTTTCCACCAGTAAACAGGGTCATATGAATGCAGCTGTCTCACAAAGGACGGGTAGGTGTGGACAAGATGAGCTATACTGACAAAATGGCTAAGGAGGGTCTGTACTATCCCCAATCACACTTCAAAGGGCTATGCCTAAAGCACACACAAAAAAACCTGACACCAGGCCTGTCCTGCCTTTTGTCACACTTGACGGAGAGGAGACAAACCCAGGAGGGACAGGGGAACTAGACAGAACGAGTTTGGCAGGGGGTAAGTGGTTGCCCACAGCACAAAGGTTGGCACTGAGGCTACACAGTGGCACTCTCATACCCCACTTCAGAACCCTCCTAGACCTGTGGAAGATTCAGCAGAGGAGCTGCCCTACTGTCCTACTGCCAAAAGGACTGCTCCGCTGTTTGAAGGACTGCCTCACTGTCAGAGGAAAGAAGTCTGGATCTGCTTGCTTTGATCACAGGCTACCCCGAGTGATTCCAAGGGTCAATTGATTGAAGTTCCTTTGTGAGCTACAGGGACACAACAAGCTTCCAGAGGCCTCCCTGCAACTGACCATGTGAGCAGCTGCAGCTGGACCTGCCTGAGCCCTGCTGCCAGCCTCTACTGGAGTGAGTCCTGATTTCTATGAGGTGCCAACAATGTGAGACCTACACTTCAAGCTACAACGATGACAGCTGCGATGTCCGCCAACACGAATCATCTGCAATGACTGGATCTTCACACTACAGCAACAACCATCTGAGACGCTCGACCAGTTCTTCTTACCAAGAGCCTCTTCTCTGCTGCCTTCTTAAACACAAATGGAACTCTTCACGCTGGACTTAAGAAGGTAACTTGTCAATGGAACTAATCAGGTCTCTTTTCCCAGCTCTCACTCATCGGCCTGAACTTGTGACTTACCCCCAATCTAAAGCGACCAGGTGACCATGAGTAGCACTTTGTGCTTGTCGGCACTATAGTCACTTAAAAATTCTATATCTCCAATTCTACTGATTGTATTTTTGTCTTTCTTGTATCATTTTATTTTACCAAAATTACTCTATTCTAAATTGGTTGGGGATTTTTCTTGTGTTGTGTTTTCTATTTATTACTGTTTATGTGTTTCATAAATACTTTACATGTTGTCTCTAAGTTAAGCCTGACTCCCTTGTGCCAGGCTACCAGAAGGTAAAGCACAGGTTAATTTTATAACTTGTTATAGTTCACCCTGACTAGGATTGGGGTTGTTGCCCAAGTGGGGCTCCCATGCCCCTCAAACAGTAACTCAGATTCTTTAAATAAAAATTAACTATTTAATTTTTTTAAACTGTAATGTATATTTATTTATATCTTTATTTTAAATAATGTAACATTCCACACTATTTCCTATAAGTTTTATTTAAATTCCATATCCCCATCATTTTCTATTGGAGAGTGTTACAGTACCAGTGGTTGGCCATGTGTAGTGTAAGTTACCATGTAAGTAAGGTTTGTGAATAACAAAAAGTAGCAAATATGCTTACAAGTGTACACTTATTAAAAAGTGCAATTTGTGAATCAGGCTTTCAGTCTCTACGGCACATTTAAAAAAATGTATTGCATTTCATCTTATGAACTGATGCATGGTTGGTACACAATGAAAAATCATTATAAGCTGCAGCTCAGTTGCTGCCTCTGTCTATCAGACAAACAATAAATACAATGCATCACTGTGACCAGAAGGGTCTGATGGATGTTGTGATATATTACTGTTGTAAATCGACCAGTGGGGCCATATTTTACAGATGAATTTTTTTTTACCTATTTCTGTTTAATCCATTTATTTTACAGTAGTTTTTAATTCAAGTATTAATTTCTTTGGGAAAAACATGAGCGATCCACACAAATGATGAATTTAGAACTTGTACCCCTGTTTCACCACAAACCAAAGGTAGGTAGAAACCACACAAAATAATAAACATTGACTACTACTTTCAAAACTGCAAACATTGTGGCAAAAAATTATACGATTAAAACATGCACCATTGCAACATTGTTTGATCCCGAAAGCTAGAAAGATCATAATCTTACCACTGAACCATTTGTGGATAAAATATATAGAAAAATTATATGTTTCTTGCACAACACATTTTTCCAATATTTCATCAAAAAAAACAAAATGTTGCTATATTTTGTCTGTTTCCTTGATTCCATCCACAAAACTGTGGTACCTTTGTAATCCGTGATGTGTAGGAAAAAAGGACTCAATTTTGACCTGGATACCTGTTCTGTCCAGAAAATTATGAAGAGTTAAATGCAAAGTGCCCGAAACATAAAAAACCCACCACATCTGGAGGTGAGCGGGCAACTCATTATCCAAATTGTTAATGTGGTTAACTGTGGCTTAGGTTAGTTCAGCTAGGTATTATGTGTTACCGAGATATACCCTCTGCAAATGTATTCTGTTCAAATATTTTGAGTTGTGTGCATGGTAAGTGTCAAAGTCACAGATTTAGTACTTTTTCACACAATGCAGTGCAGCCACCAGATTTCCTGAGCTGCACTAAGCAAGGTGGCTAATGTCTACTAAGACCGGCCTGCGGGTGTCATCGCATTCTTCGGCGCTCTCACAGGCTGTCATGAATGATGCAGAGCCTTCCAAAGGTCAGTGTGAGCTACCTAGCATAGGATTTGTGCTGGAAGAGTACCCGTCCAGTTCAAATTCTTATGATAAAAGGCACATTTATGACACATGCCATACATTGGATAAGTGCTGTACATTTCAGCGAACATGCAGTCTGAAGTTAGTGGGTAACCCAAGTGGTACCCTGAGGTCCACGGAGAAAGGGAGAATCATTAGGTGAGTCAGTATTTCTCTGTTCTTTTCACCAGGTAATTCCCAGTCCCACCCTACAGTGTCTCCCAAAGTTATCAGCTGTTTTGTTCAAGACAGATCTATGAAGTTTACTTGGACCTCACATTGTCTTATGGTCCTCGTAACAAGGTTACTTGCACCATCAGAAATTCCAGGGCACTTGTAGGGAAGCCCTAAAAGTAATACATTTTTGCATTTGCTTAGGCTTCTTTTTATAGTTCATTTAAATGTCATTATTGCTGTTTCTTTGCAGGCGTGAAAATATTTATCTGAAAAAGTGTAAGAGATGTAGTCCTGTGCCACTACATAACTACAATGCCTGCAACCTAAATGGCTACTATACACAGAGCCCTTTTAAGGTATGGGCAAAGTGGGCTCTGGCCTAGAGCCCCAGCCTTTCAGGGGGGCCCTGATAAAGCCACCTCTTTTCTTCTGAGAGTCATGCCCTTATGACCTTGATATTTTTTAAACAGATTGTTCTAAATAATGTTTTCCTTTAATTTATCTTTTAATGTGGGTGATGTGTGAGAGTCTATTACAGGCATTTTTGCAGAGAAATGTTGTGTTAATGTTTCATGCAATATTAGTAAAAATAATTTTTAAAGATAAAACAGGGCATGCTATATGACACATGGGAGGGTGTCACAGAGAGTATTTGGAGTAATATTAGCGAGCTGCTGCTTTGTTACAATATTGAAAACACACGTACCTACCCCTGACTTTTAGATGTAAACATATTTAGAATTTGCATGAGTGTGCCTGTGCACTGTCAGGGACCTTGCCAAAGAGGGCATAAAAGAGCTGAAATTGTATCATAAATTCAAAGTTGATGCAAAAAGGTCCCCCAAAAACACATTGGGCCCAGGACCCCCAAAATCCTTAAGAGGTCCCTGACTCTACATCTCTACGCAAAAGACCTTTGGTCCTCCTTAAATAATGTTGGAAATTGCAGCACATTTCAGACACAGAAGTATCCCTCTCCTACCACTCATAAAGGTCCCCACCAAGGGATTGCAGCTTCTAATCCAAGAGCAGTATTGTCGTTACAATACATTTTCTGTTTGGCTCAAAGGACCATTATCCATGTGTCACATGAATGCAGCAGTGACATAATAATACTTGCTCATTTGATATTATAGAAAAAGGAGCATCAGGATTTCTTGCGTATTTGCCAGTAGCTGAATATTTAATAAGCAAATGTATGGCAGGAATGATGCCAGGCAGCAGGATCAATACACTTACAGAATGCACATCTTCTTTAACACATTTAAATATGTCTTTCCTGCTGCATATGCTTTGTGTGTCAATAAGAAAATGAGATTTTAGATGTTACTGGTGGTGTTGAGTTCCTTTTGCAAGTAAAGAAAGAAGATAATGACCTTTATATATAGTAAAACAGTCAAATTCTCAGCTAACCCGAGTATTTAAAGATTTCTTTGTTCTATCATTGATCATTATCTTTAGTTTCACAGGGTGACATTTATTTTTGCAATTTTTGCCACCTAAAACTGCCTTGTAACCTTTTGGGTCCGTTGAACTGCTTGTGTCAAGGGACCTAACCCTCCTTTAGACTAACAAGTAACCTGATAACCCACTACAAGAAGAGTGTTAAAGGTAAAACCATCCAAAAAAGACAATGGGGGTCATTACAACCTTGGCGGTCAAAGACGGAAGCACCGCCAACAGGCACCGCCAACAGGCTGGCGGTGCTTCCCATGGTATTACGACTGCGGCAGAAGCGCCGCGGTCGCACCTCCGGGACCGGCGGTTTACCGCCACTTCAGTCCCGGCGGTTTTAATCTGCCAGGGCAGCGCTGCCCAGGGGATTACGAGTTCCCCTACCACCAGCCTTTTCCTGGCGGTTTGAACCGCCAGGAAAAGGCTGGCGGTACGGAGAGTCGCGGAGCCCTAGGGGCCCCTGCACTGCCCATACCATTGGCATGGGCAGTGCAGGGGCACCCTGACACGGCCCTGTGCAGACAGTGAAAAGCACGACGGGTGCAACTGCACCCGTCGCACAGCCGCAACACCGCCAGCTCCATTTTGAGCCGGCTCCTGTGTTGCGGCCGTGATCCCCGCTGGGCCAGCGGGGATCTCAAAATGACCGCGGCTGGAGTGCGGCCGCATTGGCAGCCGCCCGGCGGTCCAACCTTGGCGGGTGGCTTCAGCTGCCCACCAAGGTTGGAATGAGGGCCAATGTCCTCTCCGCGGGCTCTTATGAAGTTCTTGAATGTGCACAAGGTTGTAATGAGGGCCAATGTCCTCTCCGCGGGCTCTTATGAAGTTCTTGAATGTGCATTTAATTGTGTCTGGTTCCATCTTCCTCTGTTTCAAACAGAACGTTCCATAAATGAGTTAAAATGCATTTAAATAGGCCCCTTCCTTGAAGCTATTTGGGCTTGTAAAGTTCAGCTACTGATATACTCCTGGCAGTGACAGGTGTAAATCATTTTCCATGTGAGAACGGGAATGAAATACCCCCACAACTGGTGATGATGGGAAAATGGGAAGTATGTTCCACACGTAATAAAAAAATGCATTATCGGTGCCATTTTGATATGTGTGTTTGTCCACTATGCACAATTATGTACACAGGAATTCCTTCGTAGAAATATAAATAGTGAATGCCCTTGATTTTACAGGAGTTCTCATGGAAACCTCTGTCTCTCCATGAGTACTCTTGGAAGCATTTTAAATGCAAATAATATGTGAATCTACACTCAAATCTAGGCGTAAAGCTCTGAGTGCAGATTTATGTTTTTGTTTCTAAGAATTGGCTGTATGTCCTCCAGTTGGCTGTGTGGAGCTCATCTTTCTCTTCATCAAAGCTAACGTCAGTCCCAGAGTGTCCAGCTTTTCTTCACAAATGTTTGTTACCATTTGATATCTTTTAACATCATAGCCAGCTGATGCGAAAGCCCAGGCTCAGGTACAGTACTGTAGAGTTATAGCCGGTTATACTGTCTTGTGCTTATACAGTCTTGAAATTTCCTTTGTAGCTTTGCAGATTTGCTGCAATGATTGACCTAATTTTGTAAAAAGTAAGACCATACAAACTTTTAACTAAGTTTGCACGTTATGCAAAATTCACAAAATTAATTGTTTCATATTGTGCGTTTGATGTAATTTTTTTGCTTTTAGAGGGCTGATTCCAGCAGAAAAAGGTCTTGCCAAGAGACATTTTATGATCAAACCAGTTGCCGGCTCCCTGTTTCGTGACTTTTTTATGCAGTGTATATCCTCATATTAAAACTTCAGGTGCGGTACTGGCAAACCACATTTTACACTATTTGAATACTTTTGCGTAAATTCATTTAATCTTCACTAAATCACTTGAAATTTCACAATGGACAATGTCTAGAAAAAGATTTTCAGTTCGACTCTATTGCATTCTGAAAAGGAGTGAAGGAGCTAGATACATATACCAGGCCTGATTCACAAAGGTAACCAAAAGTTTAAGGTTAGACCACAAGTACAAGTTTATACCTAAAGTGTAACTTTACTCATAGTAAAGTTAGAACGCAGGTCTAAACTTAGACTTTTGGTCTAAACTAAGATTTATGGTCTAGGTTTACCTTTGTGGATTGGGCCCATAGTCTCTAAGCAGCTTAATAACTTTTGAGGAATAAACATGCTTCCTGGCCATCCATAAATGCCTTCTCCATTAAGAGTTCGAAGCAAATGAAATAAATACAATGGGAGACGAAATATGCACATGACAGAAATGTCAAAGAAACATGGAAATCTCTGAGTGGTATTATTATACTTAGCACTTTTAAGTCAGTCCTATCAATTTGTTTTTCCATCTGGCTGCAGACAGCTTCCGCTGCCGCACCTTTTGTTACTAATTCTTAATATATATTTATATATATATATATATATATATATATATATATATATATACATCCAACAGTTTCCTCTCGCTTTCCGGAAAGACAGCACTCCACGAGCATAAAAGGCTTTAAGAATTTTATTTGCCAACAGGAACGAGTTTCGGCGTTACCGCTTTCGTCAACCTGAGAAACGCCATTTTGGCTACACTTAAATTTCATCTGATCGCAATACTCATTACCAAACCACGGTCATAATTGCTGGCGGAACACCGCCAGCCTGTTGGCGGTGTTACCGCCACCTTACCGCCGGCCGCCAGGGTCGTAATGACCCCCTATGTCTTCCCATCATTACTCATTTAATCTATTAGCAATTCCAAAAATTACTTGCATTTAAATATCTTACTTTAATTAATCTCCCTAATGATGTTAATAGGTTACACAATAACCATACATAAGCTACTGGTATATCATTATTTCAAATTCTTTTCAACAAACTAAAAATCTATTCAACATCCCATTGAAGGTCCTACCAAGAAACTCATATCGCATATATTTATAGCTCCCTGCTACAGTCGTGTGCTTTTTACTAGCGATAACAGTAAGTTAAAAACGTTTGCTAGTAAATTCATCTCCCTAACGGTGTTAATAGGTTGCACAATAGCCGTACACTAGCTGCTAGGATGTCATTATTTCAAATTCTTTTCAACAAACTAAAGATCTAATCACCATCTCAATAATGACCCTACTGAGAGACCTACTCATAGGTTAACATGGGGGCTACCTTTAAATCTGATTAAAGTGTAGATTCCTTTTGGGAGCGGATGAACATGTGGAGTTTGGGATCTCTGAGCTCCCAATTTAAAAATACATCTTTTAGTAAAGTTGATTTTAAGATTGTGTGTTTCAAAATGTCACTTTTAGAAAGTGAGCATTTTCTTGCTTATACCATTTCTGTGACTCTGCCTGTTTGTGGATTCCCTGTCTGGGTCAGTTGGGCTGGTTGCACCTCACACTAGACAGTGACACAGAGGGAGCTGGGGTGTAGTCTGCATTTCCTGATGAGCCATCTGTGCTAGAAGGGAGGAGGGGAGGAGTGGTCACTTACACCTGAAAGGGCTGTGCCTGTCCTCACACAATGCCATCTCCGACCCCCTTGTGAGTGTCTGGGGCCTGGCCCGGGAAGGGCACGATTTCACATTCAAAAGAGGCTTTACTTTGAAGTAGGCCTACTTCAAAGGAGAAATTGGGTATAAGAAGGGCACCCAAAACCATAGACTTTAGATCACTTCTGGACATCAAGAGGAACCTCTGCCTGGAGAAGAGCTGCAGAGCTGTGAAGGCCCTGCCTGTAACTGTGCTTTGTGGAGCTATCCTGCATTTTCTGCTTCTGCCAGAGTAAGAAGGCAAAGACTGGACTTTGTGTGCCTTCCATCTTGTGAAGAAATCTCCAAGGGCTTGATTTAGAGCTGGCCTCCTGTTGTTTGTAGTCTCAGGGATAGCAAAGACTTCTCTCTGCCAGCACCTGGAGTCTCTGGAGAGACTCCTGCTCTGACAAGTGGTGCCCTATCCAGTCCCTGGACCCTTGAAAGGAAAGCTGGTGGAAATCCAAGGAAATCGACTTTGGACGACTTCGGACCGACGCCGCTGCTGAATCCGGTGACGCCGCTTGCACCCGACGGCGTGATCTTCGCTGGAATGCGATGACCTTCGCAGGCCCGACGCCGCTGCAGCCCCGCTGAAGTCCGCGACTCCGTGGAAGTCACGCACCATGTCGTGACTGACGCCGCTCGAAGTGCGTGGATTCAACATTTCGCACAGACGTCGCGATCCCCGACTTCGTGCATCAACTTGTTTTCACTCTTCACCAAAGGTACTGTACTTAGGGGTCTACACGACTACGTGTCTGGCGCCGCTGATGTCGGCTTGTTGGGAACGACTCCGTCACGACGCTGTGTTAACATCTCAGTCAAGCATTTTGTGTTTCTAAGCGCTATTTTTAAATTTAATCTTTAAAAATTCATAACTTGACTTGTGTGTGTCAGATTTTTGTCATTTGGGTCTTGTTTTGTTAAGATAATTATTTCCTGTGTTTCTAAACTGGTGTTGTGTCATTTTGTAGTGTTTTCCTTAAGTTACTGTGTGTGTTGGTACAAATACTTTACACCTAGCACTCTGAAGTTAGGCCTACTGCTCTGCCAAGCTACCAAGGGGGTAAGCAGGGGTTAGCTGAGGGTGATTCTCTTTTACCCTGACTAGAGTGAGGGTCCTTGCTTGAACAGGGGGTAACTTGACTGTCAACCACGGACCCCATTTCTAACATACACCAATTGTGCAGCTAAGACTGCCTACTACTAGAAACACCAGTTTGCAACAAACAAATACTTACCTCTAACTAATTGTTCTCCAGATCAGCCGCCAAAACCTAGAATTCAATCCATCCCACATTTTGTACTACCACCTACCTGCCTACTTTAAAAAAGAATACTCAATCACTATTTCAAGCAGTCCATCTAGATACCCAATTCACCCATAAGACATTGTTGACTATCTTGTCTAAGCTACTTATATTTTCCAACATTGGCATGTGGTGCTTAGTACAATTATTTGGCATAAAATATGTATCTTTCTTGCTCTTTAATGACGTTAATCACAATATGGCAACTATGCAGGAGGTAAATTGCCCAGGAGCTATGCAAGAGGATCCTATTCTCAGCTAAACCCTACTCACTTAACCACTTTGAAACATGCAGACTTTCCAGGATTGTAGACATCAACTTTCTACTCAGTGGTTGTAGCAGTACTATCAGTATACTTTGTCACCACTCACATTATGTTTACAGTTTATATCTATTCATGGGAATATCTGGCACTGCCATTTTTTCTACGATTTTAGACACACCGTGCCTCTTGTATTGTTGTGTTAATATTTTTGTCTCCTTAAGTAATGTACTCTTATGGTCATGGCCCTTGTATGCTGTACATAAATATTCTAAATAAATAAACAGATAATGATTACTATCTATCCACTGAGCACATGGCAATGAACTGTCCTATTACAGATGTTTTAGACAAGTGCTGTACGGGTGTTTTTACTTCTGTCTTTAGCACAGTGATTGAAATTTGACATCAGGTTATGTTATGTTATGTTATGTTGTTATGCTAAATTATTGAGTGCACAATCGCGAAAGGTCTCTAGGTGCTAGAGAAGGTGAACATCAGAGGAAGAAAGAGAAAAAGATTCTACTCAAGACTAAAGGGAAAATGCCATGCAGAAAAGCCATGTCCTCAGTTGTCGTAGAAACATGAGTAACTGTTTTTCATGCTGTAGCACATCTGGAAGAGAATTCCATAGTTTAGCAGCACAAATTGAAATGCTTCATCTGCCAGTTCTATGCTTGTGGAACTTTGGAACAGTAAAGGCACTGGAGAATGGTGGGTAAAGTAACCTGGTAAAGGATACAACTGTCTAGTGATAAATTCTGGTGAATCACTTGACTGTACCCTATGTACATAGGATCTTGAAATAGATCTGCTGCTTGAGTTGCAGCCAGTGAAGTTTCCAGAGAAGAGTGCATGCTCAAGCAATAGGGAAAAGTCCAGAACAAAGACACTGGAACCACGACAACGTTGTTAAAGCAAGCTGAACCACGCTTGTGTTAACAACGACTCCCTTTTTCTCTGCTTTAACCACGCACATGTTGAACAACGCACATGTGTGGTTAAGGCAGAGAAAAAGGGAGTCAGCATCGGGAGAGGATGTGGTCTGGTAAGTGGGGCTGGGGGTAGTTGTGTTTTTAGGGCAGGGTTCGGGGGTCGGTGATTTTGTTTTTAGCGGCGGGAGTAGGGGTCATTTTGTATTTAGGGTGTGTGGGGGTCAGGATTTTAGGGGCGAGGGTGGGGGGTCGAGTAATTTTGTTTTTAGGGAGGGGGGGTTTGGTTAATTTTGTATTAAGGATGGGTGGGAGGTAGGTTTTTAGGGGCAAGGGTGGGAGGTCAGGGTAGTTCTGTATTTAGGGCCTGTGGGTGGATCGGGTTTTTAGGGGCGAGGTGGGGGTCGTGGTAATTTTGTATTTAGGGTGGGTGGGGGAGTTGGGTTTTTAGGGGCGGGGTCAGGGTAATTTTTTTTTTAGGGGCAGGGTAGTTTTTTTTCCAGGCTGGGGGTCGGTTGTTTTTAGGACGGGTGGGGGGGTTGGTGTAGCTTTTAGGTCTCAGGGTGGGCGGGGGCATCAGGGTAGTTTTTAAGGGTGGGTAGGGGGGTTAGGGTAGTTTTATTTTTGGGGCAGGTGGGGGGTAGGGGTAGCTTCATTTTGTGGGTCAATCAATCAATCACAGATATTTATAGAGCGCGCTACTTACCCGTTAGGGTTCCAAGGCGCTGGGGGGGGGGACTGCTACTGCTCGAAGAGCCAGGTCTTGAGGAGTCTTCTGAAGGCCAGCAGGTCTTGGGTCTGTCGGAGGTAGGTAGAGAGCGTGTTCCAGGTCTTGGCGGCGAGGTAGGTGAAGGATCTGCCGCAGGGGAGGTTCGTTGGATGCGGGGGACGGTGGCGAGGCTCGCGGAACGCAGTTGGCTGGTCGGGGTGTAGAAGTTGAGTCTGTCGTTGAGGTAGGAGGGGCCGGTGTTGTGGAGTGCTTTGTGTGCGTGGGTGAGGAGCTTGAAGGTGACCCTTTTGTTGACGGGGAGCCAGTGGAGTCCTTTGAGGTGAGGGGTGATGTGGCTGTGGCGGGGTGCGTTGGTGATGAGTCGGGCTGAGGCGTTTTGGATGCGTTGGAGTCGCTGTAGGTGTTTCGCTGGGATTCCTGCATAGAGTGCGTTGCCGTAGTCTAGTCTGCTGCTGACGAGGGCGTGGGTCACTGTCTTCCTGGTGTCGGTCGGGATCCACTTGTAGATCCTGCGGAGGGTGCGGAGGGTGTTGTAGCAGGAGGATGTGACGGCGTTGACTTGTCTGTCCATGGAGAGTGCGGATTCGAGGATGAATCCCAAGTTGCAGGCGTGGTCGGTGGGCGTCGGGGGAGTTCCGAGGGTGGTGGGCCACCATGAGTCGTTCCAGGCGGAGGGGGAGGTCCCGAGGATGAGGATTTCTGTCTTGTCGGTGTTGAGCTTCAGGCGGCTATTTCTCATCCAGTCGGCGACTGCTTTCATTCCCTCATGGAGGTTGGCTTTGGCGGTGGAAGGGTCGTTGGTGAGGGAGAGGATGAGCTGGGTGTCGTCGGCGTAGGTGATGATGTTGAGGTCGAAACGGCGGGCCACTTGTGCGAGGGGGGCCATGTAAATGTTGAACAGCGTAGGGCTCAGGGAGGAGCCCTGGGGGACGCCGCAGATGATGTTGTTGGCTTCTGAGAGGAAGGGTGGGAGGCGAACGGTCTGTGTTCTGACGGAGAGGAAGAATGAGGTCCAGGCTAGGGCTTTTTCCTGGATGCCGGCTTCTTGGAGGCGTGACAGTAGGGTGTGGTGGCAGACTGTGTCGAAGCCCGCTGAGAGGTCTAGGAGAATGAGGGCGGAGGTCTCGCCGCGGTCGAGTTGGCGTCTGATGTCATCTGTTGCGGCGATGAGGGCGGTCTCGGTGCTGTGGTTGCGTCTAAATCCGGTTTGTGAGGAGTCGAGAACGTTGTTGTCTTCGATGTGGCGTGTCAGCTGAAGGTTGACGATCTTTTCTGTGACTTTAGCTGGGTAGGGGAGGAGGGAGATTGGGCGGAAGTTCTTGAGGTCCTTGGGGTCGGCTTTTGGTTTCTTGAGGAGGGCGTTGATGTCTGCGTGCTTCCAGTTTTCTGGGAAGGTGCCTGTTTCGAAGGAGGCATTGATAATCTTGCAGAGTTGGGGCACGATGATAGATTATCGGGTGGGTGGGTGGCTTTTGGGGTAGTTGTGTTTTAGGATGGGTGAGGGTTTGGGCTAGTTGTGTTTATAGGGCGGGTGGGTGGGGTGGCATGCAAAAACCACATATGCCGTTCCACACATGCCTTTACTAGACAAGCCTTTACAACGAAAAATCGTTGTAAAGGCATGCGTGGTAAAGACATTTGTGTAAACAATGCAGTTGTTTTAACCGCATTGTTCAGACATGCATGGTTGGCGCATGCGTTATTCCATCATACATCCAAGCAACACATGAAGCATTGTAGAGTAAACATGCTGCAATTTTTTGCACTTATTGCAGCTTTTGATGAAGGAGCTGCAGATATAAAAAAATTGAGTAATCTATGTGAGACCCTAATAAAGTGGCGTTTATCATGTGCTTACCATATGAGGCTATGCAAGGTAGAATCTTTCTGATAAGCCTAAGATCGTGTGCACAGGATAGCGGAAGGGATCCCTCCATTAAAGGACATATTTTAATTGAAGCCTTCCTCAAAAAGTATATAGGAAAAGTGTCAATAGTTCTCCTCACATACTGACATAATTAAAAATGGACTGGGAAAATAGAGGAGGAAGAATAGGAAGAGACTCTGTGATCTCCCATGGAAGTAACAATTTGAGTTGAATTTAAACAAGTGCAAGTGTGAATCTTGCAGAGATCATCTGTACCAGAAGTGCCTTGTGGAGAATGGGTAAAGTGGTTTCTAATATCTGTGTAAAAGGATGATGTCAGAGGGATACCTTTCTCTATCTACCCAGGATGTGCCCTATTCTGGCACCCTTCTGGGAGGAGGTTAGGTCCTGCTTGGTGACCATTGAAATACCTTGGATTGTTTATCCTGCTGGGCCTAATGAATGCAAAAAGGAATCTTCCTCAAAAATTGGGAGCAAACACCCCAAGACCTGGCCACTTGAAAGGAAGACTTGGAGTGGTGTATGTTGGTCGATAAACAAGTTTATGAAGGCATAGACTGCCCAAAGAAATGGACAAAAATATAGCAACATTGACAATCTTTCAGGGGGATGGTTTATATGGTGTAATAATTAATAGGCTAACCAAAAGTCAAATATGAGGCTAGAGATACTAGGCTTAACTCAATAATTGATGTAATAATATTCTGACCCTAGTATATAGGAAACCATGTTTTCTTTTGTGATTTCAAGGAATTCTACTTCAATGTAAGGTGAATAGTACTCTTGAATATGAAAATCATTAAAACATTGTACAAAACGATGGTATGTACAGGAAAAGGCTACTGAGGAAACTTGACTGACAGAAATGGCTATCAATCTTGATCTCCACATTAGACGGAGCAGGTATAGAGGCCATCTCTACAGGTCAATAAGCATCAAGCCAAAGATCACGGCAGCCATTTATAATCAAATCTCATAGTTTGTTAAAACACTAGTAAATTATAGGATCAGTCTTGAAATGCAGCAAAAGCTGTTTGTTGTCAGCATACATCTATGATCTAATGCCCATCTGACAAGAAGGACAACATATGTATGAAATGGATAGGAAAAGAGTGAAAAACCCTGTGGAACTCCTCAGTTTACTGTGACCCTTGACCAAGTAAGAGCACAATGTCACTGCCTAAGTCCAATCATAGAGAAAAGATGCAAGCCACTGAAATGAAGATTCATCAATGCCTACCATTCTGACACAGTCTAAAAGGCAGCTGATAGATCCAACAATATCAGGGCAATAATGTGGACAGTGCCCAGCTCTAACTTGAGTTCATCATGAATACAAAGAGGGATTGATTCAGTGTTGTGAGCTTGGAAAACACCTGCCTTCAAGTCCTGCAAGCATTTATTGTGCCGAAGATGTGTACACACTTGTTTCTCTACATTCTCTTTGAAGATCTTAGTCACAAAGGGGAGTAGTGTAAAGGGACAAAAAGGTTTTAAGTTAATAAGATCTCCCCCTGACGTTTTCACTAGAGGAGTGATTGTGGCAGATATCAATGAAGCTGGAACAGTTCTACGGTCCAAAGAAAAATTGAAAAGGCTCATCAAAGGAGCAATAATTACCTGACATATTTGTTTGAGAATAAAAGTTGCAGAGGGATATAATGGAGAACCAGATTTATCTGGATACACTGAAGCAGCCAACACATCTTCAGAGAAAAGGGAGAAGACCTTGAGGGAGACATGCAACAACTCAACTCTTAAAAACTGTAGTGGCCACCGAAAAAAAGCCTTAATCAACCTCTTACCTTAACTGATCAAGTGGGTCACAAGTCCCTTGTGAAGAAATCAAATCTAAATGGATTTTTGAGGGGTCTATTGCATCATTAGCATTCTGAAAACAGTTGTTTTTAATAATCTTGGGGGGAGGCAACTTTACATGAGCAGGTAACTGTCCAGTTTTAAAGATCAGGGGCCAGATGTATGAAAAATGTTTGCTCTCGCAAACGGTGCGAATCGCAAAATTCGGCCGTTTGCGAGTGCAAAAAAGTGGTCTGCGATGCATGAAAGGCATTCGCAGACCACAAAAAAGAAATCGCAAAAATTTTGATTTCTTGCGTTGCGACCTGGTTTTGCGAGTCGCAATTTACTGTTCGCAAAATCCATATCGCAAGGAGATGCTGCAAAAAATCGCAAATTGCGATTTTTTGCAGAATGGCATTTTGCACATGCAAAATACCATGAAAAGAAACCAGGTGGTAACCTGGTGCAACATTTAAAAATGCATTTAAAATGCATTTTTAAATTGAACATGTAAAGCACACATGCCCTTTTGGCATGTGTGCACCTTACATGTCCCCCAAAACATTTTTGGGGTGCAGCAGAGGGGGCCTTAGGCCCCCAGCACCCTGGGCTTTTGCATTTCCAAAATTGCAATTTCTGGTTCAGAAACGCAATTTTGGAAATGCAAAAAATTTGCAGATATGGGCCAGGCCCATAGCTGCGAATGGGGCCCGTATCGCAATTTGCGATTCGGTAATAGCATTTGCGATTTTTAAGAAATCGCTATTATTGAATCGCAAATGTGATACATGGCACTTTGCGAGTCAGAAATAGCGATTTCTTAAAAATCGATATTTCCGACTCACAAAGGGCCGTGATGATACATCTGGCCCTAAGTCCTTATAGCAGTTAATTTCCATTTTGTATGAACCTTTAGATTCGTCTAAGAGATTAACCATTCCATTGCGTTCCAGCTGGAGAAGTTTAGTTTTGCCTTTTCTCAGTTAAGCAGAGTATTAATGACTATGGGCATCATTACGAGTCTGGTGGTCTACTGACTGCCAGACTCCCAGTGGCAGTCGGACTACCGCCAATGCGGTGGTCCGACTGCCACATTATGATCACGATGGTTGCGCCACGGTCGGACCGCCAGCAGCGGCAGGATTAGTCATCCTGGTGGTCTGGCGGTCTGTTAGGTCGTGGCGGTCCTAACCCAACAGGGTAGCGCTGCCCTGGGAATTACGACCCCCTTCTCCACCAGTGATTTCATGGCGGTAATATCGCCATGAAAAGTCTGGTGGAGACAGGGTGCAGGGGCCCCAGAGGGGCATGGCCAGTGCAGGGGCCCCCCTGGCCAGCACTGTCGCAGTGTTCACTGTTTGCTTTTCAGACAGTAAACATTGCAATTGGTGCTGGTGCACCCTATGCAATACAGCATTGCCGCCGGCTCTATCACGAGCCAGAGACAATGCTGTAGGCTGTTTCCCACTGGGCCAGTGGGTGGAAACTGAGGTTCCGCTTGCTGACCCAGTGGGAAACTCATAATGGGCCTGGCGGGGAGGCTGCCACACTGGCTGCAACATACCAGTTGGGATTTCGGCAGACGGGGTTTTCTGTCTGCCAAAATCATGATCAGGCCCTATGTTTTCTGTGGATATTAACAATTCTGTTGACTAAAGGGACATTGTGAGCAATCTCAGTGTGTAACCAAGAACAGACAAAAAACAATATGCTTCTGTGAAATGCAGAGAGGTATGCCCACATGTGTTTACGGTGCTAGTGTATTCCTACATATCAAGAAGCTTCCACTGCAGAGCAATTGAGCACCTCACTGTCTGACTTTGAATTGTCTAAAAGGAATTCTCCCTTTCACTGTAAAGTGGTCAGGAATTAAGGGAGGAAATTAATTTGTAAATCAAAGATATTTAAATTGAACTTCCTAGCTGCTCCAAATTGTGATCTTTCACGTGAATGAGGACCTGTAGATGCTGCATCAAATTTACAGATGGCAGTAACCCATGGAAATCAACTGCTTTAGGATCCTCTTCAGTATTATCTGTCCAGTAATGAACATTACCCACAATCAGTAACCAGCCACATGTGAGGAGAATGGAGGTATTTAAAACACTCAAATGGGAAAGTACTCATGCCCCAATGGACAGTAAGGCCCGTATTTATACTTTTTTAGCGCCGTATTTGCGTCATTTTTTGGCGCAAAAGCTGCACAACGTTACAAAATACAATTATATTTTGTATGTTTGCGCTGCTTTTGCATCACAGAAAGACGCAAATGAGGCGCTAAAAAATATATAAATATGGGCCTAAGTGAGTAAACGTACAATGTTAAAATCTCTCACTTTTAGTGGCTGTTCACATCTAGTGCATAAGGTCATCTCTGAGCGCGCAGTGTTGTTTACTGGCTCTCTACAAATCATGAAGCAAAACGTTTTCTCTGTTATGTACAATGTGACCCTGCTGTCTGCTGCTACTTTGGCCTGTGCACAGTTGCCTGGTCCCATATTCTGAGCATATTGTGACAGTCTGAGCCTCTGAACGTGTGAAAATGAAATGGTTCGATTGCATAAGCTATATTGGTATATTTACTTCTGAATTTAGTGTGGCAGAGAGAAGAGAAATAGCAAAAACAATTTGGTGTCACTGAACAGACAATTAGTGTCTCATCTTGCGTGATTCAGACTGTAAAGTCATCACCACTCATTCATGCCAGGAGTGAATGAACATGGAACACTGATCACAAAGGGATACCTAATGAAAGATAATGACCATCAAACAGATTGAAATTATTTGCAAATGCTCGGTGGCTGATCATGTCCACTGTGTAAGGTCTTCTCTGAGCATGGACTCGTCATTAGTGTTTACTTCTAAGTGTGTAGTAACGAGCTTCTTTTGCTATGTTTGCTTTACCATTTGGTCTCCTGCTGTTTCAGCATAATTGCTCACATTGTATATTGTGAACATAACGGGATGATTAGTATCTCTTCTGTGAGCTTGTGGTGACAGGTTATTGCCAAGAGGTGGTGCTAGAGAGTCTGCTTACTGCTTTGTGTGGCCCATGTATGTGGAGGTGGTACTGCAGATCTCTTTGCTATGGTTGCTTTTTTTTCTGGACCAGTGGTTTCATGCTGGAGGTCATCTAGGAGTGCCGGCCCTTTCTTGACTAAAGGTCTGCACATAGAAGATGCACTGCACAGCAGTCTGTTGGCAGTGAACTACAATTTTCGTCAGGCCATAAACTCTTGCTTATGTCCTGAGACACTGTAACTATCTTGGATTATCAGATATAACTTTCTCTGTGGTTAACAGCGTCCTTTGTTAGGGCAATCTTGCTACAATGCTGCTGCAGCCAGGACCACCTTACATGGATTCTGTATTTCCTTCTCAGAAACATATTCCTTCTTAAAAGATAGTTTGTATGGACCATTGGATCACAGAGCAGTATTTTGAAGTTGTGTTGTTGATGAAAACAACTTTGGGAAGAAACATGGGCGACTCCAAGTATATACCATTGCTGTGATTAGGGAGCAACAGGATGATAACAGTATTGGATATCTTCCAGTTTTGCAGAAGCCAAGTAGAAACTATGGGCCATATGTACGAACACTTTTTCCCATAGACACAGAATGGGTAAAAACCTTTGCTACATCTGGCCCTATAACTCATCTCCTGCAACAGACTTTGTTTTGATAACACTTGCGATAATTATCTAAAGCATGAGGAGAATTACTAATGCATATATACATTTAATTTGCTTATTGTTTGTATGTTTAGTTTTCAGGAATTACCCGTTCCATACTGAAGTACAGAAAGTTAGTTACACAGAGGTAGCGTTCCTGCATATCCATTAACAACTGCAGTTACATTTATTTGTCTGAATGTCAAGACACTTAAGATATATTTTGTCTTGTAGGGTTTTACTTCACTCCAAAGACCACATTTACCAGGAAAGCGATGAAGCTGCAGTGGTGAAGTCTGTTTCTGTTTTCTCTTCTAACCCATTCCTCTTTCCCCGCCTTTACCGCTAGCTGTCAGTACGTGTGGCCACTAATGGGGATGGAGAGAGACAGAAAAGAACATCACTTCCATTGGATCCTGCACAGAAGTTTAGAGTAAACCTCACAGCTGTTTATATTGCATTTGCTATTTTATATATTTACCTCTGTCTATAGCATGACAGGTAAAGGGAAGCAACAATAGCAAATTTGGGTCAGTGAACATGCAGTTATTAATCTCTCATGTTGCATTAGTCCATCTATAGATTGCTTTCATTGCCCTGATTTGCGTCATGAGCGAACTTGGATTAACAGGATACAGGCACTGATCACAAAAGGATAGTGCATGAGACAGCATGCCCAAAATCTGTAAAGTCCAAATGTTGAACATGTCCAGTACTTAAGTTTTACTCTCAACATGTAGCAAAATGTTTGTTGGGCTACGCATGCTCTCTCATGTGGTCATCTGCTATTTGGCAGAGTTGTTACGGTCTCATATTTTAAGCATAGGCCAATGTTTACCGTCTGTCCTCTGGGCATTTGCACATCCTGTATTGGTTATTCTAGGTCTATATTTTGAAATACATGAATGAATACGTAAACGCCTCTGTGAGCAAGTAGCAGCAGTGTTAGTGGAGAATAGGCTCCTGCCACCAACCTGATTGTAGCAGTCCATGAACTCACCTATTAGCTTAACCATTCATGCCTCTATGCGCTCTCCCATTCGCGCATCAATGCACTCATCTATTCATCCAGCACCTGTCCATGTCGACGGTCACCAATACATCCACCCATTCATATCTATGCGCCCAATCATTCATCCATCCAGTGACCCAATCATTCATCTCTCCATTCGTCTACACATTTTCACATTCACCAACTCAACATTGAACAAAACCACACAAAGTCAACAATCAGTAAAGAAGTAATTTGACTGCATTAAAAGCCAGACATATTGGCTTTGTTAATGCTTGTTTAATGTTTTGCAAAGCTTTATATCAGCCTTGCTTTTTATCTTCCATAATCTCTCTCAGAACGTGTACATTGCTTTGCTACTATGACCAAGTGTGAAAATTAGTTCAGACTCTAGGAATATCTAATTATGTTTTCTTTGACACTCTTTTTATCTGTGTAATACAATATTGGTGTATTTACTGGTGTATCACTATCACGTGATATACCTTACCACTGCTAACCAGTGCTAAAGTGTGTGTGCTCTCTGCTTAAAACATGGCAACATTATTTCATACCCAATTGGCATATTTAATTTACTTATAAGTCCCTAGTTAAGTGCACTACATTTGCCCAGGGCCTGTCAATAAAAAATAGTGGGCCTGCAGCACTGATTGTGCCGCCCACATAAGAAGCACTTTAAACATGTCTCAGGCCTGCTATTGCAGGGCCTGGGTGTGCAGTTCAAACTGCCATTTCAACCTGGCAAAATAAACCCTTTGCCAGGCCCAAACCTTCATTATTTGCCAACCAGATGTAGTGTATTTATTTTTGTGAGGTGTTTTCACTGTTTTACCCTTTTAAAGGTTGCACAAATGCTTTACACATTGCCTCCGAGGTTAAGCCTGCCTGCTCTGTGCCAAGCTACCAGAGGGTGAGCACAGGTTCATTTATGGCGTGTAACTGACTTACCCTGACAAGGACTGTGGTTCCTGCTTGGACATAGTGTGTACCACTGGCAATCAGAAAACCCAATTTCTAAAAACACCAATAAAATGTAAGAAGGTAATTCCAGTGCTATCCTGTGGGATAGGAAGGCCTTGCAGTAGTGAAAAACAAACTTAAGAGTTTTTCACTACTAGCTAAACTTAAAAACACATTTCCTACTTTTTAAATACACTGCACCCTGTCTTTGGGCTGCCTACGGCCTACCTTATTGTTAACAGATACATATTAAAAAGTAAGGTTTGTGCCTGTCAAGTGGTTTAACTTGTCAGATTGACATGGCAGTTTAAAACTGCACACACAGGCTCTGCAATGGCAAGCCTAACACATGTTTGAAGGGCTACTGAAGTGGGTGTCACAATGAGTGTTTCAGGCCCACCAGTAACATTTACTTTACAGGCCCTGGGCACATTTAGTGCACTGTACTGGTAAATTAAATATGTCAATTGGGGTTAAGCCAATATGTCTGCTGGCTGCTGCCCTCTTGCCTGATTGAGAAGGACTTGACCTGCATCTCTTGAACCCAGAACCAGGGTGACTCCAAGGGCTAGTTGGCTGGCCGCTGCCAACAATTTTGCATCTGCACATAGACACCGCCACCTGAGTCCACCTTGCCAAGTGGTGCCACCCCAGTTCTGGACCCTTGAAAGAGGCTTAAGGTGCTCTGCCAGCCTCAGTCGATTCAGCAGAACTGATGCATCTCCATTGCTGTGTGGTGCAAACCTGAGCAGAGCCAATTCGTTACTGCTGCTGTGTGGGTTGGACCTGCCGCATTGACCCACATTGCATCGCAGCTCTTCAGAACCACCACATCACTCTAACCGTGCAATGCATCCTCAATGCAGGCCCTTGCACCTCTCATCGACGACAGGCTCAACAATGATGCTGGATGCTGCACCGCAGCCTCTTAGCTCTTTAAAACCGATGCATCGCCCTAACTGTGCACCACATCCTCAACATCAGACTTGGAAGGGATTCTCAACAATGACATCACAGCCTCGCCACATCTCAGAACCGACACATCGATTTAGCTGCGTGGCCTATCTAATGCGGATTTGTGCAACATTCCACAAATCAGGATTTAAGGTACTTTGTTTAGCGGGCCTAACTGGGTCCCCTTAGCTGGCCTGCACTCCATTGCGGTCAGGCAGAATTTATGATGTTTTCCCAGGCTGGTGTGACCAGATTTTCACTAAAACCTTTAAAATTGAATACCTTTGGATCTACTGATTGGATTTTTGTTTTTTTGGACTTATTTTATTTATTAACTTTTGTTCTATTTTTCCAAGCTGATGCAGAATCTTTATGTGTGGTGTTTTCACAGTTTTACTGTTTGAGGTGTTGCACAATACTTTACGCAGTGCTTCTAAATTAAGCCTGACTGCTCTGTGCCAAGCTTCCAGGGGGTTGGGCACAGGTTAATTTGAGGTTTGCTTGAGCCTTACCCTGACAAAGAATTGTGGTTGATGCTTAGACCAGGGCTTACACTCTAGTCAAGCAGTAACCCAATTCCCTACAAACGTCTTCCACATAGTGCACAAAAATCATCTTTTTCTATACTTTTTAACATACATCAAACCACCTTAAACATTGTAGAGATTGAGGATGTATCGGTGGCTCTAATTTTCAAATAAGAACTAAAGAGAGCATGTCCAAACCAGTAATCTGTGGCAAAAAAGAAAAATGTAATTAACCATATTATATAACTTTTTGACACATTATAGTAGGCTTTTTAAGGTAATGCACATGCTCTAAGTTATTTTTGAATTTCTGAACAATATTGACCGATTTTCTGGCGTGCAATAAAAATACATATGTTAAATTACAACTTTGTCTACACTATTTCAATGTCAGCTCTTTTCTCTCCAATCAGTCACGTGTCTGTATAGCTGTCATTCATAGGTCAACTAATTTATTCATTCACCCAATTCACTAAGCCTTTTTCTCATCCAAGTCTGTCTTACATTAGCAAACAGCTTTATTAATGAGCACAAATTATTCATAAAATGTAATTGTAATCTTGCATGTATTAAATATAAATTTTGGTAGAGAATCTCTCCTTAATAAACTGCCTAAAGTGGGTGACTGGTGATGGGTTAATATAATATTAATATTTGCACCCTATTGTAGTGATGTATTTATTGAAAGGGCTGGTTTGACTGTACAATTCCCCTCCTGGTCTGATGCCTACAAACACATGTACTATTCTAAGAATGTGTTTATAAACTCAGCATGCTTTGTACTTATTTTCCATCATTGCTCACTCATAGTGGGATTTTCTCTAGGGTCTCTCTAAATTAAAATTTTGAGGATAGAGGACAGACAGGTAACTCACTTTTAGGTATTACTTTTTTATAAAGCAATTTAGGGAGTAGTTAACTACTTTGGCACGTCTCACCCAAATAGGGTGTCCACTTTCGACTGAGCTGAGCCAAAGCATGGTCATCTGTTTGATTCCCTTCTCTGCATTTTTTTTATCTTTCTGATTTTTTGTTTTCCAATACAGTCTATTCTTATGAATGCTTTACTTAATGCCCATAGATGTCGCGGAGCAAACCAAAAACATTTTATTAGCCTTCATGATCATTCTTGTTGCATACAGTGGGGTTTTAATCCTGATTTCTCACAACATCTAGTCCTGCATGTTAAACACCACCATGAACAATGTAAGTGAGTGCAACATCTGCAGTAGGGTTAGGGCGGCATATTTTGTGACTTTAACATAGTTATATTTAACATAGACCGTTATGTAATTCTACACCTATCCTACAATTATTTTGCAAGTCAAGACTTCAGTGCGAATTCTTATAAAATTATACAAAAAAATCAGTGCCAAATTTGTACTGATGGTTGCAGTTATTGGGCACCCACACTCATTTTTGGGGCTTGGACCTGTTTTTCATCATCAGTCTTTGACCCAGAGCATAACAGAGTTGTGTAGGTTTGGGAAGATTTGGGAGAGAGAAGGGGTAAAATATTAGGCTGCCATTTTGAGAGATGGTAGCACAAGGTACTGAGGGATTGCTTATACAGTAAGACAGAGATATGAACTGGGGCACAATGCAGGAAAGATTGGATGAAGAGTGCATGGAAAGTTCAATTGGAATCACCTAGGAAAATGTACCACTCACAGCTATGGCCTCAAAGAGAAGATTGCCAGTTTACTGGAAGAACTTTCATCTATCTGATATATGGCTGTGGGGAGGTGTATTTAACTTTTTACAGAATCTCATGACCAGAAGCTACTTCACATGTGAAGAAAGTCAGCTTTTTGCTGGCCTATAGGGGCAAAGAACATGCCGGTCCTGGTGAGGGCTGCCTAAGAATGGAGTATCTTAAAACACACACACAGGTACAAGAACCTAGAAAAAACAGCAAACCAAGGGCAACTGGAAATGTGGACTTAAATGGAAATTGTAAGAAGTCTTCACAACTTGAACCTCTAGTCTAGTGCCCATGAAGATGTACCTAAAAGTATGGGACATTTGGAGCAACAAGGAAGGAAATACAAAATCAGTCCTGATGATAAGGACGTTTTGTTAGCTACGTTTTGAATAAGAACATTTGCTGCTACCAAGGTCAGACAGGGACAGAAAATACGCCAGGGGACCAAAATAAAAGTGTCTCCCGTTTTTGAACCTGATAGATAATAAAAAGTGAACAACATTTAGAAATCAGGGCAGTTTTGAACCTGAATGACAAGTTATATATGTGTTTTGCAAAGGTATGGGTGACTGCTTGTGTTTGTGCTTGCTCTAGGTCAGCTTTGTGGAAATACCAGAGAAAAAAACAGACAATAAAACAGTTCCACATACAGCCAAAAAACGGCCCATACAGTGAACTGTCAGACCAGCCCCACGGAATTGCCTGATTGTCTTTTAGGCCAATTTGACCCTGGCTACTACAAATGAGCATCTGTTTTGTAAACGTTTTAAAATTGTTTTTTGAAAACTGATCTCCCCCATCCAAGTTCCCTGAAGGACATTATTATATTTCACTGCCAGAAATATATACACTTCTGACCGCAGTGACCAATTCTGAATCCCACAGTTAATATATTGTTTTGTTTAATTCTATTTCCAAAGGCCGATTTTCTTCCAAATGAAACCAAGCTTGAGTTTTTTAATAACCTCTAGGTCAGATTCCCTTTGTTTGGGGTATTCTTTTAATCATTTAAATGTATTATTCTAAACAAAGTATTTGTGAAACTTTACATGTTACCTGAACTCAAAATATATTGATATTCATGTCCCACTTGCAACTTTCTCTGAGGCAGGCCTAAAAACATGTGCGAAACTTCAAAAGGAAATCGTGGAAACGTAGTTACATAATAGGAATTAGATAGTTTTGTGGTGCTCCAGCATTTACAGCATCTCTCTCCAAAGTTTAACTTTGATTTCTTACATGACTCATGACAGTAGTTTTATTTAGATGGTACAGGAGAACTACTCCATTTTCCAGACATACCAGGGGTATATCAACTCTTGGCAGAAGTAGGCCAGAAGGGATACTGGCGCATGAATGTCTGCACCCCCAATAACACTGTCATGATGGCCTTGAGGGTCCTGATGCTGATGTAGATTTTCAAACCATTCAATAAATGTCAGTCTGTGTCTAAAATGTGAATGCAGCTTCAATTTATATCAGCTGGTAGCCGGCAATGTGGCCCATTGAGGATGACTTTATTTTTGTGTTGCTGTTGCTGGTCCTGTCTAGGAGCTCACAGCAAACCTTTCCTTCCCAATTATTTATCTGTTGGTTGCTTTCTTTAATGAAGCATGTTGCCTTCCACTGAATTACTGTCAAAGACATTCCTACTGAGTACAAAAATGTAATTTATGCATATCTCTGTTGTACCTCTCAGTGAGGTTGGTATATCTAAAACAGAACATATTTTTTACTTTACGTGTGCACCAAAACAAGTATCTGTGCTTTAAAAGAATAGCAATCCATTTTTTTGTATTTTGGCAAAAAATAATTTTAAAAAATGTGATACCAGCATATTGTCTCAAAAATATTGTCAGCTCAAAAATATTGTGAGACAAAATAAACACGGTAAGAATATTTTTTTTCAGGTGTATAATGTTTTATAAATATCGCACTTAATATCTTTTTCTTTAGTATAGCAATATGAAAATCATGTTTTATTAGTTTAACATATTTTAGCTATTGGATTATTATTAAGGAATTAGTATTATGAATATATTTGCTTTTATAGTACAGTTCGCCATTTTTAATGTGAAATTTATTTTTTAAATGTAACTAGTAATTTTTAAATTACTACCAGGTTGTTGGATTTCTAGGGGGTTAGGTTAAGTCATTAAAATAAAATGTTTGTTTTATATTGAGCTGTTAATTGGTAGGTAATTATTTAAATTATATATTGCTATTTGAATTATTCTAGTATAGTTTGTAATTTTTAATGTGATTTAAAATAAATGTAATTGGTCATGTTTTATTTAGTAGTGAGTTACCGGGGCTGTAGGGGATTAGGGAGAGAAATTATTTTAAATGTAGTTTATTATTTATTAAGTTAGGTGCCCAAATTAATGATAATTACATTATTAAATTATGTAAGTTATTTATTTGATTTATTGTTATTTTAATAAGTTGCTGTTTATTCGCTGATTTGTTTATTTACTTAAAAAATATGAAAAAGAACTTAGTATTTTTTATTGTTTTAATTAAAATCTTTTTATGTAATAAATAATTTAATGATATACATTTTTCATTTATAAAAAACATTATGGGCCGATTACAAGGCTGGCGGTTTTAAGACCGCCAGCCCCGTGGTGGTGGTCAGGACTGCAGCTGCTGTGGACACATTAAGACTCTGGCGGTCAGACTGTCAGTGTTCCGCCATCTCCGTCAGGATCTTCAATCCTGATGGGTTGACGGCGGGCGGAGATCGTAATCCGCAGAGCAGCACTGCCCTGCGGATTACAACCTCATTCTCCGCCAGCCTTTTCATGACGGTTTCACCGGTGTGAAAAAGCTGGCGGAGAACAGGTGCAGGCTGCCACAGGGGGCCCCTGCACTGCACATGGCCAATGCATTGGCATTGAAAGTGCAGGGGTTCTCCTGCCCAGCACCCTTGCAATGTTCACTGTCTGCTTGGTAGTTTTTTCACCACTAGGGAGTGAAGTGTTATTTATTTTAAAGATTATAACTATATATATATATATATGATTGAAATGTATTTATACACACATATGTGTACCACTGTTACATGTATATGACTGCTCCCACCAAAACAAATCCAAAAACTGCACCTTGTTGTGGTACACCCATCTATTCCAGTGTATTCCTTTATTTATTTATTCATTTTGCAGTACACCACTTTATTCCAGTGCAAGACGACAACATGTTTCAGCTCTGAAAAACATTTGTCAAGTTAGGTGCCCAAATTACAATGGAAACAATAAACTGTAGATTTTATAGACGCAAAGGACAATCTATGCCTGTACACATAAGAACAATTTATAATGCAAATTTTCACACCAGTTCTATCAATTCATCTGCAAACTGGTTCATACTATAAATCATATATGAGATAGGGTATAAGAAAAATATATGAGGAGGGAACATCCAAAAGAATGTGCCCCCCAATGTTGTGTGTACTATAAACTACATTCCTCATGTTGCTACCAGAGTCATGGACATCGTAAGTAATGTAGACCTCACTTTGCAAACAATGTGACTGTTAGTGGAGCTAATAAAAATACAATATCAACCTACAACTCCACCGCTCTTTGGTGTTTGCAAACTAATAATAGGACCTGTTAAGATCATGGATGTCCAATATCAGAACTTATTAACAGAGTTGCAATTTTGAACCATAGGAGTGACCTCCATTAGAATATTGTAGTCCAAATGTTGATACCTGCACTGCCTAAACAGACTTTACCCATAATACATAATACCCAATATCTGCCACCAAATCAAGTTGTAGTCACTTATACAAAGCTGCTCATGTTACAAGTACTCATTGGTATGACCTCTACTTACATGAGTATAACTAGGCAATACTTGCAATGTGTCACTTTGCCAGGAGATCAGTGGGCATATTATGTTATCTCAAAGTTCATGTAAGTATGGTCATGGGGTACATTATTCACAACAATTTACTCTGACCCCAAACTTGAGTTGATACAGACATGTGTTAACTTAATAAAATAAGGCCCCAATGGGCAAATAATATTGTAATAAACAGGTGTACCTCAAAGAAGTGCAGTTTTTTTAATTTTTGTATTGATATATATGTATGTGTGTGTGGCAAATCTAACCCCACCACTCCAGTGCTTTTCCTACTGCTACTTAGTCCAACACTTTCCCTGCTTTCGCTTACATTGGCCACTTTCCCTACTGTTGCTCATATTGGAGTGGGAATAGTAAATCTAACCTCTCCAGACTCAAATACTTTCCCTACTGTTGCTCAGATTGGAGTGGCAATAGTATGTCTATCGCCTCGAAAGTCCAACTCTTACCCTGCTTTTGCTTACATTCAAGTGGGCATAGTATATATAACCCCTCCAATGTCTAATACTTGCTCTGCATTTGCTAAGGTTGGATTGTGAATAGTAAATGTGACCCCTCCAAAGTTCAATATTTTCAACATTTTGTAGTTGGTCTGATATTATTCAATTTATTATTTATTATGTATTTTTTAAATCATTTATAAATAATTTCGAATTGATTATTTATATTTTATTTTTTAGTTCGGTATAAATTTAAACATTTTATTTAAATTTTATGTATGTATATTTCTGTTATTTGTTTGTTAATTTTAATGTTTAAGTTATTATTATTAATAGTTATGTAATTTATTTTAATTGTTTACATATTATTTGTATTTTTAAATCATTTAATATATACTTTCTAAACTATATTAATTATATAACTAGTTTATACTTTAATATTTGGAATAAATTACACATAATGTATCTATATGCATGTTTTAATATACTTATCTTTTTTATGATATTCCGGGCAACAATTTTTAAAAATATTTTTGATGTTTACAATCAAAGGGCCTCGTTTTGAGTTTGGTGCATGGGAAAGCCTGTCCACCAAACTCCGGACAGGGTGGCTGCCGCCATAGTGGAGACCACCCTGCCAGAACTATTAGGTGTTTCCTGCTAGGCTGACTGGCGGAAACCTTGGTTTCTGCCTGTCAGCCCAATGGGAAACAGAGAGCAGCATTGTCTCTGGCTCGAAATCGAGCCGACGGCAATGCTGTCGCCTGCAGGGTGCACCAGCACCCTCGCAATGTTCAGTGTCTGCACAACAGGCAGTGAACATTGCGAAGGTGCTAGGCAGGGGGAGCCCGTACTGCCTATGCCAAGTGCATGGGCAGTGCCAAGGCCCCCCTGTGGCCACCTGCACCTGTTCTCTGCCAGCCATTTGATAGCAGTGCTGCATGCTACATGCAGCACTGCCTTGGCAGATTACAACTTTTACGCGCTGTCAACCCATTGTGATCACCAATCCCAGCGGAGATGGCAAAACCCTGGAAATCTGACCACCAGGGTCTTAATGTGCTGGTTGGAGCGCCACAGTAGTGGTGGTCCTGACAGCCACCTCGAGGCTGGTGGTCTCAAAACGGTCAGCCTCGTAATGAGGCCAAAGTTATGTAAACTTGACATTTTTGTTGATGATATTTTTGACACAATAATACTGTGTCACAATATTTTATGGAAGATATTTTGTCATGCAACTATTTTTTATGACTCTACTGTGGGTGAGAAAATGGTTAGGGATAAGAACGTGCTTCCTTTACCTTACAGCTTCAGTTAAAACGCAATAATGTGGCACAATATGATGCAAATGTGTCTATGGCTGCTTGTTATCTGAAGCAGATGGACAGCAGCCAAGCCAATGTCTTCTTTTTGATGATGGGTGGGATTGGTTTACTTTAGGTTGATACTTTTATACAGTGATAAAGTTAAAAAAAAAAAAGTCACTATGCATTTCCTAGATAATACCAGGTGTTTGTAAGTATTAGCCAAAGGATTTCCTTCTCAATATGTGGGCCCTTACTTATTGTTTTATTTATTGTTGTTGTCATTGTTATTTTTATTGTTATTGATCTTGTTAATGTTATTTTTATTGTAATAGTTATTGTTGTTGTTACTGTAATTGTCATTTAGCATTTGAATTTAAATACCTCAACTCTTTTATATTGCTGTGTAACTATTAGAAATGGGGAGTCCATGTAGTTCATGCATCAGAAACCAATAAGAAAATTCTTAATTGTATTTATAATATGCAATAGATTACTTTATAGCAGGATGCATGTCTAAACAGTTTCTTTCAGTAAGCTGGCAAAAACGTTCTTGATGCTCACAGGAATTTGCTGCTATTGAACTAATTTCTCACTTTTTTGCACAGGGCCAATTTTTTGATTTCACATTTGTCTTAAGATTCTCCAAACTGCAGAAATATTACAGATGTTTACTGTTCAATACCATGATTGTGCTTCTTTGATGCTCAATTTTTCAATAACATATTCTTTACAATTGCTACGTTATTAACTAGGTTTGCAAGCACGGTTCATGTTCACTTTCAAATATTTGCATTTAATTACTTTTGGAAGGGGCCAAGTGAATTCTACATAAGGTGAATAGAAAAATAATGGATCATCTTGTATAAAATTCATCACAAGTCTAAAGTCCCACCGTACCATCTAGACATGAAAAAAAATAGACACAGGTTCTTGTGACTATTGTGCCATCATTTGTTGTACATCATGTGCAGTTATAGGACTTTAGACTCCATTTGTTGGACAAAAGTAATCATCAACACATCTTGCAACTTTTTTTCTTGAGATGACATATCATTACCCTGATAGGCAACTCAAGGGCCTAAAGTGAAGGAAGTGGCTAGGCTGACCAACAGACAGAATAAAAAGAGATACAATTGCCAAAGTACAAAACAAGCTTCATATTTGAAAGTTTGCAAGAGTGAAAAGATTTAAGCCATGTTGTTGCTCCATGCAATAATTGCATTTTTGATCATGCATTTATTTTTCACCATGGTAACATGGTTACCAAAAGAAATTGTTAACTTGAGTCATTTTGTCCCATCTTGCAGTTCCCATGCACAATCATAAGTAGCCTCCTTGCTTTGATCACCTGATTGGAAACACCTTAAACATTTAAAAGACAACGATAAACACAAGCGAATAGTAACAGGAAGTGAAAATGGTGGTGACTTAGGAAGTGAAGCATTATCTCCTCAGCTTTTTCCTGAAGAGCGTATACCATCAAGATGTAAAGGGAGGGGTTTGTTTACAAAAGTGCCGACACTTAGAAGACATTTTCCTGGCTGCAACCTCGCCAACGCTTAAGGATGACCATAGATCTTTCTGAGGATAGTACAACCAGATTTTCACAAATAACAGACTTCAACCCTGCCCCAAAAGTCTGGTGCACAAGATAGGGAAGGGACCTCAGTGTTGAAGTAACATCAACTTGCCATCAGAAATAAGACAAGCAGCCACGTTCCATGCCCATTACCCGAATAGAATAGCACAAGGTCTAGGTATCAGAAAAAATGCAACACAAAGATCTCCTACTATCGAAATAGATGAGTGACATATTAGGTCAATAACGGGCACAACTGCCTGGATTTACCACTATACACTCAGAAATAAAAGAATCAAAAAGAGTCACATCGCTTCTCGGCCTTTTGGCTTAGATCAATTGTCGTTTTTTTTTTTTTTAAATAACGTACTTGGAAGGTATAAATGGAAGGGACATCAGTATAAGATTTGTATTTTATAGCTCTCCAGGAGAAATGGAAAAAGAAGATCCAAAGGGATTTTAGCAATTGTGACTCGCATACATCTCAGCTCCTCAAGCACTTAGTGACTCATTTAAAGCCCAGTTAGGATCAGCATGGAATGAAATTAGGCACCAAAATAAAAGTTGTCCCCACTAGTGAATTAGATTACTAAAGCAAATAGCCCTTGGTTGTAAATTGTGGCAGTTTTGAACTTGTAAATACTCACTGTAAATGTGTTTTGCATGGTATGGAACACTGCATGGATTCCAGCTTAGTGCAGGGAATGTATGCTTTAATATTAGGGAAATCTGCTGTACAAAACGGCCCAGCAGACCATAAAACAGGAGCACAGATAGCCAGAACAACATCCCACACACTGGCCTGTCAGACCAGCCCCACTGGCGCTCCCTTACTGACCTATAGGCCAGTCCGACACTGCGCCTAGTGTAAATTAGTAGAGCACCTGGACTGCTAAACTTGTAGTTTGGCCGCGTCACTGAGAGACGAGAGAACCACCAGGTTTTCAGTGGTGGAGGCCCAGCTGATTTTACCATCAGAAATCTTTGACCGGCAACTGCCTGCCCTATTGAGTGCAATTCTTCTGAATTTTCCTGTTCACAAGTGCAAAGAAAAGCCTGACCATGAACAAACACAAACACTCTGCTGGAGAACTGCTAGACACTAAATAGAAACCACAAAGAAAACAATTCACTATCTACATAAGTTAGAGGAGCAAATGCAAGAGTCTGGGACACTCCACTGCCAAAGACCGCGACACACAGGCACCACACCTCACCTAAGAGAACAAGGAAGGGAACCATGCAATGAACTAAAGTGCAGAATCAACAAATGGAGAAGAATCCAGTAAGAGGAGTTGGCAATGACAAGAGAAAATAAAGGCTGAAAGAAGGGAAAATAAAATCAAAGGCAGTGTGTTGTCTTGAACTGGATCAATGTAATTAGAATTCAGCACTGAAGCAAAGTAATAAAGTGGGAAGGGCTGGAGTCATGAAAGTGGATTGAATCTATCATGGAGTGAGTAATAGCTAAATGGGAATGTCTGAAATAAATATTCCTCAAAACGGACGGGGGTGGAAGAGTCAATGAAGATAGTAAGGGGGGAGATGGCACTTACCTTAAAGGTCCAAACATTGGAGCCCAACGCTTCAGCTAATTCCCAACCCAGAGAAGTTAGTGGAGTTACAGTAAGATATTTAACAATAACTCAGTTGCCTTATACTGAAAGTGGCATGTGGGATCACCCTAAGCACGCACACAGATCAATTTCAACTAGAACCACATTGGAAAGATAGACTGTGATACTTATGACTTCTAGGAATTTACACCTACATAGATAATCCCCCTCTTGTTGTCGAGTTCGTAAGAGGAGAACACATTGTTTTTGTATATTATTTTTGTAAGAAAAGTTCTAATATTACTGCGGGCTGTTCCACCTCTCCTGCCCAGGTGAGTCCCCTCTTTAGCCTTTTGATCCGTTCCTATTCATTGACCAGTACCACCCCACGCGTATGCCTCGACTTTGCCCACATTAAATACGGTTTAATTACCACTTTATCTGATTTACGACTGCCACTTTTCATTAACTCAGTTCATTATGTATTTCCGCATGAATTATACAGAACCGAATAAAGACGAACACGATATATATATTCAAGTAACAGCTTAGACTGTGTAAACCTGTGGGGCATTTTGATCAGTGAAACAAATTTATTTAGTCAAAGAAGCATCAAGTAAAATATATTAAGACCATTGTGTTTTAAAGTTGTGCATTTTGATGGGTTAGCGTGTGCCTTTGTAGTAATAAGGAAAGCTAAGAAACATTTTTGTTCTTGCTCTCTAAAATATATTCAGACAATGGGGAAAATCGATAATCAGCAACAAAACACATATTTGCATTGTGGAGTTTCCATAACTTAACTTAAATGACCGTAGCAGTATGACCCAACATCAATCATGGCATCAGTTTGTGACTCAAACCAGGCGTGTTAGATGTTTTTGAGGGGTGTGGTCAGCAGCTTCAGGGGCCCCCTCTAGGACAAGCAACTGTGTCTAATTTAAAAAAAAACACCCTGCCTGGAACTGGAAATTAAGGCAGAGTCTGCCGCATTAACATATCTAACAATGGTTCTGTGGGACTCATTTGTTCTAATGGCACATGAAATAATCCAAGGTAATGTAACTCATCAATAACATTTTTGGTCGTAGTTGTGAGACTCACGCTTTGCCTGAGTTTACTGCTTTTCAGGATAACCAACTCTGAGTACAAATTACTACAAAAAAACACAGTAATAAATCCAGCACTACATGTTCTACACTGGTATTGCAACACCCTCCCATAGAAAATAATGGAGGTTGCATGACCGCTTGCTGGCCATGTGTAGTGCTAAAAAGTGTAAGTTACTGCAAAAGTGTCAATTAATTCAAAAGTGCTGTTTGTGACAACTGAAAAGTAGTAAACTTGCTCAAAAGTAAAAACGTACTGAAAAGTGAAGTTTAAAGGTGATTTACAGAGTCACATAAAACCACTAGTTCCACCTCAGTTTATGCTACTCCTAGACATCAAGAATCGTGACACCTGTTTTGCAGGGTATTCTTGCTGAATTAATCACATTACAATCAAGGTTGCGTTTATCGACAATTCGACCTGACCATCAATTGGCAGGTCTCATCAGGAATAGAGTCATCAATATAGGCATCTATGCACCTAACAAAAGGGAAAGAGGAGAGTACCTTATTTATTTGTACAGTGGTAGACCCATGTTAGCCATCTACTGTTATTAAACAAGAGGGGGCAAATATGATGCCATCATCGCTGTAAAAATGGGTCACGCCCAGGGGTTTCCTGACCCTGATAGCATTGAAATGTGCAACCTAGGTCCTGTATCGATGGTGGAGCGAAGAACAGGCACTGCAAGTCAGGGAGAAAAGAAGATGCTTTCTCCTGATGTGCCAAGGAATGGGAGTGAGTCATCTTTACTGCATAGGCCTGGTGAAGCCTCTACAGACACCACCAGGGTGGTCCACAGGAGAGGCAAGGTCACCTGAACATCACTGACACGTTGAGAGCACATTAAAAAAAAGAAATGAAACCCACAACTGCTTCAAAGTGTTGTGACATAGGTGGCAAAGCACATACAATGAAGTGGTGCCCCATAAGCCTTTGGGAGGAACTTGAAAATTGTACATATTTATCTATGGTACCCAGGAAGGCTTGAGAATTTCAAAACAAGTTAATTTGTGCTGGGAGAAAAACTGGAGCAGTGGTGTGTCCTCCAGCACGCAACAGGAGCTACAAATGCAATCTTTGGTTGTCACGTCAAGCTTCCTAGGTTACAAAACTGACATAGGCAGTGTTTTTCAGGTTTTTTTCCAAACATTTTTGTAGTGAGGACTTTAAGACTTATGATTCTGTGGTGAAGTGATTTTTCGTTGTAAGGCCTTGGTTGGCTTTGAAACAAGTATGACGCTAGATGAAGGATTCATACTTTGTGTGGTATTGAACACTGAAAGATTTATTGGGATGCATGTGTTTGACAATACTTTATTGCTTATATTGTAAGATATAACAAGAAGGTGGTAACTTTCTGAAATATTGATTGTCCTGTGGTTTGTTTCTATACGTTTACACCAACTTTGTGTGGTGACACACTGACAAAGGCAATAGGCCTGGCATTTGACCAAGGGGGTATCAAGCATTTAGGATTCAGGGCTTGCTGGTGCAAAGAATTTAAGAGATGCCTCCAGCGCAGTGGTTCCAAGGTATATTTAGGGTGTTACCTGACCTATGTGATAGGGGACCTTACTTTAAAGTGTGACCCTGCTGATTATGAGGCTCTTTAGAAGGTGCCAGCACAATAATTTTCACTTGCCATTTTTGTATATATTTGGTAATTTATATGTAGTATTTATTAGTGAGTTTGTAAGAAAATCCTTTATTTTTTATAATAGAAAACACAGACTGGACAGTGACTTAATAAGTGCTGCTTTTGCCTTGCTGAATCTGTGCCCCACATCACCTCCCCCGAGTGAGCCTTGGATTGCTGTGCATCGCCACCCTGAGAGTCGGGAGTTAAAAATGCATACTTAGTTCTGCAGTACAGGGGACCCAGAACATCAGCTGTGAAACCCCAATTTTTACCATTGGGGCCCTGTACCCCGTGTCAGTCCTGCGACTCGGTGATTCGGTTTCATTACATCACAACCTGTTCTCAAAGAAGCAGTTATTTTAACAGGGCACCTAAGGCTCCATTCCAATGTGTGTTTGTGCATGTACTTGCACATGCACTTGGAATTTATGTGCTCAAAAGGCCATTTTTGCCTTGAGCTTGCACATTTTGGATTAAAGCTTAGTAGAATTGTCAACATGGAAAGCACACTTACAGTACCAAAAACTGCCATCTTGGTTGATATTCAGCCATTTTATGCTTGGGGGTTAGAGACTAGAAAGGACCTGTTACAGTAGTGTTGGCAGACAAAATATGCATACCATTATTTGTATGTTTGTGCTTTTTCACAAATGCTTTGCTCAAAGTAACCCGTTAGTCCTCAAAAGTTCAGCTGTAAGTGCCTTCCTAGGGCTGGAAAAAGAAAGTATCACAATAGCAAAGACATTTTTCTATTTTTTCTGGAAGAAAAAGTATAATACATGAAAACATGATCATTTCTACCTTGTTTGCTCTTGTGGATGAGTCTAGAAGAGATCTTGTACCTTACCAATTTGGCTGCCTTTTCCATGAGCATATGCACACTGGCTGTAACCATAACTAAAGATCGGCACTCGCCAGCATTTAATAAACATAAATATATTTATCACACACTGCTGCTAACCAGTGTGTAGCTTTGGTTACGCCTGAATTTCCATTTAAAATTAGTTTTTTGGTTTGCTAATTATTTTGGTGCTGTTTAATAAATCTGCAAAAAACCTGCTAAAAAAGTTTATCTGGTATAGGTTTGGCATATGAACTTTCATGTAGATTTGTCTGGGGGCATTAAAATAACAGGAGGAGTGGTGTTTCCCATTTAATTCCCATAGGCAAATTTGTTCTAATCGACAGGGGGAAAAACGCTGCACAGGACTACACCAAGCTTTGCACAAAACTAGAAATGTATCCAGTGAAATCCCTTTGCTTGGTTTGGCAAACATACTCTTTGAACTGTCAGCCTTAGGATGGTCTTCCCTGGAACATTTATTTGCCTATTTACCTCCTTTTTTGTGCTGATTTTTTTTTTTAGTCTTAGGACTCTATGCACTTTACCACTGCTAATCGGTGCTATGGTGTCAGTACTGACTCCCTTAAACATGATTTGATTGGCTTACACCAGATCAGCATATTTAATTATAAGTCCCCTGTAGAGTGGTATACCTTATACAAAGGGCCTGAAAATTAAATGCTACTAGTGGGCCTACTGCACTTATTGCGCCACCCACTTACGAAGCACCTTAAAACATGTCCCAGACATGCAATTGCAGCCTGAATACAGTTTTAAACTGACAATTCGACCTGGCAATAGAACACCCTTGCCAAGCCTTAAACGCCACTTTTACTGCATATAGGTCTCCCCTAAGGTAGGCCCTAGGTAGCCCATAGGGCATGGTGCATTTGTAATTAAAAGGTTGGACATGTATATTTCAATTTTACATGTCCTGGTAGTGAAAAACTCCTAAATTCGTTTTTCACTACTGTGAAGCCTACTTGTCTCACAGGATAACATTGGATTGCCTTATTAACATTTAATAAGTGCTCACTTTTGATTGGGTCCAGATAAGCAGTGCACGTTTGGTCTTTGTGAATCTGTACTGAAAAATTGTAAAGTCAGCTTTGCTTTTAATTACAAATTTAAAAACACCACCTTTAGAAAGCTGGCATTTTCCTGCCCTTATCCCTTTTGTGCCTGCCGCCTATCTTGTGTTACATGACTGGGTGTTACTGACAGTTATAATATGTGAATTTGTTCCCGACACTCTCACAATAGAGGGATTAGGTGTGCCCGAAGGGGCCATCTGCTGGCTGGATAAGGGGTCAGAGCTGAGGGAAGCCCCACCTGCAACTCAATAGGCTGTGTTCTGCCTTTACACAAAGAACCTATCACCTCCATATTATCACTGCAGCCAGCTTGAAGTCCGGGCAGTGGAATTAGAAAATTCCATGCACTTCAAAGAGGCGTTCTAGAAGCTTCTCCAAAGGTATAAAAATTGGACCTTCAGATCCACTCTTCAGTTAACTCCTGGACCCGTGGAAGGACTCTCAGAGGGCTGCCTGCTGCTGTGACCTGCTATGCACTCTGCAAGACTGTTTTGCTTTACCTGGAAGGATTGCTTTGTTGCCTGGAGCATGCCTTTAACCCTCAGAGGCCGGACCTGCATCTTCACCTGAACCCAAGACTACCAGAGTGACTTCAAGGACCTGTTTTCTGGCCTCCTGTTCAGAGCTACAGGGATACAAAAGGCTTCCTTCATCTTGAACCTGCACCTGGACCCAGTATGAATAAGACCTCAAACCCAAGAGTTGTCTCACCACTAGTGGACAGTTTGTTTTGTTGCTAAAGCTGCCCAGATAGTCTAAACCCACAACTGAGGACTTGGAAATTTCTGGGCCAAAAACTGCTCTCAGAACCAGGAGGAGATGAGGACCAACCTGCTTGCCTATCTGCCTGAGGTGCATCACCGATCAGATTGATTTCCTGGCTTCTCCCACTACATTCTTTTCTGCAGCAGTGAATCCTGTTCAGCGGTCTTTTGCAAAAGGGGGATATGAGCCTCTGGAACTGTCTTCGGCTACGCTTTTCGGCCTCATCCCATGGACTCGCAGAGAAGAGACTATATCCAACGGAGAAATCATCACAGTGGCTTCGACCTAAGGCTCCCCGACTACAACACTTCCTCCTTGGATACCAACTGAAGCCTTGTCCTGCTGAGTTTTACTTTCTCAACACATTTTTTTTTTTAATTTCTTCTATGTCCTAAGGTAATCGCTGGCTGGGACCAATCCACTTTTGTATCTGAACCGTACTCCATTAGGGTTAGCCATATTTTTCTACTTGAACCACATCTCCTGTGACTAGATGTCTGTGGATGGAGGGTTGATCTTTTAGAAACTAGGTTTTACTAAAAACTTTAAAAATTAAATTCTACTGATTGGATTTTTGTCAAATAATTTATTGAAATGTACTCTATTTTTTTAATTAGTGTGGGATTTTTCTTGTGTTGGGTTTTCACTTTATTGCTGTTTGTGTGCTGCATAAATACATTACACACTGCCTCTAAGTTAAGGCTGACTGCTTCTAGAGCCAAAGCCACCAGGGTTAAGCACAGGTTAATTTAGTGACTTTTTGTGGTTCATCCTGAAAGGATTGTGGCTGTTGCTTGGCCATGGTTCACACCTGAGTCCTCCAACAACCCAATTTCTCACACATATATTAATTAGTTTTTTAGAAATTAATGTTACAAAAACGTGAGCTTGAAAGGGTGAAAGCATCAGAGATATCTGAACAGTTGTAACTGTGTTTGCTTTGATTAGGCTATAGGTTTACTGTAATTTTACACATTTTCATGAAATATAGCAGATACTTAGCATGTTTAGCTGAATCTTTGTATTGTTGCATTTGTGCATATTTGTCAGGGTGGGAAGGTTCAAACAGTGTAAAAAAGCTTATTTGCTAATACCTGTGGTATGATTTGACAAATCCACATTAAATTTAGGGAGACATTTACCATGTTTAGTCTTTTGTAAATGTGGCAAATTTCATGTAAATCCATTGGATGGCAAAATTAAAAGTAGGGCAATTTTGTTCCATCCACACAGAACTTTGTGCTGTTTAGTGAAGCTGCATGAAGTCTGGCAGACTTCGACCAAGTTAACCTGAGTCCTAGAATCTAATATTTCTTGCAGATCTGATAATGCAGTCAAGAATATTTTAGTTGCTGATAACTTTTGCACAATTTTATAGATCTAAATAACACTTAGAAAACTTTTACCATGTTTAACTTACTCTTGTCTGTATTTCATGCAAATCCATCAAGGGGTAACTCTTTTATAGAGGGAATCATAAAAGAAGCACTTCCAATTGTATCCCCTGATGATGTGCAAGTTATGGTTTGCATGGCTGTTCTACTCCTTCCAGATTTTGGCGCAGACCATAACTGGCGAATTTCTTATTTATGTTTCAATTTATGACCGTAACTGTATTTCTGCTAACCTGCTATGCTAAAGAAGGCTGAATGCAATTGCACCAAACTTGGCATGAAATTAGATCTTTACTTAAGAAAGTGCCTTTCATTGGTTTGACATAAATCTGTTCAGTAGTTTTTGAGAAAGTAGTGTTACAAACATTTCTGGTGCGCTTGAAAGGAGTAAAACGTTAGAGCTACCTGGACTGTTAATCAAGGTCCATTTGTAGACCCTAACTTAAAATATAATGGTACCCCTCTAGTTGATGCAGTTTTATTTCCCAATATCCATTTTGGGTCTACAAACACAAAAAAGTGGCCACAGATCCTAAGACCCTGATTGGCTGGTCACTATTACAGGACACTTGTGATACCAAAAAAGGCAACTGAGGCTCCTGTAATGGTGTGGGGCATTGGTGAACTAGAATGTTCTATAGCAACAAATATGTAACAAGAATTGCACCACTGAAAAGTAAAACCGTGACACTCTGAAACTTCTACTTTACAAATCAAAATGTATATCTTAAATCCCTTTCAACAAATATGCAGATATTTAATCTATTGTGGGTAAATGAATATGTGATGCACTTAGCCCAAATGAAATTGTGTACACGGTGAATGCAAATGAATTAACATAATTTCTTACTTACTCTACAGTAGCTCAGAGGTTGTTATCAAACGGTGTACTATTCTATAAGCTGCCCCTGGCATACTTATTTCTGTTGTTTTTTTGGCAAAACACTCTTGGAAGTAAACACTTTAAATGGCAATCTGGATGTTTAAGTCCCAAAACAGTATTTTCAAGTGTTTTCAAAGAAAACCTTTCAATTTCTATAGTAGGAAGGTGCAATGATTCCCCAAAAGCTAGCCAAAGATGGTTGCTCCCATGTAGTACTGCTAAGCTCAAATTCTACTCTGCTCCAAAGTGTTTTAAGAACATATGCATTAATAGAGAAGGTTATAGAACTATTATCTATTCCAATGAATGCACACTTAAGTGCGGTGGTCTGAAGACTTTTAAGTTCACTTTTGTGTACATATAACAACTAAGGAAACATCATGCTACCAAAAAATAATGGCCAAAATATGGAGGAAGAAAAAATTTAGAAGGTAAGTACACATGTTATATATTGATGTAATATTCATAAATCCACATCTGCGTACCGTGATTATACATGTATTGACAGTGATATATATGGGGAGTTAAGTGAAGTAAATTTATACTTATGTATAAACACTTACAGTTTTGATGTTTGGGTCCTCAGTATTCTGGTATCATGACATTTTGGAACTGAATTCTCATCTTTTCGTAGCCCTACTCAACAGTCTGTATGTGTAAGCCAATGGAAATCAGGCAAAATTACATTTTAAATGTTACTTGTCTACGCCTGGCCATTTTTGGAAATTGGCATTTGTAACTTTTTGGGTGAATTTTTCCAAAAGAAGCATGCAGAGACGTTACCTTATACTATGGAACTTGCCCTGCCATCTGTGTGCTCCACACAAAAACCCTCACGTCTCCCCCGTTTCCTTTATGTTTCATTTAGCTGTATTCTTGAAAACATGGGCCTAAATTTTTTATGACGGTCATGTGGCTCAGCGAGGCCAAATTCACTGCGCCATATTTACAAAGTGGCGCAATGCATGCATTGTGCCTCTTTGTAACCCCGTGACGCACATTATGCCTGCGCCAGGCATAATGTATGCAAGGGGGTAAGTCCCACATTAGGGGTTCTGCCAAAATGCCGCAGTGTAATTAAAAAGATTCCACTGTGCAATTTTTTGCAGGATTGCTTAATGCCTGCACAGAGAAGGAGTTAAAAGGAGGCAAACCATTATTTATAAGGGGCCTCCGTTGCTGGATTAGCACCAACATTTTTGGGGATAATCCTCCAAAGTAGAACAATAGTGTCAAAAATGTTTACGCTGTTGTCTCTAACCTGCACCCTGGTGTGCTGTATGTTTAATACGGCACACACATAGTGGTATTAGGGGGGAGCTAAGGGGCGCAAGAAGAGTGGTGCTGCATATAATGCAGCACCATTTTTCTTAAATTTGGTCCATGATGTTTGTGTTTTTCTAACTGCTTCCAGTGCGCATGTCAGCCCGCTCAGCCTCTCCATGCTCCACAGCTGGTGACAGGAGAAGGCCAGAGACACGAGCCATCTTTAGAGTGCTGCTTAAGAACACAGCACTCTGTAGATCGATGTCTGGATTGCACATGTGTGGAGCTTCAGTCAGCTATGTCCCCTCATGCAGGCACAATCCACATTATTTAGCAGACTCACTGCTAGTGAATGAGAGTGAGAACAAGTATGATAATGAGTGTGAGTAAGAGTGAGTGGATGGGTGTGATTGTGGGGAATGAGTCTAAATGAGTGTGAGTGAGTGTAAAAGCAAGAAAATGTGGGTGTTTACGTATGCAAGTGTGTGTGTTTGAGTATATGAGTGTGTTTGTGTGTGTGTGTTTGATTTTTTAAACCATTTTAATTAATTAACACACACAACATGGAGCACAGTGCAACAGTATATTTGTACCAATATAAGTGTGGTTGGAGGTATTGGCGAGTAAGTAAAAACAGGATTATGCCCATAGTCTCATAGTTATACACGGGTGGCTTAGTGTCCACGTTGCAGTTCCATCTTTAGTAACAAAAACTAGTAACCAAAAGAAAACAAAAAAAACCACCTATGACCCTCCTGGAAGCTCACCAAAGTATAATTTTTGGGTATGACAGCTAACAGAAGGGATATCAGTGGTCAAGGTAATTGAAACCAGGAAGTAATCCAACCAAGCGACTGTTCAGAGGGGAGGATGAGCGGTCTGGTAACATCAGATGGGAGGAAGGGATGTGGAAGCTTGCTCCCGGCATAGATCTTAGCAGAAGTGTCTAAGGGGACTGGGAGTCATCGCCGGGCCTGGGAGTAAAATCACTGAGGACCAGAAGCCAGTGGTCTGCTAGGGAATTTCTGCAGGCCACGGTACTCCTCTCTGACAAGAGCGATGCCTTTCGCCTGTGCCCACTTCATCACTTCGGTGTGCCAAAGCAGGATTCGAGGGGTAGGGGCCTGATTTCCACCACATTACTTCCACTCTCTTAGCCAAGAGGAGCGCAAGGTCGGTGAAATGTGTTATGGCTTTGCCAGTCTTTCAATGGGGTTACAGACCCAGTAAGTGTTGTGTGGTAGCTAATCATATCGTGCCCATGGCAGTTGATATGTCAGAGACTATGATGTCCCAGAAAGGTTGTGAGGGCCAGAAGGTCCATAAAACAGGGACCACATTTGCTGAGTTTGCTCTGTATCTAGGGAACTCAACTGTGATCGTGGAATGAATGAGGTGAAGCTGTTGGGGAGACAGGTATGTAGGAGGCGTAGTTGTGTGTCTTTCAATCAAAGGTTGCAAAGGAGCTTTGTGGGATATTACAGCGTTTTAAGCAATTCCACGTCATGGTTGTCCCAGAGAGTCTTCCCATCCAGACTACAGCCAGGATAACACATTCAGGGGATCACGTGCAAATGCTCAATATATCTGTATTGCTAAACACCTACTGTGTTCCAGCGAGTACAGTATATTTAGTAGCAGATGCTGTGGTGGTTTCGGGTCATGGACTCCCCCAGTGTCATTGCAGTCATCCGGAGAGCACTGTATGTCAGAAATTACACCTTGGGTAAGCCTTGGAGTTTGTGGATCTCCTGGAAGGATAGCAATACTCCCTCTGCAAACAAATCACCAAGTGTTGCAGCACCCGCCTCCTCCCAAATCTCCAGGCACTGACTAGTCATTATATACTACGCTAAGGGTAGCCCTGGAACAAGATCAATGAGGTGTAGGGTTGCATGGCATTAGCCCCTGAGAAGCCCCTTCACAAGCAGTCATGGGCTGTGTAGAGAAGCAATGGCTAGAGGGCCCGAGTCCAGCAACCCAGGAGGAGCTATGGTAATAAAGGGACCCCTCAGACTCAGGACCGTGGGATCCTCGTTTGGTCTGTGCGGTGTCCAGCCAGCCAGTGGGCCACAGACTGGAGTTCAGAGGCCAGATAGTAGTGCGTGAAGTTTTTGGCACCCATGCCTCCTCCAGAGGGGGCAAGTTGTACCGTATACAATGTTACCCTTTTCTGCCCGGGAGCCCCAGATAAGGTCTATGAGGATGGAGTCTAGGCATTGGAGGGTGTTTGCTGGGTCATCACAGGTAGGTTAGTGAAATAATATAACAGTCGGGGTAAGCATCACCATTTTGGAAAAGGCCACACAATCCGCAATGGAAAGGGGGAGGGTAGTCCAGAAAGAAATCTGGGAGTGGTGGGCTCTCAAGGTCCTGCCGAGGTTTCCCTATAGGAGGTCCCCTGCAGTGTGATATATCTGAATCCCCAAATATTTAAAAGCGCACAGGGTCCATGTAAGGTGTTCGGTGCCGAACAAGATCGGCTGTTTGGGGAGGTGTTCTATGAGTGGGAAAAGAAGACACTTGGTATAGTCGATCTTGAGTCTCAGAATTTCTCAGAAGGCAGACAGGATAGAGGATAGACCAGTGAAGTCCCCATGGACGCCCCAGAGGTAGAGAATCATGTTGACTGCATAAAGAGAGACAGTATATGTTTGAGTGTCTAAATGGATGCCCCAGTTGTTACCCCTGGCACACAATTGCTTGTGGCCCCCCTCCACGAACCTAAGAAGGTCTCAGGGACCCCATCTTCAGGGCTGAGTAATTAATTAAAGGGAGGTAGAATGCAGCCTCCCTCCCAGATCCTACTTAGGCCCCCACCTCCTCTACATATGTTTTGGTCCTGGTGATGGGGATCCTCGGGACCAAAAGGCCAACTCTTCGCTGCATCGTCAAAGGCTGTGCTGGCATGGGGTTGGCAGCATGCAGGCGGGATTGGCTGTCTGTGGGTCGGTTGGTCACAGGGCCTGGGGCTGAGCTCGCAGCATGAGGTTGGCTGCCAGCAGAGGGCTGGAAGCAGGGCCTGGCCAAAGACCGTGCTCGGTGGAGGGGGTTTGCTTTACATATGGTAACAAAATATTACCATAGGTTAAGAAAAACTCTAGAAAGTCACTGAAAACAGCAAAGGTTAAAGTAACATTATAGTTGGGTAAAATGTTCAACAATAATGTAACGTTTTCAGCAAAAAAAAACGTATAAATTCTCCAGTTACAGTTATCTCAAATAACTATAATTTGTGACCTCAGGTAACTATAACTGACACACTGCTAATTACCTCACATATTATATCACTCATGGCAACTTCTATGATGTATATATTGTATATATGTGTGTGTGTGTGTGTGTGTGTGTGAGTGTGTGTGTGTGTGTGTGTGTGTGCACGTGTGTGTGTGTGTGTGTGTGTGCACGTGTGTGTGTGTGTGTGTGTGTGTATACCACGGATTTGGGCGCCAACAGGAGTTTCAATCAGAATCAGGATACCTACCTGTGTGAAAATACAGTATTGCAGTTTTTCACTTCACAAATTTCTCCAAGACCTAATGGTATTGCAACAATTTTGCACCATTTCAAGTTTCGCCACTCAGAATGGGGGAAGAGATGCAATTTTACAGTTTCATCATTGTGAAGTATGGAGCTCAAAATTGAGAACAATAAAAACGAGGTCCATACATTGACTCTTATAAAAGTGAATCTTATGAGATATTTTTTATTTTAAAAAGTAAATAATTTTCTTAGCGGGGACCTTATGAGCATTTTTCACAAAAAAGTAAATAAATGTCTAAGCGTATACAATGAGACACTTTTTTTTCTCAAAAAAGCAAACACACGCCTTAGCTTCACATAAATAAAATCGGTTCTGCATTGTCCTTACAAAACCACCAGGGTTGTCTCATGTTTCACAAAACCCATCAATCCAGAGAAGCCTTCAAGCAGATGGGTTCTATATAATTCCATTGCTTTGTAATTTAAAACACACAATATTACAATCTGGTCTGCAGAAGGTCTTCGAAAATAATCAGTACCACCATTTCTAGGACATGATTTACGGTGAGCTGGCGATAATTCTAATGAACCAATGAACGCCTGCCCGGATTCAGAACAGATTGTTTCAGTCTATAAACACTTCTACTGATCTAGGGATGTTTTATGACCACCCTTAGTAAATTCCTAGGTACCCTGCTGCACGAATTATTTATATATTTCACCAGAAGACCTCGGCTCTAATTCTAACCGAAAATATCAACATGATGTTATACGTGTGTTAAATGTACGTTTTCACTTGTAATCTATTTATGTGACAAACAAATTAAGAAGCATTAGGGACCAAGAACAAATTGCTTGAATAAACAAGCATAATGCAATTAAATAAAATACAGAATGATCAAAGACCTTTTGCATTCTTGCAGCAATCCTAAACTTAGCAATAGCTCATATATACAGGGAGTGCAGAATTATTAGGCAAGTTGTATTTTTGAGGATTAATTTTATTATTGAACAACAACCATGTTCTCAATGAACCCAAAAAACTCATTAATATCAAAGCTGAAATTTTTGGAAGTAGTTTTTAGTTTGTTTTTAGTTTTAGCTATGTTAGAGGGATATCTGTGTGTGCAGGTGACTATTACTGTGCATAATTATTAGGCAACTTAACAAAAAAAAATATATACCCATTTCAATTATTTATTATTACCAGTGAAACCAATATAACATCTCAACATTCACAAATATACATTTCTGACATTCAAAAACAAAACAAAAACAAATCAGTGACCAATATAGCCACCTTTCTTTGCAAGGACACTCAAAAGCCTGCCATCCATGGATTCTGTCAGTGTTTTGATCTGTTCACCATCAACATTGCGTGCAGCAGCAACCACAGCCTCCCAGACACTGTTCAGAGAGGTGTACTGTTTTCCCTCCTTGTAAATCTCACATTTGATGATGGACCACAGGTTCTCAATGGGGTTCAGATCAGGTGAACAAGGAGGCCATGTCATTAGATTTCCTTCTTTTATACCCTTTCTTGCCAGCCACGCTGTGGAGTACTTGGACGCGTGTGATGGAGCATTGTCCTGCATGAAAATCATGTTTTTCTTGAAGGATGCAGACTTCTTCCTGTACCACTGCTTGAAGAAGGTGTCTTCCAGGAACTGGCAGTAGGACTGGGAGTTGAGCTTGACTCCATCCTCAACCCGAAAAGGCCCCACAAGCTCATCTTTGATGATACCAGCCCAAACCAGTACTCCACCTCCACCTTGCTGGCGTCTGAGTCGGACTGGAGCTCTCTGCCCTTTACCAATCCAGCCACGGGCCCATCCATCTGGCCCATCAAGACTCACTCTCATTTCATCAGTCCATAAAACCTTAGGAAAATCAGTCTTGAGATATTTCTTGGCCCAGTCTTGACGTTTCAGCTTGTGTGTCTTGTTCAGTGGTGGTCGTCTTTCAGACTTTCTTACCTTGGCCATGTCTCTGAGTATTGCACACCTTGTGCTTTTGGGCACTCCAGTGATGTTGCAGCTCTGAAATATGGCCAAACTGGTGGCAAGTGGCATCGTGGCAGCTGCACGCTTGACTTTTCTCAGTTCATGGGCAGTTAATTTGCGCCTTGGTTTTTCCACACGCTTCTTGCGACCCTGTTGACTATTTTGAATGAAACGCTTGATTGTTCGATGATCACGCTTCAGAAGCTTTGCAATTTTAAGAGTGCTGCATCCCTCTGCAAGATATCTCACTATTTTTGACTTTTCTGAGCCTGTCAAGTCCTTCTTTTGACCCATTTTGCCAAAGGAAAGGAAGTTGCCTAATAATTATGCACACCTGATATAGGGTGTTGATGTCATTAGACCACACCCCTTCTCATTACAGAGATGCACATCACCTAATATGCTTAATTGGTAGTAGGCTTTCGAGCCTATACAGCTTGGAGTAAGACAACATGCATAAAGAGGATGATGTGGTCAAAATACTCATTTGCCTAATAATTCTGCACTCCCTGTATATTAAACTGCAGCCTCTTTTTGTATGGGATGAAAGAATAAGCAGGACTCTACTCCGACAGCCAATTATGTAGGGCTGGTGGAGCTTAGAAATAGGTGTTCTACAGGTATATCATCGAAGAAATGTTGACCCACAAAAATATCACATTCACCAGATCGACTAGTAACAGGGCCGGCTCCCCCATAATGGCGGAGGAGCGTCGACCCTCCCCTCCCTCCCCCAACAGCGGTAGCTGCAAACCTTTTTCCAAAAAACGATAATAAACTGTGTTTATTATTGCTTTTTTGGGGGAAAGGGGCGGGCCACTGGGTTTCGAGCAATGAGGGGGAGTGCACAGCACTCCCCCTCAGAGGGCAAGTGTGTTGGCCAGCCGTCTAGGGCTGGCCAAACACATATGCGCACAATGCTCTTTCCAGCTCAGCAACACAGTTGCTGGGCTGAAGCGAGCCTGCACAGGCTCCCAGTCTGTCTGGGAGCACCTTGGCTGGGCGTTCCCAACCAATCCTAATGCTGCTCTAACCAGCGCAGGATTGGCGCAGGGCAGGCTGGGAGCCTGTGCCTGCCTGCAGTGGGGAGATGGAGGAGCGGAGTGCGGCGGTAAGGCAAGTTTTTTTAATTTTTTTATTATTTTTCATTCAATTTGATTCCTTCCACCTTGTCCCCGTGCCGCCCTGCCCCTGCTGCTTTGCGCGAGCCATGACTGACTACAATATTCTCAGAGCGGGACTGGCCTCTCGGGCATTCTGGCAGTCTGGCACCACCAGATGGGCTTTCTTGAAAAAGTCTATGTAGATAATTTTTTGGGCACTCTGGTCTGTGACAAGACCACAAAACATCCCACACAAAGGGTCAGGGCAAGCTTGAGCCTGGCACATTTCGCAGCCACCATCTTTGAAAGTTAGCATTCTAGCTGCTGTTTTCTTCTGCTCTCATACCCATATAAGGGGGACCAACGTAAAATAAAAGGAATAGAAAAACCCCAAAAACCCTTCCTGAAGCAGTGTAAAATTGAGTTAAAACAGTAAAATGTTTAAAAAGAGCCTTTAAAAGCTAATCACCTGCAGACACAGTCAAAAACGTCCGCTCAGGGGCGGGGCCGGGCTAGGCTGTACATCTCCTGTTTACTCTTGCCACTACAATATGTAAGTTCTTGTGATTCTAGATCGGGGATTTTCAGTCTGGAGTGTTCAGGTCAGATAATTCCAGGCCCAGAGACACTTAGAACTGCGGGTGGTGGAATTACACCCAAATTGATCACTGTGGGAGAATTTCTGACACATGAAATGAGGGCTATAGTGACATACAAATTTAGAAAGGCTGTTGCCTGAGCAGTATGATTGCATTTGCATACATGCGTGCCATATTCAAATGCAATAGGTCTCTTTACTCATTTGGCACTGTGGTGGTCAGCAATAACAGTCCCATTGGAACCAGGACACAGATGCCAGAATTAGCCCAGCATTTTACAGGTCAGACTCTGTGCAAGGTGCACAAGAGAGAGTCAGTGCTGAACTGTGCCTGCCCAGGTGGAAAATGAGGGTGGTAGCCTGATAAGCGTTCAAACAGAGGGACTGGGTCCCCTCCTATGTAATGTAGCACTAAATTGCCCATTGGCCTCCATGTTTTATCAACAGACAGGAATGACACAATCAGGCAATACATACCAGAGGGTGAAGAAAAAATTGCTTTGCTAGTCCATTCCTGCCAATGCTTACCTTTTGCCTTCCCTACAAAACATGAGGCATTTCTAAAACAGAACATGAAAATAAGCAACTGTTGATGCACAAAATATGTTAAAACCTATGACAGCACACCATGTAAAAAAATTACAAATATGTAGTAATCTACACTACATTTTACCATCACTGTGTTAATCCATAACCCGAAACGAACCTTTTTTTTAACACACTAGTGGCTCAAATAATAAACTCTATAATACATTAAATACATTTTAAGTAATATTGGCTCCTGCTGTGCTATTAATGCTCCCATGTCCAATGATCTATGCAGTAAAAAGTCCAACAAACCTACAATCCGGAGAGCAGAGAGACAATTAGGAAGGAATATTCTTTGCATAGTAACCCTTACCAGGACTCCCACAAATAGATTGATATTTTTTCAATTTTCCTTTATCAACAAACTCTTTTGTGTAAAAGCAAAAAATTATTTATTTTGTTAAAACAGTTTAAATGCTCCTTTCAGTTCTGGTGATAGTATATAACCTGAAGCTAATTAGGGGGATCCATGAAATCAGGATTAAAATGATAATTTCCACAAATGGCTTTCTGTGTATTGCTTGACTTGATAATCCTGTTGGATAAACAGGGAGGTTTTTGCTTAGATTAAGTATAAATAAATAATCATCCAGAGCAGTTGTGCAGTAGCACCAATGCTTATATTGGCTAGTAAACCTTAATAAAGTAAACATTTTCAACCATCTTTAATATTACCAAAGAGTTGGGAGCACGCGAGACACAGCGCCCCAATGAAGAGAAGAGGGGAATTCTGGCTGGGCAAGATGAAGAGAGCTAGAAAACACATGAACTCTCATGAAGTGCTTAACATAAAAGAAAAATGTAGTTCCCCAAAAGTGAGCAGTTAAAGGATATGTCAGCCAATCCAAAGGATCGTAAAGAGACAATGTTTAAGGGGAGGGGCAAACACAAGAAGAGGAAGGAGAAGGGAGGAAAGACATTTAATAAGAAGCAAACAAATAACAGTGACAACAAAGCCAACTACAGGAAGCAGCGAGCTGGCTCTAGGCCCACTTCTAAACAGTTGATAAAGCTGTTTTGCAATGAGATAGCTAGAAAGTGTCTTGTAGGTGAATCGTATAAGGTACATCGGAAACTCATCATTAATCAGAAGCAGTGGTGAGGAAAGCACACACACAGCTAGCTACTTGCAGGATTTTTGTAGGATTTTCCCTGCGGGATAATTGGGTGATGTAAGACTGCACTAATCTGATAAGAGAAAATGAATTGCTGTGTGGTTAGTGCAGGGTTTGTGATTCATCTGAATTGTATTTCCTGGGGCACAAATCGGATTTAAAGTCTGCCCTGCCTGCCAGTATGACTAACCCCTACATGCGCCAGATGCAAAATTTCCAAACTAACCAAAAGTTTAGAAGATGGTAGTAGCAGTGGTCCCAGACATTATAATTTTCAGAAATACTGGTCAATGGACTGGAGTTATCTGGTACTTATAACAGGCCAGTTGTTTAGGAGCTCACAGCTGGGCATATATTCCATAAACCAGTGAAAGTGTTAGGAGCACGACGGTGAAAGGAGGAACTGCATGAAGTGTGTTGAAAGGTAAGAAGATAATTTTCTTTCTCCTCGCTAGCTTTTACGGCATTCCTATATCGATGAAGGCTAATCCTGGAAGAGTGGTTTACCAAACTGGTGTTTGTATGAGAAGGCAGAATGGTGAAATCAAGATTCAGGCCTCAGCACTCATCCATGATCTGATCAAATTTAGGGTCCGATCACAGATAACCTGTTAAATAGCGATTTCCTTGTAACACTTGTTTATGGATCGCAATTGTTAGTGGTATGATGTTTATCCCACACAGTAGTTAGCAGGTGCAGGTAAGCTTTCACCCTTTGTTAAATTTTAGCAAGTCACATCTGCTGGAATTTAATAGGAGAAAAGACCTTGTATCCATAAACCTCAATTCACCAAAGTACCAGTGGTAGCGTAAGTGACATCACGTGCCCTTAAATTTTACTCTCTGAAACCTGCTTAGACATACACAAACACACTCACACCTACACAAACACACACTCCCACGTAAACACCCACCCACTTGCAAGCACGCACACAACATACATTTAAAGGCATTTTTTACATTTTGCAATGCGCTGTGTCCCAGGCACTGACTTTGCCACCTCTGAAGCCAGGGGTCCCAAAGGCCGTGTTAGGGGTCGCTAGGGGCACCCTGGCGACCCCTAAATGACGTCCACGCCAGCTTTTATTGGGACATGAGGATTTTCGTGCTGTTAAGCACAAGGCTTGTGTGAAATTTACATAATTTGCTTTTGCATGACTATGTCAAATTTTAGGAAAATTACTCAAAATTACACATAATTACCTGGGCTAGTAAGCACCCAGACTTGCATGATGTTCTCCAAAAAGGTGACACAGGCGATAATTATCACAGCAAATAAATTCCAAGCACCATGGTGCTGGGTTTCATCAGGTGTAATAATAATTGCATCCGCTAGGAGCCACTCATATTCAAGGCTTTAGAGGTCTAAGGGCCAGATGTAGCAAAAAGAAAATTTGCGAGTTGCAAATTGCGAGTCCATGCGACTCGCAATTTGCAACTCGCAAATTGGTATGCAGTACGGTGTCTCAGACACCGTCTGCGAGTCGCTATGGGGTCGCAATGACCCACCTCATTAATATTAATGAGGTGGGTCGCAAATTGCGGCCCCATAGCGAGTCTAGGCACTCGCAAACATGGAGGCCTGCTGTCGTCAGCAGACCTCCATGTTCGTGACTGCTTTCTCAATAAAGCAGTTTTTTTTTTTAAGTGTAGCCAGTTTTCCTTAAAGGAAAATGAGCTGCACTTAAAAAAAAACCGAAACCTTTAGTTTCGGTATTTTTTCAGGGCAGGTAGTGGTCCCTTGGACCACTACCTGCCCTGAAAAAATAGTATTGGGTCCATTCACATAGGGGAAGGGGTCCCATGGGGACCCCTTCCAATTTGCGAGTGGGTTACCATCCACTTGAAGTGGATGGTAACTGCGACACCCTTTGCGACCGCATATGCGGTCGCAAATGGTATTGGATGCCACTCCGAATCGCAAATAGGAAGGGGACACCCCTTCCTATTTGCGATTCTGAAATGCATATTGCGAGTCGGTCCCGACTCGCAATATGCATTTCTGCATAGCAAAGAGGCATTTGCGCCTCGCAAACGGCGATTTTCGCCATTTGCGACGCGCAAATCCTTTGCTACATCTGGCCCTAAGATCACCATTACAAGTGGCTCTTCATTTTGCGACCCACAGCACAAACACCAGTTTGTTCTGCAGTCACAATTACAAGATGTATCCAGTTTACGCACCTAGTCGTTACCGGGTGCGATACAGCTAGCACAAGGTAAAAATCATCAGGCTAAACTGGTGATATTTATATTGGGAAAATGCTCACAAAAAACAGGGCTTGCGGATTTTGCAGAAAGGCTCAACAAGCATCAACGCCAGATGTACCAGCAAACTTGGTGTTGCTGATAAATTTAACAAAATAATTGCACAAGTGGTCAAATGACTATGTAATTCGTTACAAATCAGTGGCTGGATTCATGTATATAACACAAGATGGGAATACTTGATAGGGTTTCTTATAAGTGTAAACTGCATTTCACTTTCTTATAAACTTTCTAATTCATCCACTGCAGTGTTTCTTAAATAATCTGACTCTCAATTTATGACGTGGCAGACAAGTTCCTGAAAGTGGGACCACAACCAAAGTTAACTGGTCACCAAGCCTCCCAATGCAGAAGCACAGGACCGAGATCAGGTCACTCACAGTTGCCTTGTAGGCTACTGCCCACATTATATGATGTCTTCAATATCGAGACCAAGGGTACCCTTCTTCCTCACTCACTTCCAGTCGCTGGTCTCTAGACCTTAGGACATTCAGTTACACTCACCCTTACTAAGTGAGAGCAAACTCTCCATGGGCAAGGGTTAAAGCAACTATTAACTGTGCCGAGAGCTCAGGTGGGTTTTCTCATCACCAATAAGCAACAGCATCAGATCAACTATAATTTTTGGAAAATCAAAAGATTTTCGTTAACAACAGACATAATGAATTGGCAATTGGCAAAGCCAGTTCTCCCCTAGACAGTGCGGACTATTGGAATATGGCAGCTTGTTTGGGATTGAAGTGGGGCAGATTGTTATGGATTGGAGTTGCACAAATTGGAGTGGGGCAGATTGGAGCGGGCTGGGATGGGAGGATTGAAGTGTGGTGGATTGGAGTGGATTGAATTGGGGTGAGTGGTTTGGACTAGAGTTGGGTGATTGGATTGGTCTGGTTAGCATTGGATTGAGTGAGCAGGATTGGTGTGCGGTGAGGTGGGGTCCATTGGCGTGGATTGGAATACGGCGGATTGGAGTCGGTTGGATAGGGGTATACTGTATGGTCATGTTTTAAAGCATCATTAAAAAAAATACACATTAAGAAAGAAAGTATGTCACTTAGCAATATTTAGAACAAGATAATTCTCATCTTTTGAGAACAGCGCCACAAACAAAAACAAATGAAAACAAGAGTGCAAAGTGAGAAAAGACTAGGCAAAATAAAAGAAAATCAACTATAGAAATTAAATCTTTGCAATTTTGTTTGTCCTGCTGAGCATGTTTTTACCAGACACACCTTCTGGTTGCATGGCACTAAAAATTAAAAAGCACAAAATTGTACCTCAATCATGTAGGAAGCAGCCAGGGGTGTAGCTTCAAGAGGGGTTGGTTGGGGTGTTACACCACCTCCCAATAAATGTATTTTCTGATAAATAGATGGATACAGGTGCTTTCAGTTGTGTATCATGAGATGTGTCTGATTTCACCAGGAACTTTTACATACACACAAACAGAGGAAAATGTGCACACAATCTCTCCCTCTCTGTTTTGAACGTCCTCAAAAAACATTGATTATTTAACAAAATATTGTGTTTCTCTCTTAGTACTCCTACCAGTCCACATTCCTCGCCCTTTCCACTCCCTCTTAGGCCCCTCTCATGCACCCTGCTTGTTGCACAATGAATTTAAACATTATATGCCAGTCTGATTGTCAGAAAATCTGAAGCTCACACCCCTCCAATCTTACTGACCAAGCTGCACTCCTGGGAGCAGCAGACAGGCACTGATTAACATGAATTAATCAGTGCTTGGTACCTGCTCCACATAGCAGAATGGAAGTGATGCTGGGCCTGCAGTGACAAATTATCAGGCTGTAAATGAAGAGTGCCAGGCAAGCCAACAAGTGGTAAACAAAGGGCGGGCTCCAAGCCCTTATTGTTAACAACAGTGTCTCTCAAGTGAGACGCATGTGCTAGCGCATGCTCTCACAGGTTCAACCCTGAAAAGAGCATTTGACAGCCATTAGCCTAGGGCCTTTCATACTTCCGTATATTGAGATTAGTCTGTCAAAATATGTTTTGACAGTTGTCAAATGGCTTTTGCCGACAATAGTTCACAAAAACGAATAAAACCCTATTGAAGTTTTACACACGCTTGGCACACGTTTATTTGGAAACAACAGAGACAGACACAATACTCAAATCTGAAAACTGGCGAACACACTTAATAAAATGTTTTCAATGCAGCTATGTCCCGCAGATGTCTACAGCATGCTTCAAGGTTGGGACTTGCTGTGATCTAAGCTGCTGGACCATACCCAATTTGAATCATGTCATTTCTGGGCAAAACGATAAAGCAGGAGTTCACTCCTCAAAGAAACTAGATAATGAAGAAAGAAAAATGCGAGCTCCAAATAAATGCCTCACACGTTCCTACACCATTAGAGCCATTTGCAATAGAAGGCTATCTTATTCAGTTGTCAATAAGCTAAGGAAAATGCATTTTAAGGAAAAATATAAGGCAATATGTACAAGCTGATGTGCTTAATGTAGTGGGCACCAGCTGTCTGCCAATCAGCACTAACTTTGATCTACCACACTAAAGAGCAAGAGTTAAATAGTTTTATTGTCTGTGACCACGGTGAATCAGAATAGGTGGACGGTGTTAGACCTGACAGCCTTAGGGTGGTTACCCCCCCAATTTTTTGCCTGCCTCCCTCCACTTTTCTGACACTGTTTTTGCTGGTTTTAGGACTCTGCACACTTCACCACTGCTAACCAGTGCTAAAATGCATATGCTCTCTCCCTTAAAACATGGTAACATTGGTTAATACCCAATTGGCATATTTGATCTAATTGTAGTAAAGTGCACTACGTGTGCCCAGGGCCTTTAGATTAAATGCTAATGGGCCTGCAGCACTGGCTGTGCCACCCACAAAAGTAGCCCCTTAACCATGTCTCAGGCCTGCCACTTCAAGGCCTGTGTGTGCAGTTTCATTGCCACTTCGACTTGGCATTTAAAAGTACTTGCCAAGCCTTAAACCCCCCTTTTTCTACATATGTCACCCCTAAGGTAGGCCCTAGATAACCCATAGGACAGGGTGCGGTGTAGGTACAAAGCAGGACATATACATGTGTGTTTTATATGTCCATGTAGTGGAAAACTCCTAAATTCCACTGCTGTGAGGCCTGCTCCTTTCATAGGCCAACATTAGGGCTACCCTCATATACTGTTTGAGTGGTAGATTCTGATCATATAGAGGTAAACAGGTCATATTTAGTATGGCCAGAATGGTAATACAAAATCCTGCTTATTGGTGAGGTTGGATTTAATATTACTATTTTTGAAATGCCACTTTTAGAAAGTGAGCATTTCTCCAATCCACGTCTGGGCTGAGCTGGTTGCCAGCTCTCTTGTGCATTTCACCCAGTAAACCACAAACACAGGATGCTCAGTCACACCTGCACTCATCTGCATACTGAATGGGTCTTCCTGGGCTGGAAGGGTGGAGGGGCCTGACACTTACATTTTAAAGGCTAGTGGCCTGCACTCACACAAAGCACTGCCAAATCCCCCACTGGGAGCCTGGCAGACAGATCTGTAATAAAAGGACTTGTGCACTTTGAAACCACTCTTTGAAGTCTCCCCCACTTCAAGGGCACTTTTGGGTATATAAACTGGGCCCCTGACCCCACAAACTCAGACACTTTCTGGGACAGACACGCTGAACCAGATCCTGCAACCTGCCAAGAGGAACTGCCTGGCTGCCCAAAGGACTCACCTGGACTGTTTTGCTGTGAAGGGCTGCTGCCTTGCACTTGCCCTGCTGCCTTGCTGGCCTCTGGCTCTGCTGAGAAGTGCTCTCCAAGGGCTTGGATTAAGCTTGCCTCCTGTTCCTGAAGTCTCAGGGCAAAAAGACTTCTAATCTTCAAAGAAACTCCTTGTGCGGTGAAGATCGACGCACAGCCTGCCAGAATTGACGCACAACCTTGCCAGCGGTGAAAGAATCACGCATTGCCAAACCGGAATGATGCAGCCCGGCTCCCCGAGTGGAGGTTGACGGAGCGCCTGCGTTGCGACTGGAACTTCGACGCAAAGCCCTACCGGATTGATGCATCGCCGAGTTAGAACGACGCAGCCCGACTTTCTGCGTGAGGAATCAACACAGCGCCTGCTGTGCGACAGAAACTCCGACGCATCACCACACCGAATCGACGTAGCCCCTGTGACTTCGTCCTGCACGCCTAGGATTTTGACGCATCATCCCTGGGTGTCAAAAGACCCCACATCGCAGTGAGGATCCAAGTCTGTGTGCCGGAAATCGTCAAAAAGCACTTGCAGCATGGGAAGAATCGACGCATCGTCTGTGCACATACTGAAATTCAACGCACACCTTCCTTTTTCCATACATCTCCTCCTCTGCGGTCTTTGTGTGTGTAATTTTGACGCATACTAGGTACTTTGTGCACACAAGAGACAATTGCTGATTCTTAAAGACTTAAGACTTCTTATCATTGCAAAATTGATATTTCAACTTGTGCTTATCAAATCTTGATCAGTTTGACCTTAATTTACTCAGATAAATATCTTATATTTTTCTAAACCTGTGTGGAGTATTTTTTTGGTATATTCACTGTGTTATTGCATGATTTATTACGCAAATACTTTACACATGGCCTTCTAAGTTAAGCCTGATTGCTCAGTGGCAAGCTACCACAGGGTGGGCACAGGATAATTTGGATTGTGTGTGACTTACCCTGATTGTGGTTCCCTACTTAGACAAGAGTGTATACCTCTGCCAACTAGAGAACCCATTTCTAACAGAGGGCCACTGGGTGTGTGCCTTAAGGATAATGGTGGCTTATTAACATGGCACGAAAAGCACTTGGAATTATGGTTCAAAGTTGTCTGCTCCTCTTTGGACCATCCTAAGAGGGCCTGTATAAGGCTTTCTCACAAAGCTGTTATGCAACAAAAAACAGATGCAATGTGCTCTTGTCAGTGTCTGAGATGCTGGACCAGTGGACGAACAAACTGATTCTACCCATTGTGACGGATCACTATCGAGCACAATAATATTGTGTTGACAGAATATTGTGTCAAAAATAATGAGGATCAAAATATCGCGATGGTAAGTGGAAATAGGTAAGTGTAGATTTACTATTTTTAACTCTACATCTACGTACCTTGAAGATATATATTTATGAATTTCCATGATTTTGTGTGTATAAAATTTGAATCTAACTATAACATTCCTGTAACCTTTGTTGTTTTAGTAAATTTCTAAGTCTTTTAAGGTAAAGTGATATTTAATTAAAGTAATATTTAATTACCGTATGTTAATTCAACCGCTGTCACGCATGGCCTTTGGCCATGTTTAGCGGGAGTTATTAGCAGAATCTGGCCTCAGACCAGGCCTTGTCTCCAACCCCACCCTGAACACACTAGGCCCCGCACCACCTTCAGCCATGCACAGCTGGGCTTTGGTTTTGGTGTGTAACTGGGTGTATTTTGCTTTCATTGCACTTTGGATCCACTGACCCATTGTGATGTTTCACTGGGTGCCACGCTGAGCTCCGCAGTGGGATCGCAGATTCTTGTGTGGGTCAAAAAATAATCTGGGCCAATTTATTGACCATGAGAACTCCTCCATCTGTCCTATGGGATCAGGATACTTGTATCTTCACTCCTTGTGTCACTTTTAATTTATTTTTCTCCCCCTTTGGGCTGACTGGTAAACAAAATGGCAGCCGCATCATTTCTCTCAGGTTGCGGCAGTAAATCAGGGCCCTCTATTTGGCTTGTGATCTGCAGATCTCTCGCGGGTGGATCCACAGAGGATCTGCATCTCTCTATATAAATGAATCCTCTTTCTTTAATAACTCCAAAATGACTGAAAACATTTTCATCAAAACACAAAAAGTTATCTTCCAGGACCAGGATATAGCTTTTGTTTAAATTTGGCGTATGTCTGTTCAGCGGTTCAGACTGCAGTCATGTCTAAGATCCCTATGGGAAATTACATGGGGAAAACACGTTTTGGGACCCCCTTTTTACCTTAAAGAATCACCCCCAAAACTTTCAACATGGCAGCTGAACTGAGTGGCAAACTAGTTTTGAACATTTCACCAAGATTTGTGAAACTGCATGAAAGTTATAGGCAAAAAAAAAAATGCTTTTCCTTTGGCAATTAGGTTGTTACTATAACTACCTACTGGCTATCGACAGTAGGAAATAATTATCATCAAAGTACATATATGTGGAGTTAAGTATAGTCAAGTTTAACCTTCCCATAGAAACGTACCTTCACGATATTCTTGTCCTCGTTATCATGTTGTGTTTTAAATAAAGGTCAAGGCAAGGGGGAACTAACCTAGACTTCCACGGTAAATAGATAACTAAAGGAATTAAAGAAATTCTCTGTGAACCAATAATGGAACATCACAAGAAATGTATTACATCATTTATTTCTTTGAACATATTATTCCAGACAATTGCATGTAAATTTCTTTTAACCATGTCATTTCGTATGTCAAAATTACATTTGTATAGATAGGTGCTCCTAATAAAAACAGTGAAAGTGCAGAGGTGCGGGTGAGTGAAAGTGATATGTACAGTATGTGCAAAAGGTGGTTAGAAGAAAAATTGTGAAATTCTAGTGGCTCCTGCAGTCCAGGAAGCCCTGAAATCTCACAAAGATTTTTTTGTATTCATATAATCCATTCCTAGAGATATGTCGACTTTTCGACCCCGTAGAGGAGGTGAGTCAAATTGGGGTCTCATCAGGACAAAGAAATTCCAACTGGTAGCACCTAAGGGTAGTTAAATCATCGGCTTAATCACTATGTCTCGTTTTTCTTTTAGGTGTTTGAGGGCACAGACCACAGGATAAGAGTAGACCCCCAGACCTTGGGACACTTACAATATCTGTAAGTTTCCACTGATTTATGGTTCTCTATAGATTGGATCATACACTATTTATTGATTTCACCATTATCCTACCAGGTAGATGTCCCTGACCACCAGACTGTTTTCAAACACTGGAATTTAGGTGAGTGCTATCTTCCCACCACCCCCTTTTTTTATGTCATACAATTTATAATCAGGCCCGAATAATCCGATGATTTAACTACCCTTAGGTGCTACCAGTTGGAATTTCTTTGTCCTGATGATGACCCCAATTTGACTCACCTCCTCTACGGGGTCGAAACGTCGACATATCTCTAAGAGTGGATTATAAGAATACAAAAAATTATTTGTGAGATTTCAGGGCTTCCTGGACTGTAAGAGCCACTAGAATTCCATACTTTTTCTTCTAACCACCTTTTGCACATACTGTATATGTCACTTTCACTCACCCGCACCTCTGCACTTTCACTGTTTTTATTAGGAGCACCTATCTAGACAAATGCAATTTTGACATACGGAATGACATGTTTAAAAGAAATGTACATGCAATTGTCTGGAATAATATGTTAAAAGAAATATATGAAGTAATAAATTTCTTGTGATGTTACATTATTGGTACACAGAGAATTTCTTTAATTCCTTTAGTTATCTATTTACCGTGGAAGTCTAGGTTACTTCCTCTTGCCTTGACCTTTATTTAAAACACATTTATTACCCTGGTCATAAGGGTTAGAGGGTACTTGCCTCATTGTCTTTTACTCGTCATCTTGTTGACACAATATTTTATCCACACAATATTTTGGACTCTGTATTTTGTCCAAACACCGTTGTGACATCACAGTTCCTCAAGAGGGACACCAACGAAAGATGGAGAATTGGGGACGTGACAGGAATATCTTTTTAGTATGTCAAGGGTAGCACCGGAGGGTGATGATGGAGAGTGGCAGGGTACCATGAGTTTGTTTTATATTTCAAAGAGAGGGATCGCCAAGGTGAGACCAATGGGAGATTGTGGCAGGAGGCCAGGTTTATTTCTTGTATATCATGTTTGGTATTCCTGGCGAATCAGTGCTGACCAGTGTAAACAGGCAAAAACAATATTTATAATTGTCAGATCAGATTGTTCTAATCCTTCCTGAAATAGCAAGCATTTTCATGTGCTTTCTTGTTTGTGGGAGAAGGTAACCCTTTAAAGGCTCGTTTGAATGTTTAACCATAGGGCCATCGTGCTGGGGCACCCTGAAGGTTAAATGTTTTGGGAATGCTTTCTCTGAAATAACATGGGACATGCCATTCAACATTATTGCCAGGGGAAACGAAGCACCGGTGCCTTGCAAGAAAAGGGGAAAACCTTCAGACTTGCCTTCCAAGGGAACTAAGCATCCCCTTTGCCAGCATTGTGACATGTTCTGTTCACCAGGGTATCAAATGAAGAATCTCCTGGACACTCATTATTGCTCTTTCGGTCCATCTGTCTATCCGTCCATCTGCTGTGTATTTATCATCCACACACTATCTCATCCACCAAGCAATCCATCCAACCATCATTCTACCCAACCACCTCCCATTCATTCACCCATTCATCCTTCAACCATTAGTTCATGAAAGCCCAATGCATAGAGCATCATCACTAAGAATGAGAGTCTTGAAAGCCTAACCTGATCCCAAGCAAGGAATGTACCACAGGATTGCCACTGGGGGCAGATTCCCTTGAGCCTGAGTGCACATACCACTTCACACACAGTCAAATCTAGGTAGACATGAGAATGTCCACCAGTAGACTCTACAACCTTCCTCTACAACTCCCTTCCAAAGAGTACCAACCTACCAGGACTAGGTTTTGGCATCTGACCGTGGTGGTGGGAAGCCTCTATTCAGTCCAGATGTTGGACTGCATCTATTCCATTCTCCAGTAGAATGCCCACTATCTGAATTGTCTTTTTGAACTGAACTCTCTAGACCTTTTCCTGCAAGTGTCTAATGTAGGTTTAAAAACACACTGAGCAAGTGATGTTGCTCCCAAATCTCAGAGAATTATGGTATACATGGGAGAGGAAGAAGCAATAGGATATTTTTAAATACTATCTAATTGCTGGAAATGGCCCTCTCTGCAGGGTCATTCTCAAATGTTTTGCCCTCACTTCTTCAATTGTTGCTGAATTTGGGCACTTTACCACTGCTAACCATTGCTAAAGTGCACATGGTCTCTCCTTAAAACATGGTAACATTGGCTTATACCCAATTGGCATATTTAATTTGCTTATAAGTTCCTATAAGTACACTACATGTGCCCCGGGCTTGTAAATTCAATGCTGCTAATGAGCCTGCAGCACTGTTTGTGTCACCCACTTAAGTAACCATTTAAACATGTCTCTGGCCTGCAATTGCAGAGCCTGTGTGTGATGTTTTAAACTGCCATTTCAACCTGGCAAAGTAAATCTTTTGGCAGGCTCAAACCATCCTCTTTAATACATATAAGTCACCCCTAGGGTAAGCCCTGGACAGCCCTGAGGGTAGGGTGAAATGTATTTAAAAAGTAGAACATGCACTTTTAAGTTTTATATGCCCTGGTACTAAAAAACTCTTCATTTAATATTTCACTACTGGAAGGCGTAACTCATCTATAGGATAACATTGGAGTTGCCGTACTACATTTTACAAGTGTAACTTCCAAATAGGAAGAGATAAATCCTTCATGTTTAGTGTCTCTGAAATCCTAATTTAAAATCCTAATTTATGGAGAAGTCAGAAGTTACAATTCTGAAAATGACACTTTTAGAACATTGGCATTTTCTTGCCTTAGCCATTTGGTGCCTGCAGTCTGTCTTTGGTCACATGACTGGGTGTAGGAGGCAGTTGGGCTTTGTGTATTCACCCAAGACAGCCACACAAAATGGGAGCTTAGGTGTGACTTAATGGGTCTTTACTGGCAGGATGGGAGGGGTTAGCTGGACCCAGCCTCTCTTACAGTTCAATAGGCTTCGCCCTGCCTCTACACAAAGGGTTGCTTACCTCCTGTAGTTAGTCTGGAACCAGGGCAGGGAAGGCAGGGCATCCTTGCACTTCGAAGGTATGCCTCTCTGTGTTTCTCCCTACTTTAATGGTACAAATGTGTATAAAAGGAGAACCTCTGACACCAACACTTTAGTGCATTTCTTGACCTGTGGATACTCTGGCAGAAAGAAGGACTTCTGGGCTCCTGCTTTGCTGTGCTGACTTGATACCTGCTGCCCTCTTGCCTGGGAGTGAGCAGTACTGAACCAGCGCCTCTCCCCTCAGAACCCAGAGGGAATCCAAGGGCTAGTTGGCTGACCTTCTGATCTGAAGTCCAGGCACACAAAAGACTTCCAACCATCCTGATTCTGCACTTGGATTCTGCCCTCTGTAAGTGTAACGTGCCAATTGGTGCCACCCCAGTTCTGAACCCTTGGATTTGGGCCTAAGGTGCTTTCCAGCAGAATCAACACATCGTGTCTGCTGAGCTGAGCATCCCCGAGCAGAACCAATGCATCTCCTCAGCTGAGGGGTGCATCCTCGAGCAGAATGCTGCAGCATGGATTGGATCCAGCACAGAAGATTAACATCACTGCTTGATCCTGCATGTTGAGTTCAACACATCACCTCAACAGCCTCAATGATTATGCCACAGCTCTGCATGGCAGCTTCGCTGCTCATTGGAACCAATGCATCACCTCAGCTACGCAATGCATCCCTGACACCAGAGTTTGGATCGCAAGCCCCATCAATGGAATCCTTGGCAGTGATGCAACAGGACCTCGCACTGCAGCTTCGCCATATCTCAGAACCAACGCATCACATCAGCTACGCGATGCATCTTCGATTTGAATCCACGGAATGCTCCACTACCAGGATTTAATGTACTTTGGTACAGCAGGCCTAACTGGATCCCTGTAGCTGGCCCACACTCCATCATAGTTGGCCTGAACTTCCACGTCTCTTGGGGAGTAAGTATATATCGGCAACTCTCTTGGGAAGGATAACTCTTTAGGTGAACACCTTCACCACCTCTTCTCTGCTGAGAGCAAAATCCCGTCCATGTGATGCCCCGCCAGATGTCCCCACAGTGACTGCCCTCAGGTCCACCGCTTCATTTCATCCCAATTAACACTTCTGGATTTCTTTCCTCCTCCACCCCTCCATTACTCCAGTCAATCTAACTAACAAACTCTCATATCCGCGGCTCAAATTAACTCATAATAATACTAAAACTGTACTCATTATTAAACAATACTAATCCATCACTAATTCTTGTTGGGTTCCGGAGTAGCGTGCTACTCATGGAAAAGCGCTTCGACGCCTCGTCAGGGGTAGTAAGCGCTGTATAAATATGATTACAATACAATACAATACAATACAATTTGTGCAAGAACTGAGAAATATGTGTACAAAATTACATTCTCTATACATTCTGCCATCAACTGAGTCTAACTTGTATTTATTTATGTATATGTTAAAGCTCTAACCTGCCAAAAGGCAGCAGTGCTGTACGGGGTGAAAGACAAGCATAAAGTCAAGAAGTGATAGGAGAGGTACCTAAGTTGTGGCCCACTAATGCCTTTTGATGTCCTCTTATTAAAGAGGTGAGTCTTCAACTCTTTCCTAAGTTGAAGCAGTGCTGGAGCAGTCCTGGTGTATAAAAGGATGTTGATCCATATCCTGGGTGCATGAATAGAAAAGGCCTTCTGCCTTGTTTTTTCAGACCTTTTATTCTGAGGTCTAATGATGTCCTGGCTGTGAATGTGCTGACAGCCACCAGAAATGGGGGAGCTTCTCTGCAAGACAAGTGGAGGTGCTGTTTGTTTTGAAGATGTTGAAGGCCGTCAGAGGGAGCCTATGGTGTTCCATCAGGTGGGGTGAGCATATTTTTTCAGGCCATGGAGAAGATGTGCTATCATGTGTTCTGCTGTCAAACGCTTCCTATTACCTCCTTCATCTGCCCTTTGCTTTTGCGTTGTGTGTTTGGCCATAATTTCCCCAATTCTGATCAGATTAATAAATGTCTTACTACAGTATTATGCCTTTCAGAACCACATCGTTCTGAACTATTGCTGAGTCTTTGCAGACTGTGTAAACATGGCTGCTATGACTGTGTTGATTTTTCAGTAATACTGTATTCCTTAACCTTTACTGTATGAATAATAAGCCTCATCTTTACAGGTGTGTGCAGGTCATTACCATTTTAACACCTGTTAGGGTCATTATGTTTGTGTAGCATAGGCCCATTGGTGTTCCTTACTGACGGAAATCATGTAGATTCACTGCTTGGATTCACTGATGCTCTTTACACACCTATGTATGGAATGAAAGGTTTGAAAGGATCTCTGACTTGCTCACACCTATGAGGTTGGCACGGGTATAGTGTGTGTGTGTGGGTTCTGACAGACTGTGTGTACCACCCTGCATGTGTTCCATAATGAGCATGGCACAGCCCTATGTGTGCCTTGATGAACAGTTCACAGCCCTGTTCGCGTGCCTTGATGAACGTGGCAAAGCATTGTGTGTGTGTGTGTATGTACCTTGTAGATCATGGCACAATTGTGTGTGCGTGCCCTGATGGGCATAGTGCAAGCCTGTGTGCGCACCTTGATGAGCATGGCACAGCTCTTTGTGTGTGTCTTGATCAGCATGGCACAGTACTGTATGTGTGCAATGATGAGCATGGCACAGCCTTGTGTGTGCCTTGATGAGCATAGCACCACCCTGTGTCTGTGCCTTGATGATCATGGTTCAGTCATGTGGGTGCCTTGATGAGCATGGCACTGCCCTGTGTGTGTGCCTTGATGAGCATGGTGCAGTCCTGTGTGTGCCTTGATGAGCATGGCACAATCGTGTGTGTGTGCCTTGATGAGCATGGTACTGCCCTGTGTGTGTGCCTTGATGAGCATGGTGCAGTCCTGTGTGTTCCTTGATGAGCATGGTCCAGTCGTGTGTGCGGCTTGATGACATTGACTCAACCCTGTCTTTGTGTCTTGATGAGCTAGACAGGGTGTCTTGCCTGAGGAATAAGGTGGTGAAAATGTGTATGCCAGTCTTCTCTCTGATGTAGCCGAGAGAGGGCCTTGCAAGGGCCAACCTATTGTATTGGTAAATCCTCGTTGGTTTTCCTTTCAAATAATTGTACTGCAAATGATGTTTGCATAGTAAAGTGTTCGCAACATTTAGTTACTTCTTAAGAACCAAAGTGAACGTGAAATCAATTCCATTGAAAGAGAAATGTTAAATAAATCACCTTGCATGCTTTTGCACATGTTCGTGCATGTTTCTTTCGTGTTTCTCTCTTAGAGCCTTCTACGTTGCTGCTAGTGGAAGGGACGAGTTTGGGTGAAAAAACAGATGCGCCAGGGAACAGTAGCAGAGATGCAGAGTCATGCACTGTGTCCCAGGGACTCTTAATGTTCACCCAGAGTGCAAAACCCGAGTCAGGATACTCCATTAGTCATGATTTCAGACACAGATGGAAAGAACACCTGGGAACCGCAGCCATTGATTTGTTTTTTGGCACAAATGCAACAGGAAAAGAAATGTCCAACGAAATATGTAGAAGGTGAGTATTATAGCTCATTCATCCGAAGGATGTTGCCAAAAACCATGTGGTAACTTACTGATCACGTATAAATCTGCTCGTTCTAATGCTTTATCATTTTTATTTATGTGTATCAATAGTTTAGTTAAAGAAACAGCAGTGATCTAAGTAAATGGTTAGGAACAGACTAGTGCCCTCGTTATGAAAGGAATGGGTATTTATAAATCTTTGGAAGACACATTCTCTCCTTGGATTATATTCAGGGCTGGAGTGGAAACCAAAGTCATCCCTGGCAAAAATGTTCAACCCAGCCTCCCTCTGTAGTAGGCTGACTACGGGCATTGTTGGCCACAACAGCTCATCCTGCTCTGAAAGAAGGTCTCTAGCCTGCACCCCAGCAGGAAAATTCCAGAGTGGCACAATGGCCAGTCCGACCCTGGGTACTTCCAGAGATTTTCTCCTGTGAGAAATTGGGCTGTTGGTTGACTGGGGTGCGAGCCCTGGTCAAGCAGCAGCCACAATTCTTGTAAGGGTAAGGCACAAGCAACCCCCAAATGAACCTGTGCGCATCCTCTGGTAGCTTGGCACAGAGCAGTCAGGCTTAACTTGAAGGCAATTGGGTAACCTAAAGTATTTGGGCAAGACCTCAAGCAGTAAAATAGTGAAAACACCACACAAAAGGGTAGCATAAAAGCTTAGAAAAATAGAGCTCAATTTTATAAATGAAAGAAGACCAAAACAACAAAAACCCAATAAGTAGAAATGTGAGTTATGAGCTTTTAAAGAACAAACTGTAAAAAAGCACTAAGAAGCAAGAAGCCCAACCAGGGATATCTGGTCGTGCTGGACAGGGCCAAAGTCAAAAGCTCCGGGCATTCACGACAGAGCACAGGCCAGCTATAGGGACACAGGTAGGCTTGTTGAACCACTGCACCTTAAATCCAGGTTGCAAAGTGTTGTGTGGATCCGAAACAAAGATGCATTGAGCAGTCGTGGTGATGTGTCAGTTATGAGAGGTGGCAAGGCTGCGATGCATCGGCATCGAGAATCCTGTCTACAGGGCTTGCAATGTGAAGATCAGTGTCGGGGATGCATTGTGCAGTTGAGATGATGCGTTGGTTCTGGCAGTGGCTATGATGCAGCGGTTTGCTGTTGTTACACAGCTGCTGTTGACGAGGGATGCAAGGAGCTTGCACCATGGAAAGCATCATGCAGTGGAGGTTCAGAAGGCGATGCACTGGTCCTAAGATGCAACGATGTGAGTCTGTTGCTTTGGTTCCAACCCATGGAGAAGCGGTGATGCGCCATTCTGCTCCACACAAGCCTAATCAGGTGTAAGTGAGGATGTGCCAGGTCCTCCCTCCCATCCTGCCCAGGATGGCCCATCAGGGCCCATAAGATCACACCTAAGTTCCTATTATTTGTGGCTGTTTAGAAGGAATACACAAAGCCCAGCTGTCACCCCACCCCAGACAAGTGAGCAGAGACAGACTGCAGGCACCAAGGGGGTTATTCCAACTTTGGAGGAAGTGGTAATCCGTCCCAAAAGTGACGGTAAAGTGACGGATATACCACCAGCCGTATTACGAGTCCATTATATCCTATGGAACTCGTAATACGGCTGGTGGTAAATCCGTCACATTTGGGACGGATTACCACCTCCTCCAAAGTTGGAATAACCCCCCAAATGTCTAAAATAAAAAAAATGCAAGGTTTCTAAAAGGGGCATTTTCAGAATTGAAATTTAGAATCCGACTTCACAATAAGTTGTGATTTTAAATATTGATTCAAGAGACACCAACCTTGGAAAACCTATCTCATCCCAATTAGAAGTTATACTTATAAGAGAGTATAAGGCAACTCAAATGTTATCCTATGGGAGGGATGGGCCTTGCAGTAGTGAAAAACTAATTTATGGGTTTTTCACTACCAGAACATGTAAAACTGAAAAGTACATGTCCAACCTTTTAAATATACTGTACCCTGCCCTTGGAGCAGGCTAGGACTTAGTTTAGGTGTGATGTAAATGTATTAAAAATAAAGGTTTGGGCATGGCCAAAGGTTTATTTGGCCAGATTGACATGACAGTTTAAAACTGCATACACTGGCTCGGCAATGGCAGGTCTGAGACATGTTTAAAGGACTACCTAAGTGAGTGGCACACTCCGTGCCGCAGGCCCAGTAGTAGCATTTTACAGCCCTAGGCATACGTAGAGTACTTTAAGTGTACTATAAGTAAATTCAATTATCTTCGACGATCCGCATGAGAGAAGTGAAAATTGTGCAGACCTTTTCATAGAGAAGGGGAAAACAATTGTTAGTGCCCTCATCATGCAATCAGCTGTTGAAAAGATATACAAACATGGGTTAATATTGGACTCCTCTTGGTCTAACTTCAGACTACTGTCAAAAAGAGGCCATCATCACATTGCCTGGAAGCCATTAAATGAACACATTTGAAGGAAATCAAACAGGCCATTACACCATTTCAGACCGAACCTAGCTAACACTTCACAACCGCAATGGGGAGGTCAAGATTTCCCTTTTCTGCAAAAATATTAAAAGAAAGTTGTATGGTAACCAATTTCAAGAAAGGAGGCAGCAGAGAGTAAACCATTGATATCGATAATGCTTTTAAGATACTCAACTCTGATGTCTTCTGTCTTTTCATACTGCTAGACCTATCCGTCGCATTTAACCCAATAAAGCACAACACACTGTTGTAATGGCAAGAGGAAGAATGAAAACAGAGAGCACAGCACTGAGCTGGCTCTCTTCATATCTGGAAAACAGAGATCAAAGAATAAAAAATTGGCCACTCTTTGCCAAACACATCAAGACTAGGAGAAAGAGCCCCACAATGATCTATTTTTCAACAACACTGTATATCAAACCCCTAGCTTCAAAGTTGAATAACACTAAGCTCTCATACTATTAAACCAAACACTCTAAAATAAGGAAACGTAGATGAGATACCACTACATTAAGTTAAAACTTCTTAAAATAGAATTTCTACCGATTACTCATCTAAATTACATCAAACCCATACAAGAATAGCTGAACAACTTGACCAGTATTGACAATAATTCACAAAGTGTACCCTGCACAATGCCTCTTAGGTTATACTGTATGCAGGCTCAAATCTTTAGCCTCATAATGCATTAGTGAAATAAACTCAGTAAACTATTATAAGGAATTATAAGGAATCCAGCACCTCCTCCCTGTTGAAAATTTGAAGAATGTTGTAAAGGTTATTGTTATCACAAGCCTGGGATACAGTGATTTCCTGCTATGTGAAATCCTATAGATACATTTAGCAGCACTCCATGCAGCAGCCATGCTCATAATATGGAAGTGAAAACGTAACCACAGTGCTCACTATTGATCTCACCCAACTGGCTTCCTATGGAAGCTAGGTGCCAGTTCTATTTATTGTGCATCTCATACAAAACCAAACACACAGGTTTGCCCAAGCAGGTAGTTCTCATGCTAAATAGTTGAGGAGGACAAATGTCCTTGGTAGGTGTAGAGACACCCTTCAATATCCCAGCACTCAGAAAAGAAAAAATCTGAAAGCAATCTTTTAAGGAAATACATCCACTGTTTAAGCATCGTTTGCCCTGACTATCAAAACTAAACCTTCAAGATTGATCTCAGGGCTGTAATGTGCCAACAATACTTATATTCAGACTAATTCACAGCTGACTAGATCCTTTTCAGTGAGTCTTTGTTCACCATATTAATCAATACTTTCTTTTTAAGATGTTGATTAGCTTAATACCCATACATTCTTTGTACATCTAATAGAGTTGATTATGTAATATTGTGCAACTAACTAGTAGTAACATATGTAAAGTGTTCTGATACTTGTGTAAGTCTTTTCGCACATATATACCTGGTAATAAATTAAGAAATGAATGTATATAGTGCTCGTATAGTGAAAACCTAGCCAGGGCTGTACAGGTTCAATGGCAAAGATACAGTCAATATGTGGCTGAAGGGGTTCCTGGTTTCGAAAAGAGAAAGTGAACTGTTACTGCCTCATGTTGTAGTGTTCTTCAAATATGTCTTTCTTCAGCTCTTTCTTAAAATGCAGCAGGGTTGGGAATGTCCTTACATACATGGTGAAGTTTCTTAGGTGCATAGATGGAGAACACCTGTTGTGTTTTTTTCTTTTATGCACTTCTACTGTTTGATGGTATCCTGGTTACAGCAGCAGATAGTACGCTTCTCATCTAGATAGGCAAGAGTGCTGGTTGTGATAGCTTTGTGGATAATGTAGCTTATTTTGAAAATGGTGCAGGCTGCGAAGTTGAAGCCGTGGGGCTTCATTAGGATGGGGTTGATGAGGCCATATGCTTCATGCCCTTGACAATGCATGCTGTAGCAAGCAGGCTTCCCTCATGAGAGGGGAGGCAGTCTGGAGTCTAGGAGGACTTTGAGCAGGGCATTGCCACCATCCAGATGTGAGAGTAAGAGGACATAAACTGCATTTCTGCAGGTATTTTCTGGGAGGAATGGTTTTACTTTCTTTAGTAGAGAAAGCTCATAGCAGGCCATCTAGATATCAATGGCTCTGATTTTATCTAGATTAGATTATGCTTTCAGTGCATATCTGAGTATCCCTCGAAATCAACTTCAGAATTTAGAGCATCTCTTGAGCTTTCAGATGAATAGGACTCCATGAGTATATGATCCATATCCTATGCTCACTAAACTGGCTCCAAATAAGAGAAACAACCATATTTTATAGCTTTATGTATGGTCTATCGAGCAATCCTTTTCCCACATTTAATTGCAACAGAATGCCCCCTAACTGGCTCTCTACGACAATCGATCATTAAGCATGACTTAGCTTGTGATTTCCCCAAAACAGGAGACTTTACCTGGAGGAAAGACATTTTTAGCTCACACTGCCTATCTATCGAACCAACTCCCTCAGAATTTCAAAAAACAAACATTGAAGATCTTACCTTCAAGTGTGTACAATAAACTCATTTATTTGTAATCTAGATCTAATAGTCTGACATATGCAGTCGGGCTGGGGAAGGACTGGCCTTCAAACTCTAGATACTGGTGAAAAACACTGTGCTAAGTGTCGTTGCAGTGCTGGTCCTTGCCAAATACCGTTGCTTATTGGATGCTAACTGGACAATATACAAAGATAGCCTATATTTTAATCATGTTAATTCTTAACTTTGATTCGCTGGTAGGTCCTCGATTATTTCTATAATTTGCCTTTCAACAAATGAAACTAATATTAATATTTTGGATCCATCTTTCTAAATCATGCACTGTAACTATGGACTATCACAAAAGGGCGGGCACTACCCATCAAATATACTAACAGATATGAGAAGCTAACTTAACATTACATCCCAGTGGTATGTCCTTACACTGGGCTTGTTTTGACCCTACCGTGAAGTCCTTTAATTTTTCTGGGGGCACTCCAGTCCGCGTTGACCAGAATCAGCACGCAATCTCACCTTCCTTGCTTTGGATTGCTTCTGTGGGATTCCACTGGAGTGCAAGAAGCCTGACAACCAATAGAGGAGGCCAGTCAACCGCAATCTTACTGCAAGCATGATGAATGAAAGCAGTACAATAGGGGTCAGCAGCCTTAAAGCAAACCTCACTAAATGTAATGATGGATGATGAGAAAAGGGAGTAGTGAAAGTACGAGCCACTTTGTATAGGAGCAACTTAGCACTGGTCAGTTTATGGCTATAAAGATCCTGTCAAATCATGATTCATAAAAGGAGCAAGAACAAGATCTGAATTGCCGCAATCACAGACATGATGGTCTTCTGACCCCAGCAGGCCACCATCCCTGTGATGGCTGTGATTCCAAATGGGTCGCAAACTGCAACCTACCTCATTGCTATTCATGATGTAAGTTAATTGGGATTCACAAGAAATTGCAATTAGGAAATCACTATTTCAAATGCTCGTACATGTAACCTAAAGCCATTTCTTATTTATTTATCACAAAGTATAAGTATGCACTTTCGTTCGATTTCTCACAATGCCTTGGCATGCTACACAATATAATAAGTGTTCATTGACTCCCATGCATTACTGTATAGTGTCCAGTGACTGCATCTTTCAAAGAAGGCCTGCACATGAAGCTGAACATATAGCGTTTACTGTAAGGATCTAATGCGCCTTTATTTAGAACCCCAGATGTTTTGCATTTTCATCTTCTCGTTTTTTAACCTGAGACAAAAGTCAGTGTTGTTTCACTCAGACCTAATCTGCTTCTGTTTGTGAGACAAAGCTCTTCACTCATATAGACAGGCCCGTAACATGAGTGAGGCTAACCACTAGTCAGGCTTATTGGGTTGTAATTGGGAATGTCATTTTGAATTAAAGTGAATAGTATGAAAGGTTCTTGTGCCTAAATCACATGCCAAGTATGATGTTGCTTAAAACTAGACATGGAGAAATTTTTTAATTTTGCTTCTTAGGGCCAGATCTACTATGATTTCAGTTTGTAATTTCCTCATTTCCTAATTATGAATCTTTTCGATTCACAATTAGTAAATTGCAAACTGCAATGTACTAATGTGCCTCACAGACATCCAGTGATTCCCAGTGGGTTGCAAATGGACCTGTCTCATCAATATTCAATATTCATGAGGCATGTTGCAATTTGCGACCCATTATGAAGGGCCAAAATCAAAGGGATGGTGGCCTGCTGGTGTCAGCAGACCACCATGTCTGTGACTGCTTTTTAAATAAGGCATTTTTTTAAATGCAGCCTGTTTTCATTAAAGGAAAATGGGATGTGTTTCAAAAAGAAAACTGAAAACTTTTCTTTTAATTTTTTAAGAGTAGGAAGTGGTCCGTGGGAAATGTTTTGCATTTGAGACCCCTACACATTTCGGAATGAGTTACCACCAATTTTAAGTTGGTGGTAAACTGTGAATGTTTTGCAACCACATTTTGGTCATAAAACATTCATAGATCCATCTGAGAGTTGCTGTCAGGAAGGGACACGCCCCTTCCTAATACAGAACCACTAACCAATTTTGCGATTCAGCAAAAGGTTACCGAATCGCAAAATAACTTTGGTATGTGGGGAAATGCCTTTTTAGCGATCACAAACAGCCCAATTCGCTGTTTGTGACTTCTAAAAACATTTGTACATCTGGCCTTTGGTGCTATATCTCCATCTGTGCACAGAGCCCTTTTGGCATCTTTGATAAACGAATGTCCAGTAGTTTTGTACATATGAAAACATGTAATTGGTGAATTTTGGGTCTATTTAGACACATCGTGCATCACAAACAAGAAAACATAAAACAAGATGAACAAACATAAAATAGACATTCATTCAGACATCCTCCATTGAGAGTTAATTTTCAATACAATTGGAAAACAGCCAATCGTACCATGATAGCAGGAAATGGACATAAATGTACTATTGAACCTAGCCAGGAAAGGATTTGGATAGTGTCACCTAGTCTGTTTATGAGTAAGGGGGTAACTTCCTGAGATGAGAAGTAGGGAGTTTGAGCAACATGGGAGCGGAGAAAAGATGCTCATTGGAGCTTCCCAAACCAAATTCACCTCAAAATGTCCTTGGCCAAGCTGTATCTCCCATCCTGTCAAATAGCCCTCTTTCATATTAAATATTTTTCTTGAGTAGGTGTTTACAGAGTCAGTGCAAACAAAAGGGAGCTTGTTACTGTAGGAAAGTACCATCTTGCCTGGCATGTTACCCCCATTTTTCACTGTATATATGTTGTTTTGGTTGTATGTGTCACTGGGACCCTGGTAACCCAGGGCCCCAGTGCTCATAAGTGTGCCTGAATGTGTTACCTGTGTAGTGACTAACTGTCTCACTGAGGCTCTGCTAACCAGAACCTCAGTGGTTATGCTCTCTCATTTCTGTCCAAATTGTCACTGACAGGCTAGTGACCATTTTTACCAATTTACATTGGCTTACTGGAACACCCTTATAATTCCCTAGTATATGGTACTGAGGTACCCAGGGTATTGGGGTTCCAGGAGATCCCTATGGGCTGCAGCATTTCTTTTGCCACCCATAGGGAGCTCTGACAATTCTTACACAGGCCTGCCACTGCAGCCTGAGTGAAATAACGTCCACGTTATTTCACAGCCATTTTACACTGCACTTAAGTAACTTATAAGTCACCTATATGTCTAACCTTTACCTGGTAAAGGTTAGGTGCAAAGTTACTTAGTGTGAGGGCACCCTGGCACTAGCCAAGGTGCCCCCACATTGTTCAGAGCCAATTCCCTGAACTTTGTGAGTGCGGGGACACCATTACACGCGTGCACTACATATAGGTCACTACCTATATGTAGCTTCACAATGGTAACTCCGAATATGGCCATGTAACATGTCTATGATCATGGAATTGCCCCCTCTATGCCATCCTGGCATAATTGGCACAATCCCATGATCCCAGTGGTCTGTAGCACAGACCCTGGTACTGCCAAACTGCCCTTCCTGGGGTTTCACTGCAGCTGCTGCTGCCAACCCCTCAGACAGGCAGCTGCCCTCCTGGGGTCCAGCCAGGCCTGGCCCAGGATGGCAGAACAAAGAACTTCCTCTGAGAGAGGGTGTGACACCCTCTCCCTTTGGAAAATGGTGTGAAGGCAGGGGAGGAGTAGCCTCCCCCAGCCTCTGGAAATGCTTTCTTGGGCACAGATGTGCCCAATTCTGCATAAGCCAGTCTACACCGGTTCAGGGACCCCTTAGCCCCTGCTCTGGCGCGAAACTGGACAAAGGAAAGGGGAGTGACCACTCCCCTGACCTGCACCTCCCCTGGGAGGTGTCCAGAGCTCCTCCAGTGTGCTCCAGACCTCTGCCATCTTGGAAACAGAGGTGCTGTTGGCACACTGGACTGCTCTGAGTGGCCAGTGCCACCAGGTGACGTCAGAGACTCCTGCTGATAGGCTCCTTCAGGTGTTAGTAGCCTATCCTCTCTCCTAGGTAGCCAAACCCTCTTTTCTGGCTATTTAGGGTCTCTGTCTCAGGGGAAACTTTAGATAACGAATGCAAGAGCTCATCCGAGTTCCTCTGCATCTCTCTCTTCACCTTCTGATAAGGAATCGACTGCTGACCGCGCTGGAAGCCTGCAAACCTGCAACATAGTAGCAAAGACGACTACTGCAACTCTGTAACGCTGATCCTGCCGCCTTCTCGACTGTTTTCCTGCTTGTGCATGCTGTGGGGGTAGCCTGCCTCCTCTCTGCACCAGAAGCTCCGAAGAAATCTCCCGTGGGTCGACGGAATCTTCCCCCTGCAACCGCAGGCACCAAAAAGCTGCATTACCGGTCCCTTGGGTCTCCTCTCAGCACGACGAGCGAGGTCCCTCGAATCCAGCGACTCTGTCCAAGTGACCCCCACAGTCCAGTGACTCTTCAGTCCAAGTTTGGTGGAGGTAAGTCCTTGCCTCACCTCGCTGGGCTGCATTGCTGGGAACCGCGACTTTGCAGCTACTCCGGCCCCTGTGCACTTCCGGCGGAAATCCTTTGTGCACAGCCAAGCCTGGGTCCACGGCACTCTAACCTGCATTGTACAACTTTCTAAGTTGGTCTCCGGCGACGTGGGACTCCTTTGTGCAACTTCGGCGAGCACCATTTCACGCATCCTTGTAGTGCCTGTTTCTGGCACTTCTCCGGGTGCTACCTGCTTCAGTGAGGGCTCTTTGTCTTGCTCGATGTCCCCTCTCTCTTCAGGTCCAATTTGCGACCTCCTGGTCCCTCCTGGGCCCCAGCAGCGTCCGAAAACGCTAACCGCACGATTTGCAGCTAGCAAGGTTTGTTAGCGTCCTTTCGGCGGGAAAACACTTCTGCACGACTCTCCACGGCGAGTGGGATCCGTCCACCAAAGGGGAAGTCTCTAGCCCTTTTCGTTCCTGCAGAAACCTCAGCTTCTTCTGTCCAGTCGAAGCTTCTTTGCACCCGCAGCTGGCATTTCCTGGGCATCTGCCCATCTCCGACTTGCTTGTGACTTTTGGACTTGGTCCCCTTGTTCCACAGGTACCCTAGATTGGAAATCCACAGTTGTTGCATTGCTGGTTTGTGTCTTTCCTGCATTATTCCTCTAACACGACTATTTTGTCCTTAGGGGAACTTTAGTGCACTTTGCACTCACTTTTCAGGGTCTTGGGGAGGGTTATTTTTCTAACTCTCACTATTTTCTAATAGTCCCAGCGACCCTCTACAAGGTCACATAGGTTTGGGGTCCATTCGTGGTTCGCATTCCACTTTTGGAGTATATGGTTTGTGTTGCCCCTACCCCTATGTTTCCCCATTGCATCCTATTGTAACTATACATTGTTTGCACTGTTTTCTAAGACTATACTGCATATTTTTGCTATTGTGTATATATATCTTGTGTATATTTCCTATCCTCTCACTGAGGGTACACTCTAAGATACTTTGGCATATTGTCATAAAATTAAAGTACCTTTATTTTTAGTATAACTGTGTATTGTGTTTTCTTATGATATTGTGCATATGACACTAGGTGGTACTGTAGTAGCTTCACACGTCTCCTAGTTCAGCCTAAGCTGCTCTGCTAAGCTACCATTATCTATCAGCCTAAGCTGCTAGACACCCTATACACTAATAAGGGATAACTGGGCCTGGTGCAAGGTGCAAGTACCCCTTGGTACTCACTACAAGCCAGTCCAGCCTCCTACATTGGTTGTGCAGTGGTGGGATAAGTGCTTGAGACTACTTACCACTCTTGTCATTGTACTTTTCATAAGAGAAAAATATACAAAACAAGGTCAGTGTATATACACATAGCCAAAAAGTTTTGCATTTCCTCTTTTCCCTCTTTTCTAAGTGCTGAAAAGTACTTCTAAACTTTCAAAAAATTCTTAAAAGTTTAAAAAGTTTTTTTCTGTCTTTCCAAAAAGTTCTGAAAACTTTTTTCTCTTTTTCTATCACTTTAACTCTCTTTAAAAAATGTCTGGCACAGGCCAAAGTGTTGATCTGTCCAAACTTGCATATGACAACCTTAGCTGGAAAAGAGCAAGGAGTCTCTGTATAGAGAGAGGTTTGAGTGTAGGGAAAAATCCTTCCTTGGAACTGTTACTTAACATGCTTAGAGAACAGGATAAGGCCATAGGTGCCCCATCTGTTGAAAAAGTACCTAATAGTTCCCAATCTGATTCAGGGACTCCCCCAGGAAAAGATTCAGGAAAGAAACTTCCTAGCCTGCCCATTACTAGACAATCTAGCATAGATGGTAATGATGATGAGCCACACCAAATAAATAGTGTTGTCTCACATCATAGCAAAAGCATTTATTCTCACCATACTGGTAGTAATGTTTCTGTAAACCAAGCTGTTAGGGTGGCTTCTGTAAGGGACAGGTCTCCTTCTGTTCATTCCCATCATAGCTCTGTTTCTAGAAATGTCCCTCCCACCAACCCTGATGACAGAATGTTAGAGAGGGAACTCAATAAGTTGAGGGTGGAACAAACCAGACTGAAGCTTAAAAAGCAACAGCTGGATTTGGATAGACAGTCTTTTGAATTAGAGAAGGAAAGACAGAAGTTGGGTTTAGATACCCATGGTGGCAGCAGCAGTATTCCCCATAGTCATCCTGCAAAAGAGCATGATTCCAGGAATCTGCACAAGATAGTTCCCCCTTATAAGGAGGGGGATGACATTAACAAGTGGTTTGCTGCACTTGAGAGGGCCTGTGTTGTACAGGATGTCCCTCAAAGGCAGTGGGCTGCTATCCTATGGCTATCATTTAGTGGAAAAGGTAGGGATAGGCTCCTTACTGTGAAAGAAAATGATGCTAATAATTTCCAAGTTCTTAAGAATGCACTCCTGGATGGTTATGGCTTAACCACTGAACAGTACAGGATAAAGTTCAGAGAGACCAAAAAGGAGTCTTCACAAGACTGGGTTGATTTCATTGACCATTCAGTGAAGGCCTTGGAGGGGTGGTTACATGGCAGTAAAGTTACTGATTATGACAGCCTGTATAACCTAATCCTGAGAGAGCATATTCTTAATAATTGTGTGTCTGATTTGTTGCACCAGTACTTGGTGGACTCTGATCTGACCTCTCCCCAAGAATTGGGAAAGAAGGCAGACAAATGGGTCAGAACAAGAGTGAACAGAAAAGTTCATACAGGGGGTGACAAAGATGGCAACAAAAAGAAGGATGGTAAGTCTTCTGACAAGGGTGGGGACAAATCTAAAAATGAGTCTTCATCAGGCCCACAAAAACACTCTGGTGGGGGTGGTGGGTCCAAATCCTCCTTTAATCAGAACAAGGAAAAGAAACCATGGTGCTATTTATGTAAAATAAAAGGCCATTGGACAACAGATCCCAGTTGTCCAAAGAAAGGCACCACTGCTCCTACCACTACAACCCCTACTGCTACACCTAGTGTCCCTACTAATAGCAGTGGTGGTGGGAGCAAACCTACTAATAGCCAATCCAAGGGAGTAGCTGGGCTCACTTTTGGTAACTTAGTTGGGGTTGGTCTGATTAGGGAGACCACAGAGGCTACTTTAGTCTCTGAAGGGGCTATTGATTTAGCCACTTTGGTTGCTTGCCCCCATAACTTGGAGAAGTACAAGCAACTAACCCTAATAAATGGTGTTGAGGTCCAGGCCTACAGGGACACAGGTGCCAGTGTCACAATGGTGATTGAGAAACTGGTGCACCCTGAACAACACATACTTGGACACCAGTACCAAGTAACCGATGCTCACAACATAACACAAAGCCACCCCATGGCTGTTGTAAATCTCAACTGGGGGGGGGGTTACTGGTCCAAAGAAAGTTGTGGTAGCTTCAGATTTACCTGTAGACTGTCTGTTAGGGAATGATTTGGAGACATCAGCTTGGTCAGATGTGGAGTTGGAGGCCCATGCAGCAATGCTGGGCATCCCAGGGCATATTTTTGCTTTGACAAGGGCTCAGGCCAAAAAGCAAAAAGGACAGGGAAGCTTGGATCCTGGAACAATGGACCAAGTGCTCCCTAAAGCTAGGGCTAGTAGAAGCAAACCACTTCCTACTATCCCTCCCTCTACAGTGGATTCTACTTCTGAGGAAGAAGAATTCCCTCCTTGTGCAGAACCTACACCAGAGGAGCTGGAAGCAGACACTGCTGAGCTTTTGGGTGAAGGGGGGCCTGCCAGAGAGGAGCTGAGTGTGGCACAGCAAACCTGTCCCACATTAGAGGGTCTCAGACAGCAAGCTGTCAAACAGGCTAATGGGGATGTCAGTGACTCTCACAGAGTTTACTGGGAGGACAACCTCTTGTACACTGAGCATAGGGATCCTAAACCTGGAGCTGCCAGGAGATTAGTGATTCCTCAGGAGTACAGAAAGTTCCTCCTAACACTGGCACATGACATTCCCCTAGCTGGGCACCTGGGTCAAATGAAAACTTGGGACAGATTGGTTCCATTGTTTCATTGGCCTAGGATGTCTGAGGACACAAAGGAATTTTGTAAGTCCTGTGAAACCTGTCAAGCCAGTGGCAAGACAGGTGGCACCCCAAAGGCACCCCTTATTCCACTGCCTGTGGTTGGGGTTCCCTTTGAAAGGGTAGGGGTTGACATAGTTGGCCCCCTTGACCCTCCTACTGCTTCAGGCAATAGGTTTATCTTAGTGGTAGTGGACCATGCCACAAGATATCCTGAAGCTATTCCTTTAAGGACCACTACAGCACCTGCAGTGGCAAAGGCCCTCCTGGGAATATTTTCCAGGGTGGGCTTCCCAAAGGAAGTAGTATCAGACAGGGGAAGCAATTTCATGTCTGCATACTTAAAGGCCATGTGGAAGGAGTGTGGTGTAACGTACAAGTTCACAACACCCTATCATCCACAAACAAATGGACTGGTGGAGAGATTTAATAAAACTCTCAAAGGCATGATTATGGGTCTCCCTGAAAAACTCCGCAGGAGATGGGATATCCTTCTACGATGCCTCCTTTTTGCCTACAGGGAGGTACCCCAGAAAGGAGTGGGCTTCAGCCCCTTTGAACTTCTTTTTGGACACCCTGTTAGGGGTCCACTCACACTTGTAAAGGAGGGTTGGGAACAACCTTTAAAAGCTCCTAAGCAGGATATTGTGGATTATGTACTTGGCCTCAGATCAAGGATGGCTGAGTACATGAAAAAGGCCAGTAAAAACCTTCAGGCCAGCCAAGAGCTCCAGAAGCAATGGCATGATCAGAAGGCTGTTTTGGTTCAGTACCAACCAGGGCAGAAAGTATGGGTCTTGGAGCCTGTGGCCCCAAGAGCACTCCAAGATAAATGGAGTGGACCCCACACAATTGTTGAAAAGAAGGGAGAAGTCACCTATTTAGTTGACTTAGCCACTGCCAGGAGTCCCCTTAGGGTGCTCCATGTCAACCGCCTGAAACCCTACTATGACAGGGCTGATCTCACCCTGCTCATGGCAACTGATGAGGGACAGGAAGAAGACAGTGATCCTCTACCTGATCTCTTCTCTTCCACAGAACAAGATGCTCTTGTGGAAGGTGTAGTTTTGGCAGATTGTCTTACTGCTGAGCAGAAAGACCATTGCATAAATCTCCTAGGACAATTTTCAGAACTCTTCTCTACTGTGCCAGGCACCACTTCTTGGTGTGAGCACACTATAGATACTGGAGACAGTTTACCTGTCAAAAGTAAGATCTATAGGCAGCCTGACCATGTCAGGGACTGCATAAAGCATGAAGTTCAGAAAATGTTGGAACTAGGAGTGGTTGAGCACTCTGACAGTCCATGGGCTTCTCCTGTGGTACTGGTACCAAAACCCAATTCTAAAGATGGAAAGAAGGAAATGCGGTTTTGTGTAGACTATAGAGGTCTCAACTTGGTAACCAAAACTGATGCTCACCCTATACCCAGGGCAGATGAGCTTATAGATACACTGGCATCTGCCAAGTATCTAAGCACTTTTGATTTGACTGCAGGGTATTGGCAGATCAAATTATCAGAAGATGCTAAACCTAAGACTGCATTTTCTACCATTGGAGGACATTACCAGTTTACTGTAATGCCTTTTGGTTTGAAAAATGCACCTGCCACTTTTCAAAGGTTGGTGAACACAGTCCTGCAAGGGCTGGAAGCTTTCAGTGCAGCATATTTGGACGATATAGCTGTCTTTAGCTCCAGCTGGGATGATCACCTGGTCCACCTATGGAAAGTTTTGGAGGCCCTGCAAAAGGCAGGCCTCACTATCAAGGCTTCAAAGTGCCAGATAGGGCAGGGTAAGGTGGTTTATCTGGGACACCTTGTTGGTGGGGAACAGATTGCACCACTTCAGGGGAAAATCCAAACAATTATTGATTGGGTTCCCCCTACCACTCAGACTCAGGTGAGAGCCTTCCTAGGCCTCACTGTGTATTACAGGAGGTTCATTAAGAACTATGGCTCCATTGCAGCCCCTCTTAATGACCTCACATCCAAGAAAATGCCTAAAAAGGTATTATGGACAGCAAACTGTCAGAAAGCTTTTGAGGAGCTGAAGCAGGCCATGTGCTCTGCACCTGTCCTTAAAAGCCCTTGTTACTCTAAAAAATTCTATGTCCAAACTGATGCATCTGAATTAGGAGTAGGGGCAGTCCTATCACAACTTAATTCTGAGGGCCAGGATCAGCCTGTTGCTTTTATTAGTAGGAGGTTGACCCCTAGAGAAAAGCGTTGGTCTGCCATTGAGAGGGAGGCCTTTGCTGTGGTCTGGGCTCTGAAGAAGTTGAGGCCATACCTGTTTGGCACTCACTTCATTGTTCAGACAGACCACAAACCTCTACTTTGGCTAAAACAAATGAAAGGTGAAAATCCTAAATTGTTGAGGTGGTCCATATCCCTACAGGGAATGGACTATACAGTGGAACATAGACCTGGGAGTAGCCACTCCAATGCAGATGGACTCTCCAGATATTTCCACTTAGACAATGAAGACTCATCAGGTCATGGCTAGTCTTATTGTCCTTCATTTGGGGGGGGGTTGTGTAGGAAAGTACCATCTTGCCTGGCATGTTACCCCCATTTTTCACTGTATATATGTTGTTTTGGTTGTATGTGTCACTGGGACCCTGGTAACCCAGGGCCCCAGTGCTCATAAGTGTGCCTGAATGTGTTACCTGTGTAGTGACTAACTGTCTCACTGAGGCTCTGCTAACCAGAACCTCAGTGGTTATGCTCTCTCATTTCTGTCCAAATTGTCACTGACAGGCTAGTGACCATTTTTACCAATTTACATTGGCTTACTGGAACACCCTTATAATTCCCTAGTATATGGTACTGAGGTACCCAGGGTATTGGGGTTCCAGGAGATCCCTATGGGCTGCAGCATTTCTTTTGCCACCCATAGGGAGCTCTGACAATTCTTACACAGGCCTGCCACTGCAGCCTGAGTGAAATAACGTCCACGTTATTTCACAGCCATTTTACACTGCACTTAAGTAACTTATAAGTCACCTATATGTCTAACCTTTACCTGGTAAAGGTTAGGTGCAAAGTTACTTAGTGTGAGGGCACCCTGGCACTAGCCAAGGTGCCCCCACATTGTTCAGAGCCAATTCCCTGAACTTTGTGAGTGCGGGGACACCATTACACGCGTGCACTACATATAGGTCACTACCTATATGTAGCTTCACAATGGTAACTCCGAATATGGCCATGTAACATGTCTATGATCATGGAATTGCCCCCTCTATGCCATCCTGGCATAATTGGCACAATCCCATGATCCCAGTGGTCTGTAGCACAGACCCTGGTACTGCCAAACTGCCCTTCCTGGGGTTTCACTGCAGCTGCTGCTGCCAACCCCTCAGACAGGCAGCTGCCCTCCTGGGGTCCAACCAGGCCTGGCCCAGGATGGCAGAACAAAGAACTTCCTCTGAGAGAGGGTGTGACACCCTCTCCCTTTGGAAAATGGTGTGAAGGCAGGGGAGGAGTAGCCTCCCCCAGCCTCTGGAAATGCTTTCTTGGGCACAGATGTGCCCAATTCTGCATAAGCCAGTCTACACCGGTTCAGGGACCCCTTAGCCCCTGCTCTGGCGCGAAACTGGACAAAGGAAAGGGGAGTGACCACTCCCCTGACCTGCACGTCCCCTGGGAGGTGTCCAGAGCTCCTCCAGTGTGCTCCAGACCTCTGCCATCTTGGAAACAGAGGTGCTGCTGGCACACTGGACTGCTCTGAGTGGCCAGTGCCACCAGGTGACGTCAGAGACTCCTGCTGATAGGCTCCTTCAGGTGTTAGTAGCCTATCCTCTCTCCTAGGTAGCCAAACCCTCTTTTCTGGCTATTTAGGGTCTCTGTCTCTGGGGAAACTTTAGATAACGAATGCAAGAGCTCATCCGAGTTCCTCTGCATCTCTCTCTTCACCTTCTGATAAGGAATCGACTGCTGACCGCGCTGGAAGCCTGCAAACCTGCAACATAGTAGCAAAGACGACTACTGCAACTCTGTAACGCTGATCCTGCCGCCTTCTCGACTGTTTTCCTGCTTGTGCATGCTGTGGGGGTAGCCTGCCTCCTCTCTGCACCAGAAGCTCCGAAGAAATCTCCCGTGGGTCGACGGAATCTTCCCCCTGCAACCGCAGGCACCAAAAAGCTGCATTACCGGTCCCTTGGGTCTCCTCTCAGCACGACGAGCGAGGTCCCTCGAATCCAGCGACTCTGTCCAAGTGACCCCCACAGTCCAGTGACTCTTCAGTCCAAGTTTGGTGGAGGTAAGTCCTTGCCTCACCTCGCTGGGCTGCATTGCTGGGAACTGCGACTTTGCAGCTACTCCGGCCCCTGTGCACTTCCGGCGGAAATCCTTTGTGCACAGCCAAGCCTGGGTCCACGGCACTCTAACCTGCATTGCACGACTTTCTAAGTTGGTCTCCGGCGACGTGGGACTCCTTTGTGCAACTTCGGCGAGCACCGTTTCACGCATCCTTGTAGTGCCTGTTTCTGGCACTTCTCTGGGTGCTACCTGCTTCAGTGAGAGCTCTTTTCTTGCTCGACGTCCCCTCTCTCTTCAGGTCCAATTTGCGACCTCCTGGTCCCTCCTGGGCCCCAGCAGCGTCCAAAAACGCTAACCGCACGATTTGCAGCTAGCAAGGCTTGTTAGCGTCCTTTCGGCGGGAAAACACTTCTGCACAACTCTCCACGGCGAGAGGGATCCGTCCACTAAAGGGGAAGTCTCTAGCCCTTTTCGTTCCTGCAGAAACCTCAGCTTCTTCTGTCCAGTCGAAGCTTCTTTGCACCCGCAGCTGGCATTTCCTGGGCATCTGCCCATCTCCGACTTGCTTGTGACTTTTGGACTTGGTCCCCTTGTTCCACAGGTACCCTAGATTGGAAATCCACAGTTGTTGCATTGCTGGTTTGTGTCTTTCCTGCATTATTCCTCTAACACGACTATTTGGTCCTTAGGGGAACTTTAGTGCACTTTGCACTCACTTTTCAGGGTCTTGGGGAGGGTTATTTTTCTAACTCTCACTATTTTCTAATAGTCCCAGCGACCCTCTACAAGGTCACATAGGTTTGGGGTCCATTCGTGGTTCGCATTCCACTTTTGGAGTATTTGGTTTGTGTTGCCCCTACCCCTATGTTTCCCCATTGCATCCTATTGTAACTATACATTGTTTGCACTGTTTTCTAAGACTATACTGCATATTTTTGCTATTGTGTATATATATCTTGTGTATATTTCCTATCCTCTCACTGAGGGTACACTCTAAGATACTTTGGCATATTGTCATAAAAATAAAGTACCTTTATTTTTAGTATAACTGTGTATTGTGTTTTCTTATGATATTGTGCATATGACACTAAGTGGTACTGTAGTAGCTTCACACGTCTCCTAGTTCAGCCTAAGCTGCTCTGCTAAGCTACCATTATCTATCAGCCTAAGCTGCTAGACACCCTATACACTAATAAGGGATAACTGGGCCTGGTGCAAGGTGCAAGTACCCCTTGGTACTCACTACAAGCCAGTCCAGCCTCCTACAGTTACTCATTACAAATCATGGGGCAAATGGTTCAGAGGCAACTCTCACAAATTAAGAGATGAGCGATTGCTCTCCACGCATCCTGTATAAGATTGGATTTGAGGTATTTCCGGAGCAGTCCCTTGACACAACCAATTTAAGACTACGGGCCTACAGACTGCCACACTTGCGGTTGTGGTCAGGACCGCCGCTGATGTGGCAGTCTGACCACAATATTACAACAAGGGGGAGGGAACCCTGTTGGGAGTTTGGCAGATGGGTTTTCCTGTCCACCATACTCGAAATGAGGCCCTACATGTCTAGCATTTTAAAAACTTAAATACCGAATATTCTAGGTGGTAAAACATACCCAAAAAGAATCACAACTAATATTGGTCTGCCCACACAACATCCTCCATTAAAAGCTATGACACTATGAAGGACTTCACACAGTAGGTTAGAGCTACTCCCAGAGACTTTCACAACTTGACATGATTGACAAAGGTGCCCACCAAATAATTTACTCCTGTCACCTGATCCTCTAGATCAAGTGGTGCTTGTGATCAGCACTGAAGGGAATGTAGCCTAATGAATATATTAGTGATTTATTGGGAAAAAAAATCTTCTTGATTGTCAATGAATTTAGAAAAATATCAATTGGATAGCAGTAATCACAAGTCATATAAGTTCCAACAAGCTACTAGAGATCTATACTTTTCTTTAAGGTATGTTCATCTAGACAAGGATAAGAGTGCAGGGGAGTGAATGATTGACAGGGTGTAATGAGCCGCTGAGTATAGAGGACTGGAGTATTCCCATTCACTCAATAATTGAGATTTACAGGGAGATAATGCATAACAAGCCTTGGCAAAGCCAATAAGTCTCTGCAATTCGAGGGCTGTTAGTGTTGTCAATAGCTTCGGCAGTGCCTGCTGCAGCAGGGGAGGACAGCAGCAGTGCTGTGAGGGCTGTAGGGGAAGAAAGAGCATGACATGCGGGCGAAGGAGGAGGCAGCTGCAGCCCGAGGAGATGGAGCGAGCAGCAGAACCAGGGTAGCCTGTGAGAGGAGCGGGAGGCGAGTGAGCAGCAGCAGTCGGAGAGGACAGGGGGAGGAGACCAGAGCAGCAACTGAGGAGGGTACGGGTGCACAAAAACATATGATTACTTTAAATAAACAACCAACAGGTGGACTGCTACAGGAATGTGTTTGTAACACTGCCACTGTAAGACACAGGAATGTGCCCTATTTAGAGCAGCATCTAAAGTATACTTCTCTATTAAGAAATTGGTAGCGCCAACGGGTCAAATTAGGTTACTTCAGGGAGCTTCTGGTCCACTGTATTACCAAGGTGTTATCTGAGTCCTTGGTTCACTAAAGATAAGGTCCGCCAGCAGGTGTGTGCTTCGGACTACCGGCACAAACAACACCAGCATTGCTAGGTTTTTCTTATAATGCGCTGCGATAACAGCCTTGTAAAGTGTCATCTGTATGGTCTGGACAGCACTGCAGCAGGGGAGCCCACAGTCACAGCTTGGAGGCTTCATCTAATCGCATGTTAGCTCTGCCATAGAGAGGTCTGAATTCCTGTGTCATTAGGCTCAACCTCTCAAAGGCAGGTGGATTTTGTTTTCAGGATGTATTAGTGGGAGGTAGCACAGCTCAGGCAGAGACGCAGCAGAATGCTGCAGACCTGCTCAGAGTTAGCCTCAATCTCTTGAAGCCGTTCTTTCTGCCACCTGCCAATTTTTATGCCTCAGACATATCACACCGCTCTATCCTCCCTGTGGAGAATGTCTTACAATGCCAGAATTCTGATCTAGATGGCCATGGGGCCAGGGTAGATTGCCCTACCTTGAGGAATGACACACAGTGCAGACACTACCAGAAGGTCTGCATGTGACACATGGGTATCCATGTTTGACTTTGGACTCTTTCTCTCTCTGCCATGTCATTGTGATGTAAAAGAAAGAGAGGAGAACTTTCTATCCTTTATTCATCCAGAGTAGCAGCAAATAAATGGCTGGTGAGCAGCTAGAGATGGGACGATGGTAGGAGATACAAACCCTTGTCTTACCCTCAGTCACATCCTACCTGCTTTCTGAGTGGCCAGGAATGGGACAAGATGTGTGATCTGGGCAGTATTTCATTTACATGTGTATTAGGGAGGTGTGTAAAGTGGCAACCGAGTCACCTTACAGCCATTACAGTAAAGTAAAAAAAGAAGAAAACTATTGAAGCGACAGGTGGCAAAACCCTACCAGATATGAGATAAAATACCCCATCCTATATTACTCTATCGCTGTTCATGTTAAAACCAACTTGTCTGAAGAGGTCTGTCTTCAAGGGTTCCTTCAATGGAAGATGTCTGCCCTCCAATCTCGTGGCTACCAGGAGACCTACCTCCATGTTTTGGTCAATTCAATGATTTTTTTAGTCAAAATTCCTAGCTTGCAGTGCAGTGTGGTGTCAGGTTTTGCAGGTAGCTTCAACCTGTGTTCCAGAAGACCTTGTGACTGGTGCAAAGTATTTTTAATATAATCCTAAATACAACCGGGATACAGTGCTGAATCAGTAAGATCAGGTTGAGGAGGAGCTTTGCGGTGTGATTTAGATTTTTTGTAATCTGTCTTTATGTTTTTTTTTTTTTATGTTTTTTTTACAGAAAATGAAGTGGTTCTGAGACTGTTGTGCTAGCTTCATGCTTCTAAGGCCCCTGCCACGGGTGCCAGCAAAAGTGATAGCAGCTGAAATGACTCGGAAGCCCCAACTGATGTCCCTGCACAGGACCAAAACTGGAATTTTCAGCCATTAATAACCTAATTTTACTCTTACCATTCAACAAAGACCTTAACTATGCACAGTCTTAACTGTTAAAGGTACGTATGGGGGAACTGACCTAAATAACATATGGTAAAAATGTGCATCAGTACATGCAACTATATACAAAACGTGAAAATGAATATTTCATTGAGACCTTTTCACATGTCAAAGTGAAAGAGAAAACCCACAGGGTACAACAAAATTATGAATGTTACAAAATACCGTCTGTATAACTTATACGGATATTGCAGGACATCAGAAAGTTCTGTCATCATATCAAGTAATTAGGCTAAGGACCAAGTTTCTTGTTACGGTCATGTAACTCCAAGGATCATTTCAATATCCCTTTTTAGTATGAAAAAGGGTAGTTTGGAAGTGATGTACAAAGCAATTTTGCCATCACAAGGCCTGTGATTTGTGTCCCAACCCCACTCTGTGGTTCTGTAATAGGTTATCGAACCGCGAAAGAGGTAAAGAAACCCATAAGAAATCACTAATGGGGAAGGGCGTGTTTAAGGGTTTTCTTCCATGCAGTGATTTGTTAAGGCATGTATGATTACTTTGAATGTATCCCGGTAGTAAAACAATGAAATGTTACTGAATCCTCAGTTGTGGTGGTAAAACATTTGCAAAAGGGGATGGGTCTTTTGGGGGGACCACTGGCCCTTTATGAATGTAACAAAAAAATGTTGTTTGGGGAGTAGGCAGTGGTTCAGGGGACCACTGCCAACATCCCAAACAAACGGGAAAAAATCCTTTAAGAAAAACGGGCCGCATTAAAACTTGAAGACTTTATTATAATGAGACCACTGATATGGTGGTCAGCTGATCCCAGCACACGATCCTCCCTGCAATAGCATCAAGTGTTAGTGAGTCACAATTAGAACCCTACCTCATCAGAATTGATGAGGTAGGTCGGATTGCGGCCCACGACAATTCAGAATTTTGCAAACTGAATATTAGTAGATTAATCAGTTTGCAATATTCCTCTTCATTCACAAAAAGGTTGGTGCGTAGTTTGCACCACTTTTTGCAAATAGAAATTTCATACATCAGGCCCTTTATGTTTTTTTATAATACATGGTCATACCACTACCGTATGTCCTTTGCCTCTTGCTCCTTCGTGTAAATAAGAATTTGTGGCAAATATGTAGAATAGGTGTAGTGAGAAATCAAACACTGCCATATACTACTATCGATTTGTTGTAGAATTGGTCTATGTAGGTTAAGGTAATTCACATTCAATAACAGCTATCGTTCCTAATGCGTGATATCTGCAGAAAGATACCTGCTTTCATGTACATAGCTTTACCTATGCAGGAAATTGACAAGATACTCTAAATGGCTCCTTCTGTGTTTTTTATGATTGTTTATTTCGGGAAATCAGTTCAGAAGATCTGGAAAATGTGTTCTTGTGCCCCTTGACCTGACCTTCAGGCTGTCTGGCCCAGGCAGCAACAATCTAGATATCACATCTTCTACAGCTGAGCAGCTACATAATTTTCTCATTACAGGTGACGATTCATTTTCTGATTACGGGTCACTAGTGATGTTACAGTAGTACAGTAATGAGAACATTAGACACAGGAATTTAAACTGGGATTGCAGGGCAGGGACAAGATGCGAATGTGTACTATAATTTCTGAATTCCTCTGTGGCAAGTAGTAATCTATTGACAGCACATTTTTTTCTTTGCAAGTAACTCAATATTGACTGTGTTGGTGTAGCTTAGTGTCTGGTGGTGCAATGTCTATGGAGTGGCTTATAGGGGAACTACAACTGGCGAGGTAGCTGATGAAAAAATCATTTTTCACCTTTTTAATGACCAAAGAAACTGTTTCATACATAATTTTGTTATGCGGTATACCCTTTGCATCTTTCCAGTTATCGTTTATGGCAAGGAACGCAAGAGGATTTATAAAAAATACTCGAGAAATAAGGAGCAGTACTTAAGGTGAAAAATGGGATGAGAAAATATAGAATGTTATTAAAAAATTAAATGTTCCTGAAAGTATTAAACGGAGAGTAAACAAGGACATCAAGTGGGTTCTTGCAAATTGTCCTACTTGTTATTTAAAATTCAGACAAAAAGAAGTGAAACGCTGGATTATGCTAGCGTTAAGGATTTTTTCTTGGGTCTGTCGGAGAAATAACATCTAATTTGAATTATTTACAGCCATGTGAAGTTAAAAAAACCACAACAATATTTTGTTACTTTATATTTCCGCTTTGCCTCTGAACATTCCAGGCGCAGTTTAACAACTAATATTGGTTGCCTATTGTGTTCTAGCCAACTATTTGCTCTCTAGTATTTCAAGGTCTATTTTGCAACATCTTTGTATAAAATAGAACAACAGTTTCAATTTTAACCTAATAAGCCGTCCCTTTAAGCACCTGGACAGCTTTCACACCAAAGACAAAGTGTGTGTATATTCCATATACTTCGTACTGGAGCAGGCAAAGCTCAGACTGAATTTTCTTTTATGCTAAAGACTCGACCACCCAGCTCTATATTCATTCGATGAAATCGTAATCTGCGCATATAAAGTGAATTAGTTTGAAAACTCGATTGACTTGGCACAATGAAAGCAGCGTGATTACCCTGAAATTAGTCCTAGAAGGTCAGCCCACCAAAAAATGCAAAGTTCAGTGTGACAGGATTTGGCCACCTACCTTCCTCAGAATCAAATTATTTACATGTGTAATCAAACAGTGCAAACAGACAAGAAATATGACCCTCTTGGATGTTGTTCAAGTTGCTGGGATTTACTGGCATCCCTTGAAAAAACGTTCAGTTGGCCAGTTACAGATGGTTTCAATAGGATCCAATTACTATCAGATTACATTTTTCACGTCTATTTTGCTGCTGTAAGTAGCAGTATATAGTATACAGCTATGGGGAAAAATCCAGCTGATTCAAAATTGATTGTGGAAGATGATTATTTGTTCATATAATTCTCCTTAGGTAACAGTTGCGATTTTGCTTTTGACCAAAATAATTTACATCGTTTGTTGACTGTACCTGTGTAGTTTAATTACCAAAAATCATTGGACAAAATCAACAGAACCCATTTGCCACTGGTCAACTGGAATTTTCAACCAGAATCTTGCTCTTACTGGTCACCTTGCATAAGTGGTAAAGTCTTTACGGTTGGCATGTTGACGTCAACATAGTAAATCAAAGTGAGTCCTCTTACTTTGGGACCATGTGTGATGTGTGGCATTGATAAGCAGCCTTCACTGGCAGCTTAGTTCAAGGACTGGAAAGATAAGCAGGAAAGGGTAGGAAAGGTGGCAGGGCAAACTTTCTTGTCACTTTCAGACGTATTGAACTCGAACTCATTTTAAGGTTTATCTCAGTCTCGTGATGTCAAGTAGAACTTAGTCATAACAGGACACCCCTCAAAAGTGGCGGGTGGTCTTATATAAAGGTGGGAAGCGGTAACATCCCCTTGGTGGAACATACGCTGTTAAGAATGGTATCCCTTTGTGAGGTGGGCCTATGTGCATCTTGTCAGGCGCTTAATTCCCATTCTGTGACCCTTATGGATAGCATGGGTGTACCATAGAGAATAAAAGTCTTCCACATACTGGGAAACATTGTTTTTTTTGCTTTAAAAAATGATGCCCTCTTTGGGATGTGTCTTTGGAAATCAAAAAGTGCCAAGCTGCCGATGGTGCTGTTATGGCATGGAGGGCTGATTTCTTTTTTTGTTTTCACTAAAATGTCAGCAAGAGCTATGTCAGTAAAAAAGAGACACCAGCTTGTACCTGAATCAAAATGTGTCATTCAAAAGTGTCACCCCAGCTTCCTGATGGCTTGACAGCCTCTTCAGCAGCAAAGTCATTAGACTTTTGCCCCCCAAAAACTCACTGAGTAAATAGTTCTGAAAACCTGGAAGCTATCACAAGTGGTCATGATTGTCGCTGAGCAACAGTTACAAGTATTCAGTTTGGAGTACTTAGAATTGACCAAAGGGGTCATTTATTGCTTATGGTAAGACACACTATCATAAATTGGGGACGCATCCATAGGAAACTGGCTCTCTACATAGTGCAATAAAATGAAGTACACTGTGCAGAGAGTACAGTGGATACCCAATTGGTATTGCAGAGGCAAAAGTAAATAGGTCGGATGCTCTATTTGTGGTAGTGTGTGCAAGCAGTTAGGCTTATTAGAGGGTAGTGCTAAGTACTTGTTGTACTCACAGATGCAATAAATGAGACACACACTCAAATAATAAATCCAAGACCACTTTAGAAAAATAACAATTCCTTTTTATATGTTTAAAACTCAAGAACTTTTTAATCAGTTAAGTAGACGTCTAAGCATAAATATTTTGCAGTTTCAGAAATCAACATAGTGCAATTTTCAGAGTTCTCTCAATGTTATCCTATGGAGGAAAAACACAGTTCAGTAAACACAGGGTTAACAACTACTTACAAAGCCAATCTCAGGGAGCAAAGGGAAGTACTGGGCAATGATCAGAACCACACCAGCAAGTCACCCCAGATGGCACTGGGTGCAGAGGTGCACTAAGGCATGGGATGCCCAATGCTTGTCTATGGGAGTTGGATCTCGTGACAAATAGGCTGCAGGCTCTGGCTAAGAAGCCAGTGAAGGACAACAAGCAGGTAAGCAGTAGACTTGGGGTGCTCAGGGACGTGGGCTCACCTTTAGTCCTCTTCTCCTGTGCCCGGGGGTGACGGATGCAGGGGGTGTCTTTAGGCGTTGGGTTTTCTCATCTGGGAGCACTCGAGGTCAGGGGGTACGGCGTGTTGAGGCTGCAGGTGTCGCTGGGGAGTCCGGCAGTGTGGACCCAGGGTGAATTCAGGCTCTTGGAGGCTGGCGGACGTCATTGGCACCAGCGACACTCCTCAGATGGGGTCAAGGGCGACAGGTGGAGTGTTTGCTGGAGGTGTCAGGCCTTCTCACAGCACTAGGCTGTGGGAGAGGAGGCCTGCGTGCAGAGGCTGTGGTGTCTCAAGTGAGTCAAAGATGGTTGAGAACACACTGGACCCGGCATCTGGGCAGCTGGCGACCCACGTTGGCACTGTTGGTTGGCCTCACCAGGTGCAGTGATCACTTCTGGTGTCGGGGTTCCGGGGTCCAGCAGCTGCAGAGTCCTTTCATTGGAGTTTCTTGTTACAGAGCAGGTCCACTGCTCACGGGAAACCTGGGTCTTTGTTGAAGGCTGGATGAGTTGGCTTTTTGTTTGAGCAGAGTCCTTTGAGGTCAGCACACAGTCTGCTGTGGTCAGCTGCTTCTTCTTTTCCTCTTCTGCAGGTGCAACTCTTCTTTGTCCGGGTCTTTTTAGGTTGTCAAAATCTGAGTTCCAGGGTTTAGGTATGCAACCTAAATACTCAATTTAGGGGCGTTACAGGGAGTGGCAGATCATAGCCAATGGGCTGACCACCTTTAGGGTGACAACATCCTTCCTATGACCACGTCCTCTGGGAAGTGGCTGTTCCCTAACCCTAGTGGCCTAATTCTTTCCAAGCAAGATGGAGGAATTTGAAAAGTAGAGTCCACTTCAGCTCGTCCACTTTAGGGGTAGGACTGGCATGAAGTGGGCACTCGTCCTAATTTAACTAAACTTCCCACCTGTGCTGCCACCAAAAGTGGGGACAAGATGGAGGGTTGGTCATCTCTGCCATTTGGAGAGACCTGGGTCAAAAAGACTAGGCTGATGGACCCCCCCCCCATCCAAATAACCTAAATGTTACTATTCAGTGGGTTGATCATCCAACACTAATACTATAATACTACTTGTAGTTTGCACAGTTTTCTGCAGGCAGAATAAATTTTCAGCCCTAACAAGTAAATCTTATCAGCTTGCAAGGAAAAATGACACCAGGCCACAGATGGATGAGAAGCAGGATACTCCGTTTCTATGAGTAAGCCAACAGTGTGCTGGTAAAGTTAAATAGTGCACAACCCCAAGGGGAAGCTGAAACCCAACCAAAGTGAATACTTAACCCAGAATTTAAGAAGGGCCTAGTGCCAACTAGTGCCACATTAGCATCATTTTCTTTACGCTAATGTGGCGTTAGAATGGCATAAACACAGCGCCATATTTATAAAGTGGCGCATTGCATGCATTGCGCCACTTTGTAAACCCTTGCGCCACATTATGGCTGTGTCAGGCATAATGTATGCAAAGGGGGGGCGATCCCCTGTTAGAAGGCCCAGAAAAATGGTGCAGTGGAATCTATGAGATTCTACTGCGCCATTTTTACCATCATGTTTAACGCCTGCTCTGATTATTTATAGTGGACCTGTCTGTACTTTGCAGGATTAGCGCCAAACTTTTTGCCACTAGTTTGCAAAGTACCACAATAGCGTCAGAAATTATGATAATATTGTTCGTAATGTGCGCCATGGTGCAACATTAACTATGGTGCACACCTGGTGGCGTTAGAATGGCGGAATGGGGCGCAAGAAAAGTGGCGCATTATTGTATGAAGTGCCACTTTTCTTAAATCTGGGCCTTAGAATGTTAGCACTACAAGCTGTTTTCTTTTACCTGTATTTTAGGGTCAGTGGCAAGAAAGCAAACAATGGGTGTGTTTATGTGCGCCTCTGTTGTGTGAGGTTGGGACAATGGGTGATACAAGCTGTTAGAAGTTATCCGATATTCATTAACCTTCTCTTAATTGTGCACGCACCTTTTCCTTGACTACTGGGCGCCCATTAGCAGATAGGCAATTCTAAAATAAAAACAAAAAACAAAGGCTTCATCAGAGCATCCTAAAATGGGGATGCACCTACTCCGACAAACCACGGTTCTCCTTCACCTATTGAAAGGTGGGGGAAATCACTGAGTTTCACCAGGGGGTTTTGAGGAAGCGGAAATAATTGACCTGGCTGAAAAACGTCATAAGAATAAATATTCTGTCCATGCTGTACTTTCATTTGCGCTCATTTGCGAATAATCTAAAACGTAGTTTGAAATTCCAAGCAGATAGCACCTTGCTAGAAGGAAGTTTTAGATGAGTTTGAGTTAAAAAAAACTCAAACTCATCTAAAACATCCTTCTAGCAAGGTGCTATCTGCTTGGAATTTCAAACTACGTTTTAGATTATTCGATATTCTTTGCCATCTTCATTAACTTTCAGCAACAAATTTGTAATCCCTCATAAGAACTTTGACAAACATTTGCAGTTCAGTTAAGCAAAATACCATTGTCTTAGTCAACAGTAAGCCTACGATTATTTAGCAAAATGGAATGCCTATAAACTATTTATGGGTTTGCGGCATTCCTCCTAGATTGTTATTTTCATTCAAGTCAGTTTACAAATGTGGTTAAAATGAAATAAAACTCATTTCAACAGAAGGAAAGGAGGGCTGAGTCACTCCTGACACAGTAGTGAAGAATGGCCCCTTCCTTATGACTTTCAGATGTCTCTTCTTAAAAGGTCACTCTTTAAATTTTTGGGCATTTGAGCCTGAAACAGCTCTAAATGAAAGCATCGATATTGCTGCAGTACAAACAGTATTGCTGATTAACTCCAGCCATGGCCTTCAATGTCCATCCTGAGACACCCGCATGACACGTTTGTTTCCTGTAGCAATATGTGTAGAGTTCTGATCTATGCCAGAAAGTTCAACACAAGCGTTGGATGCAATAACCACAGTCATTTCATTCATAACTGGGTCCAGATTTGTAATCCAGGGATGGGGGAGGTAAATTAGAGAGTGAAGTTAACATCTCAGCACTACTCATGCCTACATAAAGTTACAAAAGGAGATTCTAAACTTTGCCAGAAATAAAGCGCTCCCATCTGGATACGCTTGTGTGACCCGCATGAAGTCTGAGGGGTGCAGAGTGCCAATCCCTTAGGTCTCAAAGACCTGCAATCATAATGGTTTCCACTAAATTTTCCAGAACAAAAAAGGATTGAGTACTTTGAATTCACAAAATGTTACGGTTGCCTACAGACCCCAGCCCTTTGGTGCCGGTGTAAAGTGCAGATGCGAGGTAATTGCAGTCTTGACATAATCACTCCTTCTCTTCCAGAGTCCTATGGAGCTATTCAACCTCTAGTAATGAACTGTGTAACAATGTGCAAATTGTGATCTGCCCGGCAATTATAATTTGGGCTCAAATGTGAGTCTGCAAATGAATCAGGATTACAACATGTTTGTTTGTTTGTTTGTTTATTAGGTACATGCACAGTTATTAAAAAACACTGCATACAAAAATATTAAAAGTAATTTAATTATTCATTTCAGTGTGAATAATGTGGAACTACATGGTTCACCAAGAAGGTACATAAAACCAAGGCACTGAGGCCCTCATCACAACATTGGCGGTATTGACCGTCTACCGCCACAGCGACAGACGCCAACATACCGTCGTGGGGCTACCAGCTGCCCACCCGCATTATAACCGTAGACGGAATTCCGCCAGAAGACTTAGATATATTAATTTTCAAATGATGCTGTATGGAGTAGTGATTTAAAGCAGCCAGACACTGATTTAGACCTTTCGGAGTAAGGTAAATCACAACTATATCGTCAGCGTATAAAGGGCAGGAGATTTAACACCTCCAACTTTGGGTGCAAAGCCATCCGCATTCCACAAGGAACCAGGCAGGTCATAGATGTATAAAGAAAATAGCAGTAGTGCCAATAAACAGCCTTGCTTCAAACCATTTTTTGTGGGTAATTCAGATGACAGGCGGTGTTCGACTCCTAACAGAACATTGCACCAGGTTAAAGAGGGCAAAGCTATAACCAAACGTAAGACGTTTGGCGGGACACCCAATTCATATAGTTTCTTCCATAAAATGTTCCTATATACCCTATCAAAAGTCGTTGAGAGGTCTATAAATGCAGCATATACTACTCCACCCCTGATCTGAACATATTTTTCATTTATAGTTTGCATTAATAAAATATTATCCAAAGCATTATGTTCCTTTCTAAAACCTGCTTGTTCCAACGGGAGTATCACGTTTTCCTCAACCCAAGAAGTTAAATGCGTTAATATACTTTTCGCAAATATCTTGCCAGTTGCGTCCAGCAGTGCAATTTGATGATAATTTATGGGAAGAGATTTATCTCCCTTTTTAAATAGGGGGACTATGACACTCCGAATCCAGAAGTCCGGGACTCTACCTTGTGAATAGCAGACGCAGAAGACCGGGTAGAGAATTCCTGCTCAGAGCAGATGTTCCTGTTTAATTATTGCCATTGGGGCCCATTACGCTGGATGCCCGCATTGATCTTATAAACCCCTCAAGCTCAGTCATGGAGGGGGGACTAAAGCTATCCAATTCAGTTCTATTACTTCTGCTCAGGTTCACTTCCCATGCCTCCATATCCCGATTTTCCATGTATAGGGAGAGTATGTACTTCCTCCAGTCAGCCTCAGCTATTCAGATTCCTCTTGTTAAGAAGATTAATTTGAACCAGTATCTATGCTCTGTCAGGAGAGCAACATGTTATGTGTTTCATGGTTTCCCAGTGATGATTACATAGCCAGCATTTCTTCCTACTGTCCAGGTTCCATCAGCTTAAGGCCAGGTCTAGAATTGGTAACTCTCCAATTCAATACTTGATGAGCTGCCATTTAATTGGTGAAGAAAGGCTGGCTACCAGGTAGGCTTGAGGGTGCAAAGCTTTATAGCTGTTTATAACGAGGTAGGTATGTGATCGCCTTGCCAGTGTTTTCTTATCGGTGATGAAAGAGAGACACTGCATGGCTTTGTTTACTATGGTTTTAAAGGCCTAAAAAGTAATTGCCTGGTTCTATAGACCACCTAATTAAAGGTTTGCAATTGCCTGATCAACATATTCCTTGGCCACTAGTCTGCATTTCTGTCCATAGGAGTTGATTTTGTGTGTCAGGATTCAAAGTGTAAAGTCTAAAACATAATTTTGCAAATGATCCCTGGTGCATTACATTTTGGCTTGGGAGTCCAAACTCCGGTTGTATTTGGGACATAAATGCCCCAGGTGTAGTAAAAAGGTGTTCCTATACGTGCTTAGGACCAGGGTGTCAAGGAGCTGCACATTCCCAACATACAGGGCTTCAGAACTGTTTGAGATTGTCAGGATCAATTTGGCCCTGATTACCTCTAGGAGGGGCTTTGAGTCAGGCCCAGGGCAGGTGCTCTGCCAATTTTCTGACGGCATTTAGGACTGATCCTGCCCTGCAAATGCATTTTTTTTATATTGCAGGAAGGATCTTCTGTTGTCAATTAGGACACCCAAGTACATGTAGAAGTTGTCTTTGGGAATCTCGTTGCCGTTTAGAAACCACTCACCCTCGTTTTTGGTTTTGTTTCCTATAATCATTGTTTTAGACTTCTGTAAATTTACACAAGATGATTCATGGCAGAGTATGAATGTAAAATGTTTAACTGTCACTACAGGCCTATTATTGTAGGGCTCATAAGCAGAGCATCATCTGCATAGAACAAATTCCCCAGATGCTTTCCGCCTAGTTTGGGAGGATTGCCCAAAAGGTCGTTCAAAGTGGAAGCCAAGTCAGCCTGAAAAAAGTTGAAGACAAGGGGTACAAGTGGGCATCCTTGCTTACGACTAGCTGTGGTTAGAATATTTCTAGAGACAGTGCTCCCATCCCCTACCTTTATGTGGACCCACGTATTTGTATACAGGTCCATTATTGCCTTGAGAAGATATTGTGGGATCCCAGTGGCAACCAGTTTTGCCCATAAGAGTGCTCTCGAGACCCAGTCGAAGGTCACCATGAAGTCGACAAAGCAATCGTAAAAGAAGGAGTGGCTCGATTTTGTTTTCTCATTCATAAGGGAAAAGGCCATTAAGTTTGTGGTGGTGCCCATTCCTTTTCTGAATCCAGCCTGGTTTATTGGCATAATGTATCATCCGATACCGAGGTCTCAAGATCCTCGAGGAGATTGCCCCCACAATATTTTGCATCATTGTCTAACACCGATATTTGCATGTAATTTCCTGGGAGTGACGGTGTTAGAAATTGGATTACTGGTTGGCAGAGGGATGCACCCTGTCCTAGCAGGAACCCCAATCCTAGTAGGGGTAAGTTAGATACACACCATAAATTAACCTGTGCTCACCCTCTGGTAGTGTGGCACAGAACAGGCAGACTTAGCTTAGAAGACAATGCGTAAAGAATTTGCACAACACTTAAAACAATAAAACAGTGAAATCACCTCTAAAAAATAATCCACACCAGGTTAGAAAAATAGAGCTTAATGTAGTAAGCAAAACAACAAAAATCCAATCAGTAGAAGTCGAGATATGATTTTTTAAAGATTGTCTGCAAATGAGTGCATAAAAGCAAAAAGTGTCAACCGGGGCAATCTGATTGCAATAGACCAGGTGAAATTTGAAAAGTCAGGCCAACTGCAATGGAGTGAAGGTCAGATACAGGGACCAACCTTGTCCTGCTGAAACCAGTACCTTCATTCGGGGTTGTGTTGATGACAAGGATTGATGTGAGGAGCAGCGGTGTTGATACATTGTCGTTGCTCCTGGCACTGTAGATGATGAGTCAATTCTGAGCCACACACTCGGGGATGCGTCAATGTCAAGCCGCTTAGATGTTGTCGAGCCACCCACTTGGCTATGAGATGTCTCCTGCGGTGGCGATGCAGCAACATCAAAGGGAATGCGTCAGATCCGAACGGCGTAACAACAGTGATGTATGGATTCTGGTAGGAAACACCTAACAAACCTACTACCAAGGGCCCAGGACTGGGTTGGCACCACTTGGCAGGGCAGGACTCAAGGAGGACAGAGTCCAAAGGCCGGAGCAGGGTTGTTGGAAGTCTTTGATATTCCTGAGATTTCAGAACAGGAGGCAAGCCAGCAAGCCCTTGGAGTCACTTTGGTTCTGGGGATGGAGAGATGCAGGTCCATCTCTTCTCACTCCCAGGCAGGAGGGTAGCAGGCTGCAGGGTAGGCACAGCAGAGCAGGAGTCCAGCAAAGTCCATCAGAGTTCAGTAGAGTGACATTCCCTTCAGCAGCACAGCAGTCCTTCTTCCTGGCAGAATGACTTCAGGTAAACATGTGTACTGATTTGGTGGTTTCTGAGGTCAAGAACGTATACCCAGGTTTGCCCATGTAGTGGGGTGACATCAAAGAGAGGACTTTGAAGTGCTAAAGTCTCTGTCTTTCCTGCCCTGGGTCTAAAATCACTACAGAGGGGTATGCAGTTCTTTGTGTGGGGACAGGCATAACCCACACAGTGCAAGTGTAAGCTCCTCCCTCCCATCCTGCCCAGGATGACCCATCAAGATGTTAATTGCCTGTTAGGATGTGGATGGCCCATTAGACACACCTAAACTCCCTTTCTGTGTGTCAAGAGGAAATGCACACAGTTTGGCTGTCACCCACCCCAGATGTGTATTCAGAGATATGTAGAGCCATGGAATGGTTAAAGTAAGAAAATGCCTAAAAGTGGCATTTTCAGAATTGCAACTTGAAATCCAACTTTACGATAAGTTGTAATTTTAAATGGTGAGTCCAGAGACACCAGACTTCGAAATATCTATGTTTTCAAAATTGTAAATTGCAATTTTAAAATGTAATAAGGCAATCCCAATGTTAATCTATGGGAGAGATAGGCCTTGCAGAATGAAAAACGAAATAAAGAATATTTCACTACCTGAACATGTAAAACTAAAAAGTACATGTCCAACTTTTTAAATATATTGCACCTTGGGGCTGTTCAGTACCTACCGTGGGGGTGACTTATATGTATTAAAAAGGAAGGTTTGGGCCTGACAAGTAGGTTAACTTCCCAGATCAACATTGCACTTTAAAACTGCGCCCACAGGCTTTGCAATGGCAGGCCTGAGTCATGTTTAAAGGGCTACTGAAGTGGGTGGCACAATCAATAGTGTGGGCCCATCAGTAGCACTTAATTTACAGGCCCTCAGCACGGGTAGTGCACTTTATTAGGAACTTATAAGTAATTTAAATATGCCAATTGTGAATAAGCCAATGTTACCATGTTTTCAGCAGATAGCACATGCACTTTAGCACTGGTTCACAGTGGTAAAGTGCCCAGAGACCAAAAGCCAGCTAAAACAATTTCAGCAAAAAGTGGAGGGAGAAGGCAAAGAGCCTTGGGAGGACCCTGCAGAAAGGGCCTGGTCCAACAGATGGGTGTACGCCTTTAGAGATCAGATGTATGATGGACCCTCGCCCTGAGTCTGGGATCTGATCACTCATAAGCGCCCACAAAGGCAAGTCAGCTTTGAATAGCCCCTGTGGGAGGCCGCTGGGACCTGGAGCACTGTTAGCTTTACTTTTACTGATGATGCACTTTTGTCTTGATTTTGGGTGCAAGGTGGATGAAGTGCTACAGACAGGCCGATGGATGGGCTCAGATGTGATCCCGGGGTCCCACAACGGCTCCAATGGTTGAAGTTATGAGACTCAGTCATCTTCCGAGATGTCTGCATTGTTAGCTTCTACCTGTCCTTTCTCAAGGTTGTTTATAATGTTCCAGAATTCTTTGGAGTCATGACTTTTTCTGGCTGTAAGCAGTTTGAACCAAAGGATGGTTATTCTTGTGCTCCCAAATCTTGCTTTTGCATTGTCTTAAAAATACCCGAACTTTTGCTATGTTGTCTTCATTTGAACAGCTGTGGGCTAATAGTCATAGTTTCCTGTTTAACACCTTTTTTAGAGATCTTAGTGCTTGGGGTGACTGTGGACCTTGCCAGGCTACGAGTCAGTTGATGGGCATTGCAAGTTGCTGCTTTTTGCAGGTCAGTATAGTTGTTACTAGGGTCTCCCATGTGTTGATAGAGTTTTCAGAGTTGGCTGATGAAGAAGCTAAAGATGCTTTAAACACTGACTTAATTGGGTTTGCCACGGAGTCCTTCCAAAATAACCTCTTCAGATTCACTGTGTGAGGTGTGGTTCCAACGATCTGGGCTGCCTTATAGGTAGGAATGTCAAGTTTGATTTTAATACATTGTGGAAAATGATCACTTTTTGTGCTTTGGTCTATTTTGAATGAGTCGATGAGGGGAAACAGTGGTCTGTTCACCAGTGTGTAATCTAGAATCCATTTTTAGGACACAGTACAGTGTACAGTGTGTGGGGCGAGGTGGCTGGTCATCCTTCAGTAAGCCCTTAAGGGCTCTGAGGCTGTGGAATGCACAGAGATTTGTGAATAGTTTGCCGAGTTTATCTTTCTTTAAGTATTTTGGTTTTACTTGGAGGGATATCCCCCAGTGATAATCATATACGGTTAATATCTGGTCTGGCGTGGAGAAGACGTTCATTTTAAAGTCACCTGTGATCAGCTTTTTGCTTTCTCAATAGATTTATGTACACACTCATGCTTAGTGCCTTGATTTTTTTAGCCTTCTTGGTAAATCATGTACTTCCACATGAGTTGCACTGATATGAATTATTGTATTACTTTTAATGTTTATTGAATGTGATGGTTTTTAATACATATGCATGTGCTTAATAAACAAACAACATGTGCAGGATTGCAGAACAAACCCAGCATTTTTTCACGCACAACACATGCTAGGGAAAAACAAACAAAATTAGTGCGGTGGGGGAAGGAAGGGGTGTTGGACAGCAGTATTGTGATTTTTAGACCTAAAATTAGGGGAACACATGGAATCACTGAGTTATCGCACATTCCGACCGGAAGATCGTACACAGATGACAGCTGCCAGCACTTAACTCACAAAGCCATGTTATTGGCTGCACCGTGCCTGAGGGGCGTGGACAGTTGTCCCAATGGATCAGGAGTGACAGAGTTAAAGGGGGCTATAGGGAGCTGCACTGTACTTGTGTGCACCTGCTACTTGAGGCCAAATCTGGAGATACCACTGCACTTACACATGAGCTTCCAAATGCCTCTGATGATAACTAATGCCATTTGGTTCTTTTCTGTCTTAACACAACAGAAAGAAATATGGAATAAACAATTTGAAGAGAATGTGCTTGTGTATGCTCAAAAGAAGATGTATAGCAACCACACATTTTTCATGGAATTGTTGTAAAGTTTGGTAAAATATTTCCTGTGTGTATTGTGATTAAATCCAATAACACTAGAAAGGTTTATCCTAACAATCAAAAAACATCTCACACACACTCTTACACAGAAGTGTGGCTCAATGGTTAGAGTGGCAGACCCTGAAGCAGAGATCTGGCTCAAGACCAGGGTTCAAGTCCCGCTTCGGCAGGTCTTGGGCTCAATTCCCGCTTCGGCAGGTCTTGGGCTCAATTCCCCTTGACCAGATAATTCTCGCCTCGGTGCCTAATCTAATTCATGGGTCCCACTCTGCAACTCTGGGCAATAGCTTGCTTAATCTCCACAACAGCCCCAACAGTGCTTGGATGCCTGGCTTCACCCTGGGGGTGCTCAGGAGTGGGTGCCTCACAGGGAAAAGCCAGGAGGGGTTCCATAGCGGTATGAGTACAGCGCCTTGAGACCCTAACGGGTGAGTAGTGCGCTATACAAGTGCTAATTTACATCCAAAAATCTTAACAAATTATAGAAAGTATGGAAGGGCTGCTGGAACCTGTGAGAGCAATTGAGTGGGGATCTCACCAATAACTGAGCTCTGACAATGTTCTGTGGGTGGCCATCTTCAGCTAAAAAAGGGGCTTTGAAAAATCCTGATCCGGATTTGCAAAAAAAAGTACTGGACTACATTCACCCACAAATTCACGCAGGTCCGTCCTTCTGCTCCAACAAAAAAGAGCTAAACCAGCTACTACTTCACAGACAAACCTCGCTTGTCTCCCTTCTTGTAAATAGCACCAAACTTTTCCTAGACTGACCCAAAATAATCTGATGGACCATTCTCCAGGCTGGAAGATTTGGATTTTTAGAATTAGATTCTATATACTATTGGATGATCTTACATGTGATCTGACTCTTGATTATGTTCCCTGAGGCTAATCTATATACCAATGACGTGTAATTGAACGGACTAGTACTATACACGACCGACAAGCTCTGGGTGAATCATTTCACTTTCTGTATTGAGACATGTGTGTCCCTGAAAGGCTGCAAGTCTTCATATTATATTTACCGCCATATGTTTTGTATATGTTTATTTATGGGATCTGCATCTAAATTATTTCTCCTGGGTGTAAATAACGTAGATAGATGAAAACACTCTCTGATACTTTTGGGCTTTGTACATGCTCTCCAAAATAACTAAATAAATTAACAGGATAAAAAAGGTAGATCATACAACCTGAAATACTGATGTGATGTGATTGGCAAATAAATCGAGAATTGTTTTTTAACCCTGAAATACCCAACACTTTAAAAAAAGTAACTAAAATTGCATAGCGAAACAATCAATGAATCAGTAATCAGGTGACATTTCCTAATTGCGATTAGGAAATAGTGATCGCGAATGATATTTACTACTGATTCACAATTTGTGAATGTTCACAAAATCTGCATTTTGCATTCCCGAATTACCATCAAGGGCAATCAGGTAGGAACTAAATGCAAATTATAGAATCTGGTCCAGAATCCATATATTTGTTGCAATATGACAGCTCTGTATTGCAATTGTGAGGATAAATAAGATTTTTGGAGCACAATAGAGAAGAAGGATGAGACGGGAGAGGATACTTAAGAGTCCGAGTGATACTCTCAAAAACACTGAGAATGAAATATATGGAAACTACATGCTTAGCAGACCGTTATAATTCAGCTCATACACAAACTGGACCCTCACTGAAATAAACGCATAGAAGCCAGGAAATCCCATCCCATGCACAGTTACTATGGTCATTGCACCTCCCCGCTTCAAATAATCATTACACTATAGTAGCTGCAGGTTGTTGTATGGCTTTTGCCTTGGTCTGTGTACTTCATCATTTTCTGGATGCCAAGTTGAGTATTGTAAAACACATAGGGCCTGATTATGATTTCAGCGGGCGATTTACACCATCCGCCGAACTTGAGATTGGGAGGTTGCTGCCATAATGGCTACCTTCCTGCCGGGCCCATTCAGTTTCCACCCGCTGGCCTAGTGGGAAACAGCCTACAGCATTGTCTCTGGGTTGTAATCGAGCCAAATGCAATGCTGTAGGATGCAAGGTGCACCAGCACCCTCGCAATGTTCACTCTCTGCAAAACAGACAGTAAACATTGCGAGGGTGCTGGCCAGAGGGCCCCTGCAATGCCCATGCCAAGTGCATGGGCAGTGGAGGGACTCGCCTTGGGCCCCGTGCACCCATTCTCTGCCAGCCTTTTCATGGCAGTGCTACTGCAATGAAATGGCTGGTGGAGAACAAAGTCGTAATCCCCAGGGTAGCGCTGCTTCCACTGCTGCTCTGGCGGATAAGGACCACCACCTACCGTCAGACCTCCGCGATACCTGATCCTGGCAGAGCTGGTGGTCCCACCGCGGCCCAACTGTCAGGGTTGAAATATGGCGCTCGGACCACCACATTGGCGGCGGTTCAACCGCCATCCACGAATCTGGAGGTCTAGTGACCGCCAGACTCCTAATGAGGGGCATAGTCTTTCCTAACATAAGACAAGAATTGCAGGACAGCAAGGTTAACTTTTACAGATTAGCACATTTTCCTACAGTATTAGGTTGTGTAGACGTGCAACTGAATATCTGTACAGGAATCACAAGAATCCACACAGTGTAAATACACGGGAGGTCTGCAATTCAGGGTGTATCATAATAGATATAGTAGCTTTTAATCCAGATAGTATCAATGTTATGTTATGTTATGTTATGTTATGTTATGTTATGTTATGTTATGTTATGTTATGTTATGTTGTGTAGCAGAGCTCACTATCACACTGGAGGGTATCCTGACACATTCATTTTCAGGCACTATGGACTGAACAACTGCCTTGTGTGAGATGAGTTTGGCAATGGATGTTAATTGGGTAAGTCCAATTAAAATTGTTTAAAATATACAGTTGACATGGCATTATGAATACATTTAAGTTAAAACAATTTAGTGTTGTAGTGGCACTGCACAGGCTATCCATCCTTTGGATTCTCACACCATATCTAAATGCCTGAACCTCAAGTGAAAGGAGTTATAATACCGCACAGAGACAGTCATGCTCAGTTCTGTAGATTCAGATGTCTGCTGAAAGTTAGAACTTTACCCAAAAAGTGTGCCTTTTGAGATTTGGTGTACGTCCGTTCAGCCGTTTTCTAGCAATTAGCATTTAAAGAGGCTCTTGTGGTGGCCCCGTTCCCCTTGTATTGAAATTTCTGGCCCCGGGCCGAATTAGGCTCAGGGAGGTGGGGTGCGCATCCCTACCTTTATTAATTACTAGGCCCTGAGGAAGGCCTCCTTCCCCTTTTTAATAAAATACAGCCCTAAGTATGGGGTTCCCAGAGCCTAAGAAGGCTCGAGGATGTGAGCCATGCAGCCCCCATCCCCTTTATAATGTAATGCGGCCATAGGGGATTTGGTTCCTGGGACCTAATAATTCTCTGCGTGGGTCTCACCCCACGAGATTGAATTGACCCAAGTGAAAAAAGCTCCCTGGGCCAATCAGAACGCTCTATTTTTCAACTGGCGCTCCAGCGAGACCCTTGAGAGATTCTTGCGGGCTCAACCGTTCAATATATACAATTATTATTAATTTCCTTAAAAAATACTGAACAAATTTACACTAAATCAGAAAAAGGACAATCTGCTGACCAAGATCCAGCTTCCTGCTAAATTTGGTGTAATTTCATTTAGCAGTTTTTGCGGTAATGCTTCCTAAAAAGGTCTATGGAAAATGCATGGGGATTTCGTATTATGGGACCCCACTTTCCTCGACCCCCCACTTGACGGATCACCCCAAAAGTTTCCATACGCCAACTAGGCAAAAAGGAGCACTTTAAAAAAAGTTTTGTGAAGATTCATCAAATGGTTATTAGCAACACAAAAAATGCATTTTCTATGATATATATATATATATATATATATATGCACATAGCATATCTACTCTAAAATATATATTTTATATATATATATATATATATATATTCTAGCAATAATCATTACAGTGCAAGTCTTCTTCCCCCAGGGTTTGTCATAAGTGATAACCAACACCGAAATCCTTCCCTTTGGTAACAATTAATTTAACAAAATATCTATCTGCTTTATTACAGAGAAATAACAATCCACACTTAAATGCCTATTGACTTTAATATGTGCATGTTGCAATCAATATGACAGACCTACTATGTTTATTATAACTTTTCATAATAACAGATCAGACCTATGCAACAGGAAATATTGTTTTGAAGTGAACCAACAGGTCTCTAGCTGTCATCACTGGTTTGTCATCATAACTGGCTTAGACCTACAATGTTGCTTATATGTCTTCCCACATGGCAACCATCAACCATCACATGTTGCCATAACTACATTTCAAATATGTAGATAATGTAGTTTTCAAAAAAATATCTAAAATCCCTGTAAATAGTGACTAATAAGATTAACATAGTGCAGATCGTCTATACTGATCTTTTGTTTGAGTGCCTCACCAACAACAAAACCCTTGCATACAAATAACATTTGTGAGGTTCAGTCTAACAACCTGCCTTTAGCACAGTGTAAAAACAATTCATCCTTAAAAGCCTTTTTCCTTCTACACGTGTTTTTCACAATAAGAAAGTGACCCATGCTTGGTTTGTCATAGCTTTTCCTTATAAACAGATCACACCTAAGGAATCTGACATCCTTTCTCCTAGTGTAATTTACCAATAGCTTGCCACTGTATTCAACACAGAGCTACTAAGGTGCACATCAAATAAACAGTATAATGCACACAGTTGTAAAATTAAGATATGTACAGCATTACAGTTGGCAAAACAATATATATCCCCTTTGAATAGGCCTAGCAAGAATAATTACAGGGAATTTCTGCTCCCAGAGTTTGTCGGTGACAAACAACAAAACCCTTTCTTTCTATGGTAATCTGTGAGATTAGCTGTAATCAAATAACTTTCTACTGCCTCTTACATAATGTGACAACAATCCACTTTTAGAAGCCTATTGGATTTACCATATGCTTTCCGCAATAAATAAGCCAAACCTATTGCCTTTACAATAACGTAATAAACAGGCCAGAAATATGGCATCTGGCATAATTTTTGTGCTTAATTTTTCCATGTACATGAATCAAAGCTATTGTTGTTATTACTGACTTTTTCCCCCCAAAAAACAACTCAGGCCTACTGTAGTGGGGGTAAGCTTTCCTGCAAGACATTATAACTCTGCACTCTACTCATGCTAACTAGTGCTAAAGTGCCTCTGCTCTCTCCCTTAAACATAGTAAAATTGGTCTACACCTAATAAGCACATTTAATTTACTTATAAATCCCCAGTAAACAGTACTACTTGTCTCCAGGGCCTGTAAAGTAAATGCTACTAGTGGGAAGCAGCACTCGTTGTGTCACCCACTAAAGTGGCCCTGCAAGACAAGTCTCAGGCCTGCCACTGCAGCTTGTAGTGTAGTTTAAAACTGCCATTTCAACCTGTCAAAAAAATACTTTTGCCAGGCCTAATCCTTCCTTTTTAATACTTAGGGCCTCATTACGAGGCTGGGGGTCCTAGGACGAGTTATGTGGGCTGCCCTGCCTAAAGACTGCTGTCCCCAGCAGGATCACAGATCCTGACGGGGTGATGGCGGTCTTGGTTGTAGTCAGTCAGGTCAGTGCTGAACTCAGTGCCACCTGGCTGATTACAACCTTATTCTCTGCCAACCTTTTCATGGCGGGGAGCCCGCCATTACAAGGTTGGTGGAGAACAAGTGCTGGGCCCCGCGGGGCGGCGCCTGCACTGCCCATGGCATGGGCAGTACAGGGCCCCCCCTGCCCAGCACTGTCAGTATGCACACTGTCTGATTTGTAAACAGTGCACATTTTAAGGATGCTGGTCTGTCACATCCGTGCTACAGGATAGCACTTGGCTCCTTTAAAGGAGTCGAGTGCTATCTTGCAGCACTGTTCATGCCTGTCTGACCGGCGGCAACGCTCTATTGCAATGTTCCGCCGGTCAGACAAGAAGGAACATTGTAATACGGTGTGGGGGTGGGGTGTGCCACCTCCATGGCTGTGGCGTCCTCCCAGTGATTTTGGTGTACCTGTGGTGGTACCTCTAAGGTAGTCCCTACTAGCTCATAGGTCATGTGTACTTAAAATGTACTTGCTCTGGCAATGTAACATTTATACATTAATTTTTCACTGCTGAAAGTGTATCTCTCTTACAGACTAACACTAGGTTACCCTATTAAATTTAATACAAGATAACTTCAGTTTGGGAACAGATAGAGAAATACTTGTTCCACTCAATGAATTATAATTTAAATTATAATTTAAAATCATCTTTAACTATTCAGTCAGATTTTAAATTACTTGTCAGAAAATGCCACTTTTAGAAAGTAGGCTTTTTTCTGCCAATACCAAATGTGCCTTTCTGTCAGTGTCCAGAGACACATGACTATGAATGACTCTACTGTCCGGTGGTGCTTTGTGTATTCATGAGGACAAATAAGACCTTGGATGTAGGGCAGGATGTTCCTCTCCTCAGTAGGATGTCCTGAGGGGTTTGGCACTTAGCCTTTCTGAGCTTCAAAGGGTAGACGCAGGGTTTGCCCACCCCCTTGCTCACTTTTAAGGGCTTCCTGCCACTCCAAACTGCAGCCCACACGTAGGTCTGCCTGCCCTTTGTTACCCTAGACAGTTTGGAGCCAAACCCAGAAAATGTTAGACAAAGTGCTCATCCCCCACACACAGGCTGGAAAGTGGCACCTTCAGTACCCCTCATCAGAACACTTCTGGACCTGTGGAAGATTCAGAAGAATGACTACCCTGCTATCTGAAGAAGGAAGACTAAACCTGCTTGCTTTAAACCTAGACTCTGTAAAAGTGACTCCGGGGGTAAGTTGGCTGACCTCCTGTTTAAGCGATAGGGACACAACAAGCTTCCAGAGGTTTCCTTGTAACTGCCCAGCTGACTAACCTAAACCGCCAGAGTCCTGCTACTGGCCTCTGCTGGAGTGGATCAGGCTGGCATCAGCCTCAGGGTCAGAACAGGCTTCCAACAACATTTAAACCACTGTGAGTCCTGCCTTCACAAGTGGTGCCACCTCAGTCCTGGACCCTTGGTAGTGGGCCTAAAAGTGCTCTGTTAGCCCATCTGTGGATTGTGCAGAACTGACGTATCGCATCTCCTGCTGAACCAAAGCATCACCTTTGTTGCTTGACGCATCACCCTCAAAATCAACGCATTGCCTTGCATTGCCTCCGCTGTGTGGACTTCCCCAAAGCAAGGGCTTTGCATCCCTCACTGCATCCCACAAGAGCCGCCGTTGCACGATGCATCTCCATGCAAGGACGTCACCCTGCTCAACGTAGCCCATCAGAACTGCTGCGGTGGTGACGCATCAATAAGAAAGAACATCTCATCGCAGCTCACAGATCCCCACAGCTGGCGCTGTGTGACACATCTTCTCAGCAGAACCTCACACCACCTCTGCTGCATAATGTATCCTCAACACTGGACTCCACATCTCTTCCCAGGATTTAAGGTACTCTTGTTCAGTGGACCTAGGTGGACCTCTGTAGCCAGCTTGCACTGCACTGAGGTCTGCCTGTACTTATGCCTTTGTCCTGATCTGGTGTGATCAGGTCACAGAAGTTAGCGCTTTATGTTTTTTTTATGCTATATTCATGAAAATTCTAAAACGTGCATATCTCCAGTTCTACTGATTGGATTTTTGTTGTCTTGGTCTTGATTCATTTATTACAATGTAATCTATTTGTATATATTGTGTGGGAGTTTTCCTGTGTTATGTTTTCAATTTTTTAGTGTTTGAAGCGCTGCATAAATACTTTACACATTGCTTCTAAGTTAAGCCTGACTGCTCTGTGCAAAGTTACCAGAGAGATGAGCACAGGTTAACTTGGGGTTTGCTTGTGACTTTACCCTGACAAGGATTGTGGTTGCTGCTTGAGAAGGGTATCACCCTACTCAACCAATAACCCAATTTCTTTCACAACGCTAAAGCATAAATGCAAAATTTGGTTGACCCATTTCTCAATGGATATATATGGACCAAATTAGAGACAAAATGAGAGTGACTCAGGCATAACATGTGACTTGAAATTCCTAAGAGATTAGTATATTCTGCATCAGGAGAGATGGAAAGTGATACATGAGCTCGACTGGTTGTCAGGTGAGCTGCCAGACCCCCAGAGGGAGGGTGCATAACCATTTAAAATGCCCTTTAAAAATGCATCCATGGCGAGGGCAGGTCGGTAAACTGATCTGCTGCACCTGATCTTTTTAATTACTGTTGTTTGCATATGGGGATACTGTTGGAATATTTTAATTAGCACTTTTTGCTCTGCATCTCTAATAGATGGGTGCTGTTCAGGTGGCCATTTTTACTGAGGCACCTCAGAGCAGTTTATTGATCTGGTCTTTCTGGTGGGCTCTTCCCTCCTGCTCCCAATCCATGTCCCTTAAAAACACAGCCGTTGCGCGGTCGCATCACTGGTGTGCAGGTGGCAAGCCCATCTGCACCTGTCCAAATAGGAGCAGGGGTCAGAAGTGCTAGTCTTTTTGCCCCAGATATAGGGGGTCATTCTAACCCTGGCGGTCCGAGACCGCCAGGGCTAAAATGACGGAAGCACCGCCAACAGGCTGGCGGTGCTTCCCTGCCCATTCTGACTGTGGCGGTAAAGCCGCGGTCAGAAAAACGGGTCCGGCGGTTTCCCGCCGGATTTCCCCCGGCTGGGCGAATCCGCCATGGCGGCTCCGACCCCCTTACCGCCAGCCTGTTTCTGGCGGTTTACACCGCCAGGAAGAGGCTGGCGGTAACGGGTGTCTAGGGGCCCCTGGTTGCCCCTGCACTGCCCATGCCACTGGCATGGGCAGTGCAGGGGCCCCCTAACAGGGCCCCAGCCTGCTTTTCACTGTCAGACAGTGAAAAGCGCGACAGGTGCAACTGCACCCGTCGCACACCTGCAACACCGCCGGCTCCATTCGGAGCCGGCTTCAGTGTTGCAGGCCCCCTTCCCGCTGGGCCGGCGGGCGCTAACAATGTTAGCGCCCGCCGGCCCAGCGGGAAGGTCGGAATGGCACCAGCGGTCTTTTGACCGCTGTGCGGCCAAATGGCAGTTCCCGCCAGGCGGGCGGCAACCGCCGCCCGCCGGGGTCAGAATGACCCCCATAGTGATGTATTCAGCCATTCAGTTATGAGCTTTGCGCACTGTGAAACCGGAAGTGTCTATCATCTATTGCTCCTGAAACTTTCTCTTCTTGATGCCACTATTGTAATTTTAACAGGGCAACTAAGCCTGCAATCCTAGAATATGTGAAAAGAGATTCTACTCCCCCCTCTCAAAATTTCCATCAGTAGCTCTAGGGCTGCCCTCTGATGAAATCGGGACACTCTATGTATTGCTTTTTTAATTGTCGCTCCTTGGTTAAGAATCAGATGGTAGTTTTTATCTTCTTAATTGAACATTTGACGAATGCTGTCTTTTTAACAGAATCCTGGCTCAATGACCCTTCCACACCTTACATTATAGCCTCTCTACTTGCAGATTACTGCATGGTAAGACAGGACCATTTGGACAGAAAGAGTGGTGGGTTTGTGATTATCTTCAAGGCAGACTACCAGTGCCAAATGGACAAGATGCCACTTTCATACTGTGAGTCTATTATTTTCTCACTGTGCCTGACAAAGAATGTTACTTTCTCTGGCACTTTGATTGACTGCCCCACTGGTCTGATTCTTAAATGCTCTAATTTTAATGTTTTAAGTAATTTTAATATTCACTTTGATTGCGGACTTGTCTCCTCTCTCATGGCTGATTTTAAGTCACTGGATGTACATCTATTAAACAACCTACCCACTCATGTAGAAGGACATCTATTTGACCCGCTCTTCTCTAATTTGAGGAGGGTGTCGGTAGACACCCGATCCATTTAGTGTGGTTCAATTAGTTTGCGATACTGTTTTTGATCCCAACTACTACCATCTCTAATGATCAGCCTCATGGTTCTGCTACTTTGTCCAGACATTGGTCCAAATTTAACTCTACTATTTGTAGCTCATTCTAACAGGCAACCTTATCAGAACTGAGTCTGTTGGTGAAAACAGATTCCAGTGTCATAGCCAAATTGATTTGCTTGTTCTCTCTGTGCTTCCACATAAACCCAATTCTAATTACAGATCACTTCCTTCCACCCTTGGTTCAATGATTCCTGACTTGGCCTAAAAAAAAGTGTTTAAAGAGGGCCTGATGTAAAACCTATCATGAGGAGCATCAGACAAAGTGTAAGCTGGCCCCAAAGACATATCACAAAGAGTCTCGCTCTGCCCGGGCTTCCTTCTACTCTGATAAAATCACTTTGGTTCAGAATTGCCCCAAAACACTATTTCAAATTGTCAACTGTTTAACGGATCCTCATACTGTTTTTCCTTTGCAGATTCAATGTAATGATCTGGTTAGCTTCTTTGCAAAACAGTGGCTGATATCCAGGCCTCCCTCTCTACTCTATATGAGAGAAGTGATGCTATCTTTCACAACTCTTCTGCCTGCTTTTTGAGGACTTTTACCCCTATTGAATTCCCACTGTTTATCTCCTTACTCTATCCCGTTAGGTCTGGCTTCCACTAAGTCCCCCTTCCTCTTGTGTTTTTAGCAAATCGTGTCCCCAGCTTTTTTTGACTGTGATCTATCTTCTAAATTCCTTGCTACTGGGAGGTCTAGTTCCTAAAGCCTGGAAACACGCTATGGTATTTTCTTTATTGAAGAAGCCTAACCTCAATGCCCATCTCACGTTTGCCTTTATTTGCAAAAAGTTTGGAAAAGCATGTCAACAAACAATTGTACGCCTTTGTGGAAATAAATTATCTTTTTCACCTCTCGCAATCTGGATTCAGGTCCAGCTATAGCACTGAATCTACCTTGCTGTGAGTCACCGAACAGATTAGGCTATAATTCAGCACAGAAGGTATGGCTGCTCTGATTCTGATCCTAGCGAGGCTTTCAATACCGTTTCCCACCAGTTGCTTCTTCAAAGGTAGATCATATGGGCATTCAAAACCTGTCCCTGGCCTGGCTAAGGTCCTTTTTACAAGACTGGTTCTTCCAGGCCTTCTCTAAAGCACATACGTCTGATTCAAATCCTCTAGTGTGTCGCAGGGTTCAGCTTTGAGTGTGACCCTGTTTAATATCTAAGTACGACTCTAGGCTGATGTAGTGGAAGACTATGTTGTTTTCTTATGCAACTGACACCCAAATTATTGTCTCTCTTTTTCCCAATGATGATTGCAGCTCTGATATCCTTTACTCCTGCCTTACTAAGGTGGAGACCTGGATGAACAATAACTCGACCATGACTTTGGGGAACTCATTGTTGGCTTGACATTCCTGGGTTCCGTTCCTACCCATGCTCGAGCAGTCCAGAACTTGGGTTTCTGGCTAGATGATAAGCTTTTGATGGAATATCATGTCACCAAGGTAGCCTCCACCTGTTTCTGCGTCTTGTGGTGGTTAAGAAAAATTATCTTGCTTCTCGCTGTTTCTGCCCTAATCCTCTCTAGGCTTGACTATGGTAATATTTTCACATAAGGACTTCACTTAAGTGCCTACAAGTAGTTCAGAATATGGCTGAACAGCTGCTTTTTCATCTACCTAAACACTCGTCAGCCTATAACCTTCTTCAAGATCTTCATTGGCTTTTGTTATTGGCAAGTGAGGCCAATTTAAACCACTATGCTACATGTATAGAGCTTTGGTGAATTCTATCTCAGGTCATTGGTGGCACCTTACTGTCCTAGTTGGTCTCTCTGTTCAAGTAATTTCAATCTCACAATGATCCCTAGGTTTGGCAAGGCTTGACAAGGTGGTCAGTAATTGTTCTATCTGGTTCCCAAACTGCAGAACTCTCTTTCTGTCTCAATGGGATTGTGTAAGTCTCTTGGTAAATGTAGGAAACTCCTGAAGACTTGGCTTTTCTAACGTTTCTATGTACAGGCTTCTGTTTGCCTAGTGCTGGGAAACCCTATCAGGTAGCCATGTACTTTACAAAATGAAATATAATAAGAATAATAACCTCTTCAGACACATTTTCAGGTTCCCACAAGCGACCTTGTTAAGCCCTTCTCTAGATGTGCCAGCTAGAACCAGGTGAAGCGTAGACAAAAGACATTACATGTCAAGAAGGCACAGTTAGAGATAACGCTTTGCGTCCTGTATGGCTACTGTTATCATTAGCATCTACATAAGCATTGGCAAATCCCTTCTTTTTTATAGCCGGGCGTGCATGTGGTGCATGTCTCTCCCCTCATCCTTTCAGGGATGCCCCCATGTTGACCAAGAACCACACTGCATCGGGACAGTCGCTCTCAGCCCCCTGGGATGTATCGTAAAGACATTGCAAGTGCAGCACCACTTTTTGTCTCTGTCAAACCTCTAATAAGGGCAGACATTTGGCTATATATTGCAGATGCCTTTGAGTAGGGTGAGGGACAGTAACTGACACTGTGCCAGTGGCTGATTCCATGCCTTCTCTCTGTCCAAACCACACAAACAAATAGATGAATCATTCTAGTACTGGTAGTAGATCAAAGGAAGGAGCAAGGGACATGGGCGCAAGCAATATGGACACCAGTGCCTGATCGTGGATACAAAGATCTTGAGGGGTGGGTCAGGCAGTTAGATCATACGCCCCCCTGCCGAGCCTCTATTGAGCTCTGTAAAGCCCATTCCCTGAGGCCTAATACTAAATTGAGGCGATGGGGCCATGCGCAACCCCCCTCTCTGAGGCACTAATGGGCAGATTTGAAAAAACAAAAATGGGAAGGGGGTGTGAGGCCCTCCTCACCAAGCCTCTGACCACATCCACTGGGGCCAAAAACCTACAAAAAGGGGGTGGCTAGCGCACACCCCTCCATGAGCTAGTACTCATCCTGGGGACCTCAGCCCCTTGGGTGTGACACTACATAGCATCCTCGGGAACCCCACCCCAGAACACTCAATTTTGCTCTCACCAGGTGAGAACAGTAAAAAAAAAGTGCTGCTCCCGCCCTGGCAGTAGCAAAGGAAAGGTGCTGGCTTCTGCCAGCACCCTGTATGAAGTTTGCTCTGGAGCCATCTGTGGCTATGGAGGCACTGGAGTCCCCCGTGTAGCCCTCCATAGTGTTTTGTGGGTGCCCCCGGTGGGCACCAGGGCACTCAACTGAGGACATAGGGGGTTGGGTCACTAGGACCGTAAAGGCTCAAAGAGGGGGTGGGACTCAGCACCTTCTTCTTAATAAAAAAAATTCAGCATTGGGGTATGGTTTCTCTCGGGCCTGCAAATGCTCCAGGAGGAGGGCCGCATGCCTCTCCCCTTAGTATAAAATACAGCCCCAGGGTAACAGGCCCCGGGGCCTGCCAGGTTTTTGAGTTCGCAGGCCCCTTAACTTTATGTAAAATAAAATAAGATTGTCCCGAGTGGACACAGGGACATCCAAAATAAAGTTTTTTAAAAAGTGAGAAATAAATGAGTGGCAGAAGCAGCTCAATTATTATTTGCTGCTCCATAATCCTCTAGGGTATTTTAATATACAATGTTTGTATGCCTGTGGTGCCACTAGACTAAGGAGGGGAGACATCAAGCATTTATGTACTGCTGTGGGGCACAGGAGGAAGTGAAGCAGCCCCACAGCAACATAAAAAAACTGTAAGTCGCCTGGGTGAACAAATCTATGACCCCAGAAGAACTTACCATATTTTTTAAAGAGCACTCCTAGCTAGAGCTCTATGCTCTTCAGTTAATGTGCAAGGCTGTCTTGTGGTTGTTTTTATGATTGCATTTTGTGGGCTAAAAACTATTAAAAGAAAGACTCAGAGATTTTTAAAAAACATATCTGAGCCTTTCTTTTAACATTTTTCAGACCACAAAAAGGAATCATAAAGTTCAATTTAAAAGACAGACATGTTGATTTATTTTTTAGTAAAACTTTATTAAGGAGTTTTTACTTATGAGCGCTATTATTTAACATTACATTGTGCAAATTACTCACATATATGTTTGATAAAAAATATTGGTTATTTTTGGAGAAAGATGATGGATCTACTTTATAAATATATATATTGATCTGCTCACTCCTTGAGAAAGCCAATAGGCTCACTTTTATTATTTGGACTCTTTGACATAGTAAGTATGCCTAAGTGTGGCCAGGAACTGTTAGACCAAGTGCATGCTATGCATGCAAGAAGGCTGTGCATAGTATGGGGGTGGCTGTCCACGGGGAGATGTGGCCAAATCCACCCAGTGCACGGCCAAAGACTGTGCGCAACCTGGGGTTGGCTGCCCGCGGAGGATGGACACAGGTGCTAGCTTGCATGCTAGGGGTTGGTCGCAGCTGTGGGTTTCAGATGAACAATGATCTACCTAAGCAAAATTGCAGTTTGTCCATTTAGGAGAAGCTTGACAACTAATAATTTGTTTCAGTGTTTTATTTTCTTAGCCCAGACACATGTTTGGGTCCTCGTGAGCTCTTTAATGGAACACAACAGGTATGAGTGCCAAACTTGTTTGCACCATAACACCTAAATGCTAGTGTTAATCAAATAGCATGTTACTGTAACCGACATCCCCCTCCAATGTGGAGCCATTGACCCTGGGAAACATTGCATGGAACAGTAATCTCCATGTTGCCACACTTAAGAGAGAATTGGCACTCACTAATAGCCTTCAACTGTGGGTCTCAGGTGAAACACAACTTCGCAGCCATCCAAATGCTTTCTGATCAATGTGGTACATCTATGGAAAATTGCAGTTGTTCCAGTCAGGAAAGGTTTAATAACTATTAATTTCTTTCAATGTTTAATTTTTGTATAGTAGAGCACATCAGTACCAAGTGCCAAACTTGCAGCATAAACCTTGAGGTAACACACTTTTTGAGGACCAGTTAAGAAGCATCCAGTCTTTACATGGTATGCTGCAAACAATCTTGGCACTCAAGCTCTGCTGTGCTCTACTGAAGAGGTTTCGAAGAGTTTATATATATATATATATATGTATATATATATATATATATATATACACATATATACTCCGACTGGGGTTTGGTGAACTCTTTAACCATGGCGAAGAGCTCTTTGATATTGTGTGCGGTAGTGTTGATACGGTCCTGCAGGGCAGCTTTCCTAGTGCATCTGATGAGGTGGTGGTGAGATTTAATGGAGGATTTGAAGGCTGTGAGGCCCTCCGGGGACTTTCTGTTCCTCTATCTTTTTTCTAGATGTCCTTAGGTGCACCTGGAGTCCTGGAGTGCGGGAAAAACCAACTTCTTGAGGTTGTGTTCACCCGAGGTCATTTGGAGTGGCGCTAGGGTGCTGGCGCATTCAGAGATCCTTTAGTGGAAGTTCCATGCTGAGATGTTTGCATCTGTGGTGGGGGATGGTGACTTTCTGAGGGTGTTCTGGTTCTATTTCCCATGTGGGGAATGGAGGATGCGGAGGTGGACAGTAGGTGTAGTGATGGAGAAATGAGTGCAGTGGTGGTCGGTCCAGTGTAGCATGAAGGTGTTGTCAAAGTTGATGTTGTTGCTGGACTAAAAAATGGGGTTGAGTGTGTGTCCGGCGATGTGTGTTGGCGAGGTGACCAGTCGGCTGAGGCAAAGGAAAGCGGTGTTGCGGTCATTGCAGTTGTTGATGTGATCGTTAAGGTCATCGAGGAAAAAGTAGTTTGTGGAGGGGCGTGTGTGGGGAGCTATTATGTCGACGATGGAGTCGCTGAAGACTAGGCAGGGGCCGGGTAGCCTGTAGATAAGGGTGCTGTAGAAGTTGGAATTTGGGTTGACGTGGATCTGGAAATGGAGGTGCTCCATGAGGGGGAGTGTTCTTCTGCGTTGGTTGTCAGACGTAGGGTGTATTTGTGTACGATGGTCAGACCACCTCCTGGCTGAGAGGATCGGTCTTTGTTAAGCACTTTGTAGTTACAGGGGATGGCAGTGATGATGTCGGGAGTTGACGCTGGGTTTGTCCATGTTTCGGTGAGAAAGGTGATGTCCGGGTGGATGGAGTCTAACAGGTTCCAGAGTTCTAAGGCGTGTTTGTGGAGGGAGCATATGTTGAGGAGGTTGCAGTTGAGGCAGTCAGGGTGGGTGTTCTATGGTCCTGTGGCAGGGGGGTCCGGCATTCAGTGGAGGGTGAAGATGTAGTGGCAGCTAAAACAGGAGAAAGATCCATGGGTGTCTTTGGGTGATGCATGATGGCAGACGATGGAGCATCCAGTGTTCAGCACGTGGAGGGTCTTAGCATTGTAACGATGGCTGGTCGGAGGACCAGGGGTCGTGCCGCTGGGTGTGGTCCAGGTGCTGACAGGCTTGCCTTTGGTACGGCCACCATTAAGAAGGGGAGGGAGGTGGGAGGGTTCGGTCAGCTGGGAGGCGGGAGGCCTGGAAAGCACTTCGCAGAGTGGTGGGGCAGCAGGGATCAGAGCACGCCAAAGAGAATTTGAAAAGTGAAAAAAGGCACAAAAAGTGAAAAAAGAGAGAAAGAGACAGGAAAAGGACAAAAAGACACACACAACAGGCACAGATGACCACTAGGCCACCAGGGATGAGACACAGGTGGGTGCCTGTGGGTGGAGGTTTGCCTCAAACTGAGAGTCAAGCAGGCTCTCAGTTCAATCAGCAGCAGCAGCAGTGACAGCAGCAACATGTGAAGCTGCGCAGAGGGGAGCGAGCAGACACTGACCAGGAGGTCAGATGAGTTGCCCTCTCACTGCACAGCGGGCGCCATTAAGAAGGGGAGGAAAATGGGAAGGTCCCATCAGCTGGGAGGTGGGAGGGCGGGATAGCATTTTGCAGGGAGGCGGCGGGGCCACAGGGGCAGCAGCAGCAAGGGAGCAGAGTGCACCAAAGAGAAAGGGAAAAGTGAAAAAATGCACAAAAAGTGAAAAAGGAGAGAAAGAGACAGGAAAGGGGCAAAGAGGCACACACCACAGGCACAGATGGTCTCTAGGCCACCAGGGATGAGGCACAACTGGGTGCCTGCGGGTGGAGATGGAACTTGAACTGAGAGTTGGACAGGCTCTCAGTTTCGATCAGCAGCAGTGACAGCAGCAACAGGTGGAGTTGCACAGAAGGGAGCGAGCAGACGCTGACCAGGGGGTCAGATGAGTCACCCTCTCACTGTGCAGTGGCCACCATTAAGAAGGGGAGGGAGGTGGGAGGGTCAGGTCAGCTTGGAGGTGGGATGGTGGGAAAAAGCTTTACAGGCAGGGTGGCAGGGCTGCAGGGGCCGCAGTGGCAGGGAGTGGAACGTGCCAAAGAGAAAGGGAAAAGTGCAAAAAGGTGCAGAGGCTCTCAGTTCAATCAGCAGCAGTGACAGCAGCAACAGGTGGAGCTGCTCAGGAGGTCAGATGACATTATTTAACGTAAATCGAGGGGAAGTGGACCCTGGTCTCAGAAATGCACTTCTCCTTCATCTGCAATGGCTAATTCTTTAGATAGTGTCTGATAACTTGTTTCTTCGAAAAATGGTATCTTACTGTGGTTGTAAATGTTGTAGATGTCCTTGAAAGAAGTATTTTGTGCACTTTATAACTTCCAGTTAAAATATATTTGAAGTTGCTGGCTTCCTACAATGAAGCACTGCATATCCTGTGCAAGATGCTGGGCTTCTTTAACTTAAACTTGTCATTTTGCAATAACAATTTGACAAGTTAGTATAGTTCATTCTGTATATATTTCCAGAGTCGGTGTCCAAATAGTGATCAACTTTGAGAGGTTCTCCTTCTAGACTGGTAAATTGAACTCCCACCTTCACCAAGATCATGACTACCAAAAGTATCCCAGAAGATACTTCAGAGGAACACTGTGTCATCACTCCAATCAATCAATCAATCAGTTTTTATAAAGCGCAGCTATTCACCCATGATGGTCTTATGCCGCTGGTGGAGGGACTAGGCCTCGTATGAAGAGCCATGTCTTGAGCTTTTTTCAGAAGATGGTGAGTGATGGGCTTTGTCTGAGGTGCGTGGGTAGGTTGTTCCAGCTCTTGGCTGCGAGGTAGGTGAAAGATCTTCCTCCGGGTTTTTTTTTCCGGTTGCGTGGAATGGCGGCTAGTGCCTGCTGGGCAGATCAGAGGGGTCTGGTGGGGTTATGGAAAGAGATGCAATGATTCAGGTAGGCCGGTCCGATGTTGGGAAGGGCCTTGTAGGTGTGGGTGAGTAGTCTGAAGTTGATTCGCTTCTCCACTGGGAGCCAATGGAGGAGTCTCAGGTGGTGGGAGATGTGTTCTTGTCTGGGGAGGTTCAGGACGAGTCTGGCGGCGATATTTTGGATGAGTTATAGTTTCCTGATGTTCTTTGTCATGGTGCCGTCGTAGAGTGTGTTGCTGTAGTCGAGCTGGCTTGTGACTAGGGCGTGGGTGACTATCTTGCGGCAATCGTCCTGGATCCATTCGAAGATTTTGCAGAGTTGGCGGAGGGTGTGCCTCCCTATCTGCATTGACAGATTTTCCACAAAGGATGAACTGGCTTTTGGTATTCAGAGGTGCTTGGTAACTTCTGTACAGGGATTCATATGATACAGGGATATTTATGACCATAGATGCTTAATTAACCTGTGCCCAAAACTTGGGGATAGGGCAATATCACCCAATATCTACCTTTTAAACCATGACTATGACTCACTTTTTATCAGATCACTTATTGGGTACACAAACCATTATAGTTCTTTTCCCTAAATACCATACCAAACTCACCTCTAGCCATCTTCACCATGCTGCTTGAATCATTTATATCAGTGGTTCCCAACCTTTTGACTTCTGCGGTCCCCCACTTTATCATTAATGGAACCCGGGGACCCCCACTGCATCATTTTTGGAATCCAGGGACCCCCCACTGAGTAATTACTAAAAGCTGGGGACCAAATATGTTAATATTATTTAATTTCCTTAACAGTCGTGGACCCCCTGAGGAGGCTTCGCAGACCCCCGGGGTCCCCGGACCACAGGTTGGGAACCACTGATTTGTATCATCATGTACCAGAGCTGCTAGATTAGCACCTCCCCATCTTACTCATCTTTCAAAAGTCCCTAAGCAATACCTTGCCAATTTGCAAACGAGGGCTCCTCCCTTACCTATTTCCACCATGTGCCAAAACATCAATTTAGCAACGACCCTGCTACATAACATGAAACTCAGAAATCCACAAACCTCACAACAACAACACATTTCAGATTGGCTGTCTGCCAAAAGCAGCGCACAATAGAAATTAGTCACATTGGTATTAAAAGACATTCACAGTGCTGTCACCTCTATGTCTGGCAGATGGTCGTAACCTGTACCACGCTAAGTCCAATACAACCTGACAACCCTTGCTTCCTTACTGTACCTAGTCCTGCATGTGTTTACTCTGAATTTAGACCTTTTGAGCTACTTTGTCCTTCTCTTTGGAATGCTTTCTCCTACTTAACTCAGAGCCACCCTTTCTAGGTTTGGTATAAACCACCACCTTTTGATTTTACTAAACTTACAGACATTTTTACTTATATGTGCTTTCAGCCCTAGCCAAGACTTTATGATTTTACTAAAATTGCATACATCACATACTTTATATGGGCTTTCAGCCATCTCTCTCCATCGATTGGTTTGTTGTTTTGTATTGTACATATTATTTTGGCCCACTACATCATACAGTATAGAGCAATGGGCCAGCACACGTCCTCCATTGGACTCCCCCTCACTGTGAATGATGGTATTTTGCTTGTACAATGTGCATACCATGCCAGAAAATAGCATCATTCAGTGCCAGAGTCTCTCTTCACTGTTTGAGTCAGCGCTTCTTGATGAAAATGAGTGAGTGATCTGCTCACATGCACTGTTAGTGACTTACATTAAAAAAACAGTGCACGTCACTATTCTGTGTACACAGTGACAATCGGGATAGAGGTAACACTGAACAAGCATTTTAAATGCAAGGGGTCTCACATTTGCTCGAGTTAGAGCTATTAGCGTTGTAAACTCCATACTGGACTTTTCTTGCCACACAAATTAAAAGAAAAACAAACGCAGTGCGATCGCACTATGTAAAATGCAGCTCGATCGAGCTGAAATTTAAAATGGAAAAACCGAGCACGATTGGGCTATGTAAACCCCTGCGTGATCGCACTGCGTGGAAAATAAACACATAAAGTAGTTCGGAAACCATGCTGAAAACATCAAGCCTTGTATGTTTTCAGTAGTTTACCGGTGCTGTGTAGTGAAACACCGGAAAGGGCATGACGTATGCATGCCTTTCACAAATGAACGCAAGCGGATTTGAAAAGGCAAGCCTATGAACCAATGAAAGTGACTGACGTGACATGGGCGTGGTTGGAAGCCCAAAGAGAGATTACTACAGGGGACGGAGCGCTTTGCACTCGCCCATAAAAGGAAACGTTGTGCTGGCTCTGTCCTGTCCAGGCTTAGCTATCGGCTCTTGCTCTATCACCCTCAGACTTTGTCTTGATGTCTGCTCAGTTTTCTTTTTCTGTTTAATTTTCCATTATTTATTCTCATCTATTCCTGCCTAGCACTGACTCACAGGCACCAGTAAGCTTCCACACATTTACTTTCTGCATCACCTTCGTTCAACACTTTAAAAAACATTTCTTCTGTGGTCAATCAGGGAACTGGAATGGGCTGTTCTGCCCCGCGGATGCAAGTTTGCGTGGTGGTCATCTTAGAATAGGGTCATCTTAATCCTCGAGTGGCTTAAAAACGTTTCGTTAAGTCCTCCTATGTCTGTTACACCATTATGTTATTTTATATATATTTAATTTTATTAATTTGACTTATAATTCCACTACTCTAGACTTATGCATGAAAACCAGGTCTAGCATTATGCCGCAAAATAAGGTCATAATTGAATCTTCCCAACACTACCAGAGAGACGGTTTAGAAACTGATTAATCTATTTATACAATGAAAATCTCACGTGGAACTAATTAGAGAGGGAATTGTCCACATTTTTCACAATCAACGTCACTTTTTCATACAATTCATGAGAACTATAAGAGCCTTCATAGGGGCGCTTCTCAGAGCTGCACCTTTTATCAAAAAAGGAAAAAAATGCTCCAGACTGACACCTAGGGAATGATTTCTCCTGCAAGAAACTTGCTGAACTGAAATGCAATTTATTGTGTAAAATAAATTGGCCCAATTTATTTCTCTACATCTCCCACTATGATGTTGGTATTGCATATTCTATTCCCATATTGTGGGGCCCAGGAGGTTAACTGCTACTAGTGGTTGTTATAAATAAATTGTGCAGTAGGCTTAGAATCTTGAATAGTTTTACTGCCAACGGTTTGTTGTCAGTAGGCATGTATACTTAAAATATCTCCTTTTTTAGTTGTAATGTGCCCTACTTGAAAATGTGATTCTTAGTGATGGAGATGAACTGTACTATTGGATTCGAATCACTGTAACCTGAAGATAGATTAAACACAGAAGGCTGACCACCAATATACAAAGAATAAGGAATGGAAAGAAAGCATTCCCCCTATTCTGTGTTGATTGAGCCAGCAGTTATTTGCTTATATTGAGCATCTCTGAAAACTATTTGTCTACCTTAAGTGATCTACCGCGTGGCATACTCCACTTTGTGTTACTTGGTAAGTGTGACATTAGCCAAGACCTTTTGCTTTTACTAAAGTTATACGTATGATATACTTATAGGAACTTTCAGCCAGCCTTCTTAATCAATCGGTCTGTTATTATGCCATTCACATTCACAGTTCACGATTCACAGTCGGTCAACCCACTTCAGCCACTGCCTAACTTCACTTTGAGTGAGGGAATTCTGCCCTTTCCAAAAGGAACATCTGTACACACATGGGTTCTCTTAAATGTTAGGGACTAAAATGGCAATGCATGCTTTTTGAGACCAAAAACCTTTTCCTGCTTTTAGCCATTTTTATTTGTTTGATCGGGGCCTGCCAGCTTCCACAACAATAAAGTTTTCAAAAACCATTTAAAAAAAACACATTGACATAGGTAAAAGGCTTGCATCTATGTCAGACCAGTTGGCATCACTGTTGCTTGTTTTTTGTACAGTGTTATAGTGGTCACCTGACCCAGGGGCATTAGAGTGATTTACGTGAGCCCTAGAACATGTTACCCATTTTTTAATGTACAGGAAGAGAAGATGGCAGCAGAATTTGAACCTGGCTCCCAAGCTCCAAAGTCAACAGCTGTACCCACAAACCCACTTCTCTTCCCGTGGCACCAGAGGGATCCTTAAATTCCACATACTGAATATGAGAAGGCCATTTCAATACTCCCAACTCCACATCATCCAACACCCGAAGAAATGTAATTATGTTTATAATAACTATAATTAAGTCGTGAGTGAGTGTTCAAACTTCTCAATTGGGTGTGATCATGTGGGCACTTCACTACTCACACAACCGTACCCCGCTTTAGACTTTTTATAAAGCTCATCTAACTGAAAATGTTCCGATGTGCTCTTTGATGCTATGCACAAGAGCCAGGATGTGCACCTCCATCCTCCCGACCCCCTTCCTCCAACACTCAGACCAGTCTGTTGTTTCTGGTTAAATAAGTGAAAGCAGGACACCACAACAAATACATTGTACAATGAAGTCCAAAGCTAATACAGAAAGCTACTCAGCGAATGGGTGATACTTGCAACCCACTTTTAAAGCATGGAAAGAAAATGGCATTCTGCAAATCCCACTTAATAAACAGATTTTAAAAATGCTCTCTTTGCAGTTCCGTGATATCAGAATTTTGAATCCCTGTTAAGTGTCCATCATATACGTCTATTATTGTACTGCTTTTGATTCCATGACCAAGTCCTGGCACCTGCATTACCGACTTATGAACATTTTGAGAAATGATACAGCTGTACAAACATCATGCGGTGTGAATGAAGCAAGTGTGTGGTTTTTCATAAGTGCAGTCTTGTGTTACATGCAGCACTGGGAAGTAGCTTCTCTATCAAGCAAGCAGAGACGCGTGGGGACGGCTGTGCAAAAGCTAGGCATATATACATGTTGCAAATAGATTTTTATCTCCAGAAGGGAATAAGCCTTTTTTTAATTAATGAAAAAGTCTAGAATACTTAAAAATAGAAGCACCGTCTGCTGTAGTAAAGCACATGTTGAGGATATAAGTCATCATTAATCATACTTTCATATCCTAAGCCTTTTTTATTTTAAAGTCAAGGAGCTGTGCCAACAGAAACTTTTCCAACCATTTTCAAAGTCATCGCCCACAAGGCGCTTTAATCAGAAGAAATAGTGGGCTTGACATTTAACATCGACAGTGTCGGTTGTGAAAAATGCAGCTTGTTGTAGTCAGTGGTGTAACAAAGATCCCCTCAGCCATTGCGGTGCGGGGGGCCCCGAGCTCCAGGGGCCCCCCTCAGCACAGAACCCGGGCCTGAGAGCTCCTAAATAAGGACGGTGGAAGGTCCCTCCATGTACTTTGCAGGGGGCCCTCTCAAGTTTTGTTATGCCACTGGTTGTAGTGTTGTTCTCCCTTTAAAAAAACAGAGTCAATTCTCTGTTCTTCTTGACAGACCCCATAATGGCATCTCATAGCTGACAAATTAGGTCCTGAGGGCTGTACAATTGTCACTGTATGCTAGGTACAAATTGCACACTTGATAAATACCAATTGCTCAGCCTTCTATATTTACTGGGTTCAAAATGTGTGACTCATTCTTTTTTTACATGAGTATATCATGTAAGCAGTCCCTGTTATTTGCTTCTTCAGGTTGGCAGACAGCCCATGTGACCAACTTTGTGCCATATTTGACCTAATGACAATCGCCAACTTTTAGGATGCTCAATTTATGCCACAATTCTCACAACATTTTGGCTACAAACAAAAGTTTGCTCCTGAAAAAAGATTATCACCAGACTCGGAATCTCTGGCCAAATGTACTGATGTATTTTCTTATCTCAAACTCTGTCATTCAGTAAATCGCAGGGTTTACCACAGGAATTGTGATTTCCACATGTACTAAAAAGATTTATAGTTACCAAATCTCATTTGGAAGAGGTGTGTTTAGGGCGTTCCTTCCAAATAGTGATTCCTTATTATTATATGTATTAATGTTTTGTGACGAAATGCAATCGCAAAACGTTGCTATTTTAACAACACCTCAAAGGCAGTGGTAATCCATTTGCAAATGGGAAGGTGAGGCCAGGGGACCCATTTTCCTTTCTGGATGGTCCAGATATCGTTTTTAAGAGTAGGCAGTGGTCCATTGGATCACTGCCTACTCTTGAAAATAATCCTAGAAAATAGTTTTATAAACTTTTCCCCTTTGTTTTATAAACACTTCACGTTTTCGTTTAAAGAAAATGGGCTGCATTAAAAAAAATGATTGTCTGCCTACCCAGCAGGTCACCGTACCTGTGATGGCAGCGACTTGTAGTGGGTCGCAATTTATGAACTACAACATTAATATTAATGAGCTAGGTTGAATTGCTATCCACTGCAATTTAAAAAAAATTGTGAACTGGCCTATTAGTACATAGATCGCCTCACAAAACACTTTTAGATTTGATAAAAGTCAGTATGCAAATTGCGGCCATTTCTCCCAAATTCAATGTACGTAAATCTGTCCCATTGTCCTGTATAGGATTTTTTTCGGCAAGCTAGTTGAGCCCAGGGTCACCAGGTTGAGCCAGAGAATGTTGTATGCAAATGTACTGATCCATCTGACCAATCCTGTTGCGCATTAATCTTTGAATAATAATAATAATGCTAACAATAATAATGATAACTTATATTTAGTTTTATAATTATTATTAGCGTTGTTATAATAATTATCATTATTATTATTATTATTTCAATAACCACAATAATATAATAATAAAAAGAATAACAGCAACAACAAAATAATAATAATCACTATTATTACTACTATTGTTACCATTATTATCATCATCATCATTATGATTCTTATGAATATTATTATTATAACACATGGGATTCTGTAATCCTTGTAAAAATGAATGTCTCTAATTTTGTAATCAGTGACTAGGGATGCACTCAGTCCCTGATTATAAAGAAAAGACGTCAGAACTCCGCTAAGTTACTGCAGTTGAGTTCTCGACTGTTTCAGGCATATTGACAAACTTATTAGCCCTTTCTATTTTGATTGACAGGGCGATTCTATCAGGCTTAGCGCTGCATTGCTGTTTTGTTGACTTCAAGGCAGCGTTTGACTGTATCCCTAGGAGTGCTTTGTGGGCCAAACTACAAAACTGGGGTATTCCTCCAGTTCTCCTGGGTGCCATTATGGAACTACATACAGATAGTTGGGTCCATATTAAACTTGGCGATGGGTGCTCTCTCTCCAGAAAAATGTTCACTAGTCGTGGTGTGAAACAGGTTTGCGTGCCTGCGCCCCTACTTTTCAATCTGTTCATTGCAGATTTCTCATCGTCTGGTGACACTGTTAACGCTCATTCCCCTCAGATATGTGGTCTTAGGTTTAGCCATTTGTTTTACCCTGATGATCTTGCAATGTTCAGTTATACTAAGATTGGCCTTCGACGGCTGCTTAACCAGCTTGCATCCCATACTCCCATGAATCAATTAGAAGTTAATTTGCTTAAAACTAAAGTGGTCTCCTTCGGAAGAAAAAAACATTTGGGATCCAGTTGGTATTACAAGAGTAGTAAACTCGTTTCAGACCAGTCTTACAAATATTTAGGGGCGCACTTCGACTTTAGGGGCAGCTTTGTTAAGCATAAGAAGGAGATTGAACTCAAAGCTGTGGCATTGCAGGTAGCCTTTTCTAAACTATTCAAAGTTTTAAAGGGGCTGAACTTTCCTCTCCTAATGGAAGTTATGAGAGCAAAGATTATCCCCTCCTTGTCCTATGGTAAGGAAATTGTGTTGGGCAAGGGCTCTTGCTTATTAAACAGGCTGGTAAATAAGATCTACTTCCATGTACTGCATCTCGCTTCACCCGCGCAGGTACGGTTGGAATTTGGGCTTCTGGATCAGCTGGCAGTTGGTGCCGGCGCTTTTCTGAAGCTCTATCATAAGCTGCGTCGGAACAAGGAAGGTTGCCTGGAGGCAGTTTTGTGGCATGAAATCAGTGCGTCAAAAACGAAGGGATGTCACTCCCATTTTTTGGTTGAATGTAAACGGCGACTGGAAGCCGATGACCTTTAGGCAAGCAACCCCCCAGTCCCTGTTTAAACTAGGTGTTTAAAAGATCATACTACTACACTAGTACCTTTTGGATCACTCCCTCCTTGCTAAACGCAAGCATGCCTGGTCAGTAATTAATTCCTTTAAGCCAGGCACTTCATCTAGCTACTTCTCCTGTTCCAATGGGTTTCGTTTGAAAGAGGCCTTTATGGCTTTAAGGATGGGTGATTGGGGTTTCTTGAAACATATACCCCTATGGCGGTTAACTCCTGTGTGATGTGAAGAGGTTGTGATAATGCGGAGGAAACTATTGAACATGTGATCTGTTTGTGTCCAGCTCTACTTAAGGAACGTAGATCTCTGCTTAGGAGTAAATGTAATGAACTGGGAATTCGCTCCTGACGACAGGCCATTATTAAGTCCCTGGATCCAGCTAATTTAATGCTGAATGTGTTATTGACTAAATTCATTAAAATCGCCCAAACCAAAGTTAGGGGCACTGAGATCAGTGGTTAAGTATGATTGGAATTTTCCCACGCTCTTGCCTCATTGGTTTGTTATTCGTTAGGTTGTTGAGCTTCAACGTTGTGTCTAGGGCTCCGACCATCACTGGTATCTAACTTAACGATCATTCAATGCAATAAAGCACATTAGGGCTTGTGTACTGTGAGCCCCTTTTGTTATTATGTATCATGTGGGGTTCTGTGCTATGATGGTCTGGCTTTATTTTTATTCCCATCAAAGGTTTTATACTGTACTATTACGCAGGTATGTTATTTTTATTATGGTATGTGCGTTTAAATTATGGAGTGCTTTTAGTATGAGTTTATTTTTCGATTATAAATGTATCTCTGATTGTTCTTTTTCTTTCTGTTTTAATTGTTTTGAATGTTATTATCTGCACAATAAATTATTCATTTGTTCATTCATTCAAATACTGCAATTGAGTTCTGATGTCACAATGCTTGCTGCCAGATCCAGCAGCTGAGGTGAAAGGTAGGTCAGATAACGGGGTATAACTGAAGCAGCAATTTAAAACAACAAAAACAGAACACTGCTTTTCTTTCTTCTGCTCTGTTTTTAGCTGGCAATGACAAGCAGAGAGAATAGTTTTTTTTTTGCAATTGTTGACAGAGAAAAGCTTGAATCTGTCTGCATGTTTCTGTACATTCCAAATTAGTGCAGATTTGTTTAAAAAACTGAATTCTACTGAACTGTTTCTAATAAAACTAACAGGTCTTTGATGTGTTTAATTTTGCACCAGAGGTTTTATTTGTATTCTTCATGTTTGTAAACATGCTAATTCTTTCATATTAAAGAGCTACACACCAAGGTTTTAAGTAGTTTGTGTGAAAGGTGATGATGTGAACATGTATTATATGGAATAAAGTACCCCCTGGCGTACATGATAAGGATATTGCAAGTCACCATGCAGTTCCACAACCTTATAAAGGAACTCAGTCTTTTTCCTTGTTCCTCTAGATGGTTATGAAACTCCTCTGTGACTTGCAATATCCTTATAATGTACAATAGGGGGGACTTTATCCGTTATATTATTACTAATATTATAATATTTATAAAATGCATATAGTGGAGCACTTCACATTGAACAACAGGATACACAGAAACAGGTAACAATACAGAGGCTCAGACTCCACATGTATAAATCTATAAATACAAAACTATGAGGAACCAATGATCTAGCTGCTTCAATAATATAAAAGGGACGGGTCTATTAATTATGAAGTTTCAGTAGTATGAATTGGTGAGTTTTTAGAGCTTACCAGACCACTAGGATGTTTGAATTTCATCTGTGTATTTCAGGCATACTATTTTAAGTTCTATAATTACTAAATAAGTTCCCAAAAGAATAGTTTTAGAAAAAGAGAGGAAGATGACACAGCGTTGGTATCAGACAAATCCAACGAAGAAAACCAAATTAATTATATTACATTAAAGGGTGTATAAAGGTAGTAAAGCATACCCTGAATCAAGTTACAGACAAATATCAGGGGTTTATTTGCATAAGATTTTTTTAATATTACATTTGTAACATCCGTGCTGTATATGTATGCAGTGTCAGATCAGTGGCACTCACTGACGAATGTCACACAGTTATTGTGTTCCACATCCACACAAAAAGAAGTGGCATAAATCAGTGTATTTGCACTTGACAAGGAAAAAGGTGTCCAAAAAGTCTCTTATATACTATAAAGAAGATACTGTGTAACACACTGCCAAAATACTAATTCTATTTGCCTGCCTAGGCTTTCTTTTCCTCCACAGACTAATTTTTCAAGTACAGCAAATCACTATGACTATTTGGCTTTTGTCATTGTTTGACAGCACCTTACATAGTCCATTGAAAGGCAAAACGTCCTTGTACGAGAATTGTACCTTGTCTTTTTGAGGATTTCCATCTCCAAATATGTGTTCAGCATGATCTCCTAAAACCACCCTCAGACTCCATAGATCCCTAACTGGGTAAGTCATAAGGCTCTATTTTATCAAAACAAAAAAGGTTAAAACAACCAGGCAAATGAAGGACTAACCAAGGGGAGGTTGGGCTAGTATTTCATGATCAAGAAACAGCTATCAGCCAGTTAAAGGGCCCGTTTTCCAACTAGAACTAGTGTACAAAAACATAAAAGAAAAAAGGAGTTTCTTATATGTTCCATCTCTGATGTCTAAACACTAGAAACCGTAAACTCCATAAGTTGGCAAACATAGCAGTCACTCTATCTGGCAATACAATCTAAAGGTAATCTAGAACTGGATAATGTAGGAAAGGCTCTGGCTAACCACTTAAATCTAAAAAGTCCAGAACTAGAGTAAACACACTATGAGCTATCAATTCTACTTCCTTTGTTTTTCTTTCCCAGTTCTTGTGTTTTTTTCCTGAAGGTATTTAACTTTTTAAATTGTTATTGCAAAAAGATAGGCATGTGAAACAAATATAATGCTCCTGTAGAATGTCTGTGTCAGCACTGCATTTAATGGAGGGTATGGATGGAGGGTGCAGTTATAGAAAAGTAGTGCATGCCCTATTGAACATGTTAGAAAATCACTGATGCACATAAACTGTAACAAATACTGGACTATAGGAATAGTATAATTGACAAACATACCCAATCAGCTTTAGGTTTTTCTCATTAGAGTCATGTTTGAAAATCAGCAAATGATACATTAATTACGCTTTTTAACGTTTGAAAGTCCCCTAAAATATTTTGATCTTTCTTTGCAAATAATTCTTTCAAACTAGCAAAACGCATAGCTTGGAAAACAGACCATTCTTCAAATTACTTACTTTTTAAAAATAATCTTCCCAAATGCAAATTTATCTGCACACATGCTAATAAACCACCCACAAAAATGTACGCATGAGAGTTGGGCCCAAGGTTGTGGCAGGAAAAGGGTCAAATGCAGCTCTCTTTCAGAAATGAATATGTCAGACGCTCCCCTCTCCCTTCACTCCCTCCCACGATTCACGTTATGACCTGGTGCAGAATTCAGGCAGGGGAAAATTGTGCATCCAGGTACACTAACTCCTCTATGAAGCATTGTTATTGGTGCACATTATGTCATTCATACGTCTAAGATAATGAAATCTAATTCATTCACACTGATTGGCTGCTTAGAACCCATGAACAGGAATGGATTCTGTGGACCACGCTGTTTGAGGGCCTCCTCTTGTGTGCACTTCCCACTAACAACTCTTGACCAGCATACATCCTTTATCTACTTGAACAGGAAGATTTGTGAGGAGGGGTTTGCTCCTCAAAGAATCAGAGGTGCAGCTTTCAGTGTTGACCCTTTTTGCATTTATGATTTTTGTGACACCATACAATCTGAATTGTCTATCGATGCTTCAAGTATATTTAATCATGATAGCCCACTGCTATGGGAAAATAGTTGCTAAATGCATAAGCGAGGTGCAAGTGAAGGCCTATTGATAAGGGAAAGAGCCTTTAACAACCGTATACCTAAAGTAGAAGGGCTTTCATGTTATTAGAAAATTCCAACCACAGAGGTAACAATGCTCTAAACTAAACAAGAGCAACAAAAACAAAAGCATTGCAGCATAGCAAAAGGTCTATACCAGCCATTTTTAGCTCAGAGCCATTTCATAGTCTTTAATGGACCTCCCAACATTCCAATGTTCTAGGTAAGCATTATAGCCTGCTGCAGAGGTCTATAAGATGTGTTAAACGCACAAACCCCTATAACGAGGCCGAGGATCTTTAATAATTCGTATAGCCTAAGCCAGATAGGCTATAACGGTATTAGGAATTTCCACCCTCTCAGGGTAAAATGTTCTAAACTATGCAGTGAGAAACAAAAAGGCCAGCATTGGAATGTTGGAGCAGAACGTTTTCCAGGCATTATTTGCCATGATCTGCTTCAAAGTCTTAAGTGGTGATCTCAACATTCCAATCTTCTAATATAGCCTTAGAGCCCGCCGTAGCGGGCTATATCGGCCAATAAAGGCCCACTCCAGCATTCAAGAGAGCAGAACTTTAATTGCCAGCATAGCCCAGCTACGGAAGGCTATAAAGCTATTAGAACATTCCGCCACAAGTGGGCAGCATGTTCTGATAAATAAAACAAATTCCTCGCGGAGCGCAAGGGGGATCAAATCCCCTCGGCCTCTGAGAGGCCTTTGTTCATAGCTATTGCTGTGAACAAAGAACATTGGAATGTTGACGCTCTGAGCTTTTATCAGCCAGCAAAAGCCCTGAGCACTCCTTTGTCTCCAATGGAGCTCGCAACATTCCAGTGTTCTAATACATATTATTACCCATCACAATGACACTCGTTCTATTGTTGCTCTTGTAATGGTGAAGGGCCGAGGCAACATTGTCAAAAAAAATCAAACCAAGCAACCGTAAAATTACAGTACACACAATACCTCACCTATCTATATTATTTGCATCTGTGGCACTGTGGGCCAATGGACAGGTAAATACACATTTTAATTGACTATAAAATGTTTATTGCAAAGAAAGCAGTGAGGGCAGTGGGAGTTATAAATTGAGAGAGGTGGGTGAAGCCTAATTCTTGGTACAAGGGCAGTGCAGGAGACCCCCAGAGTCTAAACCTTCCCTCTTCCTGTGTTGTGCCCACCACCTGTAGTGTGTGTCACCTAAAGTTTCCTTCTGACCCTGTAACTGTCAGTTCCGGTAGGTGCTATAACTCACAATGATTTCCTCTGCTTTCTTCACGAGCAGATTGTTTTTCTCCCTCCATCTGGGATTTCATTTACACTTCAAAGGCTTTTCTTTGAACAAAAACTAACATTTGCTGACGATTTTAAGACTTGAGATTGAAACGTCCTGCCAAATATAAATCCCGCTCAGTGTTGCTTCGGGCAGTAATTGCAGGCTGTGCTCAGAAAGAATCTCTCTGGCCCAAAAATATCTCACAAGTTGGAAGGAGCCACAGAGCAGTGACACAGCACCTTCTCATGCCTTTCTTTTTCTGGAGGTTTAATGATACCCTTCTCCCACTGCCATTGTTTACGACTTTAGCTGCACGCTTAGACTAACAAATGCCCTCTTTCGAGGAGTTCGAGGTCATTAAGCATTAATTGTCAACCGTTTTATCTCCTTTGTGCACTCTTTTCTCTGCGGCATATGGTGAAAGGAAGTGATTAAGTGGGTGGAATGGCGTCACCGGAAGCACAACGCGTGCCACAGGTCAACATTTACGCACTGCACTGCTTCTTTTGATTATTTTGCATTCATCAAATTAATGATCTTTTCAAATGTCCAGATTTCTAGGGTCTCAAGGGCATTTGCTGTGCCTTGGTTTTCAGTAATTATTCCTAGCGTATCTAATGTAGTGACAGGTGTTTGAGAGCATGAACAATAGACTGTGCAAAAAAAACAATGGGGCAGATTTAAAAGCCCATAGCGCCTTCTTGCGCATATTACCGTCATTTTTTTAATGCTAATGTGGCCCAATGAGCCCAAAATCGCTGCGCCACATTTACAAAGTGGCGCAATGCATGCATTGTGCCACTTTGTAACCCTTTGCGCTACATTATGCCTGCGCCAGGCATAACGTATGCAAAGGGAGCGTTTCACCGTTAGGGGGGCCGGAAAAATGTCACAAAGGAATCTAAGAGATTTCTTTGCGTCATGTTTTTGGCACTTTTAACGCCTGCTTAGAGCAAGCGTTCAAAGGAGGCACACCATTGCTTACAATGGGCCTCAATGGGCTTTGCAGGAGTAGCATCAACATTTGTGACGCTACTCCTGCAAAGCTCCGAACTAGCATCAGAAATGTTGACACTAGTTCCCAAACTACTGCCATGGTGCACCGTATCTTAGATACGATGCACACATGGTGGCGTTAGGGGGGCCGATAAGGGCAGAAGAAAAGTGCTGCAGCACTAGGTGCAGTGCCATTTTTCTTAAATCTGCCCCAATATAAAAAAAAAAATACATATGCACAACTATACATGCCAACAGGATCGTTTCAGGCAGGTGACTCACAATTTCCAAGGCCATGAACCACTGTCTTTTAACTGTTTTCTGCCTAAAATTGCCTCTGTTTCAATGCTAGACATTGGAGGCAATAATTCCTCCCCGACCACCCCTTTCCCATTTCAAAATGTTGGCATGTAAGACACAACATATAAAATCTTATCATGTAAGTAAGTATAAAGGAACCAGTCTGTGTACAAATAGAGCATAAAACATTTTCCAATCCACTTGAGCACATTTAACAAAAAAAAGATTTAATCTACTTCACCTGCTCTAGAAGATTATTCTCTGGGACCGCACGGTGACCTTGAAGCCAAGTCCTCGAATATAAGCAGTTTGGATTTTTCTGGCATAGATTTTCTGTTCTCAGGTAATCTTGGAGAAGTGTCTAGAATAAAAATTGTAAACCTGTCAGAAACATCTACAGGGCTTGCCCATGCAAGGACTACCAAATAATAAAAAATTACTTTTAACTCTCCAAACTCTTATATTGTCATCTACCCAAAAATGATGATCTCATTTTTTAAACCATGGATTACCATCACTTCACAATGTTTTACTATAGTTATTTTAAGGCGCATATTTAGGGGCTTTTGTTGCACTGCTGTGTTGTAGGCAGGATTGTTTTTGTGCAGGAAAGGACACGAGTTGCACTGCCTTGCCTTACTCTATATCTATGAGGCCATTCAAAGCTATGCAAAGTGGCTTTGCATGGCCTCATAGATATGATTTCAAGGTTTGAGCCACTGTTGTGTCACAAACTGTGATGCAGCGGCAGTGCAAGGGGCTCGTAACTATGACCCTAAATGAATACAATCAGCAAATGAGAGACAAAATAAATTTCCACCTCAGGGGCAACTGGCGATTCAGTATCTTTTATAAACAAGCATTGGTAAAGCCAATAAAACTGGCTAGTTTGAGGTTCATGTGTTTTTTGTTGTAATGACTGCATGTTATAGTGTGTTGTGTTTAGATGCAGAATAAAGAGACCATACATACAGGCACCCATATTAATTCTAACAATGCCCAGATGGATGTGTGTGTATACACAGAAACATACATGCACATATAGTCACACAGAGAAGCAGTTATATAGCCACACATGGACACAGACACACACACACACAAACACACAAACTTTCCCTTTCTTTCTCTCTCTCTCTATGATTGTCGCTCACAATGAAGTCAATGAAATATGACGTCAATTGCCAGCAAAAAGGCTCACAGACAAGTTTAAAATGTGTGATATTTTAAATCATGCACACAACTGTAATTATGTGTCCAATTGGTAGGTTGAGCAAAGATGATTGCCAAAGAATGATTTTATTATAGCAGTGTTTCTTTGCTGCTTCGGGTGGGCCATTGTGAGTATGATGACCATGGATGTAGTTGTTTGTAGTACTTACCTAATGCAGCATTTGCGCTGATGCCTCAATAAAAGCTGCACACAAATATTAAACAAGCACTGTATTTTGTTACTCTGTAGAATGCTATCAAAGTAGTGAAGATTTATTTTGCGATTTTAGAGTGATGGCTCATTTTATTACAGTGCCTGAAGGAGTGTTTTAAAAAAAAAGAAAGAAACTTGACAGGGCATTCACAATGAGAACTGTCAAAGAGAAACTGTCAAAGTGTCAAAGAGAAGCTTACACAAACTCAAGCAACAGTAAAATTGAATGACATGGTGAATACAAGCTCAGCGGGACAGGGGACATTAGACAGACAGAATCCCTATTTTGCATAGAGCAAAATTAAGTTGAACACCTAAAGCTCTCAAAATAAAAATAAAAAGGTATGGGAAAAAGTTGGCAATAGGAAGACCAGTAAATATGGCCAAAATGTTGAGAGAAAAAAACCTAAGGACCATGGACGCTAAAACAAGTTGAGAATTCAGTGAGGAGGATACTGTTGATCTGCAGCTTTAAATGTGAAAATAAAAGGTTGTAAAATGGGACCTAGCAGATTAAAACATGTGAGCTTCTGTAATTTTTACCCAAATACAGACATTTCTGAGGTGCAGATAAGTTGTATTACTGGGGCAGATGAAAGTAAAAGTGGAATTAGAAACTTAAAAAAATATTGTTCACAAACCTGTATATATGGAATGACCCCTAAAACTATCTTAACAAAGGAATTATCTACACCAAAGCTAATTTATCTCAGTACACGAAACATATTACATGTTGAATTTTTTGCTGTCAGGTGTGGCCTGCGAAATTATATCTTGGAGAGTGTATCAAAAAGCTCCATCCTTTTCTAAAAGGGATAAAAATGTATCTTCTTACAACAGTATACTTCAATCCTCAATTTTAGCGGACTGCATTGATAAAGGATAAAAAACAGTGAAATGGTGCACACTTTCATCAGTAATATTCCACAGTCACCCATGATCAGAAGAATTTTTAGGTAACATTTAAACACAATGCCTACCAGGTTTGTATTTTTGAGAGGAGTGTTCCAGCAAAGAACCTTGTAATGGAAAACTAGGGTGGATTAGTAGTTTTGTTAAACGTCTTACATGAAAGAAGGCAATTGGCATGAAACCACCTGGCCCAAGACTATGGCATATTGAATGTAGCAGGTATTAGTAGCTGTTTAGAAGAGGCCTAATTGTTTTTAGATATATCAGATCTTTCAAGTGTATGGAGAACTAGGCATCTGAATAAAACTGGCTTTCATGGCCTAAATTATTTGAGGTTATGGCACAAAGGAATATAGAAGTAAATCAAAAGTGGATTTATTTAAATTAATCAAATATATATAGTGGCTGCTCAGATAAACTAGCATCTGCAGATTTAGAAGTTTATTTTTCAAACTGAAATAAGAGTCATGTGGACACTTTAAATGAGTACCTACGTTTCTCCAGTTAATCAGGCAATTATAAATTCAACCTCATTGGTACTTTCAGTCATTCATAAAAAATATAAAAAATTAACTGCAATATCATGAAAGACTGAATCAAAGAAAAACTATTTCAGGTATGTAACAATCTTTGGGGAACGCATCTATTATGTGTAACTTAAGAAACAAGAGAACAAAAGGATATCCAAATAATGAAAATCTTCCTAATTCAGAAACTTAAATGGTTTGTTTAAAACTGTCCTACTGGCGTCTCAAGTATGGGATGAAATTGGATAATCAATTACATCTGGACTAATGGCTGGTTCTCCGATCTTACTTAATAGTTTAATAATATGATAGATGGCTTTCAAAATGACCATTTCCTGCATTTTTGAAACACCTATAGAAATACCACTCAAGCATGCTACAGGAAATAGGTAGTCTTATTAGGTGATGGAAAAAAACAATTGTACATAATTGTCCTCCTATAACTTAATGAAATTAAACTCCCAGTGCAAATGAATGACTCATTACTTTCTCTGTTTGTTGCTGATGGAATCATCGAATGCTCGGATAATGGCTGTAAGACAGTCTGTGCGGTAGTCATGGGACCAAAGCAGCCTTCTGAGTAGAAGTGGTTATAAAACAGGAGAATCAGCTATGGTTTAATGGTATATGTCAGCAGCAAAAAAGGAGCGCTATTAACAACTATACACCATTTGAACAATGACACAACCTCAGAGCTGAATACATTTACAGTTATCAGACATAAAAAAACAGTAAAGATTATCAGAGAGATAGAACAGCTTTCATCAAGAGAGAAACTGCTGATAATTTCTGGAAGTCTTTCAATGTGAGGATGTTAGGTCTTATATCTGCCTCCAGTTCTTCCAAAAGATCAGTGAAGCCTCTTAGTGTGTTTTTATTGAGAAACTTAAGTGGTACCCTCCCTTTCATGAAAAGATAACAGACATAGATATCTTATCAAATCCATCCGTGAAAGTAATATAAAAATTGATAATTTATCAAGCTTTTTGGGCCTTTGGCCCAAATGGTCTACTAGCCACCCCTCAAAAGAATAATCATGCCGTGCAAAGTTAATTTAAGATAGTGTTAAAAAAAGACATATTTCCTGTTCGTGGTTGGGAAGCTCATAATCTCTGATGAACGCAACACATAGCTGGAAAAACTATAGACTGATAGCTTTACTAAACCTCGAAGGGAAGGTTTTTGCAGGGCACTTATTACATCACTTAGAAGAATGGATATCATCAAAGAAATTTACCTGGGCCAAACAAAGCACAAGACACTGCTTGCTAGCACTCAGTATTATAACTGACAGCAACATTACACATAACAAGGAGAAGGTCTGCTGTTGCTACACAGCTTTGTCAATAGCTTTAAATAGCTTAACAGAAATAAGCTCTGCTCAGAACTGCTGACATTAGAGCTAGATGGAACGCTTAAATTTTTCATAAACAAGTTACATGAAGGCACATGGGTACAAACTAAAACTAGTTGTAAGCTTCCTACATTGGCTTATACCCATACTGAACTAACTTAAAAAGGACTGTCTGCTAGTGCCTGTTGTGGATATATACATATGTATATAGCCACAAAGTTGACTCCATCTATGGATGAAAGGCGCACTAACCAAGCTATATTGCCAACCATGATATTTATTGTGAAAAGACCATACCTACGTGTTTCGGCCAAACACTGGCTGTGATCACAGTAAGGAGCCATTACCATTCAGTCCCTACAAACATACAAGCATGTGACCACTGCAAAGGTATAGACATAGAAGAGGTGCTTGTGTGGTCATGAAGGGCTTATAAAATAAGTATATCTGGAAGGCTGGTTTGGCAGCACACAAAACTCAAAAGGTAGGGCCATAGATTGGTTGAGGGAGCTTTTTCTGCTGTCTGGCATGTTAGAAATTGAGGGGCTTATCTACAAGCTTCTGTGCGCCACAGAAGCGTCACTTTTTGTGATGCTCCTGTAGCGCACAGTGCAGATCCATATCTACAAAGCCACGCAAAGCCACCCTGTGTGACCTTTTATGGCCTTCTAGATATGGTGTGAGGCAATGCAGCGCAACTCGCTGCGTTACCTCACACTGCACAGGGGAGGCATGCCAAAGGCATTGCTGTGGGTGTTCCCACTGAACACACATGGTTTTCGACACTGCCCAGATTTACAACATAGCATAAATCTGAGGCAGTGCCAAAAACGTATTCCTCCCCAGGAGAGTCATAACGAGAAGAAACATTTTTTGCATTCTGCAGCACACATAAAACGAGGAAAAGGCCTCTTGTGGTTGTTTTTTTGTAGGAATTTGCCCCTTCATACACAAAAAGAATCATGCCAACAACACAGACGCCCTTACACCATGGTGCAAAGGTGCCTGAGTTGGTGCTCAGCTGCAGTTTCTGTGCCGACGATGGCTAAAAGGACAGGAATTCACTGTTTCTTGTAAATACGGTGCTTTCCTGCCCTTTTGAATTGGCAAAGGGCAGCACAGCAAAATGACTTGTGATACTACCCTACGCCAATCCATTGTAATCTATCAAATAAGCAAATAACAAAACAACAAGAACTAAATCTTCGTAACACCATTGTGTTGCAATAAAAAGTGTGTATTTTTGGTATCTGCTAAAAAAAAAGTCTATTTATTACAAATATATTGGGTGTCTAGATGTAGTATACGTCCATCAATCGTTAAGAAAATGTCCAGTTGGAACAGATCTGTGCAGACACTATTATAACTAAAGATATTGGGGTGGAAGAATTGTGAGCGCCATTCCTAGCAACTCACCCTGTCGGTTTTCTATATTACTGTCATAGGTGGTCACCGCACTAATAACTTGGCACTATGGATCGTAACAAAATGGCTGAAGCAGTATTTAACAGTTTGGAGGGAGATAGCGAGTCTAGTACTATAATATTGTGTGCAATTCACAAACCCAAGAAAGGATTGAGAGAAAAGTTTATGAGATTGGAGAAGCTTAAAAAACAAGAGATTTCTAAATGGTGGGATGGAGCAACTCTTAGACAATATTTAAAGCTTCACAGGATACCTATGCCAATCCCTTGTAAATCAGGCCCTGAGTCTGTAGTTGGCTGTGGTATGCACGTTGTCCAAGTAGGGACTACAATCCTACTCAGGGTAAGACAGTTACTCACCACAGATTAACCTGTATTCACCCTCTGGTAGCTTGGCACAGCGCATGCATTCTTAACATAGGAGGCAATGTGTAAAGTACTTGTGCAACACTTAAAATAGTAACCCAATAAAAACACCACAAAAATAGTCTACACCAAGTTAGAACAATAGAGTATATTTTTAGGAACAAAACAAGATAAAAATAACAAAAATCCAATAAGCAGAATTCGAGATATGAATTTTTAAAGAATAAATGAAACTGTAGTGCATAGAAGCACAAAAGGCCAACCGGGGCTATTGGGTAACGCTAGACTGGGCACAAAGTAAAAAATCCAGGCCGACAGCGATGGAGCACAAGCTACAAGACCAAAGCAGGGCCCGCTGAGCAAGAGTTCCTTGATCGTTGAGATGCGTTGGCTCTGATTGGTGCAACAATGTTGATCGGTTCTTGGTCTGCACTGAAGAAAGCAGTGAAGCATGCATCAGCACTGATCCAGAGTCTGAAGGCGATGTATCAATTCCAGGCCATGCAGAGAGGATGATGTATTGCGCACTCACCAATTCAGTGCTCTGATTCTCACAGTAGCGGTCCTCTGTTTTGATGGTGGTGAGGTGTCCTAGATCCTTGCAGCAATGCAGTAGTAAAGCGTTGACAGTTCTTTGCAGGCGCAGCCAGGCAAACCCACTTTGGAGGGCTCAGGATTGGGTTGGCATCACTTGTCAGGGCAAGACTTAAAGGTGGCAGAGTCCACAGGTTGTAGCAGGATTGTTGGAGGAATTTTGTGTCCCTGAGGCTTCAGAGAACAGGAGGCAAGCAAGCATGCCCTTGGAGTCACTCTGGTTTCAAGTGATGCAGGTCCAGTATTTCTCACCCAGATAGGGGAACAGCAGGGCAGCTCAGCAGAGCAAGAGCACAGCATGGTAGAGTTCAGCAAAGCAGCAGTCCAGTAGAGTTCAGTCCTTTATGCAGTACAGTCCTTCTCCCTGGCAGAGAGTCTTCACAGGTCCAGAAGTGTACTGATTTGGTGGGGTCAGAGACCCAGTACTTATACCAGTTGTGTCACTGAAGTGGGGTGGTGGAGACTTGAAAGAAGGGTCTTTGAAAAGCACAGAGGTCTTTCTTCCCAGCCCTGGCTCCAGACTATCAGTAGGGGTAATCAGCCCTTTGTGTGGGGTCAGGCACTGCCTATTCAGGTGTAAGTGGCAGCCCTCCCTTCCATCTCTCCAGGAAGAGCCATCAGAATGTGGATGAATGCACAGACACACTTAACCTTCCTGTGTTTGTGGCTGTCTAGAGGAAATGCACTATGTGTAGCTGTCACCTGCCCAATACATGTACTGGAGACAAGCTCCAGGCAGACTGAGCTGTAAGAGCAGAGAAATGTCCACTTTCTAAAAGTGGCATTTCTAAAATAGTAATCTTTTCCAGTAAAAAGGATTTATCATTGCCATTCCAATGATATGAAACTTGATATAGCTACTCCTTCTCAATCAGGGATTACAGCTCAAAAGTATATTAAGGAATTTCCAATGTTAAATATATTAGAGGTGTAGGCTTCACTGTAGTGAAAAATGCATTTGGGTTTTTTTCACTAACAGGACACGCATAATTTAAATCACATGGCCTACCTTTTATTTACAGAGTAATCTGCCCCATGGGCTACCTCGGGCCTATTTTAGGGGTGACTTATGTATAACAAAAAGGGGAGCTTAAGGCTTCGTAAATAGTTATAAATGCAAAGTCGAGGTGGAAGTAAAATTGCGCATACAGGCTCTACAAAGGCAGGCTTGAGCCATGGTTAGAGGACTACTAAGGTGGGTGGCACAATGAGTGTTGCAGGCCCACTAATAGCATTTAATTTACAGGCCCTAAGTAAATTAAATAAACAAATTGGACCAATATTACCATGATTTAGAGGAGGAAGTGCAAGCACTTTAGCACTGGTAAGCAGTGGTGAAGTGCACAGAGTCTGAAATCCAGCAAAAAACGAAGTCAGAAAATGGAGGAAAGCAGGCAAGAACTTGGGAGGAAGACCACCCTAAGGCTGTCAGGTCTAACACAGCAGTACCTCACGATCTGATTGCCCAGCTGCAACTTGTAAAAAATTGTTGCAGCACCCATAACAGGGCTCTGGGGTGTGTTTTCTTTGTCCTGGAACAAAGCATAACAGGCTTGGGAGGGATACCCTGACCCTTTCTAGGCACTTGTGGGAGGGACCTAGAAGGACCCATTCACGGGCCAGAATTTAAAAAAAATGTTGTTTGGACTGACAATACTGCAGTACTCCTATGATGTACTGGGGTACCCCAGCGGGAGGCACCACACAAGATTCAGCCTTACAGTACCATTATACTGTGCAAGCTTCATCCGGTGAAGCTTTTATAGTACAGTGATACTGTAGTGCTGAAGCTTGCATAGCGGTACCATGTGAGTACCTTGGTACTCACAATAGAAGAAAAAATAACTAAACTATTTGAGGTTTGGCTGGCCACAGGGAATTGGCCACCCGAGGGTCTTGGGTGCAGGGCCCAGCTGAAGGTATGGTTGACCCCCCCATCACAAATGGCCAAAAGTCACGCAAAACAGGGAGTTGGTTGCCTTTAGGGGGTTGGCTGTCGGTTTTGGGCAGAGGTCAGTTCCTGCAGACAACTTCCCACTGTATAGGTTTTCACAGAAGGTCATGGGCAGTGGGGGGTTGGCAGCTCACAGCGAGCTGTCCACAGAGGCTGGCTGGAGACCAGGTCAACAGCCATTGGCTGAAGGCTGAGACCAGCAAGGAGTTGGCCATCCACTCCAGGGTTGAGCATGGGTGCCAGAGGCAAGGTCCTGGTGTCAAGTCCCCCCTCATGCTGTGCACTGCTCAAAGCCATCTACAATTGTGTTAGGGACCTCATGAGAAGTTGCCTGAAGGCCAACCTGCCCTGCACATGGCCAAAGGGGGTTTGTCCATCCTTGTGGGATTGGGTGCATTGCAAACATCCAAAGGCTGTGCGCAGCAGTGGGTTGGCTGCCCATGGGAATTGAGCACAGGCCACAGACCAGGCCCTACGGCTAATCCTCTGCTATACACAGTCAAAGCCCCTGCACAGTGGGTGGTTAGTCACCCTCACGGAGTAGGCCATAACCCTCATTCCATGGCTAAACACTGTGCACAGCGGCCGGGTTGTTCGCACTGAAGTTGGACGCAAGCCCTGCAGCCAGCTCTCCACTGCACATGCCATTTTGGCAAGAAATGTCCCTAGACAGCATTGTAGGACCAAGTACTGCACTCTGTATGTAAGTCTTGAGAAGCTGATTACTGAATTGCATTCTACCACTATTGTTTTGCAAATATAATTAAATGCATTTATAAGCACTGTTACTTTGAGGTGTAAAATGTAAAGGTACTTCCAAGAACCTTTTGTTTAAACGGGCTCTAAGACAGACACTCTGACCCCATTTTGGAAGCTGACTTATGTAAGTAAGGGAAACATATCATTTTACAATTCACAGTTGTAAATGTGAAAAGTAATGATTTCCACACACTCATAAGGGTTACTTTTTAAACGTGGAACTGTTCCCTTTTAAGGAAAACTAGTAACAGAATCCAGATGAATCCCCTTTGCGGTATATAGATTCAATGCTCTGGGTTTTCAGCAAGCTGTGATTATGCTATTCACAGACATTTCTAAGTAAGATGTAGCTTATTCAGGTAACACAAATCAATGCATATGAATTAATTTAATGAATAACGTGAACATTAGAGTACTCTATATGTGTCATTCGTTGTTCAAACGTCCCTAAACATTTTTAAAGAAGTGGCTGACTCTACATCTTACTGGAAGGGTTATTGCCTTTAAAAATAAAAAAAAACAAAGTTGTAATTTGGCAAATATGTCACAAAGAATACAGATGGGCTGGTCCTTACAACCTCTATACTGTGAAATTCACACATCTCTATGACAGAAATCACAGGATTACTCAGAAACTGATGTGCATTCATACCTAAAATGCCTTTGATATAAAGATTGTAAGCAGTGTCTACAAAGTTAAGTATGGGCCATTTTGCCTTGGAAAGATATTTAGTTTCTTTACAAGTTCTTGAGTGGAATGTTTGTGTTTCTGCCAATCCAAAAATGTTAAAATGATTTAAAGGAATTCACTTAGAGAACCCATCAGTTGGTCACTTTCAGTCAGTCTCCTTTCAGCACAGACATGTGAGGTTTCGGCATGTGGTGCCTAGTCCTGCAACACCAGAGTAAATAAGTGAGGCCAAGCTCTCTATGGCCCCTCATTGTCAGGAGTTGCAATCGCCTTCAATAAGTCGCCTAATTCAGTGTCAGTATCAACCTAAAAACGAATTTGGAGTCACAGTGCTTCAACTACAAGCACAGGAAGCACAAGCTAATTCAGCATGAACAGTATAAAGTAAACTTCTAAATGTATGCAGGTGGTACTCAAAAGGATTTCCTTCTAGACAAAAAACGAACTAACACTGTTGACCACTTCTTGCTTGGATCCCATCATGGACTGGATAAAGGAGAATGTACTCTGCGTGGGTGCAACTAAACCGAGATTATTTTAATGTGAGAAAGTCTACTTACCTCGCTGCCGTTCTGCTGCTCCAAATGTTCTGGGACCCCAACTTCCAACACGAAGCAAGAACCCTGGTGATGCCCTTTGACTCTGTACCAATGCTCCACAGTTCAAAGCAGTGGTTAAATATATCAATCTCCAACTAGCTCTTCCACGTAAAATACTCCCACTACTCCAAACAGGTAATCTTGTGTGATGAATTCATTCTAAGTGTTGAAGCAATTATATGTTACTGAGTCCCAACTGTATCAATGGGAGCCTTTTACCACTGGTGTCAGGGAGCCTTCATATCACCAATCCTCACACTGGGGCCTACTACTCATTTTAGCATTGGCTGTCCGGATAGCAAGACAGAACTATCCAAGGCTGCCCCAGGGAGCAGCTGTGTGCTAGAAGCACAGGAGTGCATGATTATAACACCCAATAAAGTAATGCCAAAGATAACGCTTTTTATTTTGCACGCATAATTAAATACTACTTAAAAAAATACAAATGCATACAAAATGTATGTAGGAACAACAGCTGTGACTCCCTAGGTGGCCTCATAAGAATAACCAAAGTGCAAATCTGCTAGCCCTAAAAAGATGACAGTTAACCCCATTAATGTTGTCCGTTCTTGTAATCTGCAAGATTCCTTGTGATAGTTCACGAGTTTGCAGGCTTTGACAGCCTAAACCAACAATGTTGCATTACAGGCCTATTGCCTTTGTATGTTGCTTTTCACAGTCACAAATATAGACCAACAGGCACCATCAAGGTGTTCGCCATATGTAACAGAGACCTACTGTCTGTGACAGTAAGTTGTGTAAGCAATAAAACATGCCTACTGACTTGAATATGACATGCAGCTCTCCTGATAGAGCTACATTAACATTCAGCCAGCCCAAACATAGCATTAACATAAAGCCTCCTTCTGCAAATATAAACACTAAATATGCTCAAATGCCAGAACATTTTACCGCATAAAATATTTGTTATGCATAAAATATTTATACTGCATAACAAATTGCCTGTAACAATTACTTTACACAGGAAAAACACTCTCCTAATAGTCAATGTGATTTTAGCATACTGCACAAATTTAGGCCCAGATTTAAGAAGCTGTAGCGCCACATTAGCCTAACTTTTTACGCTAATGTGGCGTTAGGCTTCAAAAATTGCTGCACCATATTTACAAAGTGCCGCAATGCATGCATTGCACCACTTTGTTACCCCCTGCACCACATTATGCCTGTGCCAGGCATAATGTATGGAAGGGGGCGTTCCTCCCTTAGGGGGGCCAAAAAAATGGTGCGAAGAAATCTAAAAGATTTTGTTGCTCCATTTATTGCAACATTTTTAACACATGCTCAGAGCAGGCGTTAAAAAGGGGCACACCATTGGTTTCAAGGAGCCCCTATATAATGTTCAGGGTTAGTGCCAAAATGTTGGCATTAGCCCTGGGCAGTACATCAACAGCGTCAAAAAATGTGATGCTATTGCCCCCTACTCTGTGCCATGGTGTGCCGTATTTTAAATATGACGCACACATGGTGATGGTAGAGGGGCGCTAATGAGCGCAAGGAAAATGGTGCTGCACTGAGTGCAGCACCACTTTTCTTAAATCTGCCCCTTAGCCTCTTGCTACCTGGTTTTGGTTAAATATCTTTTGATAAAACACGTACAAATGATTTAAAAATGGAATAAACCATATATTCAGATGCAGACAGTATAATATTACATTTCTTACCATTGCTGAGAGGTGGGGCATCATGACACATTGGAGGAGTCCCCTCTCATGAGTCATTCAATGCCCCTCCTCTATCTCCACAATGGTAATAAGTTGCATAGTATAGTATATATGTGCCCAGTTTGCAGGGTAAACAGTAGCCACATGCCTCAATCAAGCTCAAAGAAAAACCATACAGAATAAACACAGTACGAGTGATCAATGTACATGAACTTTACACATATTCGTAAACACATTGGGGGTCATTACGACCTTGGCGGTCTTGCAAAAAGACCGCCGAAGCTGCGGGAGACAGAATACTGCCATTGCCGGCGGTATTCCTGGCTCCCTGTTATGACATTTCCGCTGGGCCAGCGGACGGTAACAGTGTTACCGTCCGCTGGCCCAGTGGAAATGTCACATCAACATTGCTGCCGGCTCGTAATAGAGCCAGCGGCAATGCTGATGTGCAGCGGGTGCAGTAGCACCTGTCGCGCATTTCACTGCCCGAAATTCGGGCAGTGAAATGCGCGACGGGGCTATGCCTGGGGGCCCCTGCACTGCCCATGCCAAGTGCATGGGCAGTGCAGGGGCCCCCAGGGGCACCCCAAGTCCCCTTTCCGCCAGCCTTTCAATGGCGGTGTTTACCGCCACGGACAGGCTGGCGGTCGGGGACTCATAATCCCCAGGGCAGCAGTGCTTGCACCGCTGCCCTGGGGATTATGACCGCCAGGCGGAATCCTGGCGGGATATTGGAGGGGCCGGCGGTATGGCCGTGGCAATTCCGCCACGGTCATAATTGCTGGCGGAACACCGCCAGCCTGTTGGCGGTGTTACCGCCAACTTACCGCCGGCCGCCAGGGTCGCAATGACCCCCTTTATGTTTTAAGTACTTTATGGAAAGGTAAGAAGGGAGTGCACATGAGTACCAAATGCCGTACTTCATTATGCATAGGTGTAGGTATAAAAACACATGATTGTACCTTACTTCTTACCGCCTCTGTAGTACTCATTTGACCAATCACAAATGCTGAAAGGCTATGTAATTCCTGCAGGGATGATGACCTGTAATATATTTGTATGTGTAAACCTCTGCATCAGGTGCTGATTGCTGAACTTCCTTGCTCCATAGGGGATAATTCACAAAGGAATTTAGGCAAAATTAAGAGTGCTACAGGAGTTCCCCTCTACACACTCTTACATCCCTTTGTGAATCGACCAAGAAACGTCCAACTCCATTATTAAAAGAGCATCGAGAGCTCAGTCCTTTCTATTTCTACTAACAGTATGTGAATATTCCCCGAATAGTCCAATTTTATTCTCATTTTAGATGTCTTGGGGTCAATTAGCAAAAGCACATGAGCACCTACAAATGTACTACATGAGTACTCCCTTAGGTACTCCAAAATGCCTTTGTGAATCTACCCATACTGGGGATAAAATTCTGGTGAACTGATGCCATTAACGCATTTGCGAGGTTGACTTTTTCTTGATTTAAGCGGAAAAATATGCACATTTTGAATTGAATACCAAAACAACAGAATTCTTGTGAGTATTCATGAAGTGTACAAACTAGATTAAGATGGCATGCATGCCAGTACATATCTTGCAGACAGCAATAATCAGGTTCTAGTTGTGACATAAATTCCTGGAACTGAGAATGCGGCATTTCTTAAATCATGAAATGTTGCACTCTACACCGCCGTCACCAGCGGCCTGGACATTAGTGGGCAGGTGGTTAATAAATTTCACTTGTTCTTTAAAAGTACAAAATTCTACAGTCATTTTTGAGTGAAAAAACTTTTAGGCAAGAGGGAAATACTTTTTTGTCCATGACAAATACTAATTGGAATAATTTGAATATTTTCTAGTTAATGTGTACTGAATGTGGAATAGTAATGCTGCTGGGTTTTTAGGTTTTGTAGTGGCCGCTACATATTAAAGTTCAAACCTGCACCAGAATCGAAAAGTCACATTATAAAATGGAACTCACTTGGAAAAGCTTAGGGAAAACCATATTTATTGGGTAGATGAAAAGGGAGCACTCAGTCTGCTCCCTTATTTAAAACTATCGTGCAGTAAAACCACAAAATTAAAGGAAACATCATCCTTAAACACCCTCAGACGGTTTTCAAGACAAAGCAGGCACATCAAATGCTATTTATCAACAACATAAGCCCTTGGTCTTCCCAAAGGCAAATCATACCCTTAGCAGTCCAATATTTATTTATTTAATGTATTGTAGTGCTTTTATCCGAAGCGCTAGAAAGTAAAATGAACAGTACAAAATAGATTGCAAAAAGACAACTGGCGGCAGCCTGACAACAGGTAGTTAACAAATGTTCTAGGGATGGGGCTTTGAATAATGGGGGTGAAGAGTTTACTGAAAAAGGAAGTTGGCTCCATATTCAAGTAGTCAGTGCCGCAGAACAACTAAGCAGAACAAAGTACTGGGAGGATGAAGTGTAGACGGCACACATTAAGTGGCAGAGCTCAGGTGATGCCTGGGAATATGATGGAGGATAGATGAGGTAATAACTGATAAAGAGATTGAACCCCCCTAATCTTAGCACTATCTCACTGATGCAGCAGAGATGAGGCTGCTACTGTGATGTCTCAATAATCATCTAAACGTGACCCCATTTTAATTTATAATCCATTAATGTCTAACAGTTAAACTGTAAAGTGGTGCACTGAAAAGCCTGTATTGATGTGCATTCATTGTAGATAAGACATTTTACATGATGCAGTAGAGCATTTTTAATCTTAGTATAATCATTCGTTTTGATTCCATATGATACCTTATGATGTTAATTAATAGATATTACTAAAACGATAATGAATTTCTTGATATTAAGGAATAATGCTATTTGCTAATGATTGATTAGTGCAGTCATGGTTATATTTACCATTATGATTTGCAAGTTATTTTTCATTGCCAATTGATTGTAATATGAATCATAAATGAGATTTACTAATGAGATCATAAGTTTTATGTTTATGTGTTTTATTTGATTTGAATAAGTGTTCCATTTAACTCTATTTTGCTTAGCTTAGCTATAGTGATTTGCTAGGTAGCTGACTTTGCAGCAACGTGAGAAAGCTGTTCTTCTTTTGTTAACATTTCGTTTCTTTCAGACTTTGTTCCCATTAAATGCTAGCTTAGAAATGGATGTGCTATTGTTTTTACACATACAGAGCCTCAGAAATTGAATCCAGAACATGGAGAAACTATGGACATGGATGTATACAATTGTTTCAAAATTGTACAGGAAAGGAAGATGGGTGCCATTACCATGTTGGCAATGGGAATCTTTCCTAAAGTTGCAGATGCCCGTCACATGATGGACTTTGATTGGACAATGGAATCTTTTGATTCTCTTACCATAAACCATAAACATTTGACGAATCAGAACTTGGGGCCTGATTTAGATCTATGCTGAGGGGTTGCTCTGTCGCAATGGTGGAGGATATCCTTTCCACCAAAATCTAAATGTCAATGTTTTCTATGGTATCTTAAAAAAGCCTTGTATCATATCAAACCCTCTGATTTAGCAAATCAAAGGGTTTGTGACCTGTAAATGTTTTTATGTAACAAGCCCTTGGTCTCTAATGATGTTCTCTAGGTCACTCTTATCTTTCAAACTACTGCTATTAAGTCACAAGCTACTTTAATTTCTCCTTCTTTCTTAATGTCCACAGTAACATAAACCATGACATGTGAGAGATGTGTATATTACCTATAAGTTCAATTATGTTTATCCAGATACTATGTAAGGGGATGTAATAAAATCTTCATTATATATTACATGGATGCAAAAAAAAGTATAGTGTTTTCCTGAAGTACTGGCTGTCTCCAAATTTCACAGTACCCATAACATCTCATCAAAAGTTGAAGAGTTGTCTGAGATCATATTTCACTTCTGCTACTCAAATCCTGAACCCCACTTGGCACAGAGTCAAAGGGCCCTACCTCTAAAACTTCAGTAATTGAGCGGCCTAAAAATTAGCTAAAATGGCATCTTTTCTTAGCTGTATGCGCTTACCACGTACATCCTACAGGTTTTCAGATTTTAGACAAACTGAACCAAATGGCGTGGTCAGTTTGCAATACAGCTTGAGGCATAGACCTAACTGATGCTTGAAAAGTCTTAGGGCCTCATTCCGAGTTTGATGGTCTGTGGACTGCCATGGCGGTGCTGGTGGTCCGACTGCCATGGGGTTGGCGGTCAGACCGCTGTATTACAAGTCATGCGGGCATTTGGAGCAAAGACTGCCGCGGGCCCGCTGGCACAACCAGGCAACACAGACGCCACTGTCATGAGGCAGCAGAAACAGGCCGGCGGAGTCTGTGTTGCCTCCAGACACATTATGAGGTTGCACATCGCTATGTGACCATAACGGTCCAACCAACACACCGCAGGCAGAAACGGTGAGAATAAAGGGAGACACTCACCTGCAGACAGCCTTACATGTCTTGCCGCTGCTGCTGATCATTGATGGAGCACAAAATCCATGCCGCCGTGGGCACAAGTGTCCGTAAGTACACACACCAACCTGTGCCATTACGCTCAACAATAGATCGTTGCACCGTCAGCCACATCATATGGGGGTCACGCTACGGGCACCAAGTACGCGTCTCATTGTGTCCCACGTCGGAATCATGTACAAAGAACGCCACATTCGCAGTCACAGTATGCCCCCTTTGGACAGGTCACTCACACTGCACCGCAACACTACACAAAAACATGTGTCTACTCATCTCAGGCACAGGGACAGTGAAGCCTACACAACATTGTCTCAATCATCAAATCTACAAATACAACTTACACACTCACATACCTCACATGCCAGGGACTGCCGTCACATTCAACACACATATGTATGAATGTTGCATGGAACACAAACACCACTCCCAGTAAACAGCCCTGCAATGGACACACACATCACCCACCTTGCAACACAATGGAAGGACAATGGGAGGCACAATAGACAGAGAGACAAATATACAAAGATCACTATGCAAACAATACAGGAGCACTCTGGGAAGGAGGCTGCACTGGGACACATATCACTTTGCATATGCCCCATGAACATTTGCACAGGAACTGGTCCTACATGTATCTCAGGGACAAACAATACTAGACCCAAACAACATTCCTATTTGCACAATGTGGAAGTGCAAGTAAACAAAGCACATACAACTCCAACTGAATGGGATATGAAGTACTTGCAAGGTACACACAGCTAAATGGCTACATGCACATTCAAATACAAACAAAGGTAGCACAATTGAACACACTCCATGCCTGCACAAGCAAAACTCAAGCTGCCACACATTAGATGAATCCATAAGCCATATTAGGGAGACAGGTTTAACTCCATATATGCTCACTTTGGACAACACAAAATAAAATACTACCCATACCAAACAGAACACAGTGCCATGACACCACCATTGCATATACACCCATATAACCATGCATCCAACATATGTCCTTATCTTGGGGAACACCAGCACTGTCCGCAAAGTCAGATATTGCAAACAACATCAAATGGATCAGCAAGCATCCTGAATCTGTAGGCAGACACCACACGTCATTCAGGAACAACATAAAGGTAGAAAATTAATTGTAGGAGAAATGTATACCCCAAAAAACAACTGTTTGGGTTCTTTAAATTCCAGCTTTTTAAAGTCCAAGGCCATTAGCCAGTCTATTTGGTTCCGCACAGGTACATCACTGTGCTGTCACTTGACTCCTAACTGCTAGGAAACCTCCACAGGAAGGTGCATCAAGTGGGCAGGCAGGCACCTCAGGGATCATCTTTGGGGTTGATGGGTTGGATTTGGGAGGGGTGGACTGCTTCTTGGGAGACGTGGGCTTTTTCTTTGGGGGAGGGGTATGGGTGCTTGTGGGGGCGCCTGTGTGACAGGGAGGACTTGGAGGTAGAAGGGAGGGGTTGGGAAGTGGGTCAGGCCTATTGGGTTTGGGAAGGGGTGGAGAAAACAGGAGAAAGGTCAAGGTAAAAAAAAAAGTTTCTTAGGTACACAGGGACGGTCAGCAGAAGAGGGTGGGGATTTGGAGGTCAAGGTAGTGGCTGTCTGCTGTGTCGGTGTGAATGTCGTGTGTGCGAGGTATACTTGTGTTTGGGTGGTGTCTGTTGCATGGGTGAGTGTGTGTGTTTGTGTGTCTTGGGGGGCTGGGAGGTGGAGGTGCTGGGGATGGTGTGGTGGATGTGTGTGTCTGTTGGGGTGGTGTCTGCGGGTATGCTTGATTTTTTTATTTTTTTAAAATTTCTTTATTGCATTTGTATTTTAACATGACATATTGCAGAATAATAGTTCATGCGACCTACATGTTTGCAATCAATTTCAATTCCCAACAACAAACATATGGGGGGAAGAGGCTGGCAAAACAAATCCAAGTAGTTACATCGTAGATTTAGTGAAATTGATACAACTCACATGGGCTTGATAAACTGTCCCTTCACATCCATTCTATGCGGCACATAATTGGCTCAGAATCCCGAAATCTGAAGGGAGTGCAAGTCTGCTCTAGTCAAGCGTACAGGCATGCAACATGCTGAATTGGGCAACGAATGTTTCAAATCTCTTTCGCTTACAACATGGGAATCAAAGTGGATCAGGCACAGACGTCAGCGGCGTGCAGAGGTCTGTTAACATTAGTTCCCATTGTGCCGCGAGGGGATACTTGCGCAGTCCCAATACATCCTCGAGTTGGAAAGCTGTGCACTCTGCTTTCGCCCAGACAGACAATGAACGACCCATGTTTTATATGTCGGGGGCTCGGAAGACAGTCATTTACGGGTTATAAGGCGTTTGGCCACTAAGAACCCCAGGTCCAAAAAACAGGACGTTGCCTTCAACTTTTTTACCCCCACGGAACAGTCCCAGATTACATGTCTCTCATGTCAGTAGTAAGGGCCGGTCTACACAGTGCATTTAGCATGTATGGATTGAAGTCCAATAGTGACTCAAAGTGGGGCACGACCACATTACGTGTAGAAAGTCCGCTCCCATGCACTGACAAGCAGCATCTGCACGGTTAAAATATCTGTTGATCTTGTCAGGGGTAATGAAGGCTCTCTGAGTGACATAATACTGAATTAGTCGAAAACGCATATGCGAGGGACATAAATGGAGGTATCCAGTAGGGTCGCCCACTCCCTATCTGTGAAGGGTTCTCCTCTGTCTCCCTTCCGTCCCCCCCACGAGGGCCACAAGTGGGCCAGATGTATGGAGGCGCAGAGAGTCTGCTATCCAGTGTATTAAATGCCTCCCTTCCTGTCATGTAGGTACTGTAGTGTGTAGTGCTCACGGGGTTCCTCTGTGTGGTCACACCATTCATGATGTAAGGTATGCCTAAGGGAGTTGTATAACATAAAGGTACCTGGATGCAGTCCAGTGGCCTCCATCAGTGTGTAATGAGTATTGAGAGTGCCATCCGTGTAAAGGTCCCCTAGGGTATATATTTCCACCTCATGCCAAGCTGCCAGTTCTGCAGCTGACGTGCCACATGCACCATGTGGTGTCCCCAATAGCGGTATGGCTGGTGCATAGGGCATGGGTGAGGTAACAGCATCTTCGGAAACAGCAATATGCTAGATTCAGCAATATGGGCACCGGTGCTGTGGATTTAGCCCAGGGATGAAATAGGTGTAGTCATTTACTCTGTGACCATGCTGGAAGGTCAGTGGCCGTGTCTGCCAATTGCCTCGAAGAGATCCAACAGGCCACCCACTGTAGCTGCGAAGTTAGATAGTAGTGTTCTAAATTCGGTAGTGATAAACCCCCCTGGTTCAGTGGGCAATAAAGTTTAGAGAGGGACACTCTGCAGCAGGAAGCATTCCAAATCAAACTACGCACATCCCCTCTATGGAGCGGAAGAAAGAAGCTGGAATGTATAGAGGCAAATTCACAAAATAATATAATAGTCAGGGTAGCACTATCATTTTAACAAGGGCCACCCTGCCCATGACCGTCAAAGGCAATTTTTTCCAGTGTTCCTTCTGATGATGCAGGCCCGACATAACACACATTGGTTCCCGTCGAACAGATCCGACTCTGTGTGATATACCTGTATGCCTAGGTATCTAAATGTGGTAGATTGCCACACCATGTCCATGGGTATAGATGTGAGGTTTAAATCAGACATAGTATGTGATAACGGGAAAATACAGGACTTGGCCCAGTTAACTCGCAAGCCAGAGACCCTTGCATGCACGTTGAGTAAGGGCATTATGTCAGTAGGAAAATTCGCCAGGTGTCTAATATACACTAGAAAGTCATCTGTGTACAGAGAAACTGTATGATTCCCATCTCCCAGGGGTATCCCCCAGTCGCGTCCCGCCCTGCGGAGTGCAGCCGGCAGTGGCTCCACTGCAAGAGCAAAAAGGAGAGGAGACAAAGGGCATCCCTGCTGCGTGCCCCTCATAACACGAATGGGGAATGAGATAAGGTGCCCTGTTCTATTACGGGCCAACTGGCATGTATACAATAATTTCAACAGCTGTATAAAACGAGGGCAGAGGCCATACTTCGGTAGGATTGCAAAAAGGTAAGGCCATTCCAGCGAGTCAAATGCCTTTTCCAGGTCAATCACTAAGCAGCCCGCTCGTGGCCAGTGAAGGGGGCCTACTGCAGTATGTGAAAAAATCTATGTAGATTAAGGGACATCGTGAGGCCAGGTACAAAGCCACTCTGGTCCTCATTGACTAGTGAGGGCACCAGTGGGGCCAGGTGCATTGCAACCACCTTAGCCAGTATTTAATAATCCATGTTTACAAGCACCAACGGTCGGTGGGAGTGCAGATCGGAATGGTCCTTATGTGGCTTGAGGAGGGAGACTAACATGGCCTCTCGTAACGTCGGAGGCAAGCATGCCAGTGCTAAGGACTCCTCGTATAAAGCAAGCAATTTAGGCACTAGTTGAGCTGCTTAGGCCTTATAAAATTCTGCCAGTAGCCCACCCAGGACAGGCGTTTTGCCATTTGCAAGAGATTTGGAAGGCACTGGATGGCCTCCGGTATCTCGGACAGCAGAGGACCGCCTAGTTCCAAACACTGCTCGGCCGTGATACGGGGCAGAGATACTCCTGCGAGGAACAGCTCAATATCTTTTAGAGGAGGAGGAGAGACAAAGCTATATAGAGATTCATAATGAGTGTGAAATACTGTATGAATCAAATCCTGTGTGTACAGCATGTGGCCGGACGGGGTCTGAATAGATAGTACCCCACTAGGGGAAGTCTCCTGGCATATTAATCGGGCAAGCAGAGCGTCTGCTCTATCTGCCGGTGCATGTGCATTTACAGAGTGTGCCGCATAATTTAGGCATCGCATTCATTAATTCAAGGAGCTCTGAATGGGTTTCACGCACGGCTTAGAATTAGGATAAGGCATTGGGGTTCTGTGCTGCTTCTGACTCATGTTGCAATAGCTGTCGCTATACCGCGGACACCTCCCGGTCCAGTTGTCTGGGCACACCAACACCAAGCCCTAAACAGTAGCCTCGCAGTGTAGCCTTAAAGGCGTCCCACTCTACCGAGCGGGATGATGCTGTGTCTGAGTTAAGTTCAAAGTAACTAGTAATCTGCTGGCCAGTCAACTCGCGGAACACCGAGTCCTCCAATGTTGTAGGCTGCTTATTCCACGTGGGAACAGGAGGCTGATCAGTCCCTCCACAGTTGAGTTAATGGTATTGGGGATTGTGATCAGAATGAGTAAAGCCCAAGTAATCAGTCTTTACGACTGGAATCAGGGTGGCTGTGCAGAGCAACCTGTTGAGTCAGACATGTAAACCATGTGGGGCCGAGAAGAAGGAGTATACTCTGGCATCAGCATTTTAATGACACCAAACGTCTGTCAGTTGCCAGTGATGTAGCCAGGTTACAAGACAGCAGGCATTGGCCATAGCAGCAGTGCGCGCTAATGGTGGGAAGGACCTATCTAGATATGTATCCAATACGCAGTTAAAATCTCCTCCAATCAGCCAGGGAATATCACTCCAGTGTGCCAGTAATCGACTGAGTGTGCTTAGAAATAGAGCCTGATCTACATTGGGAGCATATATGTTACCAAGGAGAACCTGACGACTTCTCAGCTGACCTCGGACAAACACGTATCGGCCATCAGCATCTGCAACCTGCTCTAACAGATTGAATGGGACCCCCAGATGATCACATATCAGCAGTCCCCGCGCATAGGACGAATAATTCGTGGAAGCCACCTGGCCGCGCCATTTTCTTCTAAGCGTGTCTACCTCTGAGCTCGTTAGATGAGAGTCTTGTAACAGAGAAATATGGGCATTGTGGTGCTTGAAGTAGGCGTATACAGCGTATCTGCACACAGGAGTGTGCATGCCACGTATATTCCATGTCACTACATTAATGTGCGCCATCATGCTTAGGACTAACAAACGAAGGTGCTGCGCATATTTACCACACAGTTAACAGTGGCAATGATGTGTGTAAGGGAGCTGAGTGATGTATGGTAAGTATCTTCGTGCGTTGTCTAGCACTGAACTGGGAAATGGGCAGGTAACAACAATCAACATATTGTAACAATAACATAGCGAATACCAAAAGCACACTAGAACCTGTGGCCGCCCAAACCAGGTGTTATCAACTAAATCAAAAGAAAAGTATCCTTACAGTAGGGACGACCAGTTGAGGGCATACTAAATACAGTAATAGGGGGAGTCTGACGTACGCCACCTTGCAGGTAGTCCAATGTGCACGACCACATAAGAAGTATTTTACATTAACAACAGTTGTAATTGTACAAAGAGAAAGGTCATAAATAGAATAAAAGTTGACCTCAAATAACAGTGTCTGACGTCTGCGGCGTGATGTCCCGAGGATTATGCGACCTTTGTACAGGTGGCCAAGTGACAGCAGAACTTTATCCATCTGAGGAGTGGGAACCCGGGATGTCTTGGCTAGAGCAACGCCTCGTGCTCGAAAGTGTGGTCGCCCGCTGCAATGCACTGCGCTGCTTCTGTATTCTCTGTTCTAGATCAGGGACTGCGGGAAGGCTCTCCTCTGCTCGTGCCCTCATCCTGCATTGCCCCATGCAGTGCCTTTGTGTGCTACTGTCTCCTGGTAGGTCCGGTCGCAGTGAATGAGTGGCACAGTTATCGGAACTCTCAATCCAGCGCCATGTCTCCTCAGGGGTAGTAAAAAAGTGTGTGTTGTCAGCAGTCACCACATGGAACTTAGCTGGGAAGAGGAGAGAGTAAGCGAATCCCATTTCACAAAGGGGTAGCCTCACTGCCAGGAAGCTATTGCGTTGCTTCTGTACAGTAATCCCGTAATCGGGAAAAAACATCACTGTGGTGCTGTCCATCCACACCTCTGCCATTGAGCGAGTCTCTTTTAACACTATGAGGGTCATTATGACCCTGGCGGTCGGTGATATTGAGGCGGTAGTACCACCAACAGGCTGGCGGTACTTACTGCCACATTATGACATTGGCGGGTTGGCTGGAGCCATCCCGCCAACTTACCATACCGACCGCCATGGCGGTAGCAGTCGCCGGGCCGGAGATAGGAATCTCCAGCCCGGCCGCCGCTATAGTACCACCGGCGGCATCATGACCCTGCCTACCGCCATGGTTTTCGTGGCATTCACAACACCTCGAAAAACCATGGCGGTAGGCCCTCCCAGTGACAGGGAATAGCTTCCCTGTCACTGGTAGGAGACTCACCCACCCCACCCACACACTCCCTAGACACCCCACTTCATCCACACTCTCCCCCTTCAGATACCCTCCCCCCTTTCACGCACACTCGCAGGCACGCACCACACACACACTCACACACAGACATACACGCATTCATTCACACACACAGCCGTACATTCTCGCACACATCCATACACACATTCACACTGACATGCAGAGACACATTCCCATATCCATTCATACACGCATTCCCACACATGCATACACCCACGCAAACAACACTACACACACATTTGCATTCACGCACACACTCACACATTCATAGACACCCCCCCCACACACACAACATCCCACGCCCCCTCCCCTGTTGGAAAACCGACTTACCTGCATTCAGGGAGTCTTCCGGCAGGGAACAGGATGGGGCGCTGCTACTGCCAGCAGCGCCCGCCAGCAAAACACAGCCAGGCCGTATTATTTTTCATAATACGGCTGGCAGCGGTCTACTGGCATGGTGCCGCTACCTTAACACCATCTGCCAGTATGGCCACAGCCGTATTTCTGCCCTTCTTGTGGCGGAAATCCAGCTGTGGTCATAATTTGGCGGACGGATGTTAGCCGTGACAATGGTCTTTTGGCGGCCGTCACTGCGGCGGTAGGCGGCATTTACCACCAATCTTATAATGGGGGCCTATGTCTCTGTCGCGGTAGTGAAGAAACCTCACCACCATCGGTCGCGGGTTAGCACCCACCAGGAGCCGCCAAGTCGGCACTATGTGTGCTTGCTCAATGGAGAAAAAGCAGGAAAGTACGCCCCAGGGGAGTGCAGCTAACAGTCAGTCCTCAAAATACTGCACAGGATCGTGCCCTTCGGCACCCTCTCGCAGGCCCACCAATACAACATTGTTTCTTCGGGATCTGCCGTCCGCATCCTCCACACGTTGCTCCAGCATTCGTACTCTGTCTGTTAATTCCTTCAGTGAAGTTTCCAGGCTGTGTGTTCTGAGCAGTAACGCCTGAGCATCTTTTTTCACCAGTGTTACCCTGTTCGCCAGCTTTCTATGATCTGCATGTAGTAGACTCAGATATGAGGAAACTGTGTCTATTTTGGACTCTAAGGTGGTCTGTGTGTTGTCAATAGCCAGCAGTACAGCATCTAATTTGTCCTCTAATGTGCTGGGGCCAGCCACATTATCCATGGGGACCGTCGATCACAATGGGGACCCTCGGTGGTGAGGCACAGGCGGCAGCCCCTCAGTTCGCTAGTGACCCATGGCTCCCAGCACGGAGTCGTCTGGGAGGCAATGAGACCAATCTGTGCGTCCTGTGGCTGTCCACTACAGTGATTGACTCTTAAGGGGATCCATCAACAGAAGGGTCGGATCAGAGTTTGGGTGATAATGGTGCAACATCCCGAAAAATGAACAGCTAAAGTATCCCACAATGTCAAGTGTCTCAGGTTCAGTATATCCGCTGCTGTAGGAGGTGCTGCAGCATGTGATTAGCAGGGGCTGGGGGGCCCGACTCATGTATTTTCTATAAATGGTACCTTTTCAGCAGGGTCCCTCTCGTTGCTGCGTCGCGGCGTCCGGTGTCATATCCCCGCACTCAGTCAACAGCATGCCGTTTCAGGAATGGGCCTAGATAGCACCGCACCAACACAGGCTCCGTGTAATGGACGCCCACACAGCAGCTGCAACTGCCCCCTGTCCAGACAGCCCAAACTTTGAGACCCTGCAACTCCAGAGAGTCCACCGTCTCCAGTCGCCACAACAGGAGACCCATCGCAGTCCCAGCACACTCCGATGTTCCACGGCACTCACCCCCCCCCCCCGCGGGCGCCGCCCACCCCGTCCCGGATAATCTGTGCACGCCACGTTCCACCAGCCCTCCGCATTCCGGACGTCACCACTCCTCACCACTGCCGGTGCCATCCTCTCCGGTCCGGCGTCCAGCCACAGGCAGTTACGAGTACGCTGTCAACTGATCTGGCCCTCAGCGGGCTATTTTGTTTCTTAGGCTGCACCACCGCGGGATATCTCGGCTACTCGCAGGCTCTGGGGGAGAAACGAGAGCCGGCGCCCGATGCTACAAGTGCCGTGCAGCCGTTGGACCAGAACCCCCCGTATTGTAGCCGCTTTATTCAGGATAAGCAGGTGGCATAGCGGAGCTCCACTAACAGTCGTCCGTCATGTTGGCTCCTCAACGTCTGCGGGTATGTTGGATGTGGTGGATGTGTGTGTGTCTGTTTGGGTTGTGTCTGCGGGTATGGTGGTTGTGGTGGAAGTCTGTGTGCCTATTGGGGTGGTGTCTGCGGGTATGTTGGGTGTGGTTGGTGTGTCACGGACTGTTGTGGTGGTACCTGTGGGTATGCTTGATGTTGTGTGTGGTACGCTGGGGGTGGTGGGGGTGTCTGGGAAAGTAGTGAATGCTGTTGGGGTATGTTGGTGTCTGTGGTTTGCTTGCATGCCAGTGTGTTTTGTGGTGTTTGCGTCTGTTGGTGCTGCTCTTGTGTGTTGAGGTGGGTGTGAGCGGATCAGTCTGTGTGCTTGGGGTAGGTAGGGGAATGGGGGATTTGGATTAGGAAGAGGTAGGTGGAGGGGGACTGAAGGTGGAGGGCGACTGGCTGCCATCAGTCTGGAGGCCAGAGCTTGATAAGATCTCTGTAAGCCAGACATTGCACCATGAATGCCTTCCAGGAATGCATTAGTCTGCTGCAGTTGAGTTGCCAAACCCTGGATGGCATTCGCAATGGCTGTCTGACCCACAGAGATACTCCTCAGAAGGTCAATAGCCTCCTCACTGAGGGCAGCAGGGGTAAAAAGGGGCTGGGGCCGAGATGCCTTCGGCAAAGGAAATGTTCACCCTCTTGGGTGAGCAGGCACAGCCAACTGGGTAGGGAGCAACAGGGAGGATGTTGATAAAATGTGGGATGGCAGACAAAGATAGTACAGGGGTATGCCTGATGGGTCCGCCACCACTAGGGAGTGTCCACTGGTGGAAGATTATGATGATGAAGATGATGTTCCAATATTCCCCGTGGCACTCCCCTCACCCTCCGGGCCACTGGGTTCCTCTGTGTCCGTGGTGTCTTCACCCGAGGTCCTATGGCCAGATGGATCCCACTCGGCTGTGCCCTGTCTCTTTCACTTCCCTGGGCTTATGGTGCAAATACAAAGAAAAATAGGGTAATCACTTGCCCGTGATCAAACTTGAACAACAGCTCTGATTAGCAAACATTACCATGATGTCAAGTAGGCCCCAGCAACAAACTACACCTAAGTGGTCCATACATGTGCCATACCATATGCATGCATGCCATCTGAACTGTCAACAGTTGCCCACAGGAAAATCAGGATCTCAGAAAACTACAATTGCATGGCTGAAGTTGATCAATCAGAGCTCATCGCCCTCAAAGCTTTGGTACATGGAGCAGACCTCAGTTACTTGTGGTCATACAATAGTAGGCCTATACTAACTGTATTCCCACAGAACCCACACAAGGTCACGCACACATCTTTTTGTCACATACATAATGACCCAACAATAAGAAATTATGCTAACAAATCCTGCCATGTTGCTGACAAAAGTACAATAGCCTTGAGAAGGTGACATGGAAATACTTATGTCACACTGGAAGCAATTCCACAATGTACACTGCACCAAGTAATATTTATCGCAATGGAGTCATAGAGGTAGTACTAATGTTGCTCAGATAAACCAGCAAGCCCCAGGAAAATCACCACTAATGTCTGGCATCCCTTACAATGACTTACTCTGAGAGCATCGGTAGACGCCATTAGTCCCTTGGATGCTGGCGAGGCCCAGAGATTTGCAAGTACTTGATGAAGGCCCTCAACATGTTGTACAATTGGAAGCTCCATCATTGTCTCAATTATGGTTATGCAGACCCATATGTCTGTGGATGAATGCTTGTACCCAAACACATGTGATTTCAACATAATTCTAAGTCACTCAGTGATGCATGCCAACAGTAAGGTTTCAAACCTTACACATTTCACATGTGCAGTGCACTTTGCTACATGATGCCACATCAATGGCATAGAAATGCAGATTGCTGATAGAACCCCCAGGCATAAAAGTCATGGCCCTCATTGCTACTGCAGTTGAACATGCCAAGTGACATGCTATGACACATGAGGGTATGTGTCAGACAAGAAACAATGGTGACACACTCGTTTGTGGCACAACATGAAATGTACTCCTATTATAAATGTCTTATTCCACACACAGATTGCCATGCACATATATGTGAGGGAATACAGACATAATCCCATCAACACAGGTAGACCATGTATGAAACAGCAGCGTACAAATGTTTTGTTACTGAGAAAGGGACACATGCTGACATGTGAGCACAAGGAATCTTGGTAACAGTGATGGCACATAAATCATGTCAATGGACATTCCCCACTTACCAGGGGAAAGTATTGATTAGCAGCTGCACCCAAAGTACAATATATGCTCTGTCACGTGTATGATGGCCATCTTCACATTACAGACTGTAGTGAGGACCAGCACCCGTCATACATTGAAGACAAGTATCCTCTGGGTGGCAGATGCCAAAATACTCATTTGCCCAGACACATGGCTGAGGACAGTGATCCATCACTTCCTTACCTTTGGCCTGTAACATTTAGGAGTAGTGGTCTGTTGCATAGAATATACACACATACACTACAAAAACATTCAGTACTTGATTGATCACTGAACACAGCCATATGTTGTATCTGGAGAGCAACTTGTTTGTGGATTGTACACAGTTGGGTCCTAGGTCCCTGGGCCTATGGGCAAGGCACATCAGTATCCAACACATGACATATCTACACAAACAATCACTCATCAACTGTGTTGCACATGGCTCATTTCTAATCGTCCGGGGGAGCTGTCAGAACCTAACACACTCACTTGGCAATGTGACAGGCAGGAATATGCCCTGTGCTCACCCCCTTATGGCTGCTGTGCTGTCCTCAAATGCCCATCAAGATCTGGGTAGGCCACCACCAGAATGCAGACCATTAGTGAGGGGTCACTGTCTGAGAGGCACCCTGCCCACGTTGGGAAGACAGCCCCAGCTGGACCTCTGTGATTTTCCGAGCCCAGCGTCTCAGGTCCTCCCACTTTTTCCTGCAGTGGGCACTCCGCCAGCTGTGAACCCCCAGTGTCCACACCTTCTTAGCGATGGCTCTCCATAGTTTCTTTTTTTGATGGGCGTTAATCTTCATGGATGAAAAAGACAAATCAAGAGATTATAATCACAAGTTTCATCACAAATGGTTGAGTCACATACATGGCAGTAACACCAAGCTAGGACTTTTCTATTTGTCAATACTACCCAAGTGTGAAACACACAAGCCAATAGGTACGTGGACATGACTACTGACATATGTATTTGCATCTGCAGACTAACCCATTACCTTGCTCAAGGCATATAATGAATAAGCAAGCTAACTGACATCAGTTAGCCCATGCTCTTGAAACCTGCAGTGTGATGTGAGCCACTATGAAACACTACAAACCTATGTGGCTTCTGAAGGGTAAACCCCTTATAAATAATATAATACACTGTTCCAGAACTAGCGGGAAGGAAAGTGAAGGAGTCCTGATGATCAGTAGCAAAAGTCCTCACACACGACATTTGGTGTCATGCTTCATCATCGGACAGCTCCTCGTCAGACCAGCGCTGCAATGTCTGACGGGAACGCAGCCCAAGGGTAGGTGCTGCATCGAACGCCGGCAAACACAGAAATTTATTGTGAACCGGGCAACAGGCCTGCGTGATCCCATGAAGCCCTTTCTCTAGTGGAGATGGGTGACTGATAGGAAAGGAAAAGCCAGTCCGGTTTAATCCTAGTAAGTGACTGATGACGTCTTGACTGCGAGCGTTAGTTTGCAGGAGTTTAGATTTTTTTGCCTTGTTTTCAATTGGAGAAGCCCAATGATTAAATAGGTCCTGAAGAAGCGTCAGGGGATCCTGTTGGACCATAAGAGACGCGAAACATGTCGACCGCATATTGAGGAATATCGGATAATCACCGTCTTCCTTTATTTTGATTGTTTTTGTGTGAGTGTCTGAGCATTATCTCTATTTTCACTCCCATGTTACTTTTTTAATCTTGACCATTTCCCAACAGCAAGTAATAAATTATTTAGTGAGGGTCTTGAGCCAATTTTACTCTTTTTTTGTGTTTTTCCTTCCTCTTTCGGACCCATATTTGGCTCTGCGGCATCATCGATAACAAAAGATCTCCGGCAAAGAGCCCCCCTTCGGGGGGTGCCCGTCAGACATTGCAGCGCCGGTCTGACGAGGAACTGTCCGATGATGAAGCATGACACCGAATGTGGTGTGTGAGGACTTTTTGCTCCTGATCATCAGGACTCCTTCACTTTCCTTCCCGCTAGTTCTGGAACAGTGTATTGTATTATTTATTAGGTTGACTGGAGGGTGTACACTGGACCATTAATCCTCCGATCCCTTCTTTTTGTTTGGGGTAAACCCCTTATGCATGAATGGACCAACACATTCACACTCTGTGAGAATGATCCACTGCAAGCAGTCCCTACAGGCAATTGCCAGAGTACAAACATCAACATTACACATCAGTAACAATCAAGGGGCTGGAATGGTGGGTACAAAAAGTGTCTAAATTGTGCATGTGTGGCAATGTGGCCTACCAAATGCAGACTCATTCCACTTGAGGGGGCAAGGTTCTGTGGTACGCACCTGTACCACAGAACACTCCTTTGGACATATGTGTCTATCCGACAGAAATGGCATCCAACAAAAAAAGACATGCATTGTACACTTTCTGCTGTGCGAACAAGCTACTGAGTCACATATCTTGGCCTCCAGGAATCAACACACTGAATGCACTGTGGGACTGTCAGTTATGCAATATGCCTATACAGGACAAATATGATCTGTGTCAAGCTGACAACAAAGTTGTGGGAGTAAGGGACGTGTCATGAGTCTACATTGACGATGATAAATGCACAAATGGACTATAATAATGATTTACCTCTGAACCCATTCCTAATTTAGTCAAAGGAATGAGGCATTCGGGGCAGGTTTTGCCACCAGAGCCTCATATTGGCCACATGACAGGGATACAGGGAGAGGGCAAAGTGTCAGAGCTGCATTACCCCAGCCTAGACTAGGTCCTATACCGGGAGTTACATTTGACAGCCCCTGGCGTCTGCAGGCTGAGCTGACAGAACCTACATGACACTCCATTCCCATTGCTTCCATGCATGATGTTACATCATGTAGCCAACAGCAATTTGTTATGTGGTGTGTGTGGCAACCTATAGGGCAGAGTGACTCATGTCATGCCTTTCACACAACAGTTTAGCAAGGGCAGATGTGGTTTGAAAGATCTGTGGCACTATACACATTGCTCACATGATTCTTAACTGACTCATACAACATGCATACACAGCTCATGCTGTCATGCACATACATGTTGTCCGACATTTACAACAATCTTGAGGAAAGAGATGTCAGTGGATGGCAGTAATGTCTCCTTATCTAGATTTGCATCCAACACAAGGAGGATCTAGGACCCCAGAACCTCACATAATACAATGTGACTGAACTTAATATATGGCACTGGCCACCAATACCTGCACATTGCCCACCTTATTGATGGCACACAGACTGCAACAAGAGGCACACGGATTATCTAACTGGCACACATGAGCACATTGTAGTCTATGAGGAGGGAAAGGATGGTGAAGTACTGAGAAAATTGTGCACATGAGGTACTTACCTGCATCTCTGGTGAGCCATACAGTTGTCTATACAGGGGTAGGACCTGTGTCACAAGCCTCTCTAGCTCCTGTGGTGAGAAGGCATGATAGCTCGCAGAGGCAACACACAGCAACTCATGTCATGGAGGTGTTGCTGGCAGCAGTGTAAGGAGTCAAGTGAGTGAATCTGCTAAACATGGCAGTCACATCAGCCATATCCGTGGTCGTCACCGCAGGCGGAGACAGTCAGTGGCCCGCGACCGCCACTGGCAACAACATTAGCCTATGGCTGTGTCCGCCGCAGTTGCAACCACCTACCACCATAACAACTTCTGCCAGTGGTCGCAGGTGGTTCCTAATGTCCAGAGGAGTATTTCAGGCAGCTGCCATTTTGGTGGCCTGAAATGCTGTAATGGGCTTTAGAAACTGTGTCACACCTGCAAAAAAGGATTTTTGACCTCACAAACATGCTTAGCCTGTCATGTCATGAAGGTCCTACATGTAGTATGTTGCAGGGCACAGATGGCATTCAACAGTGGGGCACAGTCCACTACTGCTGACAGTCATTTTGGCGGTCCGGATATCCAGTCACATTTCGAGAGGCAATTGTGTTGTACATCTCTGACTTTGGTTCATATACATGTTGTGGACACGTGTGGAAAACCATGGGGTCACATATGACCCTAGTGTTATTTGCAGCTGTGATGTGTACCGGTTGCCATGTCTATCCATTCAGAAATGCCTTGTTACATGATATCATTGACATGCACCATGTATGTTGCTGTGGACACACTGACAAATGTTAGAAATCATGTCTTGTCATATAAAGGTACCCAGGGAGAGGGAGGATGCAACAACCTAATTCAGTTATAATGCCTAGATTGGCAAACAATAGTGGACCTGTGCCGTCAGTTGGAGCCAGATCTGAGGCCAGCCAACAGTAATCCAACCAGGATACCACACATTGTACAAGTTATGTCAGTATTGCACTTCCTAGCCACAGGTTCCTTTCAATATACAGTGGCCCTATGTGCTGGAATGCCCCAACCTATGTTCAGTCTGGTGTTGAAGGAACACCTCTCAGCAATGTGGAAACACATTGGCAGCTATATCCAGTTTCCCTAATGTGAGGATTTAGCTCATTTGAAGGCTTACTTTTATGGTTTTGCACGCATCCCACATGTAGTGGTGGCTATTGATGGCACACATGTTGGCTTGGTCCTACCGTAGGCCAATAAACAAGTATATCGCAAGAGAAAGAACTTTCATTCCATCAACATGCAAGTTGTCTGTTTGGCAGATCTCTACATTTCACATGTCTGTGCCCATTATCCAGGTTCAGCCCATGATTCTTTCATAATGCAGAACAGCACCATACCCTAGCTGATGTCACAACTGTACATAGAGAGGGCCTGGCTCGTTGATGAGTCACATCTGGCCTGTTTGTATGTGTGCAATGTCTGGTGCTACAATCATGAAGGGAGTGATTCATTGTTGCACATATGTCCCATTACTTAACAGGAGACTCCGCATATCCAAACCGTCCTTGGTTGTTGACGCCACCAAAGAATCCAACTACGCCAGGGGAAGTCTGCTTCAGTGAGGTCCATGGAAGAACAAGGTGGGTAGTGGAGCAGGCTATTGGGCTCCTGAATGCCATATTAGATGTCTTGACATATCTGGTGGAGCCCTCCTCTACGAACCCGGACGGAAAAGTGTGTCAGATCACTGTGGCATGCTGCATGCTCCACAACATCACCCTTTGAAAGAATATCCCGAACATCCCAGAGGAGGGGTAGTCTGCGGTGCCACCGGGTGAGAATCCTAAAATACCAATTGAGGGTGACAGTTGTGAAGAGGAAGGAGCTAACCTGTGAGAAGGTCTGATCAACAGCTACCTGTCATGAGCGTATATGTATGTCATGTGATGTAATGACTGTGACTGTAAAATGAACTATAGTTGTGAGAATGTGTGGAGTTGAGTGTTTTAGCAACAACTAGGGAGCTGATACTTCATCATCCACTTTAATGTTTGCCTATTGTACAGGACAACGTCTGACAAATCCCTCTCTTCCGTGGTCTGGGTCTATACCCTGGAATATGTACTTTGACTCAGTATGAGTCACACATTATTACGTCACAAAGGTCCAGACATATGGACAGCTTATGTGCTGTACACTGGAATAAAATGCTTGGAGTGTCCAGACACCTGTACGTATGTGTTTGTGTGTAATGGTTGTAATCCTGAGCAGGACACTGTGTACCTGTAACATATCCCTCCTTGCTCAAGTAAATTATGTCTTCATCATATGGTTCACATGTTCTTACATATCTACATAGTAAAATGTTGAAATTAAGCAAGCAGATGATGAGTTTGTCATAGGTGAATTTATTACAGTGCTGATGCAGTGAATAAACTTTTGGCAAAAAAGAAGAAAAATAATAAAGTGAAGGTGTCAGTCATGGTGAATGAAATCATTGGAGTAGATGCCACACCATTGGGAGTCCAAAGTCTAGAGTACTCCTCCCATTGGAACTGTTCGGTAGTTCAGGATCAGTCCACAGAGTGAATGTGCGGCACACAAAGGAGTTCATTAAGGAAGAGGTTGCTTACTGGCAGGGCTCCACAAACAACTCAGCTCTATTGGCAGACCTAAGGGAGCACCACGAAAAGGAAAGTACTTCTTTTAATGCTGTGGCGAAACAATACTACGTAATACTGTGCCAAGCCCAATAGTGTTGGACTATTCCATGAGTTTAGCTTCAAAGCAGCACATAACATGATTCCTTTATAGTCAAAATATTTGGGAAATGTTGCTATAAAGTCAACAACATGGCCACAATTTGAAAACACTCTTCTTGGGTAAACATTCATCCTAAAATTCATGGGGATGGGTAGACTTTATGCTTTCTCACTTAGGACAACATGGAGCTGGTAACAACTTTACCATGCCTGTTGTTTTTACTTTCCAGGTTGACTCTGCTAAAGTAGAATAATGGATGTTACCAGCAGAATTTTAGAGGAGTGGGTAAGGCACTACACAGCAAATGCTAATAAAGTCAACACTTGGTAGCCAGCAAAATGTGGTGATATTTTTCCCCATATGTTTCTGTACATCTAACCTGTACACGCATAGTCCCTCTCCAAATGGGCTAGAAAGTATGGGAAAGAGCTACAATATATTTCATTTTCATGGGAGGTGTGCAATAAGGACAGCATGTTAAGGAAAATATATAGTAAAGATAAAAACAGAATACACCGAAATCTCAATTCCCAAATTTTACCAACACTATGGGCCTGATTACGACTTCGGTCGGAGGGGATTACTCCGTCCCAAATGTGACGGATATCCCACCCGCCGAATTATGAGTCCATTATATCCTTTGGAACTCGTAATACGGCTGGCGAGATATCCGTCACATTTGGGACAGGGTAATCCCCTCTGGCTAAGTTGTAATCAGGCCCTGTGTGTGTTTGTTGACTGTAAATCATTAAGTTTACATATATTGTGATAAAACAAGCTTTTATGAATATAAAGTGCATGTGTATTATAGCTCCAGTAGGATGGATATCTTTCTGAAAACCTAAAACACTCATAAACCATGACCATCTGTAGAGGTAAGTGCTGCATATCGCAGCTGATATGTGTATTTTTTATTTCAGTTCTGCATTTATTTTAAGGCAAATCCCTCAAAAACAGCATCATAAGTCTTTGTATTATCTGGCTTATCATGTGAATTGTTTTTTTCCCTGGAATTAAGATCTTGGATTCGAGGTCACTTTTACATTAAAAAGTTTATAAGCCTGTCTTTGTCTAGTTATCAGTGCAATTCTAAGTTTCAATTGAATTTAGATGCTACAGACGCCCTTCATGTGAATAAGTCTGTCTTGAACGGTGCAGTGAAAGAATTAAGAAGTCATTGTAATGTGGCTGCTTGCCAAAAGCCAAGCACTTGCACTTCTTTCTACGTGTTCCAGAATTTCATATGAAGTGCTCATGTGTTCTTTGGCCAACCTTGTGCTTCTTTTAGAAGAAGGAGCCCTTTTGCTGAGATTTTATTTTTTATTTTTACGTTTCAGATCTAAATGAAGGACAATGAAGCTATGGTCACCGCTCTTAAGCGCTGATTAAAATGTGGAGGTAGGGATACAGTTTTTGAAACGTGTCCCAAAATTACCTACAAGTGAGCGGCCATTTTGATAAAGCGTTCATTGTGCACTGAAGTCAGTGCTGGGTCAGACCACCAAGCTCCGCAGTTCAACATGGATATTTTTGAAGGTATAACATCAGATTTCTGTTTCAAAAATAAATATAGTGGTTGGCACTTCTGTTGATAGGTCGCCAGATGGATACTGCGTGAGAAAGTTAGTGGCGTGTATTCAGAAACGCGGCTTTAGGTTTCAGCAAACAACATTTCTAAGAACCGACATGTGTTGACTTACTGTGAAATGTTTGGATCAAGGAATTTTCCCACCAAAATTCAAGTGGTTGACTGGCAGTCATGCACAAAGCGTTATTCTTTTATATACATGTTACACAAAGGGTCAGGGTGCCTCTAAGTCAATAATACCACACTTAATTATACCTTATTTGTGCCCATCATAAATCTGGTAAACTGTGCTCTAATCAGTGATAAACTCTGAACACAATATTTCGTGCTAGGGTTGACCTATTAATTTAGTGTGTCCTTAGTGTCATTTAAGTGTATTTTGATCACCTCTTTACATATCTCAAAGCATCTTTCTGGTCCCCAACCTTAGCCTTATCAGAAAAATCATAACCACAACGCATTCACTTTCTTTAGTGAGAAAAAAATATTTTTATAAGTTAAATACATTTCTGGATCCCGATTTAAATGTGTAATGAATGTTAATTAAGAGCATAAGCAATTAACCATGCCTGCTACAGGGACCCTAAAATCAGGCGGATTAAACCTGCCTGGTCCTTCTGGATATTCAGCAACCCTCTGGACATCTCATTCATACAAACAGGAAATGTATTCACAAAATAAATACATACATGGGCCAATGACAACACAACAGACTTATCCATGAATATAAAGGGGGACGGGCCTTTACTACATTGCCACAAAAATCCTAAGATGTAACTCACTCTGCACAAGATGACAGAGACATCAAATCAGTTGTATGGTCTTCTAGGAAGTAACCTGTGTATGCCCTGGAAAATTATTTCTTTCATTCCTGTCTAGAGCTAATGGGTGTAGCTGGCAGCGTGACCCTTTGTTTAAGGGACCTGGCAAACAGAACTATTGGCTGTCATTTCGTGTGGGTCATTAGCACTTGCTAAGAGCCTAGCCCAGAGGCTTTTCTTGATGTCATGACCACCTAAGGGTTTGCATGTCCTAGTGGCACTTCCTTCATATGACTAATTAATACTCTCATTCTGGCAGCCTCTTTTTACTTCAAAGAGGCGGGATATCCTGATCCTAGTGACTAACCACCAGTGGCTGCCAGTAGTTCGTGGACAACTAGGGATTGGTTTTGGGATACTTTACTGTCCTTGTTAAAATTTTGCTACAGTGAACGAACCTTAACTTAAGTTGTGAAGAAGAAGATTCACAAATATCTGCTTCTTCAGCATACAAAAAAATAAAAGGAGAGCTGTCTATCCCTTGATAATGATTTCTACCTCAAACAGCTTTTTTAAGGCCTGTCAAAGGTTGTCTTTCAAAATAAAATTCCAATGACATTGGAGTCACTTGTCTGATATGGTCTGCACCCGGCACTGGAACATGTCTTTAAAGAGCCTTGCATTGACTGGAAGATTAGCAGTGGAGCTGCTGTCCACTGGGAAACTGCTATGGCTCACGACAAGAACTGAAAAACTTTGGGACCAGTGCTACATCTTGTGATGATCAGACCGAGGCTGTAACTAAGGGCAATGGAATTAATGGCACTAATCAGGAAGAATTTACCAGAAACTGATACGCTTATACTGCTCCTTCAACGGCATTATGAACGAGCATTATTCTAAAAATTATAATATTTATTATCATTATACTAATAATAATTATTATTTTATCACTCTCTTAGGCTGAATGTTTGAGATACTAAAACATTTGGAAAGAAAACGATGTATCTATTGATAAAGAGAGATTCAGTGCATTCATTCTAATTATTTATATATGTCTTGTTCATCATAGTAGTTTTATGACTTGAAAATGAAACTAAACAAACATTTACTAAGAATAATAAAGGGTGATACCTTGCTGAGTACAGATGAACCACTAGATCGAAGGTTGATTTCATCTAACAACAGGCTTAGGCTAAAGTGGAGCACTATGATAAACTTAGCACAAACTCTAGGGGAAAGTTTTTGTAGTTGTTTCTGATGGTCTCTCCGCAGTAGCAGATTAAGTCACGCCCCTTGGCACTACAGACCCTGTGGTAAGATTGAACGATATTCATAATACCATGGTTGGCTCCTTAAAAGAACTCTTTTTGACTGACTCAAGGCCAATGTCCAAGAGGATCAAAGAGGCTTCTTGGTTTTCAGGACATGTTATGCTGCTAAATGAACTCTTCTTCGATCTATTAAATTTGTCCCTAGAGAAGCAATTCGGGGGGCTAGATAACATTATAAAGCTACTATTATTAGCATTAAGATTACCTGAGAGCATTCTAACTGGAGTACAATGTTGGGTGCCATAAAAGTTAAGTATTACCGCTCCTTTTGGCTGAAGGTGCCTCCGGTAAATAGACTCCACTGGGTAGCAATATTCCGGCCTCAGGCTGGGTAATGCATTTTTCTAAGTTATATTCGGGTATTGAGAACCAGGGCTAGGTGCCAGCACCCCATTCTATTGAGGCCCCAGGAGTATTAGGCAATCATTGATATGCCTTCCTCCAGGCTGAACATTCTATCCTGACTCTGTTAGCCTGGACCCACCAGATCTCTGAGATTTTTGATGCATTAGATTGGATCACACATAATAAAGCCCCTGGATTAGACAAGTGTTTGGTGACCTATTTAGGTCATATAAAGATGTTTGGTGACCTTATCTAGCCTTGTTTTTTAGTGTCATATTGAATGACGTGCCTATCCCTTCTACTTGGGCCGGGGTCGAAATTGTTCCAATTCATAAAAAAGACTCTAGATCTTTACCATCTAACTACAGACCGATCAGTCTTATTGACAGCTTGTTTAGTCGGATCATTCTGAATAGGCTGACCAAGTGGATTTCTGACTCGAATGTTCTAACACCGTTTCAGGCTGAGTTCAGAGATCATGTCAGGACAATTGACCAGGTTTTTTGTTTGCAACTGCTATATTAAAAATATCATTGTGGAGTGGCAGACTTTATGTTATATTTGTGGATCCTAAGTCCGCCTTTGATCTTGTCCCCAAAAACACTCTGTGGGCAGTCCTTGAAGGGCTGGGAGTTCCTGGCTATCTCTTGAGCATAATCATTAGATTACATTCCAACAATTATGCTCAAGTTAGATGTGGGCTGAATGGTGAGCTGACTAAGCCCATTCTAGTACATAGGGGAGTGAGACAGGGGTCTGTGTTGGCCCTGATCCTTTTTCTACTGTACATTAATGAGATGGATTCCCAGCTACAGCTATGTGAGGGTGATGCCCAAGTCTTGCTGGGGTAAGGAACCCTGCCCTCCTGTTTGTGGATGACACTCTTTTACTAGTCAGGCCCGATGGATATTCAGAAGCTTTTGGACTCCTTCCAATCATTTTGCAGACTGGAGATTAATTGCATCAAGACAAAATTCATGGATTTTAACCCATGTCCAAACTCCTGCTCCAACCCGCCCCTTAATGGAGTACCACTGGAGAGGGTATTGGTATTCGATTATTTAGGGGTCACGCTCACCGAAAGCTTCGACGAACCTCCCCACTTCAAGCTGCGCAGACTTAAGTTACAGCAATGTTGTGGAGGCATTTTGAAGGCTTATCACTCCTCCTCTTTCCGACCAATGCCACCAGAGATCTACAAATGCCAGATTCTGGCGGCCACCTTATGTGGTGGGGAGCTTTGAGGATTCTATGATATAAAAGCTTTCAAAATATCAGAAAATCGCTTTTTGAGAACTTCAGTCAACCTTCCCACCAGCACTCCACTTCTACCACATGGTTGTTTTGTGGTTTGAGGCAAATTAGTGACCTGGTTTGGTTAAGACCCCTTTTATATTGACAGAGACTTTGGTCCATTTCCAAACTGGAGTTATGTTGGTAATTCTAATTTTCACACTTCTAGGGTCGGGTTCTTTACAGCACCTCTCCTGGAGTTTAAAGTGGTGTGTCGGTTGGAGAAGTTCCTGGATAAGGATGAGTGCCCCCTTGTAAAGAGTTAATATTTTACATTTCGCTTGGGGATTACGCCCCTTAGTTCTTTTACCGCCAAGTGAAAAACCCACTTCAGTGAACAGGGCCATTTTGATCTATTCTGCCCACTGGTGGTTGAATCACCTGAACATGCTCTGTTGTTTTGCCTCACTATCAAGAGGCCAGAAGAAAATGGTTTCTACCTGTTTGTCATGGCTTGGGGTTATGGACCTTTAGGACAGCCTTTAGAGCACTACAGAGTGACAGCAGCTTATTGTCTTTGCTGTCTCTCGGTTTCTGTTGCACATGTGGAGGATTAGACAGAAAGAGTTGTCCAGATGAGGTGCAGGCTTTTATGCAGACCCATCCTTTTAGTTGTTTTTATATCATTATTAATATGGCATTATTATGTATATTGCTGCTATTTGTGTCTTAATTGCCAAATTTTTAAACGTGAGCTGCTTAATTGTTTATTTATGTATTGTTTTATATTGTTGTCTTGCATTTTAACATGTTCTTTTAAGGCTACACAGATGAAATAAAGATTGCCTTGACTGACTGAGTGAATAATAATAAAGGGAATCAGATTATTAAAGGTAATTACAACAAGAATAAAAATTGTATTATTATTATTATTATTATTATTTTTATTATTATTGTTGTTATTGTTATTATTATTGTTATTGTTATTATTATTATTATTACTGCTGTTGTTCTTGTTGTTGTACAGGGTGTGCACACTGATGGTGAAAGATACAAAATATTCATTATGGTTGTTAATAATATTATAGGTTCTAAGATTATAATTACTTTCAGCATAAATTATAAGGCTTACTATTTTAGTAGAGGAGGGATATGAAGTTCCATTTATATGTGAGTTCCTACTAAAGATGAGTAGTCATATCATATCTAGGCAGTATTTGGATTTGGGACATTGACAATAAATTATACATGTACTATGCTAAGGTTAGGGTACTCTTGCTATTCTTTATACCATCTAAGTTTAAGGCTTGCATTTACATAATCACTGTAAATATAGTTACGTGAACTTAGTTATGTATGTATTATGTATTATGGACTAATGCAATAAATGAGATGAAAGATAATTATTTAACACTATTTTGATTCTAAAGATTTTACCATGGTATGCTTTGGGGGACTTTAAGAGACGTATAAATAAGAAATCAAAGATAAGTATTGCGCTAGCAATTGATGGATTTCTATTCTTACTCTCACGCTTTTGCCAGTGTGACAACACCACACACAGGCTACGCTAGAAGGTGAGAAATACAGTCCATAATAGACAGATTTTGTAGTTTTTTAAATGAAATTGCATTACTAATTAAGGAGTTAAAATCCATATAGGAATCTAACAATATAACTGTGATTCCCCAAGTATTTATTCCTAATGATAAGAAAAAGAGCTACCTTGCTTAGAGGGATACCTACAGGAAGAGAATGAAACTCAGGCCCATTCTTACAGGATAATCTAGTGGTATGTCTTGCAGGTTCACTTTTGTTGTAACTACTCATAAGGTGACAGGAATAGAGGCATATTTTACAACGAAAACACCAGAAACCACTGCAAAACAGCCGCCTGATGACAAGATAACCAATGATGCATGAGACACAAAAGTCAAAGGTAATGGTTAGAAAAACTTGTAGCCATAACTAACTTGTTCATCATCTGTGTTTTTAAAGTTTGGCTACTAAACGTATTATGGTTGAGGTTTCTTTCTAGGAGCGCACCGTACCAAGGAATCCTAGCAAAACTGAGCAATTCTAGAAAGCAGACATCCAGGTTAGGGATTCAGGTGGGGGGCAGGGCGGGGGGAGAGGCCTTTTAGTGATACAGAATTTCTGACCTTTAAGGAGACAGAAGCTACATCGTATTGCGACATCTCAAGATGGCATCTGATGGCCCCTATACCATGCTGCTCCCTGCTGATGATGGGCTAAACCCAGAAACACGTGTACAGGGATAAACAGCACTTGCTGCGCCTACAGAGGTGAAAGACTTTATTACTTACGGAATGGACTACGAATTCGACTGCATTTACCATGATGCATTGGGGTTGGACTTTGTTGCTGGAGTGTAGGCAGTGTGCTCCCTTTCTTTGTAATTTTGTCTTTGGACGGCTCCCTTGAGCCACGGCTGACGAGCCTTGGGAGGCACCTGTGCGCCATGAGAGGTACATAAACCTGAGAAAACATTTGGCGGCATTTCAAGCAAGCCCCTATACCATGCTGCTCCCTGCTGATGATGGGCTAAACCCAGAAACACGTGTACAGGGATAAACAGCACTTGCTGCGCCTACAGAGGTGAAAGACTTTATTACTTACGGAATGGACTACGAATTCGACTGCATTTACCATGATGCATTGGGGTTGGACTTTGTTGCTGGAGTGTAGGCAGTGTGCTCCCTTTCTTTGTAATTTTGTCTTTGGACGGCTCCCTTGAGCCACGGCTGACGAGCCTTGGGAGGCACCTGTGCGCCATGAGAGGTACATAAACCTGAGAAAACATTTGGCGGCATTTCAAGCAAGCCCCTATACCATGCTGCTCCCTGCTGATGATGGGCTAAACCCAGAAACACGTGTACAGGGATAAACAGCACTTGCTGCGCCTACAGAGGTGAAAGACTTTATTACTTACGGAATGGACTACGAATTCGACTGCATTTACCATGATGCATTGGGGTTGGACTTTGTTGCTGGAGTGTAGGCAGTGTGCTCCCTTTCTTTGTAATTTTGTCTTTGGACGGCTCCCTTGAGCCACGGCTGACGAGCCTTGGGAGGCACCTGTGCGCCATGAGAGGTACATAAACCTGAGAAAACATTTGGCGGCATTTCAAGCAAGCCCCTATACCATGCTGCTCCCTGCTGATGATGGGCTAAACCCAGAAACACGTGTACAGGGATAAACAGCACTTGCTGCGCCTACAGAGGTGAAAGACTTTATTACTTACGGAATGGACTACGAATTCGACTGCATTTACCATGATGCATTGGGGTTGGACTTTGTTGCTGGAGTGTAGGCAGTGTGCTCCCTTTCTTTGTAATTTTGTCTTTGGACGGCTCCCTTGAGCCACGGCTGACGAGCCTTGGGAGGCACCTGTGCGCCATGAGAGGTACATAAACCTGAGAAAACATTTGGCGGCATTTCAAGCAAGCCCCTATACCATGCTGCTCCCTGCTGATGATGGGCTAAACCCAGAAACACGTGTACAGGGATAAACAGCACTTGCTGCGCCTACAGAGGTGAAAGACTTTATTACTTACGGAATGGACTACGAATTCGACTGCATTTACCATGATGCATTGGGGTTGGACTTTGTTGCTGGAGTGTAGGCAGTGTGCTCCCTTTCTTTGTAATTTTGTCTTTGGACGGCTCCCTTGAGCCACGGCTGACGAGCCTTGGGAGGCACCTGTGCGCCATGAGAGGTACATAAACCTGAGAAAACATTTGGCGGCATTTCAAGCAAGCCCCTATACCATGCTGCTCCCTGCTGATGATGGGCTAAACCCAGAAACACGTGTACAGGGATAAACAGCACTTGCTGCGCCTACAGAGGTGAAAGACTTTATTACTTACGGAATGGACTACGAATTCGACTGCATTTACCATGATGCATTGGGGTTGGACTTTGTTGCTGGAGTGTAGGCAGTGTGCTCCCTTTCTTTGAAATCATAATTATGTCAACTGCCCACAGGGATTGTTAGACCATTTGGTCTTTCAATGCCCCTCTCAACAAGCCTAATTCTTCATATACGCCAGGCAGCTACTCGTCAAGGTTTATTCTGACAACTGTAGTGCACCTTACAATCAGGAAAGTCTAGGAGAATCCAAGAAAAAACATACAGTTTTGAAAAGTAGATAATCCGTAGCTTTCATATTATGGGAAGACATGTCATTTTAGCATAGATTTGAGGAACAGCAGTACTTTCTAAACATTGATAAAAATTATCCTTGAAGTTCCCATACCACCAAGAAAGAATGATGTGGTCACGTAAGCCACCTGAGACCCATGCATCACAAGTGCAGGTTCCATTGGCATGTACATTTTAATTGGTTCTGAAATCAGTGGCAGTGGCTAATGGAAACTGATGAGAAGTATGACATAAGGAAGCAGGGTGTTATTAAAATAAGGAAGGAAAACGAAGAGTATGAGAACATGAAACAGTTGTAGTCAGAAATATCCAGTAAGGAATATTGACTGACCAGAATACCATAGGCAACATATCCAGGCTTACAATATTGAGGAACTAAGTATATATAGTGAGTATATATAGTGAGTATATATAGTGAAGTTTGGATTTACCACTCTTACCTTCACATCTATGTAACTAAACCATATACATACATCGTGAAGGTACAGGGATATGGAGTTGAGTAAAATAAACCTATCATTACCTATATATACTTACCTTGCCCATATTTTGGCCCTCCGTATTTTGTCCATGGTATTCTGATAAATCGATATTCTGTACTCTATACAACATAGTTCCACCTGCGAGGCTGGGTGAGTAAAGAACACCGCTGTTTCTAAATGCTAATATGACAGGACAAGCAAGGTTATAGTGGGGCATTAAGTTGAATGCAGAGGAGAAGGTTACATGGAAGCAGGAAAATGCACACACGAAGGCAGAGGGGGACATTGAGGCTAAGGTAAAAAGATGGCGTAAGTGTGTCACACATAGACTATCAGAGGGGGTGGGGAAGAGGAGAAGCTGATGCAGAAGGAGGGCAGCAAGAGTGGTGGGTGAAAAATTTAAAAGATAAAAATTAAGGGAGAATGAAAAAGAAGAAACTACATAAATTGTAGGCTCACACTCAGAGTGTGAAGGGAGAAAATGGGACGGGATGGAGTAGGGGGACTATAAGAGAGAAAGGGACCAGGAAGTGTACGGAGAAGGAGGTCGGTTGTATGAAATCTAGGATGAAGTGGGTTGAGAGTAATATTATAGTTATTGAAGTGACAACAAGGGCATGTAGGATTATTAAAGTATAATCTTTATTCTTGGAAAGAGAAAGGGAAACGAGAGAGACAGATGGGCAAAACTTGGTAGGTAAAAGAAAGTGATGCATAGGAAAGAAGCGGGTGATATACAGAGAGAACTGAGAGTGGCGAGGAGGAAATGTGAGAAGTATGAGAGTGAAAAGACAAGAGAAGTTTCAGAGAGTGATTTCAAGGGGAGTGTTATACTCATCCCTTGCCACCTCCTTGAGCTCCAGTTTCATGTGATTACTAACATCCTTACTATGAGGTGATAACACATTAGGGGCCAGATGTAGCAAAGGTTTTTACCCATTCTGTGTCTATGGGAAAAAGTGTTCGTACATATGGCCCTAGATGACTTGTGTGACTCCAGATAAAAGTGATGTGTTACTTTCACATAACATATCAGCATACAACACTGAAAACTGCAGTTATTACACGAGAGTGCTCCACTCCTGGCCAGTAGAGGCTGTGCTAAACAATCCAATTTGTTTTCTGGCATTAACATTCACCTCTCCTGTTGCTTCAAGTGGCTAGCAATGCTTTTAGAATCATTATTTAACTATTCTTATGTATTTCCACCTTTTAGAAATGCATCAGTTATGTAGTGGTGCAGAGACCTGCACATGTGGAGCGTTCATGTTGAATTCCTTAAGTTTCCTAAACATCCCCTTTACAGCCCACGTTTCTTACTTCAAAGCACCGTCTTCTCCATTGAGCCACATGTTTAAGCAATGATTGTATGTATTTACTGTTGTTGTCTTAACTTTACATTAGCTGCCTTTTTATTTTCTACACCTCTGATGCCACATCCACATTGTGTTTGACAAAAGAATAAATGCAAGTCGTGAGAGGAGAGAGTCTAGAGAATTACCCATGCCCTCATGCACCTATGGTGGGTATCCTTTCACCAACACCCACTGCAAACATACCATTTTGTCCTGCCATGGGCAAAGCAGAGATTGCTGATTCTTCAGTTTTACTTAATAGTCTATTAACAAGTTAAGAATAACACGAAGAGAAGCACATTCCCTCAGAAATAAATGTAATAGTTGTCCAATTGGTTATTCACCAACTGTATAAGCTTTGCAGAGTGCAAAAATTAAGGTTTTTATAAAGAAGTGGCATCATTATGGGGTCCTGTGTTGTGATGGGAAATGGTCCTGCTACTGTTAAGCACTGAGAGCGACAGGGGGTGGACCACCGCAGCTTCATACAGGAGGATTCTATGACCTCGGATATCTAGCCTTCTGTAAAGTGAAGGTCCTGACTGAGGACAGTCAATGGCATGTGGTTGCCTGCCTCTAGCTGTGTTCCAGCTTGCAGATGGGCAACGTCAGTGTGTTCTATTATCAGTTCCCTAAAAAGGAAACCATCCTGCTACTGGGCAAATTGTTTATCTTAATAAATGAGCTTAGAAGATCTTCACTGGCTGCTACGGTAATAATACACACATATGACAGCCTGGAATGGAGGCTCCTGGTTGCAGGAGGCTATGTAAATAATCTCCTGAATCTTCAAATTCATCCTTTCAGTGGCGTAGCGTGGGGGGTGCAGGGGGGGCCGGCCGCACCGGGTGCAACATCTTGGAAGAGACTCGAGTGCTAAAATCCACGGGTTAGGGGGCGCAAATTACTTGCCTTGCCCCGGGTGCTGACAACCCATGCTACGCCACTGCATCCTTTTAACCCTTTAAAGCCAGTGTAATATCCACAGAGTTTCTAAGGCATGTTCCCTTCTGGCCAATTGCAACTGGAAGGAGGATGGCAACATTCTGCACGTGCTGGATGTGATACACATGGTGCTGTGTAAACCCAGTCAATGGTGCTCCCTCTGACCCATGCTTGATGATGGACCATCAGCAACCAGAAGGGACTTCACCAATTTAAGTTACAGGAAACAACTTGTGTGAGAACTCCTTTCTTTGCCTCAGATGTCAGTTGACCAGAGCTGGGCATTCTGGCTAAACATTGCCACCTCCGAGCAGCCTTGTTTAACCATGGGCTAGGATAAATTGACCTACTGAAAGACGAGCTTGCGGCATAGAGTGAAGGTCAAATAGAAAAAAAGGGTTGAACTGTGCATGTGAAGTAGAAGCTATTGGAAACGAATTTAGTCTGAAACCAACATGCTTGTTGAGAACATCAATACAAATGTATAACACATTACTTATCAATACTGTTCTGTTATTTATGTGTGGACAACATACCGATGTCAATAAGCATTAGTCCATGGGCTAACCAAGCAGAAGTCACGCAGTGGGTCATACAGCACTGAAAAGGGAAGGGAAAAGTAAACTTCAGTTTAAAAGAACTGGGGGGAAATACACAAAGTAAAGATGCAGGGGGCATTCAGTAAATGTTAAATGGCGTGGGTGATTCCTACCTGTGTGCTACTGAAAATACTGTTGGATAACTCTGTCCCTGTTGTCTGGGTCGTCCTCTTCGTCTTCCTCCTCTTCACTCTCCGCAGGCTCCACAGCTGCTTCAACCCCACCATCTGGACCATCCTCCTGCAGGAAGGGCACCTGACGTCGCAATGCCAGATTGTGAAGCATACAGCAGGCCACGATGATCTGGCACACCTTCTTTGGTGAGTACATCAGGGATCCCCCTGTCATATGTAGGCACCTAAACCTGGCATTCAGGAGGCCAAAGGTTCTTTCAATGATCCTCCTAGTTCGCCCATGGGCCTCATTGTACCGTTCCTCTGCCCTGGTCCGGGGATTCCTCACTGGGGTCAATAGCCAAGGCAGGTTGGGGTAACCAGAGTCACCAATTAGCCACACACGTTGTCTCTGTAGCTGTTCCATCACATAAGGGATGCTGCTATTTCGCATCACATATGCGTCATGCACTGACCCAGGGAACATGGCATTCACATGGGAGATGTACTGGTCAGCCAAACAGACCACCTGAACGTTCATCGAATGGTAACTTTTCCTGTTTCTGTACACCTGCTCATCGTCTTTTGGGGGTACTAAAGCCACATGGGTCCCATCAATGGCACCAATTATGTTGGGGATATGTCCAAGGGCATAGAAATCACCCTTCACAGTGGCCAAATCTACCTCCTCAGGGAATACAATGTAGCGCCGCATGTGTTTCGTCAGGGCAGACAACACTCTAGACAAGATTTTTGAAAACATAGGCTGAGACATTCCAGATGACATGGCCACTGTTGTCTGGAATGAGCCACTTCCCAGAAAATGGAGGACTGACAGAACCTGCACTAGAGGGGGAATTCCTGTGGGTTGGCGGATGGGGGACATCAGGGCTGGCTCCAGCTGGGCACACAGTTCATGTATAGTGGCTCGGTCAAGTCGGAATCGTAGTATGATGTGGCGTTCTTCCATTGTCGACAGGTCCACCAGCGGTCGGTACACGCGAGGATTCATCCTTCTCCTCGCAAGTCCCAGCAGACGGTGCCTAGGAAGGACAACATGGAGCACAGAGTCAAGCAAGTCACAGGTACGTTCACCACTGCATGCATAGCACACGATTATCTATGTATTGAAAGGCGTGTATGTGTGGCAATGCAAGGCCTAGGCCTGTGTGACGCAGTACAAATAATGCCATGTGGGCCCTTGAAATGGCGGCTGCCTGACCTGTGAAGTGGGACAATGGGATGTGAGGTCAATGCGCTGGCGTGGCACACCGTGGCGGTAGGCGGTCGAAGACCGCTATACGAAGCCGCATTGGCTAACATTGAAGCCTATGGGTTTCAGGAGCCAATAATGAGGTGCGCCGGCGGTCGCGGTACGCACCGCCGCGGTACGCACCGCCACGGGCGTGACCGCCATTTTCTATCTGCTTAATCACTCGAGACCTGATCTTCCACAGGAGAGGACCTATACTGCAAGTGCTGCTGTGACCTCGGTCTGGAAGTGACAATGGCTGCTGCGACTGGGGAAAGGGCCCCCGCCTTCAGTTCCGAAGAGTTGGAGAAGCTCGTGGACGGGGTCCTCCCCCAGTATGCGTTACTCTACGGTCCTCCAGACCAACAGGTAAGTACACTGGGTGCACATTGAATGGGCTATGCCTGTGTGGAGTGGGGTGGATGCTAAGTTGGTGGGGTGGGGGGCGAATGAGGAGTGCAACGCACGACAGATGAGAGCATGTGCCATATGGCAAGGTTGGGGAGGGGGGGCCAATCGCATCTAACATGCAGGAATATGATGATTTCTCCTTCCCACCCTGTACATGTCAAATAGGTCAGCGCCCATCAGAAAGTGGACATATGGCGTGCCATCGCCAAGGAAGTCCGGGCCCTGGGGGTCCACGTCAGACGGGGCACCCACTGCCGCAAGAGGTGGGAGGACATCCGCCGCGGGACCAGGAAGACCGCCGAGTCACTGCTGGGGATGGCCTCCCAACCTAGGAGGGGTGCCAGTCGTACCCTGACCCCCCTGATGTCCCGGATCCTGGCGGTGGCCTACCCTGATTTGGATGGGCGCTTGAGGACATCACAGCAGACACAAGGGGGTGAGTATCAGCACATTATGCTATCTCTCTGCACAGTGGAGGCGTCTGGGTGGGGGAGGAGGGTTGGGGGTGACTTTAGGCCAGGGTGCTTTCTGTAGTGTAGTCCTCTCCTTTAGGCATGGCCCTGTGCTCCCGGCCCCCACCTCTGTAGGGTGACAAGTACAGCTATCGATGGTCCAGCATCACACATGTGCGCCTTTCTCGTCTCTAGACCTGTTGTCCTAGTCAAAAGTACTGAGTAGTGTACCCCGAATGCGCGGCTTAGTGCATGAGGCTCCTGTGTCTGTCCTCTCCGCCAACGGTGTTGACATTGCATGCACTCAACCTGGTCTTCGTTTTTCTCCCCCCACCCTTCTTCTTCGTCTTCTTGTGCATCTGTGCATTAGCATCATCAGGCGGAGGAGAATTGGCATCGGAGCACGAGGGAGCTGCAAGTCACAAGGCCCCGGTGGGACCAGGAACAGACACCGAGGGCACCAGTGATCCGGAGGGCGAGGGGAGCACCACAACGGGGACCGGTGGTGACACCAGCGACAGCGACACATCCTCGGATGGGAGCTCCCTAGCGGTGGCGGCAACATCCGGGCCCCCCGCCTCTACAGGTACAGCCGCCACCCAGCGCACCTGCCCCACCCTCCCAGCAGCCCCTCAGTCTACGCTCCGTGCCCGCTCGCCCAGGAAGGCGGGCGTCTCCTTGCCCCAGGCACCTCAGCCCCTGCCCCTGTTGCCCCTGCTGCCCTCAGTAAGGAGGTCATTGATCTCCTCAGGACACTCATTGTTGGGCAGACTACCCTTTTGAATGCCATCCAGGGGGTAGAAAGGGAGGTGCATCGGAGCAATGCCTACCTGGAGGGCATTCATTCGGGTCAGGCTGCCCATCAACGATCGTTCAATGCTCTGGCCTCAGCACTGACGGCAGCCATTGTCCCTGTTTCCAGCCTCCCTCTTCTGACTGCCTCCAGCCTGTCTCTGTCTCCTGTTCCTCAGCCTATCCCATCCACACCATCAGACCAGCCTGCACACACCTCAACACCCAAGGGCAGCTCATCCAGACACAAGCACCACAGAACCCACAAGCATTCACGCAAGCAACACCCAGATGCAGACATTCCAACAGTCACTACCACCTCTGTGTCCCCCTCCTCCTCGTCTCCCTCCTCCCTCCCTGTGACGTCTACACTCACACCTGCATGCACACCACCATCAGCCAGTGCTTCCATCACCAGCACACCCTCCAGTCCAGTCCGCACACGTGCAGTCACGACCCCCACTACCATTTACACGTCCCCTGTGTCCTCTCCCACTGTGTCTGTCACCCCCTCTTCCAAGACACACAAACGCAGGCAGACACCCACCCAACAGCCATCCACCTCACGACAGCCTCCAGCACATGCACCTGCACCCAAAGACAGCACACCTGACTCTCCACATCCTCTTCCTCCACTTCCATCTCCACTTCTCCTACCTTTTACCTTGGTCCTAAGAAAGTTTTCCTTGCTAATCTTGACCTCTTTCCCTCCACTGACCCACCCCCTCCATCTGCAAAGAGTCCCAAGAGCACCTCAGCCACCACCAGCCCAGCTTCGAGTGTCACTGTGGTGCATGGGTTCTGGAGCCCACCCTTTGCCAGCAGTGACACTTCAATCAGCAGCAAGGGGACAGCCAGCCCCCCACCAGGCAAGAAGACCAGGAACCTAAAGGGCCGCTGTGAGAGGACTGACACGGCTGCCCCCAAGGAGCCAAGTTCGCCCACTTCACCAGCCACAACATCTAGGGGAGGCAAGGGCCCGAGAGCCCCATCTAAGGAGCGAAAGTGCAGCAGGGCAGAAAAGACAGCCAGCAGGAGCGCGGAGCAGGAGGGGCCTACAAGCCCCATCCCGGGTGTTAGGAAGGACACCAAAGGGCCCAGGACTCCGTCACCGAAGGGTCCAGCAACAGCACGGTCGGAGGGCGACTGAGCAGGGAGTCCAGGCCAGGTCTGGCTCCCTTGACCTACTGGACGAGCACCGCTGAAGAGGGCCCCGCCGTGCAGAAGAGCACCGCTGAAGAGGGCCCCGCCGTGCAGAAGAGCACCGCTGAAGAGGGCCCCGCCGTGCAGAAGAGCACCGCTGAACAGGGCCCCGCCGTGCAGAAGAGCACCGCTAAAGAGGGCCCCGCCGTGCAGAAGAGCACCGCTGAAGAGGGCCCCGCCGTGCAGAAGAGCACCGCTGAACAGGGCCCCGCCGTGCAGAAGAGCACCGCTGAACAGGGCCCCGCCATCTCAAGCACCGCTCCGCTGGGCCCTTCATCCCAAGCACCGCTCCGCTGGGCCCCGCCGTCTCAAGCACCGCTCCGCTGGGCCCTTCATCCCAAGCACCGCTCCGCTGGGCCCTTCATCCCAAGCACCGCTCCGCTGGGCCCCGCCGTCTCAAGCACCGCTCCGCTGGGCCCCGCCGTCTCAAGCACCGCTCCGCTGGGCCCTTCATCCCAAGCACCGCTCCGCTGGGCCCTTCATCCCAAGCACCGCTCCGCTGGGCCCCGCCGTCTCAAGCACCGCTCCGCTGGGCCCCGCCGTCTCAAGCACCGCTCCGCTGGGCCCTTCATCCCAAGCACCGCACCGCTGGGCCCCGCCGTCTCAAGCACCGCTCCGCTCGGCCCCGCCGTCTCAAGCACCGCTCCGCTGGGCCCTTCATCCCAAGCACCGCTCCGCTGGGCCCCGCCGTCTCAAGCACCGCTCCGCTGGGCCCTTCATCCCAAGCACCGCTCCGCTGGGCCCTTCATCCCAAGCACCGCTCCGCTGGGCCCTTCATCCCAAGCACCGCTCCGCTGGGCCCCGCCGTCTCAAGCACCGCTCCGCTGGGCCCCCCCATCTCAAGCACCGCTCCGCTGGGCCCCGCCATCTCAAGCACCGCTACGCTGGGCACCGCCATCTCAAGCACCGCTCCGCTGGGCCCCGCCGTCTCAAGCACCGCTGGGCCCTTCATCCCAAGCACCGCTCCGCTGGGCCCCGCCGTCTCAAGCACCGCTCCGCTGGGCACCGCCATCTCAAGCACCGCTCCGCTGGGCCCCGCCGTCTCAAGCACCGCTCCGCTGGGCCCTTCATCCCAAGCACCGCTCCGCTGGGCCCGCCGTCTCAAGCACCGCTCCGCTGGGCCCCGCCGTCTCAAGCACCGCTCCGCTGGGCCCTTCCTGTCAAGCACTGTTAACGGTTCACTGTGCCCACCATGCCTCCTCCTTGACCAGTGGAGACTGTAATCCACCTGATGGACTGTGGCTTTGCACTCCCCAGGATTGATCAGTGGGCAACCCACCCACTGTAGAGACTTGAGAGACTGTGGCTTTGCACTCCCCAGGATGGCCGACTGGCCAAGCCACCCACTGTAGAGACTTGAGAGACTGTGGCTTTGCACTCCCCAGGATTGATCAGTGGGCAAGCCACCCACTGTAGAGACTTGAGAGACTGTGGCTTTGCACTCCCCAGGATGGCCGAGTGGGCAACCCACCCACTGTAGAGACTTGAGAGACTGTGGCTTTGCACTCCCCAGGATGGCCGAGTGGGCATGGTGGCCCCTTCGTGGATCTGGCGTCGTGGGATCATGTGGCTGTGGTACCCCCCCCCATCCCTTCCCCCTGAGGTGCCTGTCGTTTTTTCATCAGATGCCCCTGCAGGTGTTCTCTTCAAAGGACTCAGGTCTCCTGTGTGGGCTTTGCCCTTGTGTTGCTACACTTTGGCCCACGGACACTTTGAATCTCGTTAGTTGTGCAGGACTTATTGCCTCGGTTTTTCGTATGCACTGGATATTGAATTTGGATTTTTGAGTTGTTATTGCTATTTGACCGTGACTTATCAGTGGTTTTTATTTCCCATAAATTTCAAGTCACTATTTAATTATGTCCTTGTTTTCTTTACGGGGTTTGGGTGGTTTCACTGTGACTTGTTGCTCTGCATTGGTGTGTACATGGTTTGGGGGGGTGGGTGTATCGCGTATGTGTGTGCACGTGACCTTTCGTCCTCCCCCCTCCCCTGTGTCGTAGGTGCAGTACTCACCGTTGTCATCTGCGCCGGCGTTCGTACTCGTGGTAGATGAGCAGGTAGACGAGAGCAGGTAGGATGTTTAATTCGGGTTCCATGCTGTCCTCCTTCCTCGTGGAGTGCGTAGAGGTGCGTGTTTTCCCGTTCGTAGTCTGTTTCCGCCGTGTTTTTATCGGCGGTGCTCCCGCCCCGGAAAAGGTGGCGGATTGGCCGGTCATGATAGTGTGGGTGGAACATTGTCTGCCGCCTGGCTGTTGGCGGTGACCGCCGCGCTGTTTGTCGGTCCCGCCGTGGCGGTCGGAGTGTTAATGTGGCGGGCTGTGTTGGCGGTTCCCGCCAGGGTCAGAATTCCATTTTTTGGACCGCCGGCCTGTTGGCGGGTTGGCCGCCGCTTTATCACCGACCGCCAGGGTTAGAATCACCCCCTAAGTGATGAGGGTTCGACAGAGTACTGCTAACAGAGTTAGTGAAACTGAGGTAACGAGTTTGCTATTGCATAGCAACGTATCTGCTATTCACAGGACCTGTTGGGGCTGTTGCCCGTCTATGATTAGCAGAGTAATGTACTCTAGGTGTGGGGTTTTGCGCAGGTGTACTTTGTGGTAAATTCTCGTGACCACCCTAATCCCTTGTATCTGATGTCAGTGATACATGTGCACTCAAGTATTAGTTTAAATAAGAAAAAGCCTCTGGCGAAAGCGGATTGTCTGGTTTATCCAGGTAGGAATTAAGCTTTGATTCAGCAACCAAACTGCAACCCTTTTTTAGCAAATTACTCAACAGTGACTGGTGGTTGATGGTGTGAATTATGATCCACAGGTTGAGAAATACCATTACACACACATGGCACTTATGTCTGCTGCTTGCCATAGATTATCCTGAAGGGATACTGGGAATGGAACAGTGACCCTAATATGCTGGCATTCAGTTCCAAAGGTCAGAGGAGCATCTCTATCATCTGCTCCACAGTAAGATATTTTAAGAATTTGGGAACAGATTGGAGATTATAGAAATGTCACAACTTGTCTTGGTCTGTAAAGTCCAGTGAAAGATGTTTCTGATTAGAGGTGACAAAAGTCTTCTTTAGAAAAGAAGGAAGATATCAATGAGAAAAAATAACAATTCCTTGCACATAAAGTCATATAATTAGGGTAGTGGTATTAAGGAGGGAGGACAAGAGTCTAAAAGGGAGTCATGCAAATCCCTTAAAAACCTATGAATGCCTGTACAAGTAATATATATTTTTACCTTTTGAACATAATATAATGGTAAAGGATATTATTTACAATTTAAAAGAGTCCAAACCAGAGAGTGAGGGCTTTGAATGATTGTATTATTAATTCTTTGGGACCTACAGAATAATTCCTACAGGTTTTTCTGTGTTTTGTGAGGATGCCTTATAATTGGCAGACCGTTCTTGACTCATCTTTGAGCTAGGTCCTCTTGAGGAAGGAAAAATATACGTGTGTGAAGAGAGTGTGCTTGAGATGTGGGAGGTGTGGGTGGCAGGAAGTTACTGTGAGCTGACCATGGAATGAAATTCCACTTGAAGAATCTGAGAAATTTAAATTATGGTACAAAGAGTGTTTGGTTGGCTGAAAAATAGGGAGCAAGGCAGCACATAACAAGTCAGTAGCTGGTGGAGAAATGCTAGTTACATTCAATGGCTTCTAACATTAGGGCGAGTTTTGGTTTGCGTTGAACTCTGTCCGTGCCACAGCCATCCTCCTTGTAGTTGTTGGGGTTATGTGGGTGAATACCAAGAGCGATATAAACACAGTTCAAGAGACAACACTGATTATTTAAACTAGAAGGCAGACAAGTACTGCAGGAGTTTCACTAGTAACCGGTTGCAGCAGTTCAGTCTTCTCATCAACAGTGATTTGATTAGTGAGTTGTGGTTCTATATGGGAGAATTGGTTGGACCCTAATATTAGTGCCATAAGAGAAGAACAATGACTACAGAGGCATACTAGAGATGAAATGCAGACCAAGGTTTCTTGCTATGAGGGAAGGTATCAGGCTGTCCAGGGGAGAGCCTGTAGAGGACATAGCATTAGCAGCAGAGTAAGCAGTAAACTATCTCCATTTACACTAGTTAACCATTAGGAGAGTTATGCCATTCAGTCTATAACGGCGGTGGTATAACAGGAGGTCTTTCTTAGAAGGTGCAAATTGAAGGATGGGAACCAGAAGAAAATCTGAGTACCATCAGCAAAAAGATGATTTAAAAAATGTTTGAACATTAGTAATGATGACATTACCAAGGAAAGCTTTGCTGAGGAAAAAAAGAAGTGGGCCTAGGAACAAGCAGTAGTTAAGAATACTGAGTGCATGGAGATGGAAAGAGAAGCCAAATTTATTTTAGAAACTTGATTTTGTTTAGTTGTATAGGTTGCATCATAGATGCAACAAAGTGTTTGTAAAATTTATGATTAAAAAACTTAGAGCCTGATTTAGATCCTGGTGGAGGGACTACTCAGTCACAAATGTGATGGATTTCCCATCCACCGTATAACGATCTCCATAAGCTATAATAGGATCGTAAAATGGGGGACGGGGTATCCGTCATGGTTGTGACAGAGTAGCCCCCTCCACCAGGATCTAAATCAGTCCCTTAATCACTCCTCACAACAGTAGATTTCTATCTTCACCACATTTTGTAATTTACTGTATTGAGGTGATTAGTGAAGAGACCCCATTATTTGCACTATATTCTATGGTTTTGCTTCATGGATTTTCAGTGCAGAGTATGAAAGATTTCTTTTTTCCAGATTAACAAAAATAAATTTTGCTCTGTTAATGTCTCTCTCTCTCACACACACACCCACATACATGCACTAACATGTATACACCACAGAATCTCCGGTAATGAAGTAAAAGCAGTGGCCTTGAAAAAAAGAAAATAAATCCAGTTGATTGTGTCTGTGTGCGGTGTTGCATTTTTTTGTGCAGAATAGTTTCATACGGCAACCAAAAAATGTCTAACAATTGTTTGGGCTCTTTGTGAAAGAACCTTAAAATAGCTACAGAAGGCAGAATTAGGGATGAGAACACATTCTAGTTCTGGAGTACATAAGGTCCAGCTAAAAATCAAGCTATACATTAAGTTTTCTCAAGAATTCCAGTGCTATGAGGTACCAGAGGATCTGGTCTCTGGAGAAACACTGTAAGATAACTGTTAAATCAAGTATGAACAGGCCCCTCTAGAGAGGGCAGAGGAGGATTATTTCTAACAGGTTCTGGAGGTCCCTCTCTATATCTGTCTCTTTGTCCCTCTGGGAAAGCTGTATGGCACTCCTAAGAAGTCTGCATATAGTTCTCACTTGGTGGTATAACTCTGCCTCTAACAGGATTGTCATATGTGTCCCCTGGGTAGCCCTCATATAATATTCCCTTGATGATTTAACAGTGATTCCTATGAGACAGACCTCCATCACCCATCAGTAAACTCCATATTGTACCCTTTTGGTAGTTTACACATGCCTGTAACAGGATTATCTTGGGTAGACTGCATGTAGACCCTTTGTGGTTTAAAAGTGCCTCGATTGGCACTGTCATTTGTCATTCCTGGATACTACCTTTGTGGTTTAACAGTACCTTCAATGGTATGATCCTTGGTAGTTTATCATTGCCAACAATGAGACGGCCATCTGTTAGACTCCATGTGGTTCACACTTCAAATCTAACAGTGTCTCCAAAGAGATAGCTACATGTTGCCCGCTGGGAAGACTGTTATTCTTCACCTATGGTAGTTTAACAATGCCTTCAAAGGGATAGCCATACTTTGCTCCCTGTGCGGTTTACTAGTACATCCCATAGTATGGTCCTCTGTTGTTCCTTATTAGAATTCATAGACTATTCCCAATAGATGGAATCTTTCACACCCTTGCCCCGGTATGAAGTCCGTTGGACCTCAATGATGCCACCAGGGGCCATTGCTTATTTCAAACCTGTTCACACCTAAAGATGGTAAGTAACTGCACACACAACTGCGTCTATTTTTTTAACACTCCACGCTTCAGCGCTGTGACAGTCGACGTGCCATCCTTCAACCAGACCATTAACCCTTACACGCCAGACCCAACATAGGCCAAACAGCACTGAATCAACCATGCACTCCATAGGACACTCAAGACTCGAAAACAAATCAGAAAGCTTCACACAGCCTCGCCCAGGGAATGAGGCACTTCATAAATAATACAGTTGAACCCCCTGAAAGAAATTTGCCCCTTCCCAGGGGTATGGTAAGTCCTATATAAATACTAATAAAATACAGTCATTTCTTATAGTCATTCAGGCCCTGGTTCCCTTCAAAACCACTACCTCAACACCGCTCCTCATTTCTAACTTTTACATTCTACCACCATCTCCACCTCTACACTCTGTCCTTCTCCTGGTCTCTGGTGCCTCTGCATGGCCTCTCCTAATCCTATAGAAAGTGGTGTGGGGTAGTGTAATAAACCTGTAGAGTGACTCAAGGAGATAAAAAGATGCTACTGACATGTGCGTATCGTATAGGTCACAGGCTTTAATTTTTCATGGCTGATTCCTCGATTTGTCTTCTAAGGTGGTTTTATTGTGAACCATTAAATTGGGAAATAGTTATAACTCTTATTTACATGTGTATGGAACAGCAAATACGGTAGCAAGCAGTAGTCATAAGCATATTATTACCATGCCCTCTCTCCTCGTGTATGATATGGAAAACTGAACATGAAACGAAATAAAATATTTGTGTTGTACATAGTGATCATGGTAATGTTTCATTGATACTAAAATTATATTTTTGGTGATTGTGTGACTCGAGTTTAAAAAATATCAGGTTATATTTGTAATTGATTTTCTGTTTTCGGGGAATTCACGAAATTCAGATGTTTACTCTAGATATCAACTACATTCTTAGATTTCCAGGTGTGACCCTTTAGATTCAAAAACCTTAACAGATTTGGTAATGGGATAACATTAATAATAGTGCTCAAAGGTTTAGCGAATGAGGCCGACGGGGAGAGCAAAATCTGACATCAGATTGAGTCTCATGAACATAAATACATCCGTCATCACGAGGTGAGGGCTTTTGGCGGGAAAGCGCGGCGAGGGCTGAAGAAAGAGGTGACAGAATAAGGTGACGGGTGAGAAGGAGGAGTAGGTTTGAAGTCCCTGTCTCTGACCCGGTGCACCAGCGCCTACGTGGACATTTGTCTCATAAATGTTAAGTCCAAAATCCTCACAAGAAGCACGCTTAAAGCGTTCAGGTTTCCGCCTCATTGAAAAAACGTGTCGTAACTTCAGAGAGGTGGGCGCAGCTGGAGATAATCAGGAACCATTAATGTTGAAAGGGAGATTTCAGCGCCAGGCAGAAAAGGGAAATCGCCAGCTCACCAGCAGGGTCCCCAGCACAGGTTCACATCTGCGCAACTGGTAGCAATCAGGCAAGACACCGTCGTGGGCAGGAAATCTAAAATTAGGTTTTACTGCGCATAATGGAGGATTTATGGAAGGCCCTAATTGGCAGTCTCGAGACTAAAAGCGAAGGTAGGGGAAGGAAAACATCTTTCTGGGCACGTTATAAGAATCTTTTCTTTCCTGGTTTATATAAAACCAGGAGCATGCTGAAAGCAACTGTGCACAAGTTTGGAAAGCAAGAACGCTAGATTTGAAAAAGCCTATACAGGACCATGCCCGGTGAAAGGAAAACTAGGTAGCTGAATTTGATGATAACAGCAGGGGGGGAGGGAGGGGGGCGAGTCTCCCAATAAGAAGCAATTGTTTCGACAGCACAGAGAGGAGGCAAAATAATTTGATGTCTCCTAATGTTTCCAACATTGCATGTGTGCGGCCTACATACAGGGCTACTGGAATTATGCGACAGAGGAGGAGCAATTATGAGGCAGGATTGTACAAATTATGGGCACAAAAATGCAAATGATGCTGCGTAATGCGGCACATTTTCTGATAGTATTACGTCATTATTTTGTCATTTTTTGAACTTGGTAATAGTGTCTGGTAATGGATTTTTACCTTAATATTAACAATTTAACACCCAAACCCAAATTATAGGCAACTTAAAGATGACCAGTCAAACTTTGTAAAAAACATTCCGGGGGGCAGGAATCCAAGTCCCTGTATTTTTTGTAACTTTTGATCCATTTGAACATAAAATCTGCAGATGATGGATTACACAGCAAATGCGGCGAATACATAACTATACAAAAATTACAGCAGCCACAGAATTGCATAATTCCAGTGGCCCTGACTACATGGGACTCATCCAATGTGAGAAAAAGATTTCATAATGGAATGGTACTCTTGCAGTATAAAACCTATGCTGGACATAACGCACTCACCCTTGCACTTTGATGCAAGGTAGGCTCAAATAGCGCCAACTCAGGGAAGTTTAGGTATGATGTGTCCTGCTTTCTCCAAAAAACGTTGACTGTTGTGCTGCATTTCGTCCCCTTTTTGTGAATCTGCCCCTTTGTGTTTTTTTGGGCTAATGGCAGGGTTGTGATTTCAGATATAAAGGCAGGAGATCAATTATACACTAGCATTGACACTGACCGGTTAAGGCAAAATGTAACTTTTGAGTTGGTGCAAATGTAGGTGAAAATGTTCTTCTTGTGATCAGTCAATTCACATGGCAGTTTCCACTGGCTGTTAAATGCAAATGTCACTGCCCAGCTTGACTGGTCAACTACACCATACGGCTCTCTCCCTATTGCAACATGTGTATGGTCATTAAATATTTGAAGTGCATCCACTATGTCTACTGTACAGCAAGTAGAATGTGTCATTCTTTTATAGGGCGTAAAAAAAGTGCCATTGCCCTCTGGAGAGCTGCTATTTTGTAAATGGTTTTAAAATGCAGCTATGCCCAGTGGGGCCTTTTCAACCCTGCAATTAAAGAATAATGTAGCAGTCCCACAACTGTGTTAAATTCAATAAAACATTTAATGGAGTAACAAAGACTTTATAGCCTTTAGGACCATTTGTGTTTATTTAATGGATGTAATATAACATTTCAGCAATTGTATTTCATACAGTGTCTGGCCCTGGCAGTCTTTTCAGATGTGAGTCTTTCAGGAACAATCTCTTGCAGTAAAATTGGTCAGTATGAATCCGAGGTAACAAAAAACAGTCCAAATATTATTAGTGAGTGGGCTAAAAAATTCTTGTTGGTAGTATCAATACGCCGATGATGGATCCAACTGCAATAATGTAGGTTAAAAAAGAAACAGCTGACACGTGTTTTGTTCCACTTGGAACTTTTTAAAAGCTTTATTTGTTGTACAAAGAAGCTGTAACAAGAAAGAACAAATCTCTAAAAATTATTCTTTGTATTGCATAGGCCTTCAGAGGTGGAAGTGGTACTTCATATAATATAATCAAGTTTGAGACCTGTTGAAGATTCGACGGCGAACCATATGTGATAGTTAATTCAGGGGATCGCTTGGTTGGAATCAAACAGACCATGGGTCGGGCGATAGTGTGTTCATTTTGAAAGTTCTTCTCTGAAAGCATTTAATTATTTATTATATAAATATAATGATGCATATTCATTATATAAATTACATTCTTTCTTGCCCACAACGTGCATTACACTTGTTTATGTTACTTTGACAATCTGATTGACACCAGTAAACATTTACTAGTGTAAGTTATGATATGTATGAAATGATATGTATGACTTGTAGTTTACACTCACAAGTGTATGGTATTCATTTACATTGTTAATCTGCTGTGCTAACCCTAGCAGAACATACTCTTGGCACCATGGACTCAATTTATAAAGATTTTGCCATATCTATGTGTGACCTACTTCTATAGTAATCCTGGCTTATCCCTGGACGACTTACAAGAGTAAAAAACAGCAAAATAGTTAATATTTGGGCCATTTTATGAGGAGTCGTACAAGAGTAAGAAACAGCAAAATAGTTAATATTTGGGCCCTATAATAAATATTGATAGGGTTATGTGAATTTACAAATGTGTGTTTTCCTGCAAATTATTACTTTCCAAGTACCCACACCAAGCAACAGTGAGACATTTGAGACAGTAAGACATTTTGATGCACTTTCTCAAATCTTTCACTGTTCTAATGTCTGTGAGATTCTGGTTTATGTTAGGTGTTCAAATATATATGCAAAATCTCTGCAAAATGTTTGTGTATACCATCGAAAATGATTACCTTGCCTGTTCCTTACTACTGGGTGTCACCCCTCTTCTGGTAATGCCCACTAGCCTAATCAAACAAATATTCGTGCATTCTTGCACCGAGTACACACAGCTCGCTCTTTTGTCCATTAATTTACATGTTTCAAAGTTTGTAGATTTTCCAAATCTATGCATACATACGTTACTACTCTTTAGGAAAACTTTAAGGGACCAGCCCCAGGCCTCCTCCTCTAGATACGCAATTTTGTTTGTAATAACATGATTGATTTTGCACTCTCCATTGGTGCATATTTAATACATTTAATATAAACATGTATCATAAGATCCGTCTGATTAATAATACAAAGAAGTTTAGCAAACAAGGGTTAAAATTCACAAAACTATACTGGATTTGCAATTCACAATAAAAAAAATATGCATTAGAATTTGCAATTGAATTTTTAAACCCCCAATAGTTGTAATAAGGGATGGGGTGAAAAAGTGGAGTTCTATCCCCATTGATACATGATAGGTACTCTCAAATGCGTTGTGATCACTTCTGCTGTCACACACCACTGAATGACATTCGACTGCTGATGACAGGCAATAATCATTCAAAAAAGCCTAGGCTGTCAATTTCCTGAGAGCTCGCACTCAGCACGTGCACTCTGCTGTCATTGGGAGGAGCAGATAGAGATTCCATAGATAGATGTTTACTCTTGGTAGCATTGTTGTCAAAGTCTCTTACAGGGATACGGGTCACTGTCAGACGTTTGCTATCCATCTCCCACTGTGTTCAATGAGGCGCATAGCCAACTTTCACCACCCTAATATGATTGAGAAGTGTGGGGTGTGCCTCACTACCAGGGGTGGCTCCTACACTATTGCAGGGGAGCAAGGCCCCCACCAGCAGCAGGAGCTGCAAATGTTTAAAAATAAAATGATAATAAACTTAGTTTATTATTGTTTAAGTTTTAAAGGGGGCAGGGCCATGGAGTGATGAGCAGTGAGATCAGTGCGCATGTATGTTTGGCCAGCCGTATCGGGCCGGCCAAACACACATGCGCACAAGGGCTCTCTTCAACCCGGCACTGTGTTGCCGGGTTGGAGAGAGCATGCTGAGGCTCCCAGTCTGTGTTGGAGCGCCCATCCAGGGCGATCGAGCCAATCATAACGCTGCTTTGAGCAGCGTCATGATTGGCTGCAGGGTAGGGTGGGAGCCTGCGGTGAGCAGAGAACGGCAGAGAGCGCAGGCGACATTCAGGTAAGTTTTTTTTTGTCTTATCCCCCCTGCCCTGCCAGTTTTCCAAGTCACCAGCCACAACTGCTTACTACCAGAGGCACTGTCTGCATTGTGCATGTAAAGCACTTTGCTGTGGACAGCCTCTTAGTGAAACAGGCTTGTGGTCTTGGTATGAAACACAGAGCTGGTAAAGATGCCCTAATCGACTGGTCAAAAGCTGTGCTCGGCCTCACAGCATTACTGCATCTGTGAGTCAGATGTTCTAATTATTCCTAGGCAAATTTCTGGAAAATTTGTAATCTTTTTTGGATAAATATGTGGAAATTATTTTCTTTTACCAGGCTCAGTAGAATCATTAAAGCTGGAAGTGAAGAACAGCCTACCAGCATTATTAATCCTGACAGAAAAAATCGGTCCCTTTGCTAACACAAAAATTATGACTATTTAATACGAGAGGAATGAGGTACGGAAAACACCTTTATGGAAACAGACCAGCAAGTTAATATTATATTGCAGGAAGCTTGGGAAAATTAAGCCTGGTTAGTATTTGCTAAAAGACTAAAATAGGATTTTGGATTATAACGTTTTGATATGTGAATTTGCGGGCCTAAAAACTGTAACACATGGCTTTGTGTGTAGCTGAATTTTGAAGAAAAGAATGTAGAAAGAAAAACATGGGCTGTAATCTGAAAAGCATGGAGGACTGCCATGAGCATGTGTGTCTTTGTGTGCATTCCCAGGCCACCTTTTGTGTTACAGAAAGGGACACAGATGATTGCCCAGTCAGCTGTGTCATACACGTGTTTGGGGCAATGTCTGGTCCAGGCAATCAAAAGTGGGCATTCCCTAATTTGAATAGGGACGTGCAAATTTATTTTTCTGTGTGTCTGCGCCATTTGCCAGATTAAACACATGATGCATTGTTTGAGGGAACCAATCGTGCATGTCCCCCTTTAAGTGTCATGGGCTAAACTCAAGGAGACACAAAACGATTAAACATGAAAGACAACCAAAATATGGCACAAACTTTCAGCAGGGACGACAAATACTTAAGAAGCTCAGGGACAAATGATTTTGTCTAGTTCTTCATAGTGAGACTCCCAATGACATAGGATAACCCTATTTAAAAAATCCTGGTTATTGAAAGGTGCATCCTTCCTTACACTGATATCCAATCCAGGTATTGTTCGTACTTTTGAGTAATTCTTTTTGGAATCATGAAGTGGACATTTACTTTGTGTGGCACACCGGAAATTTTACCCAATATCACATGAGAGGGACGCAATAATAGATGCATATTTCACAAATTATGTTCAGATCATATACATTTAAGATTACTGTAAAGACCATCAGTGTAACGTGGACATTTTCAATGTTGCTGACAAGGGAACGGGTCCAGGTCGAGCCAAAAGAATGCAACCATTTTTATATCACTGTGCCATACTGTGAGCTAAAATCGCTGCACTTGGGTCTGTTTGCAAAAAGTGCCCTACGCATGTAAAATCCTTGGAAATGGTTGTTACTCAATCGTGTTGTAAACTGAAATTTGTCTAAATGTAAACTATTGAAACTTTTTTGTCAAAACTGAAACATCTTCTCTGAAGTATTAAGTTTGCCTTCTTCCTTGCCAGGCTTCTCAGATACAATTTCTCTATCCTGGGACTTCTTCACTCGGTTCATAATGCTATTGCTGTGGCACTATCATTACTGGCCAGTAGTCTTTATTTATATGCTAATGCATCCCCCCTCTCTAGAATGTATCAGATCCAAAATAGAGTAGCTCGACATCTCCACCAGCAGTGCCCCTGGTTCCACGTGTCTTTTCCTCAGCACTACCGCTGGGTGACTATAGTCACAGGGACGTCCATCAAGGGTCTCAATGTATCCTGCATGATGTTGGTCCTACCTCCCTACACAATAAGCTGTGAAACTCTGCCTCTTGTATCCAAGCGAACCTTCGCTCATGCAGCAGCTCAAGATCGAGAGCCCGCATCACAACAAGTCCCAAATTGGTGGCTCCATTTTTGTCTGCCACAACAATATAGGACTCCTTCCCAGCCCATGTCAGCAATATCCACGACCTCCTTGTATTCCACAAGGCCATCAAGACCTTGCTGTTCCCACATTCCAATGCTTAGTGTGTTCAAGAATTGCATTATCCTCTGTCATCCTGGCCCCTGATTTTGTTTACCCTGAGCAATCACTAGTTTGTTTGACTCTGTAACCCTGTAGCTTGAATTGAAATTATGGTGCTATCGATGCTCTCTTCCCCTTGACCTACATGTGTGTCTGGGGCTTGGACTTCCTGAGCACCCAGTAGCCATCTCTTCTGCCCTGGCAGAAATCATGTGCAGAGTATTTTGTCAGTATTTTATGTTCTTCATGGGTGGATGAATTGTGTTTGCTGTATTTTATTTACGAGGATTGTTCACAGATCCTTAGGATGCTGTAGTTTGCAGGTGAGTGGATCCCTGTGCCATGACACTATCAATAGGAAAAAGTACCTAAAAGTTAAATGAATTCAAATAGCCATTCCAATTTAACATCACAAGCTCCCAATGACAGTTATGGTACAGTAATTTTGACTTCTGAATACCGTGCTCCAAATATATTGTAGCAAAATATAAATAACTAAAATATCAACAAGGTAATAATATATAGGTAGCCCATAATGAAAATAAATATCTTGCCTAATGGCGGTTGCCATTAGGTAGTTAAAGTTAGGACTTAGTTTCCATAGTAAAAGTGTTTTTTATTTTGTTAATAACTTTCGTGCCTTTTTGATGAATCTTCACAAATTTTTCGAAACTAGTGTACCAGTCAATTCTGTGGCTGTCTGGAAAGATTCATGGTGATCCGTCAAGCGGGGTCTGAGAAAAAGGGGGTGTCCCTGTTTTCCCCATGCAATTTCCCATAGCATTACAGACATGAATGCAGCCCAAACCGCTAAACAGAATTACAGCAAATTTGCCAGAAAGCAAGATCTTGGTCCAGAAAGATCTCTTTTTATAATTTGGTGTATAATGGTGTAAATCTGTTCAGTATTTTTGGAGCCATCAAAGAAAAAATAATTATGTGTATCGAGAAACGGGGATCCACAAGCCAACAACAATGCTGGGATTGGCTGGCCGCAATCTGACAGGAAAGTTGAGGCCGCCATTATGTGAACCAGGAGACGGTTCCTGAGGGGGTAGGAGGAATACAAATAAAATTGGGTATAAAGGGTGAGGATATAGGCATCCTGATCCCATAGGACTGTTGGAGAGGTCTGTGAAAGACCCCTCATGGGAACCAAATTGCCCAAAAACGCTTTTTGTGTGCCCATGGATCACGGCTCATTCACGGCAATCAGTGCGACTCCCCTGTTTGAATTTGCTACGGGACCACGGATCGAGACCCCAATTAAAATAAAATACATGCACTCACAGACTCACTCACTCACTCACATGCCCATTCACACATACACATACCCATTCACAGACCCACAAAACCAATACCATACCCAGTCACAGACCCACACAGCCACTCAACACACACTCACACTCTCCCACACCCATGTAAACACTCACACAACCACTCACAACCCAACTCACACACTGGTACAGGCACTCACACACTTACTCACAGACACACAAAACCAATTGCACACCACTCACAAACTCACACAGCTATTCATACATCCACTCACACACCCACAAAACCACTACCGCACTCAGTCACATCTCCACACAGCTACTCACACACCCATACAGCAATGCACACACCCACTCACAGACCCACACAGCCACTCATACACCCACTCACACATCCACTCACAGACCCACAAAACCACTACCATACCCACTCATAGACCCACACACCCACTCGCACACCCACTTACACACCCATTCACACACCCACACAAACACACACACCCATACAGTCACTCACACCCTCACTCACAGACCCAAAACCACTCACACACCCACTCACAGACCCACAAAACCACTACCACACCCAGTCACATACCCACACAGCAACTCACACACCCACTTGCACACCCACAAACCCACACACACACCCATACAGCCCACTCACAGACCTACAAAACCACTCACAGACCCAATCATAAAGCCCCACAGCAACTCACGCATGCACTCACACCAGGCCCTGCAGCCAACCCTGTGCCATGCACAGCCAAAGGCACAGCCGAAGGCCATACAGACCAAACTTTTTTTGGGCCCACGCAAGGATCCACAGATCCAAAGCACAATGAAAAAATATACCCACTTGCAGGGGAAACTCCCGCCATGCACAGCCAAAGGCAGTATGTGGCATGGAGTTGGGTGTATGTGGAGAGGTTCAGTAATTTATAAATTATGTACCACCTTTTAATAATATATATTTTTTATTTTTTACCTACAAACCAAACTCAAACTACACAAGAATATACATTTCTAAGCATATACTAGTATCTTTAATTGATACTTTATGCAACACCTTCACGTTATAATAACTCAAGCACTTCCATACACAGTGTATTCAACTAAGTAGCCACACTACATTAACTATAACTGACCACAACCGTGCACAGCAGGGGGTTGGCAACAGGGCCTGGCCAAAGCCCAACCCACATGGATGCATCCAACCCACCAACCCTCCCAGGCAGCCAATACTATGCTGTGCATGGCCTTTCGTCATGAGTAGTGAAAGGTTGTCCAACTCTTCACAGGCAGCCACCTGGAGGCAGTCTACCCCATGCCCCACACAGCTTTTAGCAACCTGTGGCATGGAGTTACCCACAGGGCCTATTTTGCAGTCAGCCCCTGCTTCCATCTATCCGCAGGCAACCAAGCCCACGCTGCACAGAGCCTTTGCCGTGCGCATTGAGGGATTGGCCACGGAGCTTGGCCTGCCACAAGGCCCTGTGGTCAATCCCGCAGCTTGCTGCCAACCTCACACCATGCAGAGCCTTCGGCATTCACAGCATAGGGTTGGCCTTCAGGCCCCGGGGACCCCATCTCCTTGGCCTAAAATATATATATTAAGGGGAGAGGAGAACACAGCCTTTTTACCAACCCTTAATTGACCCTAGGGACCACATCCTCGGGCCTGTTCAAATAAAAAGGGCGGCGGACTTGGGTGGCCTCCCTCCACAAACTTTAAAAGACCCATAGGAACCTATGCCATTGGGACGAACACAATTAAACGGGGAGGAAAGCATGCAGCCAACCTCCCAAAGCCTTAAAAGTCCCTAGAGATCCCCATCCTGCAGGGCCAAATACAATAAAAAAAGCAGGAGGGGTGCCACATGGCCTCCCTCCCTGAGCCTTCTTAGGCCCCACTTACCCCATTCCTGGGTCCAGAAACTAAGCATATGGGGTCATACAGTCCCCCTCCCCGAGTCATAATAGGCCCTGGCGACCAATCCCTAGCACCAAATGCAATAAAAGTGGAGAGGGGGACTTGGCGTCCCTCCCAGAGCCCTAGTAGGCCTGATGACCTTCTCCTCTGGCATCTGATATAATTAAAAAGGGGAGAGGGGTCATGCAGACCTCCTCCCCAAGCCTTATTAGGCCCTGGGGACCCTATGCTGCTGGGGCTGTTCATATAGATCAATCGTATATATTCTTTTTTTATTCAACTTCAAGACAAGGGACTAAGTCCCCGAATCAAGTTGCTGGTAGCTAATCAGAGTGCTCGCTCTCACTGTAGTCTTACTCTTGTGGGGGCAAGATGGTCTAAGGGGAAAAAAGCTCCCTGGGCCAGTCAGAATGCTCTATTTTTTTAATGGGCTCTATTTTGAAATTGGCTCCCAAGAGCCTCTCACAGACCCAACCGTCCAGATATACAATTATTTGTGTACCCTAATTTCTAAAAAACTATGGATTTATGCCATATGACAAAAAGTGCAATCTGCGGACCAAGATCTAGCTTCCTGCCAAATTTGATGTAATTCCGTTCTGCAGTTTTTGCTATAGCCCTGCCTAAACAAGTCTTGGGAAACTGCATGGGGATTTTGCATTTTGGGACCACCCTTATTTCTCTGCCTCCACTTGACGGATTACCCAGAAACTTTCTGTGCACAAACAAGGCAAAAAGAGCACTTTTTTGAAAAGTTTTGTGAAGATTTGTCAAAGGGTTTCAAAGTTATTAGCAAATCAAAAAAGGCATTTCCTAATGAACACTGACGTAACTATAACTAGACAGTTACTATCTTCAAGGTACGTAGATGCAAAGTTAAGAATAGTGAATCTACATGTATTCATATATACATACTCTATGATATTTTGGTTGGCAATACTTCTGCTATGAGATTCTTGTAGCATAATATTTCAGAAGTCAATATTCGAATGCACTGTCCCTGGTGTGTGTGTGTACGTGTGTATGGATATATATGGAAAATGTCACTTACCCAGTGTACATCTGTTCGTGGCATTAGTCGCTGCAGATTCACATGCTGTGCACATCCCGCCATCTGGTGTTGGGCTCGGAGTGTTACAAGTTGTTTTTCTTCGAAGAAGTCTTTTCGAGTCACGAGATCAAGGGACTCCTCCCATTTCGGCTCCATTGCGCATGGGCGTCGACTCCATCTTAGATTGTTTTCCCCGCAGAGGGTGAGGTAGGAGTTGTATATGCTAGTAATAGTGCCCATGCAATGGAGTGAATACGTATGTACATAATGTAGTTTAAAGTAATATATATATTTACAAATATACAGATGTTCAAGATCAACTTCTAAATGGCTACAGGCTCCCGGGGAGGCGGGTGGGCGCATGTGAATCTGCAGCGACTAATGCCACGAACAGATGTACACTGGGTAAGTGACATTTTCCGTTCGATGGCATGTGTAGCTGCAGATACACATGCTGTGCATAGACTAGTAAGCAGTTATCTCCCCAAAAGCGGTGGTTCAGCCTGTAGGAGTTGAAGTTGTTTGAAACAATGTTCGTAGTACTGCTTGGCCTACTGTGGCTTGTTGTGCTGTTAGCACATCTACACAGTAGTGTTTGGTAAATGTATGAGGCGTAGACCATGTAGCTGCCTTACATATTTCTGTCATTGGAATATTTCCTAGAAAGGCCATGGTAGCACCTTTCTTTCAAGTTGAGTGTGCCTTTGGTGTAATAGGCAGTTCTCTTTTTGCTTTAAGATAACAGGTTTGAATGCACTTAACTATCCATCTAGCAATGCCTTGCTTAGAAATTGGATTTCCTGTATGAGGTTTTTGGAAAGCAATAAATAATTGTTTTGTTTTGCGAATTAGTTTTGTTCTGTCAATGTAGTACATTAAAGCTCTTTTGATGTCTAATGTATGTAGTGCTCTTTCAGCTACAGAGTCTGGCTGTGGGAAGAACACTGGTAATTCTACTGTTTGATTTAAGTGGAACGGTGATATGACTTTTGGTAAAAATTTAGGATTTGTTCGTAGAACTACTTTATGCTTGTGTATCTGAATAAATGGTTCTTGTATGGTAAATGCTTGAATCTCACTTACTCTTCTTAAAGATGTGATGGCAATTAAAAATGCAACTTTCCATGTTAAGTATTGCATTTCACAAGAGTGCATGGGTTCAAAAGGTGGACCCATGAGTCGTGTTAAGACAATGTTGAGGTTCCATGAAGGAACTGGTGGTGTTCTTGGTGGTATAATTCTCTTTAGACCTTCCATAAATGCTTTTATGACTGGTATTCTAAATAGAGAAGTTGAGTGCGTAACTTGCAGGTAAGCTGAAATTGCTGTAAGATGTATTTTAATGGAAGAAAAAGCTAGCTTTGATTTTTGCAAATGTAGTAAGTATCCTACGATGTCGTTGGCAGATGCGTGGAAGGGTTGAATTTGATTATTATGGCAGTAATAAACAAATCTTTTCCACTTATTTGCATAGCAATGTCTAGTGGTAGGTTTCCTAGCTTGTTTTATGACCTCCAAACATTCCTGTGTAAGGTCTAAGTGTAGGACCTCAGGAGCCAGATTGCTAGATTCAGCGATGCTGGATTTGGGTGTCTGATCTGTTGTTTGTGTTGCGTTAACAGATCTGGTATGTTTGGTAGTTTGACATGAGGCACTACTGAGAGGTCTAGTAGTGTTGTGTACCATGGTTGCCTTGCCCATGTTGGTGCTATTAGTATGAGTTTGAGTTTGCTTTGACTCAGCTTGTTTACTAGATATGGAAGGAGTGGGAGAGGGGGAAAAGCGTAAGCAAATATCCCTGACCAACTCATCCATAACGCATTGCCCTGAGACTGATCTTGTGGGTACCTGGATGCGAAGTTTTGGCATTTTGCGTTTTCCTTTGTTGCAAATAGATCTATTTGTGGCGTTCCCCAACTCTGGAAGTAAGTATTCAGTATTTGGGGGTGAATCTCCCATTCGTGGATCTGTTGGTGATCCCGAGAAAGATTGTCTGCTAACTGGTTCTGAATTCCTGGAATAAATTGTGCTATTAGGCGAATGTGGTTGTGAATCGCCCAATGCCATATTCTTTGTGCCAGGAGACACAACTGTGTTGAGTGTGTGCCTCCCTGTTTGTTTAGGTAATACATCGTTGTCATGTTGTCTGTTTTGACAAGAATGTGTTTGTAGCTTATTATGGGTTGAAATGCTTTCAGCGCTAGAAATACTGCCAATAGTTCTAAGTGATTTATGTGAAACTGTTTTTGGGGAGTGTCCCATTGTCCTTGGATGCTGTATTGATTGAGGTGTGCTCCCCACCCTATCATGGAGGCATCTGTTGTTATTACATATTGTGGCACTGGGTCTTGGAAAGGCCGCCCTTGGTTTAAATTTATACTGTTCCACCATTGAAGCGAGGTGTATGTTTGGCGGTCTACCAACACCAGATCTAGAATTTGACCCTGTGCCTGTGACCACTGTGATGCTAGGCACTGTTGTAAGGGCCGCATGTGCAACCTTGCGTTTGGAACAATGGCTATGCATGAGGACATCATGCCTAAGAGTTTCATCACCATTTTGACTTGTATCTTTTGATTTGGATACATGGCCTGTATTACATTGTGAAATGCCTGAACTCTTTGTGGACTTGGAGTGGCAATCCCTTTTGCTGTGTTGATTGTCACCCCTAAGTATTGCTGTGTTTGACACGGCAGAAGGTGTGACTTTGTGTAGTCGATTGTGAAACCTAGTTTGTGGAGGGTTTCTATAACATACTCTGGTGGTCATTCTGACCTCGGCGGTAAAAGGCGCCTACCGCCGGTCAGAAATCCTCCATAATTCCGCCGCGGTCGCGGTAACCCGCCACGGTCATTCTGACCCGCAGCAGCCAAACCTCTGAAAATCCGACAGCCACAACAGACCGCCAGACCAGCGGTCGGCGGAAAAGTGGAGGTGACAAAACCTCCACCGCCACGCCAACAGAAATACGCCCATGCCATTACGACCCACGAATCCACGCGGCGGTCTTTCAAACGCGGTTTTCCATTGGCGGTACACACCGCCGCGGTCAGAACACACACAAACGAACAAAACCCAGCCACATTGGCCGATTTGAATTCCACACACCTGATACACATACACACACCACTCCCACACACACAATACAACATAAAACACACACCCACATCACCCACAAACCCCTTCGACCAAAATCCAAAAAGAAGCACTGAGAGACACAGCAGCGATCACAGAACACCATCACACAGAGGCACACTACACCATCACCCACACAATATCCACACACAAAACAACACACACCACCACACTCAACACACTTAACTACACATACTCCACCCCACACATCATACACACCACTCCATGGCACCCCAAAGACACCCCCGCTTCTCAGACGAAGAACTCAGGGTCATGGTGGAGGAAATCGTTCGGGTAGAGCCCCATCTCTTCGGCACACAGATCCAATACACCAGCATTGCCCGGAGGACGGAGCTATGGCAGAGGATTGTCGACAGGGTCAACGCTGTGGGACAGCACCCCAGAAATCGGGAAGACATCAGGAAGCGATGGAACGACCTACGGGGGAAGGTGCGTTCCATGGTATCCAGGCACAACATCGCCGTGCAGAAGACTGGCGGAGGACCCCCACCTCAACCCCCACAATTTACAACATGGGAGGAGGAAGTCTTGAACATCCTGCATCCTGACGGCCTCGCAGGAGTCGGCGGAGGAATGGATTCTGGTAAGTTGAAGCTTCAATACTGCTTCCCCCCCACCTGCATGCCAAATCATACCCCAACCTTCACCCCCATCCTCGAACCCCACCCTCACCCCCACCCCCATCCTCACCCCCACCCTCACCCCCACCACCATCCTCACCCCCACCACCATCCTCACCCCCACCCCCAGCACACCTATTCCCTGCCAATGTCTCACCATCACAACCCACACATCCCAAAACCTAGGCCTGCATGCGTCCACTAAGCATGGACACCCATCACCAAAGCATGCCCAATGCATATACACATCCCCCCCACAAGCCACCCTCACCAAAGCCCCCACACACGAATGCCAGCACTTGGGGACACGGGAACCCACAGATACACCCATATGGCACACATTGAAACTATAACCATACCTCTATACCCCTGCAGGACCCGACCGCCAGCACACCGCCACGGAGGGCCCAGAATTCTCCACACCCCCCACCCAAGAGGCCGTCAGCGATGACAGCAGCTCTGTCGACCTGGACACTGATGACCAGCCCGGACCATCGGGGACCTCTGGACAGTCGGTTCCCCTCAGACAGCCACAGGCCACTACAGACCCAAACCCCTCTGGGAACACCAGCACAGCTCCCACCCAGCGGGCCCATGCCTCTGTCTCCAGGGCGCTTCAATCTGCGGTGTGTCTACCACTACAGGGCACCCAGGATAACCCACCACCCCAACAACAACAGGGACCTGGGGGCAGTGGTAGTGGGCACACCGGCCAGGGGGCAGAGGCCCAGGGAAACAGGGCAACTCGGAGGGCAGCTGTGCGACAGGGGGGGGACGGGCCCAGGGAACCCACTCTCCACGAGGCCCTCACCACCATCATGGGAGCATACAACCGCTCCCAGGAGACGATGGCGACGGTACTGGCCCGGTTCCAGGAGATCCAGGTACTGCAGGAGGAACCCTATCGGGGGTACAGGGAGGACATCAGAGCCCTCACCTCCACCCTGGTTACCATGGTAGGGCTGCTGCAGGAACTCATCAACACCAGGACGGACACTCAACAACAACAAAGGGCCCATGCCACTAGCCTGGACCAAGAACAGCCAACCACCTCCGCCGGCGCTAGTGGACAGGAGGCCCCCGCACAACAGCAGCCCACCAGACCCCCACCTCCTGCAGGAGAAGAACCACCCCGCAAGAGGGCCCTGAGATCTCGCAAGAAGACAGAGTAGGATGTCAAGACCCCCGCCAGCAAAGGATACCACCTGATGTCATCCCACTGTCCCACATTGTCACCCTGTCCATCCTTGAACTGCCCATGCTCCATCTCTCCACAGGCCTATGGACAATGTACCTGTGTGACTGTTAATCTGGACTCTGCCATGGACATTCCTTCACCATAGCCCCCACCCACTTGAAACCACCCATTCCATTTTGAGCACTGAAATAAACACCTATTTTGCACAAAACTATCTGGAGTCTGGCTGTGAATTCAAAATATTGTAATTGACATGACAGTGCAAATATGTCCTTGTACATAGTGAAGTCAACAAACAGCTGCCACAAAGCTGTAGTCCATGGGGAAACGAAGCACAGGACTCGTAGTGGGGACCCCAGATCTGAAATAGGGAGGGAAAAGCCACAACTCAGTCATCATACACTGGGGCAAATAGACAGGCAGCAGAGATGCAGGAGAGTAGTTTACATTAACAAAATTATGTTTGAATTGTTACCTGTGTCCTATTGGAAGTACTGTGCAATGATTCTGTCCCTGTTGTCTGTTTCATCCCCGTCGTCTTCCTCCTCTTCACTCTCCACAGGTTCCACAGCTGCCACAACACCACCATCTGGACCATCCTCCTGCAGGAAAGGCACCTGGCGGCGCAAAGCCAGGTTGTGAAGCATGCAGCAGGCCACGATGATGTGACACACCTTCTTAGGTGAGTACATTAGGGATCCACCTGTCATATGCAGGCACCGAAACCTGGCCTTTAGGAGGCCGAAGGTGCGTTCGATCACCCTCCTAGTACGCCCATGGGCCTCATTGTACCGTTCCTCTGCCCTGGTCCGGGGATTCCTTACTGGGGTCAATAGCCAAGGCAGGTTGGGGTAACCAGAGTCACCAATTAGCCACACATGTTGTCTCTGTAGCTGTTCCATCACATAAGGGATGCTGCTATTTCGCATCACATATGCGTCATGCACTGACCCAGGGAACATGGCATTCACATGGGAGATGTACTGGTCAGTAGCCACAACAGGTTGGGGTACCCAGAGTCCCCCGATAGCCATACACGGTGTCTCTCTAGCTGTTCCATCACGTAAGGGATGCTGCTATTCCTTAGGATGTAGGCGTCATGCACTGACCCAGGGAATTTGGCATTTACATGCGAGATGTACTGGTCAGCCAAACACACCACCTGGATGTTCATGGAATGGTAACTTTTTCTGTTCCTGTACACCTGCTCCCTGTCTCTTGGGGGAACCAAAGCCACATGGGTCCCATCAATGGCACCAATGACGTTGGGAATATGTCCAAGGGCATAGAAATCACCCTTCACTGCAGCCAATTCGCCCACCTCAGGGAAAAGGATGTAGCTCCTCATGTATTTCATCAGGGCCGACAACACTCTGGATAACACCTTCAAAAACATGGGCTGAGACATCCCAGAAGCAATTCCCACTGTTGTCTGAAATGACCCACTTGCCAAGAAGTGGAGTACTGACAGGACCTGCACCAGAGGGGGAATCCCTGTGGGTTAGCGGATGGGGGACATCAGGTCGGGCTCCAGCTGGGCACACAGTTCATGTATAGTGGCACGGTCAAGCCGGTAGGTCAGGATAATGTGGCGTGCTTCCATTGTCGACAGGTCCACCAGCGGCCTGTACACGGGAGGATTCATCCGTCTCCTCGCCAAACCCAGCGGACGGTGCCTAGGAAGGACAACATGGAGCACACAGTCAAGCAACCCACAGGTACCTACTCACAGCTTGCACAGTAAACGATTCTCTATGCAGTGAATGGCGTGTCTGAGTGGCTATGCAAGGCCTAGGCCTGTGTGACGCAGTTGAAATTGAGCCATGTGGACCCTCGAAATGGCGGCTGCCTGACCTGTGAAGTGTGACAATGGGATGTGAGGTCAATGCGCTGGCGTGGCACACCGTGGCGGTAGGCGGTCGAAGACCGCGGCGCAAAGCCGCATTGGTTAACATTGAAGCCTATGGGTTTCAGGAGCCAATGGCGAAGGGCGCCGGCGGTGGCGGTACGCACCGCCGCGGTACGCACCGCCGCGGACGTGACCGCCATTTTCTATCTACTTATTCACTTGCGACTTGAACTTTCACAGGAGAGGACCTATACTGCAAGTGTTGCTGTGACCTCGGTCTGGAAGGGACAATGGCTGCTGCGCCTGGGGAAAGGGCCCCTGCCTTCACTGGAGAAGAGTTGGAGAAACTTGTGGATGGGGTCCTCCCCCAGTATGCGCTACTCTACGGTCCTCCAGACCAACAAGTGAGTTTAATTCAATATGGATTTGGGGCCGCTGGCTGGCTTGGGGGCCTGGCGGGGGGCCTGGCGGGGATGGGGGGCATGTTGGGCCTGGCGGGGGGCATGGTGGGGGGCCTGGCGGGGATGGGGGGCATGTTGGGCCTGGCGGGGGGCATGGCAGGGGGCCTGGCGGGGATGGGGGGCATGTTGGGCCTGGCGGGGGGCATGGCGGGGGGCCTGGCGGGGATGGGGGGCATGTTGGGCCTGGCGGGGGGCATGGCGGGGGGCCTGGCGGGGATGGGGGGCATGTTGGGTCTGGCGGGGGGCATGGCGGGGGGCCTGGCGGGGATGGGGGGCATGTTGGGCCTGGCGGGGGGCTTGGCGGGGGGCCTGGCGGGGATGGGGGGCGTTGGGCCACTGGCAACGATAATGCAAACAAACTTGAACGTGGTATTTCTCCCTCCCTGTACGTGTCACATAGGTCCGCGCCCATGAGAAGATCGGGATTTGGCGTGCCATCGCCAAGGAAGTCCGGACCCTGGGGGTCCACCATCGACGGGGCACCCACTGCCGCAAGAGGTGGGAGGACATCCGCCGCGGGACCAAGAAGACCGCCGAGTCTCTGCTGGGGATGGCCTCCCAACGTAGGCGGGGTGCCTGCCGTCAACTGACCCCCCTGATGTTCCGGATCCTGGCGGTGGCCTACCCTGATTTGGATGGGCGCGTGAGGGCAGCACAGCAGACACAAGGGGGTGAGTACAAGCATAATCTACTCTGTTGTCGCGCAGTGGAGGTGTCTGGGTGGGGGAGGAGGGCTGTGGGTCCCCCTAGGCCAGGGCGATATCTGTAGGCTGGGCACCCCCGTAAGCCCCTGTGTCCCCAGCCACCACCCTCAGTAGTGTGCCAGTACAGCCATCCCTGGGCCGTGTCATCCATGGGTGCAGTTGTCAACTCTAGGCGTGTAGGGCATGTTCCACGGAATGCGTAGGGGACCACAAGTGCGCAACTTAGTGCAGGGGGCATCTGTGTCTGTCATGTCCGCTAACTGTACCGGTGATCCATGTACTCAAAATCTCTTTATTTCTCTCTCCCCCCCCCTTTTTGTTTGTCTTTCTGTGCTTGTGTGCATCAGCATCATCAGGCGGAGGAGAAGTGGCATCGGGGCAGGAGGGAGCTGCATCTCACATGGCCCAGGAGGGCCATGCCACAGAGTCGGACTGGACCAGTGAGACGGAGGGCGAGGGGAGCTCCACAACGGGGACGACTGGACCCTGCAGCGACACGGACACGTCCTCGGAAGGGAGCTCCCTTGCGGGGGTGGCACCATCCGTGCCCCCGCCATTACAGGTACAGCTGCCACCCAGCGCACCATCTCCGCCCTCCCAGCAGCCCCTCAGCGTTCGCCCCGTGCCCGCTCTGCCAGGAAGCCGGGCATCTCCTTCGCCCCAGGCACCTCAGGCCCTGCCCCTGTTACCCCCGCTGCCCTCAGTGAGGAGGTCATTGACCTCCTCCGAACGCTCATTGTTGGGCAGACTACCCTTTTGAATGCCATCCAGGGGGTGGAGAGGGAGGTTCATCGCAGCAATGCGTACCTGGAGGGCATTCATTCGGGTCAGGCTGCCCATCAGCGATCGTTCCAGGCTCTGGCCTCAGCACTGACGGCAGCCATTGTCCCTGTCTCCTGCCTCCCTCTACTAACTCCCTCCTCCCAGTCTCCTGTTCCTCTGCCTGTCCCACCCACACCATCAGACCAGCCTGCACACACCTCAACACCCAAGAGCAGCTCATCCAAACATAAGCACCACAGATCACGCAGACATTCACACAAGCAACATTCCGATGCAGACATGCCAACAGTCACTACCACCTCTGTGACCCCCACCTCCTCGTCTCCCTCCTCCCTCCCTGTGACGTCTACACTCACACCTTCATTCACCTCACCATCAGCCAGTGTTACCATCACCAGCACACCCTCCAGTACAGTCCGCACACGTGCAGTCACCACCCCCACTGCCATTTACACGTCCCCTGTGTCCTCTCCCACTGTGTCTGTCACCCCCTCTTCCACACCACACAAACGCAGCCACCCACCCACCCAACAGCCATCCACCTCACGACAGCCTCCCGCTCCTGCACCTGCACCCAAAGACAGCAAACTTGTCTCGCCTACAACCACATCCTCTCCCTCCACTCCCATACCCACTGTACCTACTACTATCCATTGTCCCAGGAAAATCTATCTCTCTACTGCTACCTTCTTTCCTGACCCTGAGCCCCCCCCCTCCTTCTCGTCGGGGTAAGAAGAGCACCTCAGCCACCACCAGCCCTGCAGCCCCCTTGACAAGGGTGCAGGGGTATTGGAGCCCACCAGCCCGCAGGTCTGGATCTTCGCCCAGCAGCAAGGGGACAGCCAGCCCACCCCCTGGGAAGAGGAGCAGAAGGCGGAAGGGGCGCCGCAGGAGCCCGGGTTCTATATCCCCCCAGGACACTAGCCAGCCACCGTCAACAGCCACAGCTCCAAAGGGAGGAAAGGGCCACAGACTCCCGACTAAGGAGGGCAAGGGCAGCAAGGCGGAGAAGTCAGGCAGCAGGCCTGCTGCCCATGGAGGACCCGTCACAGCTGCCCAGGAGGAGCCCGCAACCCCCATAGCCGCTGCCCAGGGAGGAACCGGCACAGCTGCCCCGGGAGAGCCCACCACCCCCATAGCCGCTGCCCAGGGAGGACTCAGCCCAGCTGGCCAGGAGGGCCCCACCACCCACAGCCCAGGTGGGCATTGAAGGAGCACCATCCCCGCTGCCCAGGAGGGCACCACCAGGCAATGAGCAGTTGGCCATAGAATGGCCGCCGTCTCCAGCACCGCTCCGCTGGGGACCGCCGTCTCAAGAACCGCTGAACTGGGCCCGCCGTCTCCAGCACCGCTCCGCTGGGGACCGCCGTCTCAGGAACCGCTGAACTGGGCCCTTCAAGGCAAGAACCGCTGAACTGGGCCCTTCAAGGCAAGAACCGCTGAACTGGGCCCTTCCAGGCAAGAACCGCTGAACTGGCCCCGCCGTCTCCAGCACCGCTCCGCTGGGGACCGCCGTCTCAAGAACCGCTGAACTGGGCCCTTCAAGGCAAGAACCGCTGAACTGGGCCCTTCAAGGCAGGAACCGCTGAACTGGGCCCTTCCAGGCAAGAACCGCTGAACTGGGCCCGCCGTCTCCAGCACCGCTCCGCTGGGGCCCGCCATCTCAGGAACCGCTGAACTGGGCCCCGCCGTCTCCAGCACCGCTCCGCTGGGGACCGCCGTCTCAGGAACCGCTGAACTGGGCCCCGCCGTCTCCAGCACCGCTCTGCTGGGGACCGCCGTCTCAAGAACCGCTGAACTGGGCCCTTCAAGGCAGGAACCGCTGAACTGGGCCCTTCCAGGCAAGAACCGCTGAACTGGGCCCTTCCAGGCAAGAACCGCTGAACTGGGCCCCGCCGTCTCCAGCACCGCTCCGCTGGGGCCCGCCGTCTCAGGAACCGCTGAACTGGGCCCCGCCGTCTCCAGCACCGCTCCGCTGGGGACCGTTGTCTCAGGAACCGCTGAACTGGGCCCCGCCGTCTCCAGCACCGCTCCGCTGGGGACCGCCGTCTCAGGAACTGCTGAACTGGGCCCTTCAAGGCAAGAACCGCTGAACTGGGCCCTTCAAGGCAAGAACAGCTGAACTGGGCCCTTCCAGGCAAGAACCGCTGAACTGGGCCCCGCCGTCTCCAGCACCGCTCCGCTGGGGACCGCCGTCTCAGGAACCGCTGAACTGGGCCCCGCCGTCTCCAGCACCGCTCCGCTGGGGACCGCCGTCTCAAGAACCGCTGAACTGGGCCCTTCAAGGCAGGAACCGCTGAACTGGGCCCTTCCAGGCAAGAACCGCTGAACTGGGCCCTTCCAGGCAAGAACCGCTGAACTGGGCCCCGCCGTCTCCAGCACCGCTCCGCTGGGGACCGCCGTCTCAGGAACCGCTGAACTGGGCCCTTCCAGGCAAGAACCGATGGCCCTTTGGCAGACGTGGCAGGGCAGGATCTGTCTCGGGCAGGGCTGCAGGATGTCCTCTGGCCAACATGCCTCCTCCAGTGGCAGTGGAGTCTGTTATGGACTGTTTGGACTGTGGCTTTGCACTCCCCAGGATGGCCCAGTGGGCAGGCCAACCACTGTATGGACTGTATGGACTGTGGCTTTGCACTCCCCAGGATGGCCCAGTGGGCAGGCCACCCACTGTATGGACTGTATGGACTGTGGCTTTGCTCTCCCCAGGATGGCCCAGTGGGCAGGCCACCCACTGTATGGACTGTATGGACTGTGGCTTTGCTCTCCCCAGGATGGCCCAGTGGGCAGGCCACCCACTGTATGGACTGTATGGACTGTGGCTTTGCTCTCCCCAGGATGGCCCAGTGGGCAGGCCACCCACTGTATGGACTGTATGGACTGTGGCTTTGCTCTCCCCAGGATGGCCCAGTGGGCAGGCCACCCACTGTATGGACTGTATGGACTGTGGCTTTGCTCTCCCCAGGATGGCCCAGTGGGCAGGCCACCCACTGTATGGACTGTATGGGCTGTGGCTTTGCTCTCCCCAGGATGGGCCAGTGGTCATGGAGTCCCCTCGTGGATCTGGCGTTGTGTACTCAAGTGGCTGAGGTGCCCCCCCTTCCCTTCCCCCTGAGGTGCCTGTCCTTTTTTCTTTCTGATGCCCCTGCAGTGTTCTCTCCGTGGAGTTCTTGTCGTGGGACTGGGCCTTGCCCCTTTGCTCAGGACCCCTGTGGTCCACGGACAGTGGTTGGACTACATATAGTAGATGTATATATTTTGTACATAGTTTATTTATTTATTTGGATTACTGCTGTCCATTTTTCAATATATCTGCCCGTTTAAGATCTCTTATTTTGGTCTTTGCATTATTTCGGAGGGGGGGGTTTGTGGGTTGTGACAGTGATCTGTGGGAATGCATTGATGTGTGTGTTGTAGTGGGTGTGGGTGGGTGGGTGTGTGCCGGTAATCTTTTCCCTCCCCTGTGTCGTAGGTGCAGTACTCACCGATGTCTTCCGCGCCGCCGGGCGTGCTCCTGGTACAGGAGCAGGTATAGGAGTGCGGGTATGACCTGTAACTCGGGTTCCATACTGCCGGAATCTCGCGTGGAGTATGTGGAGGTGAGCGTTTTCCCGTTCGTAGTCTGTTTCCGCCGCGTTTTTATCGGCGGTGCTCCCGCCCCGGAAAAGGTGGCGGATTGGTGGGTCGTGATAGGGTGGGCGGTACATTGTCTGCCGCCTGGCTGTTGGCGGGGACCGCCGCGCTGTTTGTTTGTTCCGCCGTGGCGGGCGGAGTGTTAATGCGGCGGGCTGTGTTGGCGGTTCCCGCCAGGGTCAGAATTGCATATTTTGGACCGCCGGCCTGTTGGCGGGTTGGCCGCCGCTTTATCACCGACCGCCAGGGTCAGAATGAGGGCCTCTGTGTGTTGTGAACACCTTTCTAGCGTGTTGGTTTTGATTAACCAATCGTCGAGGTACGGGAACACATGTATTTGCTGCCTTCTGATATGTGCAGCTACGACTGCTAGGCACTTTGTAAAAACTCTTGGCGCAGTTGTTATTCCGAATGGCAACACCTTGAATTGGTAATGTATCCCTTGGAATACAAACCTTAAGTACTTTCTGTGTGAAGGATGTATCGGTATATGGAAATATGCATCCTTTAGGTCTAGTGTTGTCATGTAGTCTTGTTGTTTGAGTAGTGGGATTACGTCTTGTAATGTCACCATGTGAAAGTGATCTGATTTGATGTAGGTATTTAATGTTCGGAGATCTAATATAGGTCTCAGAGTCTTGTCTTTTTTGGGTATGAGAAAGTACAGGGAGTAAACTCCTGTTCCTTTCTGGTGTTCTGGTACTAATTCTATTGCTTCTTTTAGTAGTAATGCTTGAACTTCTAGTCCTAGAAGATCGATATGTTGTTTTGACATATTGTGTGTTTTCGGTGGTACGTTTGGAGGGAATTTGAGAAATTCTATGCAATAACCATGCTGGATAATTGCCAGTACCCAAGTGTCTGTTGTTATCTCCTCCCAATTGTTGTACAATTGGCTTAGTCTCCCCCCCACAGGTGTTATGTGTTGGGGATGTGTGACTTGGAAGTCACTGCTTGTTTTGAGGGGTTTTGGGGCTTTGGAACTTCCCTCTATTTTTTTGGAATTGTGCCCCTCTATATTGCCCCCGAAAACTTCCCCGCTGATATTGGCTTTGATAAGTGGGCCTTGCTTGTGAGGTTGTGGCCTCTGTAGGTTGACCTCGAAACCCTCACCTAAATGGTGTTTTGCGAAATGTGCCTCTACTTTGTGGGGAGTAGAGTGCGCCCATGGCTTTTGCGGTATCAGTATCTTTTTTGAGTTTTTCAATAGCAGTGTCGACTTCCGGCCCAAACAACTGCTGTTCATTAAAGGGCATATTCAGCACGGCTTGTTGTATTTCCGGCTTGAATCCTGACGTACGCAACCATGCGTGTCTCCTTATTGTTATTGCAGTATTTACTGTCCTTGCAGCTGTATCTGCTGCGTCCATTGATGACCGTATCTGATTATTGGAGATACTTTGTCCTTCTTCTACCACTTGTTGTGCCCTTTTCTGGAACTCTTTGGGTAAGTGTTATATGAAATGCTGCATTTCGTCGCAATGGGCTCTATCGTATCTTGCCAAAAGTGCTTGTGAATTGGCAATACGCCATTGGTTTGCTGCTTGTGCTGCAACTCTTTTACCCGCAGCATCGAATTTGCGACTCTCCTTGTCTGGAGGTGGTGCATCTCCCGAGGTATGAGAGTTTGCTCTCTTGCAAGCTGCCCCAACAACCACAGAATCTGGTGTTAATTGCTGCGTAATATAAACAGGGTCTGTTGGTGGTGGCTTGTACTTTTTTTCCACCCTTGGAGTTATGGCTCTGCCTTTAACAGGATCCTGAAATACTTGTTTTGAATGTTTTAGCATTCCCGGGAGCATAGGTAAGCTTTGGTATTGGCTATGAGTGGAGGAGAGTGTATTAAATAAAAAGTCATCCTCAATTGGTTCTGAATGCAAGGTGACGTTATGAAACGCAGCTGCCATTGAGACCACCTGCGTGTAGGATGTACTGTCTGTAGGAGGCTGGACTGGCTTGTAGTGAGTACCAAGGGGTACTTGCACCTTGCACCAGGCCCAGTTATCCCTTATTAGTGTATAGGGTGTCTAGCAGCTTAGGCTGATAGATAATGGTAGCTTAGCAAAGCAGCTCAGGCTGAACTAGGAGACGTGTGAAGCTACTACAGTACCACTTAGTGTCATATGCACAATATCATAAGAAAACACAATACACAGTTATACTAAAAATAAAGGTACTTTATTTTTATGACAATATGCCAAAGTATCTTAGAGTGTACCCTCAGTGAGAGGATAGGAAATATACACAAGATATATATACACAATAGCAAAAATATGCAGTATAGTCTTAGAAAACAGTGCAAACAATGTATAGTTACAATAGGATGCAATGGGGAAACATAGGGATAGGGGCAACACAAACCATATACTCTAGAAGTGGAATGCGAACCACGAATGGACCCCAAACCTATGTGACCTTGTAGAGGGTCGCTGGGACTATTAGAAAATAGTGAGAGTTAGAAAAATAACCCTCCCCAAGACCCTGAAAAGTGAGTGCAAAGTGCACTAAAGTTCCCCTAAGGACAAAATAGTCGTGTTAGAGGGAGAATGCAAGGAAAACACAAATCAGCAATGCAACAACGATGGATTCCTGTCTGAGGGTACCTGTGGAACAAGGGGACCAAGTCCAAAAGTCACAAGCAGCTCGTAGCTGGGCAGATGCCCAAGAAATGCCAGCGGTTGGTGCAAAGAAGCTCTTACTAGGCTGAAGAGCTGTGAATACTGCAGAAACAACAAGGGCTAGAGACTTCCCCTTTGGAGGATGGATCCCCCACGCCTTGGAGAGTCGTGCAGAAGTGTTTTCCCGCCGGATGGACGCCAACAAGCCTTGCTACACGCAAATCGTGCGTTTGGCGTTTTTGGACGCTGCTGGGGCCCAGGAGGGACCAGAAGGTCGCAAATTGGACCTGCAGAGAGAGGGGACGTCGAGCAAGACAAAGAGCCCTCACTGAAGCAGGTAGCACCCGGAGAAGTGCCAGAAACAGGCACTACGAGGATGCGTGAAACGGTGCTCGCCGAAGTTGCACAAAGGAGTCCCACGTCGCCGGAGACCAACTTAGAAAGTCGTGCAATGCAGGTTAGAGTGCCGTGGACCCAGGCTTGGCTGTGCACACAGGATTTCCGCCGGAAGTGCACAGGGGCCGGAGAAGCTTGCAAAGTCGCGGTTCCCAGCAATGCAGCCCAGCGAGGTGAGGCAAGGACTTACCTCCACCAAACTTGGGCTGAAGAGTCACTGGACTGTGGGAGTCACTTGGACGGTGTCGCTGGATTCGAGGGACCTCGCTCGTCGTGCTGAGAGGAGACCCAAGGGACCGGTAATGCAGCTTTTTGGTGCCTGCGGTTGCAGGGGGAAGATTCCGTCGACCCACGGGAGATTTCTTCGGAGCTTCTGGTGCAGAGAGGAGGCAGACTACCCCCACAGCATGCACAAGCAGGAAAACAGTCGAGAAGGCGGCAGGATCAGCGTTACAGAGTTGCAGTAGTCGTCTTTGCTACTATGTTGCAGGTTTGCAGGCTTCCAGCGCGGTCAGCGGTCGATTCCTTATCAGAAGGTGAAGAGGGAGATGCAGAGGAACTCGGCTGAGCTCATGCATTCGTTATCTAAAGTTTCCCCAGAGACAGAGACCCTAAATAGCCAGAAAAGAGGGTTTGGCTACCTAGGAGAGAGGAAAGGCTACTAACACCTGAAGGAGCCTATCACAAGGAGTCTCTGACGTCACCTGGTGGCACTGGCCACTCAGAGCAGTCCAGTGTGCCAGCAGCACCTCTGTTTCCAAGATGGCAGAGGTCTGGAGCACACTGGAGGAGCTCTGGACACCTCCCAGGGGAGGTGCAGGTCAGGGGAGTGGTCACTCCCCTTTCCTTTGTCCAGTTTCGCGCCAGAGCAGGGGCTAAGGGGTCCCTGAACCGGTGTAGACTGGCTTATGCAGAATTGGGCACATCTGTGCCCAACAAAGCATTTCCAGAGGCTGGGGGAGGCTACTCCTCCCCTGCCTTCACACCATTTTCCAAAGGGAGAGGGTGTCACACCCTCTCTCAGAGGAAGTTCTTTGTTCTGCCATCCTGGGCCAGGCCTGGCTGGACCCCAGGAGGGCAGCTGCCTGTCTGAGGGGTTGGCAGCAGCAGCAGCTGCAGAGAAACCCCAGGAAGGGCAGTATGGCAGTACCAGGGTCTGTGCTACAGACCACTGGGATCATGGAATTGTACCAACAATGCCAGGATGGCATAGAGGGGGCAATTCCATGATCATAGACATGTTACATGGCCATATTCGGAGTTACCATGGTGAAGCTACATATAGGTAGTGACCTATATGTAGTGCACGCGTGTAATGGTGTCCCCGCACTCACAAAGTTCAGTGAATTGGCTCTGAACAATGTGGGGGCACCTTGGCTAGTGCCAGGGTGCCCTCACACTAAGTAACTTTGCACCTAACCTTTACCAGGTAAAGGTTAGACATATAGGTGACTTATAAGTTACTTAAGTGCAGTGTAAAATGGCTGTGAAATAACGTGGACGTTATTTCACTCAGGCTGCAGTGGCAGGCCTGTGTAAGATTTGTCAGAGCTCCCTATGGGTGGCAAAAGAAATGCTGCAGCCCATAGGGATCTCCTGGAACCCCAATACCCTGGGTACCTCAGTACCATATACTAGGGAATTATAAGGGTGTTCCAGTAAGCCAATGTAAATTGGTAAAAATGGTCACTAGCCTGTCAGTGACAATTTGGAAAGAAATGAGAGAGCATAACCACTGAGGTTCTGATTAGCAGAGCCTCAGTGAGACAGTTAGTCACTACACAGGTAACACATTCAGGCACACTTATGAGCACTGGGGCCCTGGGTTACCAGGGTCCCAGTGACACATACAACTAAAACAACATATATACAGTGAAAAATGGGGGTAACATGCCAGGCAAGATGGTACTTTCCTACACAACCCCCCCCCAAACGAAGGACAATAAGACTAGCCATTACCTGATGAGTCTTCATTGTCTAAGTGGAAATATCTGGAGAGTCCATCTGCATTGGAGTGGCTACTCCCAGGTCTATGTTCCACTGTATAGTCCATTCCCTGTAGGGATATGGACCACCTCAACAATTTAGGATTTTCACCTTTCATTTGTTTTAGCCAAAGTAGAGGTTTGTGGTCTGTCTGAACAATGAAGTGAGTGCCAAACAGGTATGGCCTCAACTTCTTCAGAGCCCAGACCACAGCAAAGGCCTCCCTCTCAATGGCAGACCAACGCTTTTCTCTAGGGGTCAACCTTCTACTAATAAAAGCAACAGGTTGATCCTGGCCCTCAGAATTAAGTTGTGATAGGACTGCCCCTACTCCTAATTCAGATGCATCAGTTTGGACATAGAATTTTTTAGAGTAACAAGGGCTTTTCAGGACAGGTGCAGAGCACATGGCCTGCTTCAGCTCCTCAAAAGCTTTCTGACAGTTTGCTGTCCATAATACCTTTTTAGGCATTTTCTTGGATGTGAGGTCATTAAGAGGGGCTGCAATGGAGCCATAGTTCTTAATGAACCTCCTGTAATACCCAGTGAGGCCTAGGAAGGCTCTCACCTGAGTCTGAGTGGTAGGGGGAACCCAATCAATAATAGTTTGGATTTTCCCCTGAAGTGGTGCAATCTGTTCCCCACCAACAAGGTGTCCCAGATAAACCACCTTACCCTGCCCTATCTGGCACTTTGAAGCCTTGATAGTGAGGCCTGCCTTTTGCAGGGCCTCCAAAACTTTCCAAAGGTGGACCAGGTGATCATCCCAGCTGGAGCTAAAGACAGCTATATCATCCAAATATGCTGCACTGAAAGCTTCCAGCCCTTGCAGGACTGTGTTCACCAACCTCTGAAAAGTGGCAGGTGCATTTTTCAAACCAAAAGGCATTACAGTAAACTGGTAATGTCCTCCAATGGTAGAAAATGCAGTCTTAGGTTTAGCATCTTCTGACATTTTGATCTGCCAATACCCTGCAGTCAAATCAAAAGTGCTTAGATACTTGGCAGATGCCAGTGTATCTATTAGCTCATCTGCCCTGGGTATAGGGTGAGCATCTGTTTTGGTTACCAAGTTGAGACCTCTATAGTCTACACAAAACCTCATTTCCTTCTTTCCATCTTTAGAATTGGGTTTTGGTACCAGTACCACAGGAGAAGCCCATGGACTGTCAGAGTGCTCAACCACTCCTAGTTCCAACATTTTCTGAACTTCTTGCTTTATGCAGTCCCTGACATGGTCAGGCTGCCTATAGATCTTACTTTTGACAGGTAAACTGTCTCCAGTATCTATAGTGTGCTCACACCAAGAAGTGGTGCCTGGCACAATGGAGAAGAGTTCTGAAAATTGTCCTAGGAGATTTATGCAATTATCTTTCTGCTCAGCAGTAAGACAATCAGCCAAAACTACACCTTCCACAAGAGCATCTTGTTCTGTGGAAGAGAAGAGATCAGGTAGAGGATCACTGTCTTCTTCCTGTCCCTCATCTGTTGCCATGAGCAGGGTGAGATCAGCCCTGTCATAGTAGGGTTTCAGGCGGTTGACATGGAGCACCCTAAGGGGACTCCTGGCAGTGCCTAAGTCAACCAAGTAGGTGACTTCACCCTTCTTTTCAACAATTGTGTGGGGTCCACTCCATTTATCTTGGAGTGCTCTTGGGGCCACAGGCTCCAAGACCCACACTTTCTGCCCTGGTTGGTAGTGAACCAAAACAGCCTTCTGATCATGCCATTGCTTCTGGAGCTCTTGGCTGGCCTGAAGGTTTTTACTGGCCTTTTTCATGTACTCAGCCATCCTTGATCTGAGGCCAAGTACATAATCCACAATATCCTGCTTTGGAGCTTTTAAAGGTTGTTCCCAACCCTCCTTTACAAGTGTGAGTGGACCCCTAACAGGGTGTCCAAAAAGAAGTTCAAAGGGGCTGAAGCCCACTCCTTTCTGGGGTACCTCCCTGTAGGCAAAAAGGAGGCATGGTAGAAGGATATCCCATCTCCTGCGGAGTTTTTCAGGGAGTCCCATAATCATGCCTTTGAGAGTTTTATTAAATCTCTCCACCAGTCCATTTGTTTGTGGATGATAGGGTGTTGTGAACTTGTAAGTTACACCACACTCCTTCCACATGGCCTTTAAGTATGCAGACATGAAATTGCTTCCTCTGTCTGATACTACTTCCTTTGGGAAGCCCACCCTGGAAAATATTCCCAGGAGGGCCTTTGCCACTGCAGGAGCTGTAGTGGTCCTTAAAGGAATAGCTTCAGGATATCTTGTGGCATGGTCCACTACCACCAAGATAAACCTATTGCCTGAAGCAGTAGGAGGGTCAAGGGGGCCAACTATGTCAACCCCTACCCTTTCAAAGGGAACCCCAACCACAGGCAGTGGGATAAGGGGTGCCTTTGGAGTGCCACCTGTCTTGCCACTGGCTTGACAGGTTTCACAGGACTTACAAAATTCCTTTGTGTCCTCAGACATCCTAGGCCAATGAAACAATGGTACCAATCTGTCCCAAGTTTTCATTTGACCCAGGTGCCCAGCTAAGGGAATGTCATGTGCCAGTGTTAGGAGGAACTTTCTGTACTCCTGAGGAATCACTAATCTCCTGGCAGCTCCAGGTTTAGGATCCCTATGCTCAGTGTACAAGAGGTTGTCCTCCCAGTAAACTCTGTGTGAGTCACTGACATCCCCATTAGCCTGTTTGACAGCTTGCTGTCTGAGACCCTCTAATGTGGGACAGGTTTGCTGTGCCACACTCAGCTCCTCTCTGGCAGGCCCCCCTTCACCCAAAAGCTCAGCAGTGTCTGCTTCCAGCTCCTCTGGTGTAGGTTCTGCACAGGGAGGGAATTTTTCTTCCTCAGAAGTAGAATCCACTGTAGAGGGAGGGATAGTAGGAAGTGGTTTGCTTCTACTAGCCCTAGCTTTAGGGAGCACTTGGTCCCTTGTTCCAGGATCCAAGCTTCCCTGTCCTTTTTGCTTTTTGGCCTGAGCCCTTGTCAAAGCAAAAATATGCCCTGGGATGCCCAGCATTGCTGCATGGGCCTCCAACTCCACATCTGACCAAGCTGATGTCTCCAAATCGTTCCCTAATAGACAGTCTACAGGTAAATCTGAAGCTACCACAACTTTCTTTGGACCAGATACCCCCCCCCCAGTTGAGATTTACAACAGCCATGGGGTGGCTTTGTGTTATGTTGTGAGCATCGGTTACTTGGTACTGGTGTCCAAGTATGTGTTGTTCAGGGTGCACCAGTTTCTCAATCACCATTGTGACACTGGCACCTGTGTCCCTGTAGGCCTGGACCTCAACACCATTTATTAGGGTTAGTTGCTTGTACTTCTCCAAGTTATGGGGGCAAGCAACCAAAGTGGCTAAGTCAATAGCCCCTTCAGAGACTAAAGTAGCCTCTGTGGTCTCCCTAATCAGACCAACCCCAACTAAATTACCAAAAGTGAGCCCAGCTACTCCCTTGGATTGGCTATTAGTAGGTTTGCTCCCACCACCACTGCTATTAGTAGGGACACTAGGTGTAGCAGTAGGGGTTGTAGTGGTAGGAGCTGTGGTGCCTTTCTTTGGACAACTGGGATCTGTTGTCCAATGGCCTTTTATTTTACATAAATAGCACCATGGTTTCTTTTCCTTGTTCTGATTAAAGGAGGATTTGGGCCCACCACCCCCACCAGAGTGTTTTTGTGGGCCTGATGAAGACTCATTTTTAGATTTGTCCCCACCCTTGTCAGAAGACTTACCATCCTTCTTTTTGTTGCCATCTTTGTCACCCCCTGTATGAACTTTTCTGTTCACTCTTGTTCTGACCCATTTGTCTGCCTTCTTTCCCAATTCTTGGGGAGAGGTCAGATCAGAGTCCACCAAGTACTGGTGCAACAAATCAGACACACAATTATTAAGAATATGCTCTCTCAGGATCAAGTTATACAGGCTGTCATAATCAGTAACTTTACTGCCATGTAACCACCCCTCCAAGGCCTTCACTGCCTGGTCAATGAAATCAACCCAGTCTTGTGAAGACTCCTTTTTGGTATCTCTGAACTTTATCCTGTACTGTTCAGTGGTTAAGCCATAACCATCCAGGAGTGCATTCTTAAGAACTTGGAAATTGTTAGCATCATTTTCTTTTACAGTAAGGAGCCTATCCCTACCTTTTCCAGTAAATGATAGCCATAGGATAGCAGCCCACTGCTTTTGAGGGACATCCTGTACAACACAGGCCCTCTCAAGTGCAGCAAACCACTTGTTAATGTCATCCCCCTCCTTGTAAGGGGGAACTATCTTATGCAGATTCCTGGAATCATGCTCTTTTGCAGGATGACTATGGGGAATACTGCTGCTGCCACCATGGGTATCTAAACCCATCTTCTGTCTTTCCCTCTCTATTTCTAAAGACTGTCTATCCAAATCCAGCTGTTGCTTCTTGAGCTTCAGTCTGGTTTGCTCCACTCTCAATCTATTGAGCTCCCTTTCTAACAATCTGTCATCAGGGTGGGTGGGAGGGACATTTCTAGATACAGAGGTATGATGGGAATGAACAGAAGGAGACCTGTCCCTTACAGAGGGCACCCTAACAGCTTGGCTACCAGTATAATGTGAGAGCACACCATCAGTATGGTGTGATTCAACCTCTGTACCAACTATGCTAGACTGTCTAGTAATGGGCAGGCTGAGAAGTTTCTTTCCTGAACCTTTTCCTGGGGGAGTCCCTGGATCAGATTGAGAACCATTAGCTACTTTTTCTACAGATTGGGCACTTATGGCCTTATCCTGTACTCTAAGCATATTAATTAACAGTTCTAAAGAAGGATTCTTCCCTACACTCAAACCTCTCTCTATGCAGAGACTCCTTGCTCCTTTCCAGCTAAGGTGATCATATGCAAGTTTGGACAGTTCAACTTTTTGGCCTGTGCCAGACATTTTTTAGAGAGAGTTAAAGTGATAGACAAAGAGAAAAAAGTTTTCAGAACTTTTTGGAAAGACAGAAAAAACTTTTTAAACTTTTAAGAACTTTTTGAAAGTTTAGAAGTACTTTTCAGCACTTAGAAAAGAGTGAAAAGAGGAAATGCAAAACTTTTTGGCTATGTGTATATACACTGACCTTGTTTTGTATATTTTTCTCTTATGAAAAGTACAATGACAAGAGTGGTAAGTAGTCTCAAAGCACTTATCCCACCGCTGCACAACCAATGTAGGAGGCTGGACTGGCTTGTAGTGAGTACCAAGGGGTACTTGCACCTTGCACCAGGCCCAGTTATCCCTTATTAGTGTATAGGGTGTCTAGCAGCTTAGGCTGATAGATAATGGTAGCTTAGCAAAGCAGCTCAGGCTGAACTAGGAGACGTGTGAAGCTACTACAGTACCACTTAGTGTCATATGCACAATATCATAAGAAAACACAATACACAGTTATACTAAAAATAAAGGTACTTTATTTTTATGACAATATGCCAAAGTATCTTAGAGTGTACCCTCAGTGAGAGGATAGGAAATATACACAAGATATATATACACAATAGCAAAAATATGCAGTATAGTCTTAGAAAACAGTGCAAACAATGTATAGTTACAATAGGATGCAATGGGGAAACATAGGGATAGGGGCAACACAAACCATATACTCTAGAAGTGGAATGCGAACCACGAATGGACCCCAAACCTATGTGACCTTGTAGAGGGTCGCTGGGACTATTAGAAAATAGTGAGAGTTAGAAAAATAACCCTCCCCAAGACCCTGAAAAGTGAGTGCAAAGTGCACTAAAGTTCCCCTAAGGACAAAATAGTCGTGTTAGAGGGAGAATGCAAGGAAAACACAAATCAGCAATGCAACAACGATGGATTCCTGTCTGAGGGTACCTGTGGAACAAGGGGACCAAGTCCAAAAGTCACAAGCAGCTCGTAGCTGGGCAGATGCCCAAGAAATGCCAGCGGTTGGTGCAAAGAAGCTCTTACTAGGCTGAAGAGCTGTGAATACTGCAGAAACAACAAGGGCTAGAGACTTCCCCTTTGGAGGATGGATCCCCCACGCCTTGGAGAGTCGTGCAGAAGTGTTTTCCCGCCGGATGGACGCCAACAAGCCTTGCTACACGCAAATCGTGCGTTTGGCGTTTTTGGACGCTGCTGGGGCCCAGGAGGGACCAGAAGGTCGCAAATTGGACCTGCAGAGAGAGGGGACGTCGAGCAAGACAAAGAGCCCTCACTGAAGCAGGTAGCACCCGGAGAAGTGCCAGAAACAGGCACTACGAGGATGCGTGAAACGGTGCTCGCCGAAGTTGCACAAAGGAGTCCCACGTCGCCGGAGACCAACTTAGAAAGTCGTGCAATGCAGGTTAGAGTGCCGTGGACCCAGGCTTGGCTGTGCACACAGGATTTCCGCCGGAAGTGCACAGGGGCCGGAGAAGCTTGCAAAGTCGCGGTTCCCAGCAATGCAGCCCAGCGAGGTGAGGCAAGGACTTACCTCCACCAAACTTGGGCTGAAGAGTCACTGGACTGTGGGAGTCACTTGGACGGTGTCGCTGGATTCGAGGGACCTCGCTCGTCGTGCTGAGAGGAGACCCAAGGGACCGGTAATGCAGCTTTTTGGTGCCTGCGGTTGCAGGGGGAAGATTCCGTCGACCCACGGGAGATTTCTTCGGAGCTTCTGGTGCAGAGAGGAGGCAGACTACCCCCACAGCATGCACAAGCAGGAAAACAGTCGAGAAGGCGGCAGGATCAGCGTTACAGAGTTGCAGTAGTCGTCTTTGCTACTATGTTGCAGGTTTGCAGGCTTCCAGCGCGGTCAGCGGTCGATTCCTTATCAGAAGGTGAAGAGGGAGATGCAGAGGAACTCGGCTGAGCTCATGCATTCGTTATCTAAAGTTTCCCCAGAGACAGAGACCCTAAATAGCCAGAAAAGAGGGTTTGGCTACCTAGGAGAGAGGAAAGGCTACTAACACCTGAAGGAGCCTATCACAAGGAGTCTCTGACGTCACCTGGTGGCACTGGCCACTCAGAGCAGTCCAGTGTGCCAGCAGCACCTCTGTTTCCAAGATGGCAGAGGTCTGGAGCACACTGGAGGAGCTCTGGACACCTCCCAGGGGAGGTGCAGGTCAGGGGAGTGGTCACTCCCCTTTCCTTTGTCCAGTTTCGCGCCAGAGCAGGGGCTAAGGGGTCCCTGAACCGGTGTAGACTGGCTTATGCAGAATTGGGCACATCTGTGCCCAACAAAGCATTTCCAGAGGCTGGGGGAGGCTACTCCTCCCCTGCCTTCACACCATTTTCCAAAGGGAGAGGGTGTCACACCCTCTCTCAGAGGAAGTTCTTTGTTCTGCCATCCTGGGCCAGGCCTGGCTGGACCCCAGGAGGGCAGCTGCCTGTCTGAGGGGTTGGCAGCAGCAGCAGCTGCAGAGAAACCCCAGGAAGGGCAGTATGGCAGTACCAGGGTCTGTGCTACAGACCACTGGGATCATGGAATTGTACCTACAATGCCAGGATGGCATAGAGGGGGCAATTCCATGATCATAGACATGTTACATGGCCATATTCGGAGTTACCATGGTGAAGCTACATATAGGTAGTGACCTATATGTAGTGCACGCGTGTAATGGTGTCCCCGCACTCACAAAGTTCAGTGAATTGGCTCTGAACAATGTGGGGGCACCTTGGCTAGTGCCAGGGTGCCCTCACACTAAGTAACTTTGCACCTAACCTTTACCAGGTAAAGGTTAGACATATAGGTGACTTATAAGTTACTTAAGTGCAGTGTAAAATGGCTGTGAAATAACGTGGACGTTATTTCACTCAGGCTGCAGTGGCAGGCCTGTGTAAGATTTGTCAGAGCTCCCTATGGGTGGCAAAAGAAATGCTGCAGCCCATAGGGATCTCCTGGAACCCCAATACCCTGGGTACCTCAGTACCATATACTAGGGAATTATAAGGGTGTTCCAGTAAGCCAATGTAAATTGGTAAAAATGGTCACTAGCCTGTCAGTGACAATTTGGAAAGAAATGAGAGAGCATAACCACTGAGGTTCTGATTAGCAGAGCCTCAGTGAGACAGTTAGTCACTACACAGGTAACACATTCAGGCACACTTATGAGCACTGGGGCCCTGGGTTACCAGGGTCCCAGTGACACATACAACTAAAACAACATATATACAGTGAAAAATGGGGGTAACATGCCAGGCAAGATGGTACTTTCCTACACTGTCTTCAGGTGGCGATGGCCTCGTAGGGTAACAGTCTGGGCTGTTATCTGATACAGGAGCATCATAAAGGTCCCATGCATCAGGATCATCTTGACTCATTGCAGTATGAGTCGGGGATTGCATCAGTGGTGGAGTGGCTACCGGTGATGTGTGCATTGATGGTAGTGGAGATGGTGGTGGAGTTGTTTGTCTTGCCACCTTTGCCTGTGGCTGCTTGTCCTTTTCTTGAAAGGCAAGTCTTCTTTTCATCTTAATTGGGGGAAGAGTGCTTATCTTCCCTGTGTCTTTTTGAATGTGGAGCCTTCTTTGAGTGTAGTCTGGCTCAACAGATTGAAGTTCCTCTCCGAACTTATGTCCTTGCATCTGGGAGGACAATCCCTGTTCCTCTGTGTAGGAACCTGTTTTCGGTTCCGAGGCTGGATGTTTCGGAATCGAAATCTTTTCGGTCGCCTTTTTGGGCTCCGAGGCAACCTTCTTTATTTTCGGCGTCGTGGTGTCTCGGTGCCGAACCATTTCGGTGCCACTGTCTCGGTGCCGAATCTGTTCGGAGCCGCGGTCTCGGGCCCAAGATTGCTGTGTGGCGGTATCTCGACCGGAGTCGGATGACTTCGCCACATGCATGCCCTTTTTCGGTGCCGATGATCGGTCACCTATTTTTCGGGTTAAGCCATGGCCTGTTGGCGGTGGCGTCCCCTGGGCTTTTGTTGTCTTCTCGTGAGTTTTATGTTTCGACGTCTTACTCACGGTTTTCGGCGTTTCTTCGGGATCGAGCTCTTCCGAGTCCGATTCATGGATGGAGAAGCTTTCTTCTTCCTCCTCGAAACGCCCTTGTCCTGTCGGCGCCGACGCCATCTGCAGTCTTCTTGCTCTTCGGTCTCTTAATGTCTTCCTCGACCGAAAAGCTCGACAGGCTTCACAGGTATCCTCCTTGTGCTCTGGAGACAGACACAAGTTACAGACCAGATGCTGATCTGTATATGGATACTTGTTATGACATTATGGGCAGAAGCGGAATGGGGTCCGTTCCATCAGCCTTGAAGAAACACGTGGCCGGGCCGACCAGGCCCCGACGGGGGGATCGAAAAAACCCCAAAGGGCCACCGGAGCTCTTCAAAAGTCGGTGTCGATCTGTTATAACTAACCCGATACCGAACGCAAACAATACCGACGATTTTTCCGAGATTCTAACTAACTTTCTGACCCGAAACACGGAGCGAAAAGGAACACGTCCGAACCCAATGGCGGAAAAAAAACAATCTAAGATGGAGTCGACGCCCATGCGCAATGGAGCCGAAATGGGAGGAGTCCCTCGATCTCGTGACTCGAAAAGACTTCTTTGAAGAAAAACAACTTGTAACACTCCGAGCCCAACACCAGATGGCGGGATGTGCACAGCATGTGTATCTGCAGCTACACATGTCATCGAACATATATATATATATATATATATATATACATATTCAAACAAAGATGGTCTAAAGGTTGCTGGGTGGTGCACTCCACTGCCGGTGCTCGTGACGCAGAGGACCAATCTTGTAAAATATAATTCACCAAAAGTATTCACTGCACTCCATGAAGTTCAATTAGTGCCTATTTATTGATGCCAAATTAACAACCACCAACGCGTTTCAACTCCCCAAGGAGTCTTGTTCACAGTGAATGAGGAGAACACACGTAACAAATATAACATTATGTTGGTTTAGGTTTTTAAAAAAAGCACTTTTTTAAGTTAGCATTATTTGGTTCTTGTGTTATTTTTTAGTATTTGTATTTAGGAATTGAAAATGTATACAAATGCTTTTTAATTTTAAAACTACACTATCCAGAATGCATTGTAAATAATGAGGCACTATGGGGTATAAATAGCAAAAAGGGAAAAGGGACTCATTCACTGTGAACAAGACTCCTTGGGGAGTTGAAACGCGTTGGTGGTTGTTAATTTGGCATCAATAAATAGGCACTAATTGAACTTCATGGAGTGCAGTGAATACTTTTGGTGAATTATATATATACATATATATATATATATATATATATATATATATATATATATATATATTCACAGGAAAAAAACAAAGGTTAGAAGACCGTTATAGTTAGGTTCTGAATTAGCTCCTACAAAAACACAGAAATTCAGCAGTTATAGTTAGAGTTCTTTCAAATAACTATAGCTTGCCCCCTAAGGTAAGTATAAATCACACCCTTGCCATGCACAGGTTTCTGATCAATAATTTTATTGCAAATGTTACAAGGATAATATAGAAGATGCCATTTAAGATCTCATCAATGATATAATATGTGGAGTAATTAGCTGAGCATGGCGAAGGCGCGAGTTATAGTTACCTTTGGGTGCAAGTTATAGTTACTTGAAAGAACTCTGACTACAACTGCTGAATTTCTATGGTTTTGTACGAGTAAATTCAGAACCGAACTATAATGTCCCTGTAACCTTAGTTTTTTCAGTGAATTTCAATGTTTTTTTAATGTAAAGTAATTGTAATTACTATACGTTATTCCAACCGTGCATGGCGGGGATTGGTCGTAAGACCTGGCCTGCACCCAGGCCTTGCAGCCAGGGCCTTATCATCACCCAAACTGCACCATGCACGTCCTTTGGCCATTCGCAGCGCAGGTTGGCCACAGGGCCAGTTTCTGTCAGTGGATCTGTGGGTGGGTACTTGAGTGGGTCTGAAAGTGGGTGTGTGAGTCTGAGTGGGTCTGAGTGGGTGCATGAGTGTCTGAGTGGGTGTGTGAATGGATGCAAGAGTCTCTGAGTGCATGTATGAGTAAATGAATTAGTGTATGAATGAGTGTGTTTTTTCTTTCAAATTTTTCCACATTTGTGAATATTTTGCTAATAATTTGCAAGTTCTCACAATTATCATGAATGGTGAAGTTAAATTAATTTAAACCCATAATAATGTAAATAAAGTAAATTTACAAAAGCATTTATGAGCACAGGAAGCAACAGGAGTACTCTTTTACGTATTCTTAAATGCCTTTGTGAATCAGTCCCAAAATGTCCACCTCCCTATTAATGGAATTGCAAAGAGGGCACAGTCCTTTCTATTTGTCTAAACTGTATGTGAATATTCCCATTTTAGATAATTTGATCCAACTCACAAAGGCTTGTGTAAGTGTGTTGAAGTGTACTACAGGAATACTATGTTAAATACCCCAAATTCCTCTGTCAATAGACCCAACTGTCTTCACACTGTGAAATCATAATTGATCACTTTTTGTGCCCTTCCTCTAACTGAATCCAAACATATGCAGGCCACAGTCTCAGTGAGATTCTGAAAAACAGAGTGCCTAGCTTGGATTCAAAGAAGAGTGACTGATACACAAAAGCTTTCATGAGTACGAATAGTAGTTTACAGGAGTGCTCTTTTACATACTCTTAGACACCTCCATGAATCAGCCCCTAAACGTCCAACTTTTTCAATGATAAAAGTACAAAAAGGGCCCAGCGCTTTTTTGTTTGTATTAATTTTATATGAATGTTCCTTGAATATTACCATTTTATTCCCATTTCATATGTTTTGGGGGTAATTCATAAATCAATCAATCAATCATCATTTATATAGCACGGGTCTCAGGGCCCTAGCTGGGGGACATGGGTCAGTTGAAGAGCCAGATCTTGAGGTCCTTCCTGAAAATGAGCCAGTGATGGGGACTGCCTGAGGTGGAGCAGCATCGTGTACCAGGTCTGTGCAGCTAGGTAGAAGAAGGATTTTCCTCTGGATCCTGCGGATGGTGGCAAGGGCCAGTTGAGCCCTCATAAAGGCATGTAAGAGTATGTAAAAGGGTAATACAGGAGTACAATTTTTTGTGTATCATTCACAAGGAGTTTTGATGTGAAACACTGACTGACAGTGACGCATCAAATGGTTTTCATTTCCAATTTTCCTTCTTTCCTTCTTTACATGTATATTATTACGTACTGTTTTAAACTATTATTTTATTTTCATTTTCTGGAAATTGATATTCTGTATCTGTTATGCATAAAAGACTAGGTTAGCCGAAAGTGTCTTAAAAATTATCCATATGCTCTATTGAACTCTGTGACACCCACACACGCCTACCTACATCATCAGTTTTCTTTAATATGTCTATCCTTCATGTTGTAACCATACAGTGATTAAGAGTGAGTAATAGTGAAACATTACTCTTACTGGCCAAGCTTTATTATAATAAAAATCCAAAAGAAAGAGAAGAAATCGATAAACCTCTCCTCAGACTGTATGACAGTCAATATAAGTTAGCTGTAACCACAAACTATGTTGAAAATGACTACTCGGTAACAGCAGAGAGAATGCCAGTAGTTTGCTCCAAAGATGATTTTTACTTCCACAAAAGTGACAGAGAAGGAAAACCTGTTGAACTACTGGGCTATATCCGAACCATGTACTATTGAAGATGGCCTGAAAGGTACCTAGGTCTTGATCACCTGCACATATTGATCAGTATTGGTGTTTTGTTGCTTCTTGGTGCATTTTGACATTTTAATATTAATAATCATATCTCTGGTTCACTTGATCTGATATTGTATGGTTTGGTTGTATTTTGTTTATTAAATTTATCTTCCTTTACTTGGGATTTTGTTGGTGGGTTTCTTGACTTCAAGGTTGATTCGATGCTGATTAAATACTTTATATGTATTTCAATGACTAAACACCTGCTGTTTTGTCCCATTACCTCTCTTTGAAGCTGTATTTACTTAATAAGTTACTGTTTTTTTTTTATTATTGTAGTTCATACTGTGCGGTCCCCTAGTTTACAATCATGAATCTGACAATATCAAATTACGCCTTGGATTCAGGGCATTCATGCTTTTGTCTTCAGATTGTTCTCTACAACCCATTCTTGATTTTTGTGGTGTCTCCAATCTGCTGTTCGTTTTCTGAAATTGATAGCTTCACAGCAGAACATTGCCTTTTTCGGAATGATTATCTTGCATTAGTCGGTTCTGAAGTAATAATGGCTGTCATGACTGCAGTTGCTGTGTTTTGTGACAGTGTGGTGTGCTCACCGTATTTAAGCGTTTAGCTACTTCTGTGAAGAAGGTTTTCATGAACATTTTTGGTTCTCTAATTTGAAGATAAGCTCACTGCACGTTACTTAGCTCATCTTTTTCCTTGTTCCAGTTTGCAGCAGGATCTCCTCCAGATGTTTCTCATCATAATAGATGATACAAACCTTTTTGACAGTTTGATTTGCAAAACCTTCAATTGTAGGCTATTTTGGAGCGTTCACAAAAGCCTATTTCCCCTTTTCCAGGTTTTTCTGGTTCTCCAGGGTAGTCCAGTTAATTCTCTTTTTCGGTCGAGCCTACAAGACAGCTGTTTGTTTGCAAAAGACTTATTGTCAGCTTACCAAGATCTCACAGTGTGCTCGGAGCTCGCCCATTGCTTTGCACTGGTTTTCTTTACTGTGCCTCTCCTTTGCCTGCTTGTTATTCAGTGGTTTTCATCTTTTGTCCCTATGCTGGAAAACAGCCTCTTAACTTGTGCCTTTCTACTGCTTACTTTTAGGAAACCACTTTTTTTCTTTTTGCTTAATTATTCAATGCTCCAGCTGTCCTCCATGTGTACTTTGCTTTCCTCTTCTGCTCTGTGTTACTTTCTTTCGTCCATCTGCATTTCTCCCCCTCTGCTGCTTTCTCTAATTTCTTTTTTTAAGCCCTTTCCAAGTGCACACGTTTTCCAGCTATTTCCCTGGTATGCTTCTCTCCCGTCTTCTCTCTGTCTTACTCTCTCCTGTCTGTCTGTTTTTATCCCCCTCTGCGCTGCTCCTTATTAGTACGCTCCATGGTGTGTTGCTCTCTGTCGCCCGTGTGCTTCTGAGGTGTCCTTTCCCTCTTGTGCTTCTCCTGTCCTCTGTGTGCTGCTTTTTCCCTCCCCCACCATATCCTCCAGTAAACACATCAGTTCCTTTTCATTTTTTTACCTTTGTTAACAATTTTCATTTCGTGCTATAACATCTTTGGACCGCATTCACAAAGGTAAACTTCAACGCTTGTCTAAGTTTAGACCAAATGTCAAAGTTTACGATTTTTGGGAATTCACAAAGGGCATTTACGAGTAGTATCTTTATCTTCGTACTTGGGGATATCCGCCCGAGTGCGAACATAAAGATACTACTCATGAATGCCCTTTGTTAATTCCCAAAAATCGTAAACTTAGACGTTTAGACTTACCTTTGTGAATCGGGCCCAGTATTTTCTATTTGTCTATCTTAGTGCCATTGTTTCACTGGATCCATAATAAAAAAAGTAAAATAAGCAGTGTCCCTGTCATTCTGATGATGCATGGCTATTTTAAAGAGTTTTCATTGTGACAATGCTTCACTGTGTTCCATCTCTCTACAGCACCACCAAAAGCAATCAGCAAAGCCAATAGGTCCCAAAGACAAGACCAACTGGCTTTGATTTTGGAGAACTTGCCTAACCTGTTCCTCTCTCTTGCTTTCATTTTACAGGTCCTGGATAGGGATATCACTCTTTTCAGTAAGGGTGCATCATAAGGATAATCTTTCTCCTCTGTTTACATGATGAATGAATAGGAGACTTAGTTAATGAATAAAGTTTGTTAAATGTTTCAGGACTTCATGGTTCTCAAGTTCATTAATAGTCATGGAAATTGGTGTCTGAATGGTTTTGGAGCTACACTGTTACAGAAATGCTGGTGATTTTTTGCTTTTTTTAATGTGTTCTCATGACTAAAATGTATTGATTGAGGTAAAAAATTCAACAGACACTGATGATTATTTTCCCTTCCATGCTTTTCAGGATTACTTTATGCTAGGAGGGAGTCTGTTAATGCTTCAGTTTGCAATTGCAGTTCAGTTTCTGAAAGCCTTGAGGGAGTTCGTGGTGAACGAATGGTCTCATTGGGTGGTACTGGTATTTACTGACTTGTATCCCATGATCTCAGATTGAACACTCACAACCCCAGCCATGCAAACTACAGAACATATTTGCTAGAGGTCTTCCGGGACTTACACCAAGGAGGAGAAAAACAGGCACTAAATCGAGGGTTTCGGTTTATTGTACATTGTTTCCAAAGCGAGACACTTATGAAACTTGTTTGCACTTCATAAGACACACAGATAACTGAATCAAGGACAAAAGAGCTAGCATCTCCTTACCTCTGGGCAAGGAACCACCCTTTTCTTCTGCACAAAATATGTTGATACATATGCAGAGCACATGTACGCCCAACCCTAATCAACACTAAGGAGAAGAAAAGGCCCCCAGTTATTAAAGGTTGGATGCAGATGACTGATCGCCCCATGGTACAGTTAACACGTGCACTTCACAAGGATCATAGCCACCATCAACCCTCAGCACTGGTTTAAGGTGAATGTTGACTGAAACAGTCAACAGTCAGATATGATTGTTGATAGCACGCAGAAGTACCATTAAATTGTGCTGAGGTTTTGACAGAGCCCCCCCCCGTCTGTAGCAGAACATGACACCTTTGCATGAAGTTACTACTCAAGAACAGACTCATAGTGCACTATGCAGTCATTGCAGAGTGCATTAAACCGTGATTCATGGTGACAGAAACTATCAAAATTCCAAAATTCAGCTAGATGTTTAGTAGCCTGTATGTGGACCATGCTATGTCCCTTGCTCCACCACATGTACAATCTCTACACTTGCATCCATACAATCACATGCCAGGATGATTTGTGTCACTGGAAACAAAATGCTGGATACATGCATGGATTTGCACACATGACCGATGTGCCCTGCTATTTGCCACCATGGTCTTTGGCACGTGTTTTTCATAAGAGGGCAATCAAATTACACAGCTGCTTGATATATGTAAATTTATGGAGCAGCACAAGAAGTAGACCCCATATGGCGCAGGCTCCTGACATCACTGCGTGACATTTCCTCCTTGTGGAGCCACTTTATGACTTGCCACCTACCTCATTAATATTCATGAGGTAGGTTGATTTGCGGCCTACTATGAATCACTATTTAGAAATAAAAGGTTTCGCACATTAGGAAAACCGATTTCCTAATTGTGATTTGGATATAATTGCAATTAGGAAATTGGTTTTCCCAGTGTTAGTACATCTGGCCCGTAATTCCAACTCACAAGAATGGGTACAAAAACAAGGAAAATGAATGGTAGGAAAATGCATAGAAAAAGTAAAGTACTGGCCGGCAAACCCAGGCACTTGAAGTGATCTTCTTTTTCGGTGATGTGTACATCATCAGACAAATTGCTGTCACTCACAGTGCAAGAGAGCCAACAGCTGAAGGAGGCTGACCCATTGCCTCATATTGCATTGTGGGGGGCGGGAGCAAAATGTGAATGACAGTTGAACAGCTCAATGGATGAAGATGGCTGTGCCTGAAAGGTCTCTTTGTATCTAAAAAATGCATACATTTTGTATTTATGTTTTTATATTACATGAGGCTGGCGAGTCCCCCACGCTGTCTCTAAACCAGTCCTAAAAATCCGCCCACCAATATCTTTTTATTGTATATAACTGATTATATTTCACTTTGATACCCAAGCTCTTGTCTATCACGACTCCCCTGGGGTTGATGGCACCTCATTAATAAACAAAAAGAAAACTGCAATCATGAGCTCCTGCTGCACAATCTACTGAAGTAGGCCATTGAGCCGGTGACTGATTAGCATTTATTTAGGATTACATTCAGAGATGGTTTCCACACAAAGCTTTTCACTGGCAATGTTTTATTTCTCTTGCTATAGATCCAAACAAAGTTGTGGATAGATTTTAACATTACATTAAGCTGCTAGATAATTTTTCGTAAAGTTTCCATTTTCAAAGCAGAGAATAACACAGAAAAGTAGTAATCCTTCTGCAGAAGGCAGCCAGGAAATTCCTGTGACGTGGTGAGACTAAGGCCTTCATGGAAAAATGAACATTTTCCTTGTGACAGCAGAATTACCAAGGTTAGCGAGTTCATACTATTTTTGCCCCGGAATGGTCGTACTATGGGTAAAGAAAATATTAATTGAATGGGATCATAACGTTGTGGTGCAGGAGATATGTGACTGAGTATACCTATGTAGTGAAAACTTTTTAACCAGATTGGCAGATGTTACTGAGGATGATGGGAGGTTGTCTGAACCTACCTAATTGGAGGAGATCTGGAATTACCGACACGAGGAGCCCTCAAAATGTATAACATTGTAACTTTTATAACCTGTGCATATTTATTTATTTATTTATTTAAGTGTTTTTGTATAGCACGGACAATTGGGTGTCAAAGGTTTTTACTACAGTAGAGATTACACAATGTTTCTTTTCTTAATCATATAGAGGCAAATATATGAAGAATATATGTGTGAAATATATACATTGGTGTGCCCAGGGAGCTCTGTCAGAGTCGCGTACTATTGCAAGAGCAAGCTTAGTATTACAAGAGCAACATCATTTTCCTTAGTCTGGGAGGGCCACAGGCCAGAAAGTTTTTGAGGACCACGAATGCCTGTAAGTTAATGTACAAATAGGTGGGTGTGTTGAAGTTTGATCTGTTCCAGTTTGCGGCTGGGTGCTTTTGGATGGGATTTTTCCTGGTTGGTCTCATTTTCTTTTTTTCTTTTTAGGTTTGAGCGCATATGCGCTCTAGCTTGCTGTAATTATCTCTGTGGACTTTTAACCACTCCCACTGCACGCCCATCAGTTTTGTTGGTTCGTGGGCTTGCCTTTTAAAATTCACTTGATTTCATTTGTAAAAGGCATGCATATGTCATGCCTTTTCTGGTGTTCATCCTTCATCTGGCGCACTGACCAACTACTGAAACCATACAATGCTCCATGTTTTTTGCATGGCTTCTGGACTACTTTTTCTTTTCATTTCCTATGCAGGGCAATCTCGCTGGGCAGTGGTCGAACACTTTGCATTGGCATCGACTGTGTTACATGTATAATTGCATAACTGCTAATAGGTTTGACTGTGAAAGAACTTCTGTTTCCTTTTCTGTCTCTCCTTTGTGCTTCACGCTCATGCCGTGTCGCTTTAAATCGGCTTGCTTATGTGAAACTGTTTTACTTTTCATTTTCAATTCATGTGGCAAGAAAAGCCCGGTTATCTAAGTCAAGCAAATACAGGACCTATTGCATTAAATTGCAGTCGTGGCTCATGCTGACTAAAAGGGGTGGGGCAGCACATGCCATGGGGAGGGCGGAGAAGAAACAAATTAAATAAAAAACATTTTTTTAAAAAAACACTTACCTTCGCTCCTGCGCCGCGCCGCTCCTCTGCCTCCTCCCGTCTCACTGCACATAGGCACAGGCTCCCAGCCTCCCCTGCGCCCAATCCTGACGCTGCTCAAAGCAGCGTCATGATTGGCTGGGAGCGCCCAGCCAGGGCGCCACCATGCAGACTGAGCCCTGTGCGCATGTGTGTTTGGCCGGCCCAAGACGGCCAGCCAAACAACCATGTGCTCTGAGGAAGAGTGCTGAGCACACCCCCTCACTTCTCGTCACCCCATAGCCCCGCCCATTTCCCGCAAAAACCCAATCATAAACGTAGTTTATGATCGGCTTTTTGGAAAAGGGTTGCAGCTGCTGCTGCTGGCGGTGGGGGCGATGCTCCTCCGCCCATATGGAGGACCCGCCCCTGTTGAAATGCTTGTTTTTAGTTTGGATTTATCCAGAGAGGAAAGCTATTGATGGAAGGTAGTGGGGCCATTTAGGAGTAATTGTTGAATGAGTAGTTTTCCATCTCCGGTGTGCAGAAATTAAGAGGGGACTGGTGCTGATTGAAGGAGGGAATGATGTTACATATCCTGGGGACGACTCATTATGGGGACACATAACTAAGAATGAAGCAAGTAATTTTATATAAGCCATAGACTTCCATCTACGGTTACAGCTTTATTGGTTTCACACGAATCCCCATATTGTACAGGAAAATCTGCAAAAAATGAAAATTTTAATGACTTTCATGAGGGAAAGTCAAGACTACAGAGACAATGCAGCAGCAACTTTAATTTGTTCTCTTGATAATGGTAATTTCAAAGCAGCTGCAAAATGTGAATCACTTGATTAGATGGGAAAAAAGAACCATTAATTGCTGAATAGTGCCCTGCAGATGAAGACCCAATCCAGCCTATAACAAGTCTTGCAGCAGCCACCAGGTCCTCATTGTGCTTGCTGCCTTCTAAAGTATACACCATCTATGTAGAAACATTAGGAATCCTGCTATTCTATTTTAGAAACATTAAGGGGCATATTTGCAAGCCGCTAGTGCCACCGGAGCATCACTTTTTTGACGCTCCGGTGGTGCTGTGCACTGAACCGTATTTACAAGGTGGCGTTAAGAAACTTTTTGCAGCTGAACGCCACCTTGTAAATATGGCCTCTTCAAACACAGCATTGTGTGTGGAAGGGGTGTGCAATGGGGGTTGCTGTGGCTTTCCACCGCAATACCCATTGCATTTTGATGCTGCCCCAGATTTACAAGAAATCATAAATCTGAGGCAGCGCCAAAAACTAACACCACCCCAGAGGTGGCGTTAGCATGGCACAACAAGGAGAAATGCTTTCATTTCTCCTCGTTTTTTGCTCTTTCTATGTGTGCTGCATTTTGTAACACACATAGAAAGAACAAATCGCCATTGAAGATTGTTTTTGTGCAGGAAGGTGGCCCTTCCTGCACAAAAACAATCTCCCCCTCAATGCAGCCATCCTTGCACCATGGCGCAAGGGTGGCTGCGTTGGCACATGGCAGAAAATATAGCACGGGGAAACACAGTGATGTGCTGTATTTTTGTAAATACTGTGCATTCCTGCATTTCAGAACTGATGCAGAGCTGCACTGTCAATTTTGGTGCAGTGCCGTGCTGCACCAGTTCTTTGTAAATATACCCCTAAGTATCCTGGTATTCTATTTTTCCCAGACCAACGAGACTTCTCATATGGAAAAGGTATCTCCAGAGCTGAAAGTTAGCAAATGCATAAATAGGGTGGGCCTAGTACAATTTCATGCTGCAAATTAATATTATTCAGTTGTATGTCCTACATGAAGATAGTATGAATCTCGAAATTTCATACATAGGCCAGAGGATCAAATTATGCTTGTCTGAAGCATCTCAATAACAGCCTGAAACGCATGAGGTACCAGTTTGCAATAGAATGCCTTTAGGATGGATTAACCTGGCCCATCTGACACATGTAATAAATGTACACCACGCTCACTGAAAATGTTCCTAACCTACCTAAAACAACTCCAGCTTTTCCCAGTCACACTTCTCACCCATCTAGTTAGTGTAGACGATGCAAGTTTATGTGATCGCCAAAGTGAATGAGAAGTCAGCAGTTGGAACTACAGTGGCAGTCTTAACCCAACTGCCCTAACCTCATATACTTTCAAGCAATGAACTGCACACAATTTGACTGATGATGAAAAAGTAGTTAATCCACTCTTAAAGAGAACTTGAATAAAAAAAAGAAACTCCCTTTAGCATATAAACCTGGCTGGTGAATCTAATGCTTTAATATAAGAAACTCTTCTGAAGGACACACGACATGGATTCATAGTGTATTTTGCAGACAGATGAAAGAAATGACAAAAAGATCAGAAAACTTTTTTGCGATTAATGCCTTTCATAAATCTATGCCCCAAATTCTGAGATCCCACTATGACTCTGTGCATGAGAAATGCCTGAAAGAATGTCCAACCTACAAACATTCACCACCTGTCAGCCCTGTAGACAATATCATATCCTACCAAACCTGCAAGGGAACTACCAAGCTCTATCACATCTGCTAAGCCAAGATCAAGGCTTGCCTTCCCAGACATTCCAGGTAGATCATTAAATCCTAGGTTTGCCTGTTCCTTAAGGCTTCCTAAGGAATTGAGATCAAAGGAAACTTGACCTCTAAAATCGCTAACATTTCCGAAACTGTAAAATGAATGGCTTCATCTAGAACCAACCAGTGTTCAGGAAACCATGGAGATCCCTGAGGTGATAGGGATGTAAGAGAATTCCATCAAACAAGCCATCAAAGAACTGGGAGCCAAGCGTAAGCTGGCCAAAAGAATGAGGCTAAGACAATGGATGCTCTCAAAATTGTAGCTTTGCCAAGACTATCAGTAAAAGTATGAACGGCCAAAAGACATGGAGTAGAAAGAATCTTTGGGTGCCACCATGGAATCCAGTGTTCAACTAAAGAACACCAGAAGTTAAAATTTTAACCTGGAACTAAACCGATTGGCCAAGAAAGAGCGGCACCGGACACAAAGACTGAAAAGTACAGCACAATGGTCCCATTGATAGTTATCCTTCAAAAACCTTGACACCTGTTCACAATTGTTTATTGAAAATGTGGCAAATTCTCCGACCATAGCAATTCTGATTTTCTAGACAAAAGTGTCAAAATACTTTACTCTTTCCACCAGACTTTCCCTTTATGTCAACTAGCTGACTAATGGAATGGAATGCGCTGCTGAAAATGATGTGCGGATAGAGCTGAACTGAAAACTGCACAGGATCCTTGATAAAATTACGTGTGAGAAAGGATTCTGGAAGCAACTGTAAGAAATTGATGTGCATCAACATCAATCTTCCTGACCATAGGCCCAGAGCTAATCTTTAATGCAATGACCATTATACCTGAAATGGCACAGAGAGTTTTTACAACATCAAACCGCACCTAAAGGCACATAACCTTGTTTAATAGTTCATACTAAAGAACTGCATACTGGGAATACAATTCATTTATTTATTTATTTATGTATTAATGTATTTATTTATTTTTATGCATATAAGCATACTTCGAAATTAACACCACTAAAACTTGCTTGATTATATTATTTGAGAAGTTTATTGGGGTTTTGAACAAAGCCTCGGTTTTCTGAGAAGCAAGTTCTCCGGGTCAGATTAAACTAGTTTGCAATATGGATTAGCAATTTTGCACCAGCAGAGCAATGCACAATACAGGGTTTGCACCCATCAACTAGTAAAAACATGAAGTTTTAATTGATTCATACAAATTTCAATTTTGCAAATGGTAAAGTGAAATTACATGGCACTGGTGCAACATTCATAAAAACTGCATTATTAGTTCAATTCACTTCTTTCCTTGATATTGTCTTCTTTACCATTAAAATAAAGATTAATTTAAGACTTAGGGCATCATTACGAGTTTGGCGGGGACCCATGGGCAGGAGACCACTGCGAAGCTGGTGGCCCCCCTCCCCGGCCTTATTACAATGTTATCACCGGACTGACCAGAGAAAACCTCCATATTAGGAGGTTTCTGCTGGTCAGCCCGGTGGAAACAGTGCAGCGTCATTGGCCTCGGCTCCTGAGGGAGCCGAGGCCAATGCCGTCTGCAGACAGTGCGCATTCCGAGGGTGCTGGGCAGGGGGGCCCCCAGCACTGCCTTTCTGCCAACCTTTTCATGGCCGGGACCCCGCCATGAAAAAGCTGGTGGAAAGGGAAGTCATGATCAGCACGGTGGTGCTGAACTCAGCGCCGCCGAAGCTGACCATGACTTTGACTGCCGCCAACCTGTCGGGATCTGTGATCCTGGTGGTAGTGATGGTCCCCTGGCGGTACGACCTCCAAGGTTGTAATCTGGCAGTCTCACCGCTAAGAGTGTGGCAGTACGACCACCCATGTGAGTTTGGCGGTCGCAAGACCGCTAAACTCGTAATAAGGCCCTAAATATAAATCACATATTTAAACACATTGTATTTTAGGCAGAAAGCAAAGCTGTGTCTTGAGTATCATGTGTCGTAAATGTGCACATAATTAAAAGTAACTGGTTTGTCGGTTGGGCAAAGACTGCTTTACAGGTAGTTGGATGAACCCAGTAACTTTTCGCCTCACAAAATGGAGGGCTCAACCACTGCACACATTTCCTTCTTCACTCTGTCTCTATAGAACAATTACCAAACACTGGTGCCTAATGACAGACACTAGTGTAAAATTGCTTGTAACCATGAACCGGTCATTTGTTTAAGAGTTTGATGAATATTTCAAATATGTTTCCTGAATAATTATCAGTTACAAAACGCTAGTGAAGATGAGTGAAGTAAATATGCTTTAAATAGGCCTATTCCAAGTGCCATAGTTTGGGGTGAATTTATCAGCATTGCATATTTAAAACCTCAGTAATCATGCCCCAGGTTTAGCAGACAGCAGAAGACTGGAAGGTATGAGCACATTTCATATTAAGCACAGTGTAACAGTGTGAAAGTTTTATATAAATGTTTATTTCAATAAGCCTTAATGTTTTCAAAGTGCCCAAAATGCCTCAATGTCATATTAGTGCAAGTTTACCATGTTCCCAATACCTCAATCTTTTGTTCGCTCACAACCTCATACATTCACTCAGACCCTCATAGCATACATATTGCTTATTTCATTTCTTGTTGAGCATGCAGTTATCAATGGTTTTGCGTTCCAAATTGTTTTTTTTTCATGTTTTATCTGCATTTTCTGCTTTTTTCATGAGAAAGTTCATAAGAATATTCCTACATTTACTCTTCTAAAGCATTCTGTGTTTCTGTCTATACCACTGAGTTTTAACATTGGAATTGAAGTTGTTCTTTTGACATGAGAACCAGAATCTGCAAGCTGTTTTACAACATGTTTCCACTACTCCTGATGTTTGCCATAATGTACAGGAGCAATTTTAAAGCAACGTTAGACCTCGGTCATTAACAACCCGTCAATTGCTTCATGCAGGCTGCCCCATATAATGTGGTACTTTTTTAGATGTTTTGGAGTGTGCGTGGCGTACAAATGTATAATTATCAACTGATGAAAAGAATAGTTTCACTCATCAGTTAGTATATTGTGAACATCATCCTTCACCCCTCTTTTATGGAAATATTTTATTGAAAACTTTCAAATCATCATTTATATAAAACATATCTTGATTTCCCCTTTTTGAAAAATACCGGCTTGCATCCAAGGAAAATCACATTTGTGCATAATAGCTACCAGATGCCTTTTGTGACTGGGCTCCTTGAAAATTCAGCTGCTGAAAAGTCCATCTCTGATGTGAAATTCTTCCTCACTTATCCCTCTCTAGTTTCACAGTCTGTGAGTAACTACTACTAATGATGCCTAGGATGCCTTGGCCAACTGAGTGCCTCTTCCTACCGTACTCTATAGGGCTGCAGAAAAAAAGACATAAGAGAGAGAGAGTCATATCCCAGAGAAAAGTAAGTTGTTTCTTGGAGATTGTGAAGATGTGTATATAGATATTTATAAATGTAATATTACTTACATTACGTAAATAAAAAATACATGTATATATAATTAGCTTTATATATATACTGTATATTCTATTGTCAAGGTACAAATATGTGATGATGATAAGCATAGTAAATCTATACTTACCTATATAGACTTATACTTACAATATTTTTTATAGCCCAATATCTTAAACTCAATAGTCTTGTACTATACCATTGGAGACATGTGTGTATGACTTCAATCCTTCATCAAAACTTAGTTCAAAAGTACATATATATTGATCTTTTCTTTAAAATGTACATCCTTTCCTCAAACAACATTAAAGAGATTTAAAGTTGCAGATGATTGTTCTATTGACCTTATAAAAATGTATGATTCTTCTACTGAAATTTAAAACAATGAGTGATGGAAACTGAATTTATATTGTACTGAAAATGAGAGCTTCCAGGTAACCCCCAAGATTCTAACTGCAAGAAATAGCCCTCCCTATCTCACTGTTACATATGAAATTAACTTGTTAGAAATAATTTCTGTGATACCCCTCGGAGAGAAACTCCTTTCTTTTCCCTAGGTAATTTCTTTTAAACCCCTTAGATTGGTATGACATTCTTGGGATTAGAGGACATAGAATATTATTAATTTATCACATATTTAGGTTAATGTAGATATTTGTACAGAGCCCACTACACAACTAGATTGCTCCTAAGCATTAGGTAGAAACAACAGTAACACATTTACAGATATGGTTAAACAACAGCATAATAAAATATGGTAGCTGCCTGAGAAAAGTATAACATTTGACAGATGACTTGGGATCCACAATAGTGTAACATCCATGAGGGTAAACAACACACATTTATACATTTAGCATATGTGTTACTCAAATAATAAGATGTTAAAAGGTGTGTTTTGAAGTTGTGTCAGAAGAGCATGAGAGAAAGGCGTTGCGGATGCCTAAGGGGAAGATGCTCCTGGGGTAACATGCCAATACTGCAAATCTGTCGCCTCTACTAAAGTTTTTCAATCTATGAACAACTAGGATTTTTAAAATTTTCAGGGAGGATGGGATGGCAGTGTTTTTTTTATTGTGTCTTCTGGATAAGTTTGAGGTATCATTCAATGCACTTATATGTCAGGCAAATATATTAATTTAGTCTGTTTCATAATGTTCATTTTCTTTTTCTGGGGCTATTTTTACTGACACAGGACTGAGGTGCCACATAGCCAGTCAATCAAACCACATAAACCTATTTCTTTAACTACTAGACTATAAAAATGTTGACAATGACAGAAAAAGGGAAAAAAAAGACCTAGCCAAATCAGCAATGTATGCCTTACCACCAGGGCACCTGCTTTTATAGTGTCATTTTTATGCACATTAACCCAATACTTAATTAATACTCGCCTAGTTCTTGAAGTTTCCCGTCTCTTTACTCATGCTTTACCGGGGCCTTTTGTTTTTTCATCACTTTAGAATTTTTGGTTCTAAATTAGATCAAGTCACAGATGGTATACAAACTAATTGGCAACCAGCATTTTCCACAGAATACCCAATACAATTGCTGTTCCAGTCTCGAACAGGTTACTTTTTGAAGCATTTCAGATGGTGAATGTTTCTTGTCTCTAGTTTCTGATGTAACAAGATATCGCGTGCACTTTCCATTTTTTACATTTTCTTAAAAATTTATTACAAAAAGCCAAAGGTGATTGATAAGAAAGTTTTCGATAAATTCAAATGATGCCACCGCGTCTGTAACCATCAGCAATACACTGGCATGGCAATAAAATCATTTTTAAAAAAATTAGGTTGAGAAGACAAGGAGAAAGCTCCACAAACATAACATAAACAGACCTCTTTGTGTGTTGGTGAATGCATCTTTAGGAGACCGACTTTTTCTGGCTGGGTTCAATCAAAACACTGTGCCTGATCAGGAACAAAGCCTGGCTTGTGTTGGAGTAGCAGCCAAACTGTACTTTGGTCAGAGGCACAAGAACATCCTGGCGCCTTATAATTGAAACCAGTCATCTATCCAAGACATTTTTGTGGTCAGATTGGGTGTTGAAGGATGGCTCTACTGTGACTCATCAGTATGAATAACCAGACCATTCCGTAACTATAGGTAGAAATGTCAATGTTCAAATTATCAAAAGAGACACATGAGTCCCATTGTATAAATATTTACTGATTGATGAAAGATATGCTGCTCCAATGGCATTACTTTTTTCTTACTCTTTTTAGGATGCTGTTTGTATTGTCCCTATCATCAGTACTTAAAAACAGACAAGTGGTGGGACGTAAAGTAGAGATCTGAGCTGGAGCCCTAATCATGTGTAGTGAACTGAAAGTGGGAACTGGGATGGGGGAGGGTTGTGCCCCAAACTGGAAATTTTGAAAAAATAGGTTCAATGGTGTATTCTATAGCATCAATTTCAAGAAAACACTAAACTATCTGAACAAATATTGCCCATGGCAATAGATCTGGTTTATCAAAAAAAGTGCCTCTACAGTCATGGTTTTAGGTACTCAATAACGTATCATACATGTACTAGAGAGGCGTAGTGGCCAGCACCTATAGCCAACACCCCAAGGGGCATGGCTAATAACAAACCACCCTCAAAAGCCTATAAATTTGAACTTATGCTTTTCACAATAAGAAAGTCAGGCCTACTGCCTTTATGGTAATGTTCACATAATAAACAGATCAGGCATATAGCCTTGATCATTGGCTTGCCACCGAAATCAACTAAGATTTGCTGGATTGAACATAAGCTTTCCCACAAAGTAAAACGTGCGATGTGTGCACTCTTTTTCAGTGGAAGCACACAGCTGCCCAACAGAATGCTGCATTTAAGCAAACCACCATGTGGGCAGAGTCCATCTTTTAGTAGTACTTCTGAAAGTTGTCTTTCAATTGATCTCATAAGACCTAAAAATCGGGTTCCAATAGTGGAATTACTGCACAAATTTCAGGAGAACTTATTACAAACAAACCAAAAGATGCCTCAGGCATATTTCAAAATTGGTCTATTCTTAAAATGCAGTATGACTCTCACGTCAAGGACACAGCTACAAAACAGACACACAAAGCATTTTATCTATAATGCCTGGCTGTCATGGCAGATCACAGCAGCCAACCAGTGCATACTTAATTTCAGACTCAGGCAGTACACAAAAGGTCAGCAACAGTACTGGCTTCATTACACAAACAGGACAGTTTGAGAACGGCACTGCTAGCAGCAGTGATAGCTTTCTTCACATAACACACATCAGCATTTTAAAATGTTTCTTCATAGAACAGATGCAGCACATAGAACAACATAGTAAGGGCCCCTTACACACAGACAAAAAGTATTAGAAGATTCTTTGACACAAATACATAATACAAACCTTACACTTGTGCAACTGCAGTGTAAGGCTCCTTCACACACAGGGAAAAAGGTATACCATGCAGTGAATGTTTCTTTAAATGAGAAGACACACAGCGTAGGCAGTGTGTAAGTTACTGTTTTCTTAGAATTATCCGTGCTTATTAACATGAGTCATTTGCAATTAAATAAAAAAGGCTGCGATGTTTATAATATAGTTTTTCCTGGCTTAGGATAACTAAGCCTCAACTAGGCCTTGACTCCATCTTGAATTGAAAAGGCTGCACTTTCATAATACTAATCGTCTCTTTATATTGCTCAGTGACATCTCCTGCAGCATCATGTGCACTTGTTATTTTGTAATGACATGTTGTTCTCACTGAACTCTGGAGGAAGCCCTAGAATACTTTCAAGGCTCTTTTCCTGCTCACACACAGTATTGTGTTTATATATTAATCTTTTCATTGTTGAAGTAACTAACTTGTTCTGACAACCTCTGATGACATTAGGTCAGAAAGGGTGAATCAATATACATATATCTGGATAGAGCTAGGATAGTGGAATTATATTATGATTTATAATGCTGAAATGTGATCTGTTGTCATTTTGATATTTTTGCTCTCACCATGTTGGCATTTGTTTTGCTTTCTATGGTGGAAATTACTGTATAAGGCCCTTGTATTTGTGGGGGAGGAGCAATGATTCTTTTCTGAGCCTCTTGAGATGCTGTCCATCTTACTGATGATTTTCTGCATATTCTGAACTTAGGATATTTTTCAGACTTGCTCATTGTTGCATCTTTCTAAACTCTGAAAGCCTTTATTGCAATTGATTCTAATGCCTTAGGACTGATTTGTTGAGACTGCTATATTTTTACATTTCTGGATTGCACTTTAATATTTTTAAAAACCTTTATGGTTTTTCTAATTCTTGATCCTAAACTCCTTTTTTTTAATACATTCTTACTAATGATTGTATTTTGAAATGCTCTTGAATCTTATTGTTATGGAGACATTACCTCATCTATTCCTGAGGACAATACCATTGCCTACCCCACATCTGAGGCTATAACTTTATGCAGAATATCTGAGAAATAGCACCTTCCGCAGCAACAGACTAAGCTTCTCTCATGCACTGAACAGGCACACTGTATGCAGCAGTAGTACAAGTTTCACACAGCGGGCAACTGTGCAAGCTGCCCTCAATGTTGAGCTCTCAAGTTTTCCTCAGTCACGAATAGGTTGGCCAATCATTTGTGTCCAGTGCACTGTCTCCTCTACAGCACTCTATGAATAGTACAAAAAAACAACAATAAAGGTATCGGAAACCAATTTAAACAAACATTGATAAACAAGTTAAATCTGGAGTACATACTAATAGTGCCTCTTTATAGATTGGTGAATAGGTGTGAGGTTTATTCAATGAATGTTTGCAAGAAAACGTTAATGGGATGAAGAATAAATGATTGGATTGTGAGTGACTAAATGCAAGGGCAAATGGACAAGTGACTGCAGCTAGAAGCATTCTCACACTTTCAGTTTTAAGTCAGAACTTGAACAACAGGACACATGCGAGAAGCAGGATAGGGAATGTATGCGACACAGATGGTGATGGACCAGTGGTACAGGGTAATAGTGATGTGCAGTGACTATGCCCAATTGGCAGTAGTAGTAGTAGTAAAATATTATTCAGCTAAATGTAGCCATTAAAGTTCATATCAACAAGTACATCCCAAACATTACCAAAGTACATAAAGTGATCAAACATAAGAATGTATACATATTAAAACATTTCTTAAGATTCATAAACAGCAAATATTTAGTACTTCCTATCTCACCCTCTTAATCTCACTGAGTTTTCTAGTTTTGATAGCTCTCTGCATAAAATTAATTAGCGACAAAGAAGGTGTGTCCAATGTATGCTTCTGCAATGCAGTCAAAGCAGGCCTACACTGCTTGATGTTTAAGGTGCGCATTAGTAGTACTAAGTATTGTTTGCTGGCAACAATTCAAATTTGCAGAAAACATAAAGTGCAATGATTGATTGTCACAGAGACATCTAGGAAAATCTGGGGACACATTTCCACAATTGGGGAGCAATACAAAATAACTAGACATTATTTAATCTAAACAACAAAGATGGGGTGTACCCTATCTAAAAGGTTTCATATGAGTTGGTGCTGTTTAGCAGAAATTGGATGGTGCCAATTATAGAAACGACACTAACCCATATGAAAAGTACAACAATACAACTTGATGAATTGTAAAAGAATATCCTATCCCTAGAATCTGTAACAGATACTGAATCTATATTATGCTATATACATACATTTCCACTACCACAAATATGAAACTTCCTGAAGCACCTGTAAGATGCTGGTGGTTACATGAAATTACTAATGATTTTCTCAAAGCGCCAGATTTGTTTCGGCACAACACATCTCTTTGTGCTTATGGTGTAAGTGGCCTTCGTCAGAGCTATGAAAAATTGCGAGCTTGCACTTTTTACATTGTCTTATTTGACATTACAGTACAGTGTTATTATTTCTCTGCATTACAAATATTCTCTGAGTTGCATGTCACCTTGCCTCAAAAAATCAGGGAGATCATATTCAGACCTATGTACATGAATTTATGTATGTTGTATGCATTGTTTAAGGTTTTTTCAGCACAACACTTTAGTGGGGTAACGTGAACATGTGCCACAATGTGCACTGAAGAGCTGTATTATGTTGAAGTACTATTAACAATTTTGAACTTATGGATACTGAGAAATGTTTATAAATTGAAGAGATATTAAATTATTGTTGCATTTAAAATTACAATACTGGTAAAAGTAATGCTGTGTACTTATTGCGATATCAGAGTCAGAATAGCACTTATCCAAATATATTTTCAAATAAGCAGCAATTGCAAAAGCTCATTTTGTCACTCCTCTTTTTTTGGAATCAGAATGTTTTAATAAAATGATAACTTAGTGTTTAAATCACAATTAGATTTAATTTAAAGGGGCGTTTTTGTTGAGTACCAGTATTTAATCTAGACTAATTTTGCGCCAATATCAACAACAGTAAATGGGCTTTCACAGAGAGTTTACATGATTCTTGCATACATCTAATGCTCTCAAAATGATTACAAAACAACTGCTTATCAGTTTCTTTAGTTGAGGCACCAATAACATTGGTACTAATAAATAATTGCAGAGCTCACAGGGAGCACAAAACCTGATTTATAAAAACAAAAAGGCAGAGGATACACAGCATACTATCCAAGGACATGCACACTTTCCTCAGGAAACTGGCCTCTGATGTTGCCTACATAGAGACCCACAACAGTGACAGACATACTTTAATTAAATCTTAAATATCAGCTCACTGTGGCAGGCATAGAGGGAACAGCCCTACGGGGAAAACCAAGAGTCTTCACAGAAAGTTGTTCTCAGCCTATTGTAAACAGCTAGTGTCTGAATAACCTCACTGCCCGGCTCCACATAGCCATAGATAGTCATTTTCTCTTGTATATTGTTATCATTTCCTTGATTGGTTTCTACCCTAATTCTGCAGGAAACCTATGTACAGCCTCAGTAGCTCTGGAAAATTGATGTTGCCTCACAGTATGTAAGTGTCCCCAGCCAAGCGATGAATGAATAGTTAACTGCAAATAATTGAAAGTCTTTAAGGGCCCCACTGCTATATCCCCAGAGATATGGCATTGTTTATTTGTAGTTGTAAGCCTCCAAATCATAGTAAACGATTTTTTCAAATTGGTTAGCAAATCCAGTTCCTTCATGAAGTGTGTAAAATCATCAACTAGTCTCTGTAGCCCACTTACAGTCTCTTCCAGCAGGACTGCATTGTCCACACAAACCGTGGCATATCCTTTTCATTTGCCAATAGGTAATCCTACAGGCTGTTTATGTACAAGGTGAAAAGAAAGGGTGTTGGGACACATTCTTGGTGTCCACCTCATTTTAGTTTGATTTTACCTGTACATTTACCACTTGGTTGTAACTGAGCCTTGATTAAGACATCTGCTTAAAAAGAATACCAAAGAGTCCTCCACTCCCAATCCTGACATAATGGGCGAGAGTTTCAACCAATTAACACTATCAAGTGTGCAACTTAGGTCCATGAATGAAAGGTCTACAGCTCCACTCTTGGAATTTGTGTATTTGCCTAAAAGTAGGTAGAGGTTCAAACATCCAAAGCCCATAGCGGAAACGCTATCAAAAATCTGATAACATTTTGTTTTGCTCTGCCCATGTTTCTAGCTTTACCAGCAGGACTTTCCCTATAATTTTAACTGTAGAGTCCTATAATGACATTGCATAATAACAACTGGGATCATTTCTGTCTCCTTTTTTAAAATATTGTGACAATTATTTACTCAGACCATGACAGAAGGTGTGTGCTCGTAACAGTGCCCTAATCACATTACTTATAATAGGGACCCAGGGGCCCATAGAGAGATGTTACTTTTGTAGAGGTTGCTATGGTCACCATTTGGGCCAGGAGCTTTGCGACTAGGGCTCATATTAAACGCAGAAGCTACCTTCATAACCTCTATGAGGTCACTATGTTAGCATGCCCTCACTTGGTCAGTCAGACTATCCACCTCTAGCAGGGGAGGGTTAGATGGCAGGAGGAGCAGACCTTTGTCAAATGATTCACCCGTTTGTTTGATGGTATTGGGCTTTCCTCTTTGGGGAGTTGTTCCTCACTGAAAATAGGAAGGCTGAGAACCATCCAGAAGGCCTCACTGTCATTGCTCTTGCTGGCACCCACTAAGAATGTCTCAGCTTTAACCACTGTGTCCTTCTTCCTGCCATCCCTATTCTTCTTTCTACCATGTTTGTGGATGTTTTTTTCAGAACAAACATGAGATTTTTGTGTGCTGTTGAGTGTGCAGAAGCAAACCACCTATGAGACGTTGTCCCTTTGAAACCTATGGTGGAGGTCAACATGAATTTCAGGTAGGTGAGTCAAAAGAGCAGAAGACCTCAAATAGATCATTCAAACATAAGCCTCTGTGTTTACATTAAGCAAATCAGAAAATAGGCGTGTTGGGTCTATCTTGCACCATTTGATCACCAACACTTTATTTTTCAATACAAACAAAATCTTTGTCAAGTACAATCATGGGGCCTAAAACAAATCCAAAAGACACTGAAAGAAGGTTATGGTCACTGGTGCAAATAGACATGATCTTAAAATCAGATATCCAAGGTGAAATATCGTCTATTGTACTACCCACGGTGCATCCAGTAAACGTAGGTGCCATTGACTTCATAAATGGATAAACTGAGGTGAAAAACCAATTATGTTTTATCAGAGGATTATCAGAAGCCTCACCATATCGACCCTGGTGGAAATGAGTTTGTCCCTCACCCCTTATATCAGTCAAGCCAGAGACTATTGCAAGGAAGTGTTTGCACAGACACATATTACCTTGTCCCACCCACATGACAATTGAGCTGTTGCATTATATAATATATCTCTGTTTTAATTTGAATAATTATTGCAATGCAACGATGGTCAAAAATGTTATAATGACAGTTTATCAATAGAACATTGTGTAGTCCTGGAAACTGAATATACAGCAATTGATAACGATTACAAGAACACAAGAACATGTAACACCTAGACCTTTGCCTGGACATAAAACAGATATAAGGGTTGCCAAGCCCCCCTTAGCCCTACCTCCACTGGATGGTACAACTGGAGTAAAAATAAGTAATAACCATCCAAATAGAAGGGATCAATGATGCATGCCTCTTGACAGCATAGTAGATCGAATGTCCTAAAAATTGTCAGGTAGTCTAAGATGTCCAGCTTCGAACATCCCTACGATATATCAATGAAACGATCTGTATGACGTTACCCATGGTGTCATTAAACACAGTCAACTTTGTGGCTCTATTGGCATTTGGATTACTTCCACTTTGTGCAGAGTGGTGACATCCATGTTTACAGACTCATTGAACTGTAATTCTGGTGTGCAATGGTCAATCATTTTCATCCAGGGAAACAAGCAGCTTGAATGAATTGCTAGAATCAACATAAAAGCACAGCTGCGGATCCCATTTGCACCCTTCTAAAAAGCGCTATGTGCATGTTCCTGATGTTGCAACCGGCTGGGCCTGTGTTCACCAGACTGGTGTTAGGGTGCTGGGGGCAATAGAAAGATCAGTCCGCAGCAGTAATCAAGAGTATGGAGCAGAACACTGGCACAGCGGAGAAGACTGGAAAATGTGCAACTTGATTGATAGGCAGTAATGTGTGCCATCACGTACCTCAAACTACTGCCTATTTGTCTAACTGCCTATTTGCCATCTTCTCCAGGAAGAAGAGAAGAATGGTGAATAGGCAGCAGGACAAGTTTCAGTACCTGATATTTCCTACGGTCAACAATGGGTCAGGACTGCAGGTAATTTTCAGAGCTAGTAAATCCCTCCTCCGTTATGTTGTAGTCAGTCAGGGTCTGGAGTCAACATTAAAATCCTTACTGGTGCCTGGCACTGTGATATCCTGGAATTGCCCGGGACCAAAGCAGTGAGTGCCCAGAGCAAACATATCGAGCTCAACTAAACCCTACCGTGACCATCACTCTAATGTCACTAAGCTAGTATGGGCCTCAAGGGTGGACAAAATCTTTACCCACACATGCCCAGATGAGCAACTAGATCCCTGAGAAAAATCAAAAATCCTGACTGCACACGATCACCGCAGAATCCCCATCTATTAACAGTGAGCAGCTACATGTGTTCCTGTTCTTCCTCTTCCACCCTGAATGGTGGGGCTGCACCACATAGCCCAGTAACACCAGCCAACTCTGAGCAGCAAAGCTATTTTCAACCTACAGTGACTATAAAGTGGATGAGCAAACAGCTGCATTTACTTGAGGTATTCACAAAATGTTATTTTGCACTCTTAAATAGATTTACTCTCAAATTAACACACATCAGAATAGTTTAATCTTGTGTATGAGTACATTTACTTAGTGAGGCAGGTTCTGAGCATTACTGGGATGTAAAACATGCAAAAGCAGGAGAACACCTGCAAACTTAACGTCTCTGGGTGAGTGCAAACTTTTGCATGCGGTTTCAAACCCCTTAATAGTCTCTTAAATGTACTTTTGTCAACTACAAAGAGTGAAAGTGTATTTGGTGTGGTAAGGTGGAGGCAACGCCCCAACATTTATTGGGGGGGAAAAGAAAAGTGTTTCTCCCGGAACAAAGAAACATTTTCAAAATGTAAGCACACTTTTACATGACATCTGTAGATGTGTGAATGGTAATGTGGCAAGACAGACTCAAAACATTCCACCGCTACACGTGGGAATCTACAGCTGTCACTGATTCCCCGTAGGAGTTGAGAAATCCATTGTGAATTTTCTTGGTAGTTGGAAATTCACTCCAAATATAGGAGGAAACACACAGGAGTATGTTTCTGACGGCTTTTTATGAATCAGGTTATTTGTATATAATTTACTGATTTTCACTGCCACAAACTTGGTTATGTTAGTAGGCAGATATGGTTAATGTTAGCTATTTTACACTGTATCCACAGAGTATTCAATTGGAGTAAATATGTAGGCGAATGAGGTATCTCCAAATTTGCTTCAGCACAAGCCTTTGTTACTGTGGTATGTGAGGGTTGGGTCAGTACAATGAAATATGCTCAAGGTATGTGTGCACAAATTCTGTCTGTCCGGCTTGCCCATGCAGATTATATTATTTAGATACGCTTTGGCTTTGAGAGGGGAATGAGGGGAGGTGACCTACAAGGAAAGTGAGTGCAGTCAGGAAGTTCACCCATGCCTCGTGGAGATCCTTAGGTCTTCATTTTGCCAATGAGCCGTCCACCAACATGCCTTCACAGGATAACAGCAAGCAGGGCGCTCTGCAGCATAGGTGCACCCAGTAAGATGGTTCGCCTGTGCAGCCAATCTATTCCTAACTACTGTAATCCAAAGTAGGTGCCTGTATACACACAAGGAGGGCCCTTGTGGTCCATGACATTGCCTTCACCCCTCTCAAAGTCCACACGCATGGTGGAGGTCCAAAATGTAGACTGCCTCGTGGGGTAATCACATTGTCTGCACCCAATCAGTAGCAGCACATCCCGCAGCAAGTTTGGTAACTGAAGCATGCATGAGTCTGAATATGATCACCCTGGTTTTTGAGGCAAGGTGACATGCAACTCAGAGAACATTTTTAATGCACAGAAATAATAACACAGTACTGTAATGTGGAATAAGACAATGTAAAAAGTGCAAGCTCGCAATCTTTCGTAGCTCTGACAAATACCACTTATACCATAAGCACAAAGATGTGTGTTGTGCAGAAACCAATCTGACGCTTTGAGCAAATCATTGGTTATTTCATGTAACCACCAGCATTTTACAGGTGCTTCAGGAAGTTCCATACTTGTGGCAATATAAGTGTATGTATATAAAGCATAATATTGCTGGTATAAATCTAAGATGTGGACTGAAATTTCCTAATTTGTTTCAGAGGATCTCTGTGAATTAGACACAAGGTGCCTCTTTCACAAAAAGTAATCAAAAGTTGCAGCCATAGTATTTCCTTTATATTTGGAGTAATAATCTTTCTACCATATAATCTATAAAGGAGTCAGAAATACTCCTGTGAATCTGTAACAGTCAGAGATTGCCAGGAATAGATGTGAAATAGTTTGTGAATCCCATGTTAGTGACATTCCTTCCCAGTGAAATATTTGTAAACAAAAACGCAAAAGTGCGTTAATACATTAACATTTCTCTTTTTGTTTCTCCATGGGGAAAACAATATTCCTCATGAAGAAATACTTTGCTGTATACCCCCGCCAAATTGGGCGGTGTTTCTTCCACACCAAATATGCATTTACTCCTGCCTGTGACAGGTATAAGTAGTAGTGCATTTGAGTGTGGAAACAGCATGCAAAAGCTGTGAAAACCCCAAACGTGAGTTTGTTCGAGTCGACCTACTTTGCACGTCTTGCCACCCAGTAATTTTGTTAACATTCTCACGTGAGATTATTTAGCCACACATGAAATGAAACCATACTGGAGACTATATCCATTCGCTTATGCATATTCCCGATTTATGAATGCCTCGAATGAATTTGCACTTTGAACTAAACTTATTTTCTCACCAATTTTGCACAATGCAAAAATATAACAGGCATCACATTCACATAGTTTGAAAAAACATACAGAACACGAAACTAGAACAAGTAGACTGAAAAAGTAACAAAAAGCAGTGCTAAATGGAGCAGACTCGCATTCTTCAATCTGTAAATAATTATACAATGAAGTCACTCCATTTTGAATATTGACATTCCTTCTTATAGATTTTTCAGTAGTGAAATTCTGAATGGTCTGGGAGTTCTCACTGATGATTCAAGTTAGAGGCATTCCTCAATAGCTAATTTAACCACAAAAATGGTCTGGATGACCGACCAGCTTTAATTCTGACGCCAGGATTTCCTTTGCCTTTTCCCTACGGTTTGTGCTGCCATCCCAGGATCGTTAGGAAGACTAGGCTCAAAAAAGGAAGAGTCTCCCCAAAAGCAAAAGTCTTCTGTGACTTTTGAAGCTGATATATTCTCTACAATGCAACCTCTGGCAGACTGCATCTTTCTCAGAGGCGGCACCTCCGCTAAGGCCAAGGAAAAATAAAATGATAATACTGCTATGTTATTATCATTTTATTTTTCCTCGGAGCCAGGTTAGGGTGGGGTGGGGCTGGAGGGGGCCGAAGGAGGGCTGGAGGAGGAGGGGTATGTGTACCGTAAGTGCGCATGTCTGTTTGGACAGCCGTGTTGGGCCAGCCAAACAGACATGCGCACTTTACATTTCTCCACCCGGCTGTATTGCACAGCTGGGAGAAGGTGCACAGGCCTTCACTCCCTGTGTGAGTGCTGAACCAGGCCACTCACACTAGTCACGATGCTCCTGTCATGCTGGTGACGGTAAGTGTTGTTTTTTGGGGTTTTTTAACGACCGCCACCCCTGTTCAGTGACAGCCGCGACTGATCTTTCCTGTAGAGATGCTAATTATCAGTAATATTGAAGTTATGCAGAGCAGTCTCAAAGATCCACAGGTTTAGAGGACTTCTAAGCTGCTGGAGGGAAAGGAAGGGATAATAGTGACCACAATCTCAACCTACTGTGAAATGTACAGACACGAACCACTGCTTAGAGATTGCCAAAAAGAGATCATCTCTGATTGGAGCAGCAAAGACATTGACAGTTCTGAAAAGCATGGTCTACAAGTGTCTGCAGCTAGGCGGCTTGGTTTCTGAAATATATAAGCTGTCTATATCCAAACTTTTGAACGTTTTGAACACAAGGGACCCTGTAAAATGATGTACAAGGAGAAGTGGAACCAATCACATGTTTGAAGACATAGACAAATATTACTTAATATACAGAATATAATAAACACAGGTTACTCCAGAGCTACCATTTAATATGCAGGCAGGCCTTCTCCAAAGGGGTAGCTCCGATAGGATCATAATCTGAACGTAGGTTTAACCAGGAAAAAATCAAGGAAGACTTTAAAATCCTGATAGGTCTAACTATAGGTACCCTAACTCTAAAGCATAGATGGACACCAGGGGCTGGTCAAGTGCTTTTTATATTCACAATTGGACACATTTTACCCAGAGTCATAATTGTGTAGTATGTCTCAATGTTTTCAGCTTAGCCACCGGCATGGCTACTGAGTCCTAAACAACCTGGACCTGAAGAACCCTGAAAGATACCTTTAAAGTTATGATGACAAACTCATGTTGTTCATTTACTCGAATGGGGCTTGTGCTGTGTTAGACCTCCCACCCTTAGGAACGTCTTCCCTCCAAATTATTGCCTGCCTTCTCCCTTGTGCTGTGTTAGACCTCCCACCCTTAGAAACGTCTTCCCTCCAAATTATTGCCTGCCTCCTCCAATTTTTGGACCTCGTTTTTGATGGCTTTGGTACTCTGTGCACTTTACCACTGCTAACCAATGCTAAAGTGCTTGTGCTCTCTCCCCTAAACATGGTAACATTGGCTTATTTAATTTACTTATAAGTCCCTAGTAAAGTGCACTGCATGTGTCCAGGGCCTGTAATTTAAATGCTACTTGTGGGCTTGCAGCACTGATTGTGCCACCCTCTTAAGTAGCCCTTTAACCATATTTTAGGCCTGCCATTGCAGAGCCTGTTTGCGCATTTTTACACTGCCATGTTGACATGGCAAAATAACACTTTTATCAAGACTAAACCTTCCATTTTTATTCATATATGTCACCCCTAAGGAAAGCCCTGGACAACTAAGAGGGCAGGGTGCAATGTATTTAACAGGCAGGACTGTACTTTTAAGTTTTAAATGTCCTGGTAGTGAAAAACTCTAAAAGTCGTTTTCACTCTGCAAGGCCTAGCTCTCCCATAGGATAGCATTGGGATTACCTTATTACTCCTTATAAATGTAATTCACAATCCAGAAGAGATAAACATTTTGAGTTTGGTGTCTCTGGAATCACAATTTAATCTCCCAATTTATAGTGAAATTGAATTTTAAATATTGTAATTCTGAAAATACCATTTTAGACAGTTGGCATTTTCTGACTTTAGCCATTTGGTGCCTGCTACATGTCTTTGATCACTTGTCTGGGGTGGGTGACACCTGGGCTTTGTATATTCCCTCTAGAGAGCCACACACAATGGGAGCTTAGGTGTGACTTGATGGGTGATCATGGGAGGGTGGGTTGTAGGAGCTGGGCATAGCCTCACTTACTTACACCTGAATAGGTTGTGTCCTGTCCCCACACAAAGGGCTGCATAGTTCCCTCTAGGGAGTCTGGAGCCAGGGCAGGACCTCTATGCACTTCAAATGCCTGTCTTTGAAGCCTCCCCCACTTCAAAGGCCTAACTGGGTATATGTACTGCACCTCTGACATCACCAACTCAGTACACTTCTGGACTTGTGAATACTCTGTCAGGAAGGACTGCTGTGCTGCTGAAAGACTTCCACCCTGATGGACTTCTGCTTTGCTGGAATCCTGCCTTGTTGTTCTGCTCTGCTGCCTGCTGTTCCTCTACCTGGGTGAGAAGGAATGGACCTGCATCACTTGACCCAGAGTGATTTCAAGGGCTAGCTTGTTGGCCTCCTGATCTGAAATCTCAGGGACATAAAAGACTTCCAACCACCCTGCTCCTGCACCTGGAATGTGCCATCTGTGAGTCTGCCCTGCCAAGTGGTGCCACCCCAGTCCTGGACCACTGGAAGTGGGCCAATGGTGTTTGCTCCAATGGAACCGAAGCATCCTTTGCTGTGGGAGCAACATTGATTCATGGCCACTGATGCATGGAACAGATCCGGCGCATCACCTTTGGAACTGCCACTGCCACAAGGTCCTCGTGTCCCTGTTGACGTCAGCCCCAATGATGACGCCGCATCTCAACATCGCAGCCTTGGCGCTCACTGGAACCTACGCATCCCCTCGACTGCACAACACATCCTCAACACCAGTGTTTGCATTGAAAGCCCCAGTATCTTAGTCCTCGACATCAACCCAGTAGGAACTCACGCCCTGACTCTGCTACATCTCGGAACCAACAAATTGCTGCTGTTGTGTGGAACAAATCTACGCATCCTCTCTACTGCAAGGTTTGGACCTGACACAGAGCTCCGCAACCAGGATTTAAGGTACTTTGGTTCAGCGGGCCCAACTGGGTCCCTGTAGTCGGCCCGCACTCCAGAGCAGTCAACCTGAACTTTTGACTTTGTCCCAGTACTGCATGACCAGATATCCCCGGTCAGCGCTTCTTGTTTTTAAGTGCTATTTTACAATTTATTCTTTAAAAATTCATATCTCAAGTTTTACTTATTGAATTTTTATAGTTTCGGTCTTGTTTTATTTATTAAACTCACAGCTATTTTTCTAACCTGGTGTAGAATATGTTTGTGGTGTTTTCGCTGTTTTATTGTTTGAAGTGTTGCACAAATATTTTACACATTGCCTCTAAGTTAAGACTTACTGCTCTGTGCCACACTACCAGAGGGTGAGCAAAGGTTAATTTAGGGTTTGCCTGACACTTACCCTGACTAGGATTGTGGTTTGTACATGACCAGGGTTCATAGCCCAGTTAACCAACAACCCAATTTCTAACACGTTGTAATGCTTACAATATCAAATGGGGTTTAGGGTTTTAAAAACTAGGGCTGTGCTGAATGGCACTGCTTCCTGATAAGCTGAAAGGGTTTGCAGTCCTTTACACATTCCAGACATTCCTTCTAAAATTGTAATTCCATTATGCACAAGGCCACATAAAAATTTGTGAAAGAAGGGAGAGCTTGTTGTGGCATTCTCAGTCTTGTCCCTACTTGGAGAACAACCTTCTTCATATAGTAAAGACTTCTGTCAATGTATGTCTATTGGGTACTGATGTACTGAAGCATTTTGTTGGACTGCATTTTACGATTTAGTAACCCTCTTTTATGAGTCAGAAAAGAATTTGCAAATCACAAAAAGGGTTTTGCATGTAGTAAAAAGGGGATCCTCTGCTACTCACAAATTGCAATGAGATGTGTCAATGATTTGCAATTGCAGGCACAACATTGAAATTTTACAAACTCCTCAAAGGTGGTTATCAAATAACAAAGTGGAAGGTGTCCTGTTGCACATCTTCCCTTTACGAATCACGTGAGGTGTCCTCTGAGGGGCAGGCAGTGGGCCTGAGGAGCACTGCCTGCTCCCCTCCATGCTTTCCTAAAATAAAAGCATTTTTAAAGCAGCACCAGTTCCTTCAGGGAACATCAGCTGCTTTATAAGAAATGTTTCTTCTTTAAGAATACAAACACTGGGACGCTTCCCTGTAGGTCACCATCTCTTTCGTTTGTAACTAATCACAGGGTCACAGTGACCTGCCAAATTACTATTCATAAGAATACAACTGGAAAAAGGTACATAGGTGAACCCACTATCTGCGACCTCCCTTTGAGTATATCAGGCCCTTAGTTTCTTAATCAAGAAGGAATAAACAATTTTTCTGAGGTCAGAGGAATGAAACCAATCATTATAATAGGCTTTGAGGAGGAAATCAGTACAACATGTTTATTAAAAGGGCATATTTTTTGAGTCATGATAAATGAAAAATTATTAAGGTGCTGCACCTATCAACCTGGCTGAAGTTATTCTTTCCACAAGTGAGAAAGTACAATGCGATGTCACTGGCGCCCTAACCTTTGAAGAGTCATCTAGGAAGAGTGCCTCGTTCGCCAAGACATTGAAGTCTCACGCAGACTCAGGAGTCCATCAAGCACTCTTGTCAAATATCCGCTAATGACTTTTCTTTGACTACCCTGACTGTAAAGCTAAACTTCGAGCTGTGAAAAGACTTTCATGAAAGAGTTGCTTACATGAGCTGCAGTCCTTAAAGGACTTTGGGCAGTGCTTAATTTGAGCCGGTGGGTGCCTGAGGGGTAAACTGTGGTCATATTGCAAGTGAGTGAGTAAATGAGTCTATAATGGAGTTGCACCAACACTGATGGGAACTTGTGCTGTTTGAAAAGACTTGAGATAATATTATATATCAACAACTCGCACTGTTTTACTGCCCTTAATTTTCAATGTGCTCATGCTTTTCTGCCATTCACTCTCTGTTGAGCTCTAATAGCATGATTAGTGTAATTTTGGATATGGAGCACTGTTTAATGCAGATTCTGCACAACAAACTGTCTAATAGTGTTAGAGGGTTAGAACTGTCTAATAGTGTTAGAGATTTTACTGGAATTCTATGTATTCTACATGTATGCTGACATTACTCATTTAAACAACTAAGTTGCTACTATTACGATTAACGTTATAAGATAATGTTCCCAAATATTTTAAAAAAATTTAGCCAAGTTTCTAGATGACATAGATTATACTGCCTCTGAGGAATCTTACACTAGTGCGGATCAAGTATGTAGATGTCTGGCAATTTTGCACCAATTTAGGGCATATATTTAAATTACCTGACACCAATAAAAATATTAAATTTGCACTGGCCATCGCAAATTAAATTTATGCTCTGGACATCAGCGTGGACGTCATTTAGGGGTCGCCAGGGGTCACAGCTGCTACCCCTGGCTTGCCCCTTGTGATCCCTAACACTGCCTTCACGACCCCTGGCTTCAGAAGTGGAAAAGTCAGTGCCTGGTACACAGTGGCAGCACATATTTTAAAAAAGCTTTTAAATGTGTGTTGTGTGCTTGCTTGCAGGTGTGTTTGTGTTTACTGATAGTGTGTATAGATGTGTGTGTGTGAATTTAAGCACTGTGTGACAGGCACATGGTGGGCGTGCAATGTCACTTCCGCTACCCCTGGCATTTTGGTGAATTGACATTAATGGACATATGACTGTAAAAATAGCATGTAAGAAGTGTAAAATTCACAGGCAACTGCTGTGATCTAGCTCAAGTTTTTCTGTAGAGTGACAAACAAGGAGAAACCATGTGTGCAGTGCTTTAAAGAACCACACATGGGGCCAGATGTAGCAAAGGTTTTTACCCATTCTGTGTCTATGGGAAAAAGTGTTCGTACATATGGCCCATGGTGTGAGGCAATAGGTTACTGGGTGCATGGAACCACCTGGAAAGCAGTATTTGCACAACCCACAAACCAGTAGCCTTTAATTGTGTGCACGTCTGAGGACACTCGATACCAAAGACACAGCTTGCTTCAGGCCTACAGTCAATCTATATTTGACTTTATGAGTGTTTAATTATACTCTGTCAAAAGCAACTGCTCTCTCAGTTTATCATTCTCTACATGGTTACTAGCAATAAATCAAAAAGTCGGCTAAAAGAAGAATGCAGTTTTACACAGTGCAACCTCATTTCACACCAATATTTGGAAAATTGGCATTTAAACCGGCCGATACTAGAACTCAATACATTCACCAGCGCAAATGTTGGTGCAGAATTACTCAGCCCTAATGGAATGTTAGTTAATCTGGCCTGATAAATGTTCGTCTTCAGAATACTTTAAACCTTATTGCTGTATTCAAATTCTGAGGACACTTCCTGAATAATATTATCAAATAAACATGGTCTTAAATTGTAAGGATGCTACTGTGATTAAAAGGAAATACATCAATCCACTTTATTTCCTGGATTTAGGGCATATGTAGCAAGCCGTTTGCATGGCGCAAACTGCAAAAAACGCAGTTTGCGCCATGCAAACAGCCTCATGCGATGCTCATTTCCAAATTGCGAGCCGGTATCGACTCGCAATTTGGGAATGCGACTTGCAAATAGGAAGGGGTGTTCCCTTCCTATTTGCGACTCGCATCGCAATTCAGAATTGCTTTGTGACCGCGAATGCGGTCGCAAAGAAACTCGCAGTTACCACCAGTGTCACACTGGTGGTAACTCATTCGCAAATGGGAAGGGGTCCCCATGGGACCATGTTGTCACAGGCCAAAAGAAGTGGGAGAAAATAAGCCAAACTAAGCCCAGACATCCTGGTGTCTGCATCTAGCTTACTAGACACTATACCACTGGTAAACAAGTAAAATCTGCACAGTAAACTAAATATAAAATGTAACGCTTAAAGTATTTAAATAAAGTCCACTTAGTGCTGGACTCTTCTGGGAGGAACGAGACAGGCATTTTGTAAATTACAAGGAGCTAAGTCTGAGATCAAAGCTGTTCAGTTAGTGACTAGCCTGTTCACACACCCAATGGTATGATATAGCCGCCTGTTGAGTTGGAAGTGGACAAGTCCTTAGTGACTGCCTGACAATACGAACCGCCTTGTGGCAGGCTGAAAGAGGGTGGAGAAAACAAACCAAATTCAGCCCGGAAACACCTGGCGCCAGCATCTAGCTCCCTAGATGCTGCACCTCCTGGTACACTGCTACAAATGAATACAAAAACTCAACTTAAAATGTGAAGGATAAAGGCATAAAAGTATTAAAATAAAGTCTGGTCAGTGCTGGATTAGTAAACCAGGTACCTTGCAAATTACAATGTGATAAACCTGAGATTAAACCTGTTCAGTTAGTGACTGAGTCATGTTTGCTGATAGAATTAGTGTATGTTGCATTATGTTTATTGCGTCACCCAATATGGATATCTATATAATCTATAGTAGAGTTAGGATTCTTAAAACTTTTGAGCTGGAATTACAATGCATGCATGCAGCCTTTGTAATTGAAAAATGACCCTTTGCCCAATTCACAGAGGATGTTTGTGCTCATGCACCCATCACTGAATAAGCACATTTTAGTACATTAGCACAAACTATGTAGTAGGGGGCATGTCTAAGGATTTGCAGGGTGCAGAAGCTGGTGCATGCATTCACAAAAGAATGTGATTTCATTTGTATGCATCTTTGCCTTTTCAAGCACCAAAGTGAACCTGGTATAAAAGAAGGAACACTCCTTACAGGAGGAATATGCATCCCATTAATGTGATATTTACTGACTTATATATCATTGGCCATGCTGACTATGAGAATTGTATGCATGATTACAATTCTAAACAATGTCATGGGAAATAATACAATCAGTTATGTTTCTATGGGTTGGGTCTATAAAGGCCATCCTCCACACTACATACCCGCACCTGGAAAACCAAGTTCCTGCTAACATTAACAGGTCCCTGTTTCTACCCCAACAGCACATGGGCTTTTATTATTGCCCTTCTTCAACACATGGCTGCCTTCTGTGAGTATAGGACAATGGAATACAGTTTAAATGCACATCTCAAGTAGTGACTAAGCCATCCTCAATCAGTCATCAAACTAAATGGCTGAAGAATTCTTTGATAAACTCTGTTTTATTCTATTTGAGAGGGTTCAAATACATCCAGGTGTTTACACTGAGACAGCCCCTAAGCAGCAGCATATCCTCTCATGAAGACACCCTAAGTGTACTGGTGATTTGAGATTCCTGAGCCCTCCACCAATCTATGAGGAAAAATACAAATATCTGCAGAAACAAGATGGAGGTCCCTCTGAAAATGTTAGCCAGTTCTGTCAGCTCAACCCTTTCTATAATCCATATGGAAACCTACAGCACAAGGCTTTCAGGGGAATCAAGATGTTGTGATATAAGAACCCTCAGTCTCTCAGAAATCCACGATATTGTCTTACTTACTGAGTGATTCAGAGCACACCAAAGATGAAGACCATGGGGTTCCCAAAGAAGATATTTAAATGGGGAAATGGGAATCAAACAAGCCATCATGTTATAGCAGCATTGGTAGACAAGGTGAAACCACCACAAAGAACACACTCTGAACTGCAACGTTATCAATTCTCTTGGTATCAGAATGATTGGTGAAAGGGCATGAATAAGACCTGGGGATCCATACTGGCACAACACATCCTTGGCTGCTGCCTTTGGATCTGGCCTCCAATTGAAAAGCAATGGAAATCAGTAATCTAACTTGGTAGCGAACTGATTGACTAAGGAAGAACTGAAAAACACACCACCATGAACCTTTCTCCCTTGAAACAAAATTTTCCAAAAACCTTGGATTCCAGTTTGCGATTGTGAGCTTTTGGTCGACAACACACCCATACTGATGTCTGATTTGCTAGGAAGAATCTCTCCTATTTGCATCAGACAGCATCACTCTTGTGCCTCCTTAGCTCATTGGCTCAATTGACTGCTGAAGCCTTGCTCATCTACAATAGATATGAAAACTGCATAGGTATGTTGGCAGATGGACTTTGAAAGCAGCTGGTACTAAGTGCTTGATTTTTAGGTTGAGCATTCAAGACCTCTTTATATACTTCAGTATATACTTCTCTTGTAGGCATAAAGCCACCTCCCTGCTTTTCATTTGTTGGTTCAGTGTCCTTTAAAACTCCTTGCTTGCTAGAGGTCAGTCCTGCCTCTTTGTCCCTCCTTTTTCTCTTTGGTTCCTCCCACAGAGCAGGGACCAAATACTGTACCCTTACCCTTTGTCTGCTTATTTGGTGTTCTGTAGTACTATTTTCTTCTTTGATTCCTGCTGGTTCTACTGTTTGTCTGTTTTCCGCGTGCCCTCTCTTGACCACCACCTCCTGTTACTAGACAGCAAAATGTAAACAGAGCTGTAAATTGTGTTTGTTTTACCTATTACTGTTCCTCCTCTTTCTACTCCACTTCCCTTCTTGACAGTGTCCTGATCACCATAACCAACTCTTCCCCCTCCTCTTTCACCCCCTGAGCCCTCCTCCTCTCTCTCCATACTCACACTACCATTCTCTATTTTCTTTTACTGTGCCCACCCCTCCTGTCCTTCCTGTAGGAGCTCAACTCTGAGCTGGATCCAGAGCGTGAAACCTCAGTCTTCGCGTATGCACTCTCTCTCGCATCCCCTCCAGTTTGCATTCCCTCCAGTCTTCCATCCTGCATGCACACAGCATGCTGTGACGTCACAGCTTGTGGAGCCAGGAGTGGGTCAGAAGCGGAGCTTGGGGGGGAAAGCGTTCAATGATGCCGGCGGGTTGCTGCAAGGTGAAGAAGCAGAGACTGTCCATTTCACCCCCCTCTGGCTCTGCGGCCCTGGCACAGGAGGAACCTTGCACTGCAACAGCAGGGAGAGGCAGTGTTGTGGCAAGCTGGGTGGTTCAGCCAGGGCGGTGGAACAACAGCTGTCATGTTCAAGCAAAATTACCTTGCCTCACATCTTCGCTGACACAAGTAAACAATGAGGGTTTTTAGTGCACTGCAACCATTGAGTGCAATGCATATGTAGTTTCTCCAATATATACTAGTCAAAGGATACACCATTGAAGCGACCCCCACCATTGCAAGGCATGTACTGCTGCAGTTGGTTAAGTTACATAAAAATTTTAAATCCCACATGCGGAACTCCATTTCCTGACATGCTATGACTAGTGCATGTCAGTGATGACATCAGTGATGACATCGAGCAGAAGTGGCAGAGCCAAGGTTCGATTTATGTCCCAGAGAGTCAGAGTTCTGTATTGAGAGAAGATGATAATGCTGGCTTATAGGCTCATCAAGGTCAGATGCAGCACAGAGCGGAATTGTTGAGGTGTAACGCCCTGGGATTGACTCAGTCATAGCATCAAAAGCATAGTTGCCAACTTTTCAGTTTGTTTGACTTTTCAAGGTTTAAGAGCATTAAGAAAACCTATTTCTTTATCACACAAATGGCATCATTATGACCCTGGCGACTTTTGTCAGTCTGGCGGTGCTGGCGGTCCTAATCCACCAGGGCAGAACTGCCTTAGGGATTCCCTTCTCCACAGGGGATTAAATGGTGGTAGCCCTGCCATGTAAAGGCTGGCTGAGACAGGGTGCAGGGTGCCCCAGGGGGGCCCCTGCACTGCCCATGCACCTGGCAGTGGCAGGGCTCCCCCTGGTCAGCCCGTTGCGATTTTCACTGTCTGCTAGTGCACCCTACGCACTACAGCATTGCCGCCGGCTCAATTATGAGCTGGCATCAATGTTTACGCTATTTCCTGCTGGGCCAGGGGACGGAAATCCTGTTTCCACCCGCTGACCCAGCGGGAAACTCTTAATGGGGCCCGAGGGAAAGGAGTTTGGCAGACGGCCTTTTCCATTCGCCAAACTCATATTGACCCGCAAAGTGTTCATCTTAGGACATCAGTTTGCAAATATGCATCAAAAAGAATTTTATAAAAGTGATAGTTCTTATTTAGAAATTGAGAAACATTCCTGCCCCCGCAGTGATGACAGTGCTATCAGTGAAATAAGGGACAGTTGAGTGTACTACATACGCAATATGTGGTCTAGATTTTCATTATTCACAGAGCAACATTATAGTTTATTAAATCAAAATCAGGAAAGGTTTTTGTACAGTGCACATCGTGAACTCCTGCATTTGACAGTGCTCTAATATGTGATAATGAACAAAAAGTAGTCTCTGTGAGATAGTATTTGCCTACGATCATAGAATTTGGTCACGGGCACTGGGACTGATCCAAGATTTCCTAGTTTTACACTGTGCAGTTTAGCCACTACATGGGTAGCTTTCAGTGACTCACACACTATTTTCAATGGCATCAGTAGGTACAAAGCACTTCAAATATAGGAATATATTGAAAAGCCAGCTTCAGGTGAAGGGCTGAAGCCTGCTGCATTTCCTACTTTCTTCATGCCAATTAAGACTATTTTTTAATTAATCCCATGTAAAACTGGCATTTTAACTAGTTCTCCATTCTTCAGTGTTTCACTTTTAGCAATCAGACTACAGACCTGACCACCTCCTGGAATTAATATTAACCAAGGGGCCGGTGGGAAGAAAGAAGGGAGATGTTCACATATATCATGCGCATCTTGAATCAGTTCTTACATTCATGAACGTTTACAACACCACAGTGTAGAGATCACAGCACACAATGACTGACGGGCCTATGAGCATAAGCAAAACTCATTAGAAGATTGCAAAACAACTCTGTGTAAAAATTGTAAATAAAATGTATGTTTCTTTAGATGCTGTAATTTGGTAAACCTCCAGCTTCAGTGGTCTACTTTATTGAGCTCCAAAACTTTTCTTCCCCAAAACACCATGTTTCTGCGTCGGCCTTGTGCTTTTAAACAATCCTGTTCATTATTGCCAAAAAATCATTGGCAAAGCTCGCAGATCCCAAAGGCGAGACCTGTTGGCATTGCCAATGCTTGTTATGTTTTGGCTGCAGGCAGCTTTGTTTGTTTGTATGCAGATCTATTGTTTCCTTTACGTACATGTGTATTAAGTGGGCTTTGAGTCAGCCCCTTGCATGTGACCGGATGGCTTTGTTGTGTGTTGCATATCTCAGTTATATGTTCTTGATTCAATGGCTTTCCCACTAGAAAAATTTGGTCCTACAGTGTTCTGATTGGATGAGTTGTATCTTTCCAGTTCACGCTTAAAAGAATTATTTTATGATTTTCTATTGAGCAGTCCATGTGAGTGCATCTGTGTTATTGCTCTCTGTCTCTGCATATTCCTCTCCTCCCTCATGTCCTGTTTTGACTCTCCTATCCTATACTCGCCAGTGCCTCCAATATCGCTCTCCGTATTTATATTTAATTTGTTTTATTTAGTTTATTACAGGGCCTGGAATCTGCAAAATTCTGCTGGGCCACTCACATCCTTTTTTCTGCACTGTATGCGCATGTAATATTTTTACATTTAAATTTACTGTTCTAACTTCGTCGTCTGCCATGTTCCAATGATATATTTAAAATAGCACCAAGCTCCAGGTGTGCATTCAAGTCACCGTGCACGTTTGTGCGTGGCTCATGGTGCTTATGTCGGACATATGCACATAGATCATGACACATTTGTGTGCACTGGCTGACGTTTAGAACCACACGATTAATTTTGCCAATGATTGCTTTGTTAATGACGAATACCCGGAAATACAGCCAAGATTAAAACTAGCATCATGTATGCCATACATTCCAGCAGGACTTTCCTTAAGACACTTTGGAGCATATTTATGCTTGTTTTGCGCCAAATTTGCATCAATTTTTCACGCAAATTCAGTGCAAAACTAGCTCCATATTTATACTTTGGCGCTAGACACCTCTAGCACCAAAGTTATGGAACTAAAGTCATTTTTTGGACGTGGAAACTGCGTTATTGGGCAAAAAATGACTCTATGGCCTTAGCGCCACACTTATCCCCGTGCTAAAATCATGCATGAGGGCGAGGGGTCAAATAATGGTGCAAAGCTTGCTTTGCACCATTATTTAACGCCTGGGTCAGGGCAGGCGTTAGGGTACCTGTGGGCCCATTTCCATGGGTAAACACCATTGAATACGCCACAGGTGCCCTCCCCAGGCCCCAGGGACACGCCCACCCACACCAGAGGGATAGCAAAGGATTGGGGACTCCATCCCAGGTAAGTATAGGTAAGTACAGGTAAGTATTTTTTTTTTTTAAGTGCCGTTGGGGGCCCTGGATGGGGCCCCCTACATGGCATTGGGTGCAGTGGCCATGCCCAGGGGACCAGGCCCCTGTGCTGGCCATTGGGGTGGTGGGCATGACTCCTGTCTTTTCTAAGGCAGGAGTCATGTGGTATGGATGGTTTTGCGTCAGAAAATGACGCTAGGCTGGTTAGAGTCATTTTTATTTTACTCTAACCTGCCTAACATCATTTTTTGGTGCAAAACCCCTTTCTCCCATGCCGCCACCCCCACCCGGCTAACATCATTTTATTTTACGCTAGCCTACCCTTTGCACCTGCTTGCACCATTCCATAAATACGGTGCTCGGCTTCCGCTCAAGAATGGTGCAAGCGGGTGCAAAACGTTTTGATGCAAAACTGCGTTACTGCGGTTTTGCACCAAAAAGTATAAATAGGCCCCTAAATGCCCTTTATTGGAGTGGACACAATATGATCTAGTGCAGAACAAGGCTTGACTACGATTCTTTCTGAATGACCCACGTTTTCTAAACGTGAAGTGGCAGAATACATTATAGTGTTTTCACCAGGAAACCCAGAAAGGATCTCAATTAGCAGAGCTCAGAGTGAGAAATGGGATTATGTGAGCAGGTATTTAATTCCCTCTACGAACTGAAGACAGTAGTTCGAAAAATGCTTGTGAATCAACAGGAAGGTAGGAAAGATAATGCACACAATGGGACCCTATTTCTGTATCTGAGCTGATTCTTTTATCATACCTTAGAGCAATTGTGAAAAGACTAAAACAACACCATTTGTGCAGAATAACACATTATCCCAACAAGTCAATATGTTTTCATCTGTTTTTGAAGCTATTGTTAGTGCCTAGCTACAATGAGCAAAGAGTCTGTCTCTTTGTTAAATTAAGTCGCTTTGTAATAATCCTTAGTACATCTGACCCTAGGTTAGGTCTATATTAGGGGTGGGTGATAAATTCTGCTCTGCCGACAGAGCTGGTGGAGTTATGGCCACACTGCGTTACGCATGTAATGCAGAGTTCCTGCTAAATTCCCCTGCATTCAGCTTGCCAACGGTAAGTTGGCAAATTCAACTGAGATTTGCCACCCCCTAACACGATTTCCAGTAACTAGGAGGGCACCCTGAGATATTTCCCCAGTGTGGGGGGCCGTGACCATCGGCAGTCAGAAAGCTGCAGCTGGAGTAGAAAATCTACTTGAGCTGCAGATAAATCAACTCAAGAAGCAGCGCCCTCTGGTGTGCCACGTGGTGCTGTTCACACTGATTTGTCAGCATGGAACAAGCTCTCAGCGCCAAAACTCAGTGCAAGCAGCGCAACATGCCTAATTCCACCAGTTTGCAGAACTCTGCGGACTCTCACAGTTTTCATGTAACTCAGCGGAATTACACAGAGTGAAACTCAGCTACTTCCGCCTACCCCTAGTCTTGATTAGGTAAGGGCGATATTCAAGATTCAGGATTCACATTCGCCATTAGGTAAACAGGAGATACCAATGAACATCTTCTGATCCAGTCTAGCTGTATTGGGCCTTTAATGAACTCATCCTAGAAGGACATGCAGTCTGTGATGCTCCTCGCTCCTATCAAAGTCCATCCAAGAAGGAGAAGCAATGGTAGTCTACCTCCAGAATAGTCTACCACGCATACCTCCCTCGAGTGGCGACTTAGCTCTGCACAAGTTAGTAAATGAAGCATGCACAGGGCTGAGCACGAGTTTCCTGGTCTGCATGAACCAATCCAGCAGGCAACTCACATACCTTTCCATCTTTAATGCATAAGCGCTGTAACACTGTGCAGCAATGTCAAAGTTTGAGACCCTACAGAGCAAAAGCCAGAGTGCTGTTAGAGTAGACTTATGTATAAGCAAGTATACGGTTTTCACAAAGATGTGTGTTCTGCTAAACAAAATCTGTAACTTCTTCTATACACACTTGAGTAAATCAATGATTATTTAATTTAAACATAAGAATCTCAAAGATGTCTTGGATAGCTCCACTGTTGCTACAGTGCAATTTTCTTTGAATATAGCAGAATAGGGCATGTGTAATTCCTAGATTCTCATTATGCTAGTATTACTAATTTGCTCTAGATGAGATCTTTGCGAATGTGACATAAAAGAATCTCTTTAGAGTATGGTGGACTTACAAACGTGATGGATAACTCATACGCTGTGTTACAAGCTATAATGCATTTGTATTATGGTAAATGGGAGATTTGTAATGTTTGTAATGTAGTAGCCCGTCTGCCAAACTCGAAATAAGATCCAAAATGCAATATGTACAATACAAAAAACATTAGTGACTACATTAACAGGCCATGAAAGAAAATGCAGAATAATAAAATAATACAGCGAGGGGTGAATAAATAAATAAAAGCCTGTTTTGGAGTGGCCGAGCCTTCATCGGTCAGTAAATGATAATGAAATGGAAACTACTTGCTTTTCAGAATTGCAGTCTTTCATACAGATTCTTCAACGGTGATACGTGGAATGGCCTGCTTATTCTCATTGATGAGTCAGTTTATGGCTGTTCTTCAACACCCAATGTGACCACAAAAATGGCCTGCGTGGTTAACTGGATTCAATTATAATACACAAGTATTTCCTTTTGCCTTGTACACACATGACTTGGCGGATATTTTAGTACAAGGCAGATTTTTTTATTAACCGGGCTCTCCTTAAAGTCTAAACTGCTAATCCACAAAGATATTTCTTTGAGTAGGTGTGACTTACTATAGTTGTACTCTTGACCTACTCCTGAATTCCAGGAGTAAGTCATGATTAGTCCTGGCTTACTCCTGGAATTCAGGAGTAGTGTCCCAGGAGTGCTACATCAGAAAGTCAGAGCAAAATCTTTGTTTATTGAGCCCAATAGGTTTGGCATCTTTTAAAGCTGACAAATTCTATTCAATGGATCAGTTGACATACTCCCTCCCTCTTCAGAGCCACACACCACCATTATTATAAAAGAAGTATGGTCCGAGTCCTAAAAATATATGCATATCTTCATCAATGGATAAGGTCCTAGGTTTGGAGGCAGATTTCCAAGTTCTTGGAATTCACAAAAGTGTTCCTAGGGGACTCCTGGAAAGCTATAACAATTGTCATTTCCATGCGTTCTTCTGGAAGGCATCTGTGAATGCTTAATTACATGCATTCTTTGCATGTCTAATTAAGCATTATTGCCCTCACCTGCAGTCAATAACAGTTCCTAATTAGCCTCTCTTCCATAATGAGCCTGAGTAGGCAGCGATATTGTCTGCCTGCCTGTTAATGTCGGTATCTAGAGAGATTTGATTTGATTTTAAAATGTGTCGCCTGTCTGCATCCAGAGGATCTAAAAGCATGCAACACAAAGGACCTAAAAAGCGTAAATAAGAACAAGAACTAATCACACAAGCCAAGAAATTGGCGAGCATTAATTTAATGTGCTTTCTATAATTTATGTAGATCACTCTGCAGCTACTATGCAAACCATTTCATATAAAGTCTAAAGGGTGGTCCTCTTTCTGTGTTATCCTGGTTTCATACTGAGTGGAGACAAGCGCAATGCCTTACCAGTGAGTTGAATGGCGTGCAAGCGCAATGCCTTACCAGTGAGTTGAATGGCGCGCAAGCGCAATGCCTTACCAATGAGTTGAATGGAGGCAAGCTCAATGCCTTACCAGTGAGTTGAATGGCGTGCAAGCGCAATGCCTTACCAGTGAGTTGAATGGCGTGCAAGCGCAATGCCTTACCAGTGAGTTGAATGGCGTGCAAGCGCAATGCCTTACCAGTGAGTTGAATGGCGTGCAAGCGCAATACCTCAGCAGGGAGTTGAATAGGTACACGTTCAACGTTTCAGCAGGGACTGGAATGGGGAGAAATGCAATGTCTCACTGGGAGTTGAATGGGGAAAAGCGCGATACCTCACCAGTGAGTTGAATGGAGGCAAGCTCCATGCCTCACCAGTGAGGTGAATTGGGGTAAGTTCAATGACTCACCAGTGAGGTGAATTGGGGAAAGCTCAATGCCTCAGCAGGGAGTTGGGCCATAAGGTAAAGGGGAGGGCTAGTGTGCCGGCGCTTGTAAATAGAGATCAAATGGAAGCATGATCTGTGGGTAATTCCAAGCTATTTACATTTATACTGAAAAATGAATCTTGAGGAAGGCAAGACTAACGGTCAACCATTCAGATGCACAGCATCCCAGTATCCGTAGCCCAGAGGCCTTACAGCAATGGCCCAGGTGAGAGGCCTTAGGTATCAAAGAGATGGCATAAAGGAGAGGAGTGCAAATGAGACAGAGAAGACAACTTATTTTGCAGGGCCATAGGTATCAGTATTGAGGAAGATGTGGCAGCACTGAGGTCGAGGGATGTGAGGGGGCACTGAAGCCCAATTATGGAGAATAGAGGGACCATTTTTCCTTGCTTGAATTACGGTCCATGGCGAAGGGGGGGCGGATAAGACAGCCTAGTTTTGGCATTGTACTGATAGCCGTTGGAGTGGACCAGGATTATTTTGCAATGAGCAGAGAAGTCAGTCTGCTGCCCATGGCCATATCCATCGTGAGTGCAGCAGGTGCAGTTGCACCAGGGACTTTGAATTAGAGGTTAATTTATTTTCTTGTTTGAGGGATCTGTGCTGGTATAATGTTCATATTTAGTGTGAATGATGGGTTAAATAAAAGGTATCCCTAAAATGAATTCACAAGCCCTTCCCACCCCACTTACCATTATGTTTTGGAGTAAAACCGACTGGCAAACATGTTGCTGAGGAGGGGTAAAGAACAAAGATGTTTGAAGACTTCCAACTGCCTGGAGAATCTCTTTCTTGGGGCAGTCAATATTTCTGTCACTTTATGTCTATTGGTTTCTTACTTTTGGTAGGCAAACTGACAATTTTTGTAAGGTCGGGAAAATAATCCTCATTCACATTAAAATATTTATGATGGGATTTGAGAATTAAACCACAGCGAAATTACTATAATAAATAACTCTAAAGAAGAATGTACAGTGAAAGAAAAGATAGAGACCCTTTTTGGGGTATTCCATTGAAGAAAGATTAGGGTGGTACTCGTATATCCACTCTCTGTGGATCACAAAGAACACAGTTACTTTTTCGATGCTGTACAGTGAAAGAACAGATATAGACCCTTTTTTGGCATTGCATTGAAGTAAGATTAAGGTGGTGACATACTTTCTGTGGATCAGAAATAACACAGTTACCTTTTCGATGCCTCTGACATCTGAGCCTCAGAGTGCAAACTGCAAAGGACAAAGGAGGGCCCTATCACCAAAGTCCGTAAGGGCTCATCAAGACCCGGTACTCAAGAAGAGTCTCCGAGCACCAATTTATATCTTTCATTTGGCCACCCTAAATGTTGAATTATACTTGAATCTGCAAAGAAGACTTTTACATAAGAATGGACTTCTTCTGGTCAAATCTTTTCAAAAACCATGGGTAAAAAAGAGGTGTTAGTTCTATGTAAAATGTATTCTTCCTCAAGATACAGATCAGTCCTTTTAAGAAGTGGGAAACAAAGGTTTCACACAATTTAGAGTGATTGATCATTTGTTTGGACACAGTTGCAAGAAAATATTTGCACAAACAAGGGGTCAATTTAGAGGAGTGAAATTGATTTACTTGTCACTCATCCCGCAGCTAGAGGCTAGCACAATATTAAAGGTTCAGTGAAAAACTAAATGTACTAAGTACCTCAAGAGACGCAGCAGCTCAGAAAGAGTGAGGAACGTTTGTTACAAAATACCTGCTGCTAAGTTTATTTTCAGTTGACTGATGTACCACATGCCAGAAATCATTAGCAGCAGAAAATATACTTTAAACACCTTGGAGATTTTGGATCTCTTGAGCTAGAGAGATACTTCTGTCATAACGGTCACACAGAGTGGAAGTCAGAAACACAGTATGTTTGGCCCTGCCTTCTTTGTATTCTTCTTAACCTCAGTGAAATGTGAAATAGAAGTTGGGACGCATATTGAAGCATAGGCGGGACTGTCATATTACGAACGTGGCGGATCCACCACGGTCGAACCTCTGCCACTGCCAGGCTGCTGCAAGCAGCGCTGCCCTTAGGATTACGAGTCCCCATACAGCCAGCCTTTCCATGGCGGAATGGGGGCATCAGGATGCACCTGGGGGCCCCTCCATTGCAGATGCGCTTGGCACAGCCCCGTCCCACATTCCACTGCCCGATATGAGCCGGCTGCAATGTGAACAGGGCCGGTGGGTGGAGACGCTGTTTTCTTTCAGTGAACCTGTAATAGGTCCGGCGGTGTTCTTCCCACACCGGTGGGCAGGTGGCAGGCAAGTGGGGGGACGAGTCTGGCAGGTGGTTGAGGCCACCTGCTGCCAAACTCGGAATGAGGGCCTAAGTCATTCTTGAAATAAGAACATGTATTTTGAATGGTAGCACGGAAACTACACATAAAATAGAACTCATGAGCCCCAAATGTAACTCATTACTCAACAAAAATCAATGAACACTAGAGGAAATGTGAGTGAGTGAGTGAGTGAGTTAGTGCACCAACATAGTACTGAAGCAGACTTAGGGAGGGTGGAAAGACATGCTTATGGAAGCATTTTACTGCCATCTTCTGTTACTGCACTTGTGTGCACCCTTTTGTTCTTGCCCCTTGTGAATGTAGCAGCTTGTTTATTGTTTATTTGCACATGCACTGAAGACTTATATCCCCTACTACCAGGTGATAGTTATGAAAGAGAGTAAAACTTGTTCTTGGCATTTGGTTGATAGGCATCACTTATTTTCTATCAGATTTTGTTTATTATTATTCATACACATTATTTTATTATTATAAAAACATTCAGTTAAAAAATAGACAAAAACATCATTATAAAAATATAGCAATGAAATAAAAACTATAAAAAAGAATACATTAAACAATTCTTCAACGTTCGCTCACGTACGACCAATTTCAAAACACTTTGTTTCGAAAGCATACAGGCACAAAGTACAAGGCAGGTTAGCTTTGATTAAATCGATAACATTTAATTTTTTAGAAAAGGTTTAAAAAATGTCTTATTCAGCGATCCATAATAAATGCAACAAAAAAAAACAAAGCGGCATATTTAAGAGTCCCTCTCACCTCATTGCGCCATATTAGTGTCATTTTATTTTCACGACAATGTGGCCCAACGAGGCCAAAATCACTGTGCCATATTTACAAAGTGGCACGATGCATGCATTGCGCCACTTTGTAACCTTTTGCGTTACATTATGCCTCTGCCTGGCATAATGTAAGCAAAGGGGGCGGCGACCTGTTAGGGGGGCCAAAAAAATGGCACAAAAAAAACTAACAGATTTATTTGCGTCATTTATTTTGGCACTTTTAAGGCCTGCTTAGAGCAGGCGTTAATAGGAGGCACACTATTGATTACAATGGGCCTCAATGGGCTTTGCAGGATTAGCATCAACATTTTTTACGCTATTGCTGCAGAGCTCCGGACTAACGTAAAAAATGATGACACTAGTTCCCCTAACTAACGCCATGGTGCACCGTATCTTTAATACGACACACACATGGTGGCATTAGGGGGGCGCTAAGGGGTGCAAGAAAAGTGGAGCTGCACTGTGTGCGGTGCCAGTTTCCTTAAATATGCCCCAAAGTGCCTTAGCATTTGCACCGAAGTCTTGTCACGAGGGCAAATGGAAACGGACGTTACATCATATTGTCCAAGTGAAAAACAAAGCTGGGATTTTATGGTCCCCAACCGAAACTTTAATAAAAGTTGTTTCTCCCAGCATTGGTTTCCCAGTGCCACCTTTCCCCTGGTTGCCGCACAAAATGTCAAGAATCCTTCCTTAACACAGATTATGCACGCCTTAGTTAGCAGGTGAGTGGACGTAAAGAATTCATGTTTACCTATTGCTATAGCGGAAGTCTCCATATGCTTAAGCCAGGTAATCATATAGCCCTTATCACAATCAGAATTTTACAACTGATAAATATCATGGCAATTAGATATTTTCCATATCCTAGACAATTGTCCCGATCATGGATCAAGTTGTTTTAACTCTGGATAACTGAAAGATAGTCTGCAGTTGTGCTTGGTATGTTTGCACTGGTCTAGAGCCAATATCTGAACTGTCATAGGGGCACACAATTAATAAGTGCAATTTTCATGTACGCACGGGCCAGGAGTGCAAATGTCACTGCAAAATGTCCTGGAAGTGGTTGAAAACGCCCTGATACCACTGCAGTCTGAGTGGTCTGGTTAAAGTCGTTCTCTAGTGAGCGAGCAAGGACCCGTGTGCAGTGATGCAAGGAATCAGGCATTCTGGAGGCAGATGCTTGCTGGATGCAAAACAGACCAGTGACTCTCAAGTCTGTGCACGTTTAAGGACACATTGGGCCTAAGACTTGGCTTGCAATCTGCTCAAAACAGAACACACCTCCCGTTCGTATCAGTTTTCGAAAACGTGGCTTCTACGTTTTCATTTTGTACATTAATTTGCTTTGGGTACAAAAAGAAACTGGTATGCTTCGCTTATTCAACAGCATCAATACTTTAAAAAAGTAAAACCAATTGAGGTCTATCCCTAAACGATTTCAAATTCATAAAAGAACGCATTTTGACGCTCAGTAATTTAATTTCGCTCTCCTCAGTTAACAATTAAATCATTTTAATTTCAGTTCATAAAGACTAACACACTAAAATAACAACTGCATGATGTATTCTACCTGAACTCCTCACAATCAACAATGTTTTCGACATATCTTGATTCCTTTCTACTTTCTGATGACATGAAGTAACTGTCCCCCTCTAAATAGCAACTTTTATCATTTGTCATCAATTACTTTTATCAGTTACTGTTGCCTTGTACACTGTACGTTTTCAAGTCTAAGCCATCGTAATTGTTACAGTTATTGTAAGTCACACACCACATCACATGGATGTCGTCTACTCCTCTCTCTCGCTTCCACCTAGTGAGCATAAATTCTATTTTTCATTTAAAACTGGGTCTTGTAGTCTCTTCCCCTGCCCCCCCGAGCTCTTAGGCCCAAACCAACCCCTACAAAATATAACATTCACCAACCTCTCAAGTTCCTACACATTCATGTTATGTTGTGCTGTGTTATGTTATGTGATGATATGTTATGTAATGTTATGTGATGTCGATCTAGTCTAGGCTCTGGTAGGACTACTCTAAAAGTCAGTCACTTACGGAATTCACGAAGTGAGGAGAAAGAACTCACGTGTAGCGTAGGTCATTCCATGATTTAGAAGTGATGTAGGAGAAGGCTTGACCACAGATCTAGTTTTCCATATGTGTAGGGTTTGTGCAAGTAGGAGTTTAGACGAGCAGAGGTGCCTGGAAGGTTTGTAAAGGCAGATGTGATTGTTGGGGTATGCTGGATCAGGGTTATGTAGTGCCTTGAAAGTGTGGGTGAGGAGTATGAATTGTGCTCGTTTGTGTATGAGGAGCCAGTGACCCAGTAGTTGCATGTTGTAACTCTTTGCAGATATATTAGTGACGTTCCCATGCCATTGCCTTGGGGACATAATCTTCGATTCTAATTTTATGGCTTATAAATAGAGCTATGACTGGCTATAGCTAACACCTACGGGCCTCTCTTTATCTCAGTTGTGATTCAGCTAATGTCAGCATGCTGCTGCCACATATACTAACTTCATTAGTTAACTAACTTTAGATAAGAATTCTGCCTTAAATGCCTGAAGTGGCAACTCTCCATACATTCTATTGTACTCTATTAGCCCTCTGATTAAATGTTTAACTCTTAATTGTGTGGCATCTAGTTGGTCTCTGCACCACAGTCTATTGTCAAACAGAAGGCATTTGAGTTTTTCAATTATTAAGAATGACAATGTATTGTTTGTTTCTGGTGTAAAGGACTTGCACTTTGTCTCACTTGTACTTATAATCATATCACTGGCCGTACAATAAAAAGAAAAAATCTAGACTCCTTTGCAATGCACCTTGTGCATGCAGTATAAGTACCATGTGATCAGTAGTAGTACATTTCTGGTAATGCATAGGTTTCAACATGAAATAAATTGGTCCTTATTTCATGAAGTTCAAATCAGGCAATCATAAATGAAAAAGCAAGGGTGCTAATGCACACTCTTGGGGGCCTGTTTAGTAAATGCAATTCATTTTATAAATATCTTACAATCTGCCATACACAGTGATGTCCAATGACCTATATACTATGTTTGAAGACCAGCCAAGATCCTAGGATAAATTGTGCATTACTCAAATTTAGTTAAATCTATTTGCCTGTTCACTAAGTCAAAAGTGGATTTAAAATCCACAAAAGATCAGTATAAAATGAGAGAATATTCAGTTTGTGAGTAGCTGAATAATGTTCACTAAACCATTTGGAAATAGCATGATAGTTGTAAACCATTAATCCACACCTTCAGGTGATGGCTCACTACTCCAGGCATCCCTAGACTACAGCTGATTGTCAAGAGGTGTCACCTCTCTTCACTTCCTAAATACTGGAACTAATAATACACCTTACTATGTGCAGCAATTCCTTTGTTGCATCAATAGCAGCCCTAAAAATTGGATCCACTGTCACTGCCCTTCTGTATCTACAGAGTAATGCCACTTCATCCACGTGTAATTAGAGAACCATACCATTACTAGTGGTAATTTTAGAAAAGTGCCAAATTCATGCAACTTACACAACCTCTGAGCAATCTTACATTAGTGAAGGTGAATTGGGCATTGGTATCCACAAGTCTGGTGCCAACATTTGCATTACCTTACTGCTAGAAAAAAAGTAATAGCATTTGACTCATTGGTTATTGCAAATGTAATTTATACATTGGTCATTGTAAGAAATTGGGTTACTGGTTGAGGGGGGTGAAACCCGACTCAAGCAGGAACCAAAATCCTTATCAGGGTGAAGTCACAAGCAAAACCCAAATTAGCCTGTGCTCAACCCTCTGATGACTTGGCACAGAGAAGTCTGGCATAACTTAGAAGCAATGTGTAAAGTATTTATGTAGCATTTCAAACAGTACTAAAGTGAAAATACAACACAAGAAAAATGCCACACCAATTTAGAAAAATATAGTATTTTTTAATAAATAAAGCAAGACCAAAATGACAAAAATCCAATCAGTAGAACTGGTGATGTGCAATTTTAAAGATTTCAGTGAAAATTGCACCAAAAAGGCACAAAGCACGAACAGGTCATCTGGTCACCACTGGATCGGGACAAAGTCACAAGTTAAGGCAGACCATGATGAAGTGTGAGGTGGCTACATGGACCCAATTCGACATGATGAACAAGAGTACCTTCAATCCTGGTTGAGGAGTGTTGTATGGTCCCACGTCGAGGATGCATCACGCATTAGTGGTTCCAAAGAGACCGTGGGCTGCGATGGTGATGCAGAAGTCCTGGTGCCAGGAAAGTCCAGGCTGGAGAGGCGATGCACTTATTCTGCTCAAAGTTGTGCTGTGCCACAGAGGAGGTGCGTTCGTTCTGCTGGGCCCACAGACCACAGAGCACCTTCAGGCCCACTTCTAAGGGTCCCTGACTGTGGTGGCACCACTTGGCAAGGTAGGACTCACAGTTGTAGAGTCCAGGTGCTGGTTACAAGAGACTAGCCCTTGGAGTCATTCTTGTGGTCCTGGGCACAGGGTGGGGGTCCAATCCTTCTCACCCAGGCAAGAGGGCAGCAGGTCAACACAGCAGGGCAGCAGTCCTTCAGGGCAGCAGTCCAGCAGGGTGGCAGTCCTTTCAGCAGCTAAGCAGTCCTTCTTCATGGAAGAGTCTTCTACAGCTGTGGTTCCCAAACGTTTGACTTCGGTGGACCCCCCTTTATCCTTACTGGAGCCCTGAGACCCCCACTGAATCTTTTTTGGAATCCAGGGACACCCCAGGGGTCCCCGGACCACAGGTAGGGAACCACTGTTCTACAGGTCCAGAAGTGTACTGAAGAGTTGGTGTCTGGGGTCCAATATTTATACCTGGAGCCACTTTGAAGTAGGAGAAGCTTCCAAGGATTCCACCCACCAAAGGTGCTTGGAATATCATGCCATCCTGTCCTGGCCCCAGACTTTCCAGAGTCACAATAGACTAGTGTCAAACCTCTTTGTGAGAAGGCTCAGGCAGGGCCTTTGTGATGCACAAGTGTGGTCGGTCACAACTCCTCTCCCTATTTAACTCAGAGTGGATCATTCTGCCAACACCAACCTTCCCTTTGTCTCACTGTCTTGGAAGAATGCACAAAGATCAACAGCCAAATACCTAGTAATGTGACCCAGGATACAGGAAGCAATCACCAAATTGTTGGGAAAAGGAAATACCATCTTTCTAAAAGTGGCATTGTCAGAATTTTGATAAAAAATCGGACTTCATCATTAAAGAGGGCTCTTAGTTACAATTCTTTAGATACCAAACTCCACCTGTCTACCAAACTGGAAGTTACAGCTTATTAAATGTAATACGATAACCCCAATGGTTCCCTATGGGAGAGGTAGGACATGCAGTAGTGAAAAACAAATTTAGGAGTTCTTCACTACCAAGACATGTAACACTTAGAGGTATATGTCCTATTATTTTAAATACACTGCACCTTGTCTTCTGGTCTAGTCAGGGTCCACCCTAGTAGTGATTTATACACAAGAAAAAGGGAGGTTTGAGCTTGGCAAAAGGATTATTTTGCCTGGTCAAAATGGCAGTTTAAAACTGTACATGCAGCCAGCAATGGCAGGCATGAGACCAGTTTAGAAGTATACTTAGAGTGGCAAAATCAGTGCTTCAGGCCCACCAGTAGCACGTTATTTACAGGCTCTCAGTACATGTGGCACCAATCTACTAGGGACTTACAAGTAAATGAAATGTGCCAAGTGGGTATAAGGCTATTGTATCACGTTTAAATGAGAGATCAGAAGCACTTTAGCACTGGTTAGCAGTGGAAAAGTGCACAGAATCCTCTAGCCAAAAAAATGGGTTCAGCAAACATAGGAGGAATGAATACAAAAAGTTTGTGGGTGACTCTGCAGAGAGGGCCAGGTCCAACAATCATCAATGCAAAAATGGCTTTAAAAAACACCTAGAAACAGTGCAAAATTGCCCAACACCTGGACTACTTGCATTACCTAGCTGAAATTGTTGTACTGAAAGGGAGCATGAACAAGCAGATGTAAGCAGCACTCTATGGAACGGGGAGTATTTTGTGAGGCGAAAGGTCATTGGGTGCACGCAACCATCTGGAAAACAACATCTGCACAACCCACAAACCAGCAGCATTTAATTGGGTGCGCCCTTACGGACACATAATACCAAAGACACAGATTGCTTTATGCTTAAGACAAATCTTTCTCTGAATATGTCAAAAGTGCAGGTTTAATTTAGACTCTGTCAAGAGCACCTTTTCTGCTAAATTTATCTTTCTATATTCTGTAATCAGCAAAAAAAAACTCAAGGAAAGGGGGATCTAGGACAAGCAAGCATTGCAAATCTAATTTCACATAATATTTGCAGCAACGACAGAAAGCTGTGAGGCCCCGTAAACTCACTACTTCAGAACACCCCAAAACCGTGATGTTTTATTTAAACCTTGAAAACACTTCCTGAAAAATGAATGTAAATTAGAGGTTTTGATGGTCTTCATTTCTAAGAATGCGTGTATGTTTAAAATGAAACAAATTAATCTAATTAGTGGGGCCAAATCTCAGAGGCCGTAACATTTTGCGTTCACAATACAAATAATTGCATTTTTACTCATATGAAGGAATAACTGAGCCTCCATGCGCATTCAGTGAAAGTTCCGGGGATAGGGACGCATGGATGCGCACAACCGTACTGAGATATGTTTACTTGACCTGTTACCACCTTGGAAAATTCAGAGGATTACTTCTGTCAAGCCCAAGAGTAAGCCAAGAATGGGACGATGCTGGAAATGCATTAAAGAAGTTCTGCTGCACGGAAAACATTTGCCCACTAAGGAAAGGTCAAAAGAATCGCAAATGAATTTGTGCTTATTTGAACACCTCGCGTGAGAAAACATACATCCAATAAGGGAATTCACAAAAAAATTCTCGGAGTACTGCTTCAAAAACTACGACAGCCAGAGCTTCCCAAGAAAACCTAATTGATCCCAAAGGTTCAAGGAAGCCTAAAGAAGAACATTTTTGGGAATTGGGGCGATCTTTGAAATTGAGTATTTCATTAACTATAAATATTACTACATGTCATTCCACTGAGTCAGCTTTGCTAATGTTGTTTGCCTCCAATAATGTTTAATGTCCCCCAAGAATTCATAAATGGATAGGACCAGATTTTCCGGCGGTGATGTGCAAAGTTCGGGCTAAGTTTAAAACAGGCACATTGGCCATTCTCAAAGGCTCCTGCACACTACAATGAATGTCTGCAACTGAAGCTGTATCACCGTGCACTATATGTGTATACTGTCATTCCCAAAGTGGCAGTGGGTGCAGAAGCTGTCGCATCTTTCATTCAGAAAGGGATACACGACATGTGTGTCCATCCCTGCCGTTGCATGCACTAATTCGGAATGCACAGAGAGGACAAATGCACTGCCTCTTACATGATCCTCATTGCAGAGGATGAGCATTGGTGCACATGGGTTCATTCTGATCCCTCTACAAATGACAGAAATGTATTCAGCAGTTTTTCTATGATGTGTTATTCAAGGAGCATCCATGCAAAGGCGCCCTTCATCTATAGGTGTTGATTCACTAAAATGGCAGAGGTAGCGGAGGAGACATCATACACCCTTTGACCTTAATGATGTCACAGGAAGTGATGTCACATGAGCTTAACTCTCATGACATCGCAATACATGCACTCACTCTCACCCTGACTCACTCATTTGCACTCTTGATCACTCTTACTCACCTCTCATTTTCACACTCACACACTATCCCACATACTAACACATTCTTACACATACACTCTATCACCCAACTTCTCTCTCATGCACATGCACTCACATTTTAATTTACTTCCTTAAGATGCCAGTGAAGGTTCCATTCCAGATCCTGCTGCTTTACTTTTTTATCACATCAATAGTGAAAGAAAGATTACTAATCAATATCATTGTAATAAAAAAAGAGCAGAAAAAGAGTCTGGAGCCTGACGCCCGGTCATACGAGCCACCACTGTGTTTTTGGTACCGATTGTTCCTCCCCTGAGGCCAGAGGGTCGCAAAGGCAGTGCAATGAGTCACAGCTGCGACCCCTGATGACCCCTCAATGATGTCCATGCCTTCATCCACATGGCTTGAGGTCCAGAGTTTCTGGCAAGTCAACTGCAGAATGTCCGTCAGTCTCTATGGCAGCTGGGAACCAGATGTAATTTAGTATTGTCTGTGCATCTTATAAATTGTAATTCATGGGTGCCAGGCTCAGTACTTAATTTTTTTTTTTTAAAGTGCACATGCCCTAAGCTGTTCTTGTCACGACTCACGTGCTGCTTGCGCCTGGAGTATGCAGATCTTGAGGCGTGGATCTTGAGAGTTCGACTTTGGCCCAAAAAGGGGCGACTCTTTCTGGTAGCCACGGTGCTGTAGGCAAGGGAAACGCCAAGGACAGACCGTGAGAAAGTAGCGCCAGAGGGAAAAAACCCCTTCAGAAGAAGAGGAAAAAACCTCCAAGAAGATTCGCAGAGGATTCCTGAAACAAGAACAGAGGAACAGGAATCAAAAGAACTGACGAATAACACAGAAATGGCGAAATCCAGAGCTAAAGGCTAGGAAATCAGGAGCGAGGACACTAACTGAACAGAAAGTGTTGCAGCGCAAAGAGGAGAAGAAAACACCACCCTTAAATACCATAAAACAGGAAGTGACCCACAGGAAGAAAAAGGACACCATCTTGGATAGGGAAAAGTAGATAGAATAGACTGGAGCAGAAACCATAGAGAATAGGGAAGGAGGAATGCTGGGAAGACAAGGGTAACCTGGGAAGGGGAAAAGACATAAAGGAAAGAGTAAGAAACAGACCCAAAAAGGAAGAAGACAGAAGAAAGAAGAAAAGGAGCCCAAACAGGTAAGAGGGGTCAGGAGACCCCAACAAAACGGAGGGAGAGAGCAGCGCGAGGCCCCAAGTAAGCCCTGGGGCCTCGTAGTGTGCAGGAAAGGCTCGGGGCGCGCCGCGTCTTAAAGACGCGAAGCGCGGCCCGAGCCGAACGCGCGGCTTGTGCCGAACGCTCGGCTCGCGCCGCACCGCGCGGCGCGACAGTAGGTCCCCCTCCCGAAGGCCCTGGTTTGAAAGGAAATAAACGGTGAAAGCGCTGAGTCAGGAGAGGAGCATGAACAGAAGATGCATCTTCCCAAGAACATTCACTGAGAGGATAACCCTTCCAATGAATCAGATACTGCAGACGGGTGTGAAAAAGACGAGAGTCACAAATCTCCTGAACCTCATATTCAGGAACATCATCCACTAAGACAGGAGGAGGACAGGAAAACTGACGAGAATACGGATCTGGTACATAAGGTTTGAGTTGGGAGACATGGAAGACTGGATGAATCTTCCACGTGTGAGGCAAGTGAAGACGGACAGTGACAGGATTAAGCAACTGGAGAAAGCGGAAAGGCCCGTAGTAGCGAGGTGTGAATTTGTTCTGAGAAAGACGTGAGGGTAAGAACTTTGAAGAAAGCCAAACTTTATCCTGTGGATGGTAGTCCGGAGAGGCCCTACATTTCTTGTCTGCTACTTTCTTCATATATCTCTTGGTGTGTAAGAGATTAGAACGAATTAGTCTATGGATTTGTAGAAGACGTTTGGAAAAATGAGTAATAGCGGGCAAGGGAGTGGGAGACAGAGAAGAAGTAGGAAAAGAGGTAGGATGAAAACCATAAGAACAGAAAAAAGGAGTGGTCTTGGAGGCACTATGGACTGAATTATTGTAAGAGAATTCAGCAATAGGGAGATAAGTGTTCCAGTTGCTTTGAGTTGAGTTGCAAAAACAACGAAGGTATTGTTCTAAGCCTTGGTTCAGACGCTCGGTCTGTCCATTGGTCTGAGGATGGAAGCCCGATGACAGAGCTCTATCGATTTTTAGTGTCTTACAAAAATACCTCCAAAACCGGGAAATGTACTGAGGTCCTCTATCAGATATAATAGTATGAGGAAGTCCATGAAGACGGAAGATATGTTCGATGAATATCTGGCTTAACTCTTGGGATGTAGGTAGCTTTTTCAAGGCAGTGAAGTGAGCCATCTTAGTAAAGGAGTCCACAGTGACCATGATTACCCGGTTTCCTGCTGAAAGTGGTAACGAACACATAAAATCAGTAGAGATGGTGTGCCATGGAGTTGGCGGAACCGGCAAGGGCTGGAGTAATCCTGCAGGTCTGGTTCGGGGAATCTTGACTTGAGCGCATGTGGGACAAGCCTGAACGTATGTTTCAATATCCTGTTTCCAAGTAGGCCACCAGAAAAATCGTGATAACAGTTCTTGTGTGGCATTGATGCCTCTATGACCAGCAACCGGTGAATCATGACACATTTGTAATGCCTTTTCTCTCACTCTGTTAGTAGGGATGAATAACAGATCGTGATAATAATAGTATCCTTGTCTCTTATGTAGAAGAGGCCTTAAGTTCTCTACTTCATCATCAGATAGATTGGGGTATTCCAGTTGTACCTCCTCCAGAAAAGACTGTGCTACCCCAATGATCTTATTAGGTTCCAGTAGGGGTTGAGCTGGGACAGGAGTACAATCTGGATAACGACGCGACAGAGCATCAGCCAGAATGTTTTGGGAGCCAGGAATATATGTAATTTAGAAATCATACTGGCTGAAGAAGAAGGCCCAACGAGCTTGACGACTATTTTGGCATATGAAATTTCGTAAACATTGTAAGTTTCGATGGTCGGTTCTCACTTCAAAAGGTTCCTTGGAACCCATCAGAAACTGTCTCCATTCACTACAAGCTGTTTTCAGAGCCAACAATTCTCTTTCCAGTACTGAGTAATGTTGTTCTGCAATAGAGAGTATGTGAGACAAATAGAAAACAGGATGTTCAAGACCATCCTCCTCTTGTTGTTGGAGTAGGACGGCACCAATGGCCTTTTCGGAAGCATCGGTGACGACAATAAATTGTTTGTTGGTATCTGGATGTCTTAAGATGGGAGCTTGAGTAAATGCCTTCTTTAGATCCTGAAAGGCTGTTTCGGCAGCTTTAGTCCAGACAAACCCTTTAATAAGATTTTCCTTCTTTAAAGTGTGAGTTATATGGCTAGTTTGTTTTGCAAAGTCTGCGATGAATTGTCGATAGAAGTTCGCTAATCCTAGAAAGCATTGTGTTTCTTTAATAGAAGATGGAGAAGGCCAATCTAGAATAGCTTGTACCTTTTCTTGATCCATAGCTACACCGGTGGTACTTAAATGATATCCTAGATATTTGACTTCCGTCTTGTCAAACTCACACTTTTCGGGTTTGCAAAATAGTTGATGTGCCCGGAGTCGTTGAAGGACTTGTTTCACATGGGAAGAATGGAGTTCGGGATTTCTGGAATAAATAAGAATATCATCAAGGTAGATTACAACTGTCTGATTCAGGAGATCCGAAAATACTGAGTCCATAAATCTCTGAAAGATTGCCGGGGCATTAGTAAGACCGAAAGGCATTACCCTGTATTCAAAGTGGCCAAATGGAGTCCTAAAGGCCGTTTTCCACTCATCTCCTTCTTTAATGCGTAAGAGGTGATAGGCTCCCCGTAGATCTAGTTTGGTAAACCGTTGGGCCCCTCTGACTGCCTCTAAAATGTCCCTTATGAGAGGCAAAGGATAACGATCTTTAATAGTTATTTTATTCAGGCCTCGAAAATCCAGGCAAGGGCGAAGATCCTTTGTCTTCTTGGGTACGAAAAAGAGAGGAGCCCCGGCCGGAGAAGACGATGGAACAATAAGACCACTTTGAATATTTTCATCCAAATACTCCTTTAGTACTTCCTTTTCAGTTTCCGTGAGGGAATACATCCTGCCAAAAGGAACGATAGAGCCAGGTTCCAAGGGAATAGCACAATCGTAATCTCGATGTGGAGGCAACACAGGTTTGGAAGGTTTTTGGAAGACATCTTGAAAATTCAAATAGTGTTCAGGAACTCCTTGGACTGTATTTATGGTCGAACCGGTAGTACCCTCCGTGATTATTGATTTCTTAGGCGACCAATACTTGTCTGAAGCAAAACAGTGCTCGTGACAGAACTGTGAAGACAAGGAAACCGTCCGGGTAGCCCAGTTCACATATGGATTATGTCGGATGAACCACGGGATTCCAAGAATGATGGTATGGTTGGGGGAAGTTATAAGATCAAAGGAGATGTGTTCCTGATGGTTACCGATCTGTAGATTCAGCATCAGGGTAGTTGTATCTACTGGACCTGATGATATCAAAGATCCGTCCACCGTGTGTACTTGTTCTGGAATCTCCTTAGGTTGTATAGGAACTTGTTGAGTAGTGGCCCACTTCTTATCCATATAAATACCACTAGCTCCACAATCTAGTAGTACCATAGTCTTCTCTTGACGGCCATCAGGTAATTGTAACAAAACTGGTAAAATGAACAAGGATGTGGTATTGTCATTGAAAGAACTGATGGAAGGTATAGCTGAAAATCCCGTCCCCTCCCTTCTTACAGAGGACGGGAAGCGGCGTTTCCCGATGGTCTTGATGGACGTACTGGACAGGTACGCAGTATGTGGCCGGCAGAACCGCAGTATAAACACAAACCCTTCTTTCGTCTATCTTCTCGTTCGCTAGCGGAGAGAGGGCCTCGAGTTGTATCCACCTGCATGGGTTCTCCTTCGGTGTCTCTGACTGGAGGGCGAGGTTCCTCAGAACGATGCGGAAAAACTCGTGAGGTGCTTGGTGGAAAAGACCCTCTGCTCTTTCTCTTCTCTGTTCTCCGTTCCTGAAGGCGATACTCGATGGAGAGGGCTTGATCCATCAGGCCACGAAGATCTTCCACTCTGGTGGAATGTACTAGTTCATCTTTTATTTCTTCTTTGAGTCCTCTACGAAACAAAGTCACCAAAGTACGCTCCACCCAGGTGGTCTCTGCCGCTAGTTGACGAAAGCGTGTAATGTATTGAAGGACATCTTGTGAACCTTGATGAATATCGCATAAGGCTTCTTCCGCTGAAGCCTCCAATCCCGGACGACTAAACATCAGCTTGAAGCGGTTCACAAAGGCGGAATAATCCGACAATACCGGATCGTTAGATGATACCATCGGGGTTGCCCAGGCCAAGGCAGGACCAGATAAGGCACTGATGAGATAACCCACCTTTGTTCTGTCATGGGAGAATTGGGTGGGTCGGAAGGCGAAGTACACTGTTAAGGAATCAAGGAACTCACGCAGCTTGGTTGGTTCACCAGAAAAACGATGGGTAGAGGCGGAGAGCGTCGGAACATCACCACTGCGGAAAGCCAAAGCCTGTCGCAGCGCAGCATTCTCACTACGTAGATGCTGTAATTCTTGAGCTTGTTGCTGAATTGTAGTTAGAAGAGCTTGATCCGGATCTGCAGCAGCTACCACAGTGTCTTCCATGGTGTTAGAAGACGTCGGGATGGTTAGGCGCTGCAATCTGTCACGACTCACGTGCTGCTTGCGCCTGGAGTTTGCAGATCTTGAGGCGTGGATCTTGAGAGTTCGACTTTGGCCCAAAAAGGGGCGACTCTTTCTGGTAGCCACGGTGCTGTAGGCAAGGGAAACACCAAGGACAGACCGTGACCGTGAGAAAGTAGCGCCAGAGGGAAAAAACCCCTTCAGAAGAAGAGGAAAAAACCTCCAAGAAGATTCGCAGAGGATTCCTGAAACAAGAACAGAGGAACAGGAATCAAAAGAACTGACGAATAACACAGAAATGGCGAAATCCAGAGCTAAAGGCTAGGAAATCAGGAGCGAGGACACTAACTGAACAGAAAGTGTTGCAGCGCAAAGAGGAGAAGAAAACACCACCCTTAAATACCATAAAACAGGAAGTGACCCACAGGAAGAAAAAGGACACCATCTTGGATAGGGAAAAGTAGATAGAATAGACTGGAGCAGAAACCATAGAGAATAGGGAAGGAGGAATGCTGGGAAGACAAGGGTAACCTGGGAAGGGGAAAAGACATAAAGGAAAGAGTAAGAAACAGACCCAAAAAGGAAGAAGACAGAAGAAAGAAGAAAAGGAGCCCAAACAGGTAAGAGGGGTCAGGAGACCCCAACAAAACGGAGGGAGAGAGCAGCGCGAGGCCCCAAGTAAGCCCTGGGGCCTCGTAGTGTGCAGGAAAGGCTCGGGGCGCGCCGCGTCTTAAAGACGTGAAGCGCGGCCCGAGCCGAACGCGCAGCTTGTGCCGAACGCTCGGCTCGCGCCGCACCGCGCGGCGCAACAGTTCTCTAGTAGCTTGGGTACTGAAATTGCCAAATCCCAAGGCTGCCTGGTTATGAATCCAACCCTGCCTCCTTCTTCGCCACCCCACACTTCCTGTCGATTTATCTCAGACTTGTTGGTTCTTTTCATCAATGCTTTCTCCCCTGGTCACCGTTTTCTTATCTTTCTGTTCCTCCTTCTTTATTCCCTTTTCTGCTTTTCTCACGTCTGATTTGGTGCCATGTCTGATGATGTAAAATTAGCTCTTATCCGCAAAAAATAGTGTGTTATGCCAACCTCTGGCCCAAATTAATTAAGCAATATATATGAATACAGGATCTGCATATAGTGGGAAATCAGTCAAACTATATATCTTAAGTGCACAGCTGGCCCACTATAAACCTAATTCGCAGGCTAGATAATTTTTTTAATATCTCAATCTGGATTTTAGCCAAATTCATGTAATTTTAAGCGACTGCAGACATCCAGTTGAGGCACTGATACTGTCCAATGGGCTTGGACAACACCCAACAATACATTTGAATGTGCTCTTCCTAGTAAGGGATTGAGGTTCCTAGGCCTATCGACTGATCCTCTTCAGCCCTATAGCGTTTCTGTTGACTGAGCACCACAGCAAGCTTCCAGAGGCCTCCCTGTAACTGCCCAGCTGACCAGCACCAACTGGACCTGTCTGGATGTGCCTGAGCTCAGCTGCTGGACTCTGTGGGGTGAGTCCTGATCCCAAGATGGGCCCCTCCAGATGTTGGACACTTGGCTGCAATACTCTTCCTGCCTCAAAACCACAAGCCCTCAGTGCCAGGTGAAGATTAAAACATTATTGGGATCACTGCGACCGCAAAGGGGCTCCTTACATTGCCTGACGACCAATCGCCATGCCAACTGACACAAATATCCAGCAATAATCTGCTGTTTGCATCTGCTTCAAGAATCAGCACTAACAGCAGCAGTCTGCATCAACACAAAGCTCTAGGGATGACCAGCTCTTTGCGTCAAACAGTGACTGTTTGCAAAGCCTAACATACTTCTTGTGTCGACAACATACTCCTCACGTCCGCCAGCGTGAAGCTCCGCTACAGCTGCCCATGTGGGATCTGACTCAGAGAAGGTAAAATCTTCAGCAAGATGAACCTGGTCTCTGTATCTGACCTGCGCTCCTTTGTGGTCTGCCTGAACTTGTGACTTTACCCCAGTCTAGCACAACCAGAAAACCACAATTTCCACTTTATGATTCTACTTATTGGATTTTCATCACTGTTATGTCATTTTGTTCATTAAAACAAACTTTATTTTTCCAAATTGGTTTGGGATTTTTGTGTCTTCATTTTATTACTGTTTAAATACTGCATAAATACTTTACACATTGTTTCTAAGATAAGCCTGACTACTTTTGTGCCAAGTCACTAGAGGGCTAAGCACTGGTTTATGGAGTGACCTTGTGGTTCATCCTGACAAGGATTTTGTTTATTATTTGAGGGGGGCTTCTAAAATAATAACACACTTTCTTACACAAAGTCTCCTTTTCTTCAGGAAAATATATAGTGTTATAATGAACATTCAAAACATTTGCATCAAACCCTGCTCGAAAGCCGAGTTTTGCAAATGTGAGAAACTTTGAAACTTTTGTGAATTGTGAAGATTTTCACAGTTGCAAATAGAATTATAATTTCAGACTCCTGGAACATATAGCAGTATATTTAACACACATAAATGTGAGAAATGTTCCTACACTTATCAGATTTCTCCCAAAGAAGTTCTCAGCATTTAATAGGTTGAATGCATGTTGTGGAACCCTCAGCTCCGCCCGGCCACTGACTGTGGGAAGATGTGTTTACATATAAGAAATCAGTACTAATTATATGCTGCCAATAGACCAATAAACCTTCTAGCAAACCCTGTAAAACTTTTAATAAGAAATAAAATAGTAAAATAAAGCATAGAAGCAGCAACAACGGGACATATGACAAAGCACCGTTCTATAAGACACAATAAATACATAAATAAATAAAATGAAATAAATAAATATCGAAGATGCATTAAAATTTAAAGGTACCTTTCACTTGTAATATTTTTGATAATTCGTGTAAATAAGCATGCTCATTTTTCTTTCTATGTTAATCTAATTGTTGATGCTGGCAGCGTTACAAAAGGACAAAAAGTCGCAGAGAATAAAACATTTATTCATTTTAATTGGAATTGTTTTGTATAATAGTCCAAGTGTGATCTGTCAGCCTTTACGTTTCTGGCAGACTGATTAGTTGTGATGTTCCCGTTCAGGCCATGGTAGAGGCCAGAGTCTACTGATATCTTGAGACCTTTCTACAGAAGAAGGACATTGCAATGGTGCAAATAGCTTTGAATTTTATCATTGTCTGTTTGTTAGTTTACTACTTTACAATTTCTTGACAAGTCAAGACTGAAGATACACAAGCTATTAATTGCAGAAACAACACCCTGTTCACAGTGCTCAAAGTGAAGCCCCTCTCTCAATACCTCTTCCCCTGGAATGCTCCATTTTAAGAAAAAAATAAATGAAAAAACAATTCCCCACCTAAAAGATAAAAAATGATAAAACATGACCATCCTCAGTCACTAATATTTTTGCCTTAAAATTTCTTCAATGAGGTTTTAAAAATGTGCAGCCTCAGTCTGTTTCAGATGTCCAAAAGTAGCTTGTTTCATCATTCAAAACCTATCACTGTTGTATCTGTTGGATGTCATCAACTAAAGAAATATAAAGCTGCAACCACACATGGATAGTGTAGCAAAAAGAATGACAACCACAATACAGTCGAGGTAAGTATGGGAAGCACTGATTGTGAGTAACCAGACAGAAATCCCGTAATTCACCGTACTGACATCACAACAGTGGTTAACCAAAGTGGTTAACCGCTGTTGTGACGTCACCCAGGAGAAATTCCCCTGTGTGTATGTTGGAAGTATGGCAGTTGATTTGGGGTGGGAGCATATACAAAACAATTACAAATGAGTAACATGTGAATTACAGGTATGTTTTTTTCTCTCAGGGTTCTCATTGACATCATAGGCAACTTGAGATGTGCTCTTGATGTCTATTTGATATCATTCGGAACTCCTCAGTGAGAAACATCCCTGAAATGCAGGGTTACTCCACATTATGGGGGTCATTCTAAGTCTGGCGGGCGGCGGAGGCCGCCCGCCAGACTTCCCCCTCCAAAATACCGCTCCGCGGTCGAAAGACCGCTGAGGGTATTTTGGGATTTGCCCTGGGCTGGCGGGCGACCGCCAAAAGGCCGCCCGCCAGCCCAGGGCAAATCATCCTTCCCACGAGGACGCCGGCTCAGAATTGAGCCGGCGGAGTGGGAAGGTGCGACGGGTGCAGTGGCACCCGTCGCGTATTTCAGTGTCTGCATAGCAGACACTGAAATACAAAGTGGGGCCCCCAGGGGCCCCGCGGCACCCCCTACCGCCATCCTGTTCCTGGCGGGTCTCAGGATGGCGGTAGGGGGTGTCAGAATCCCCATGGCGGCGGAGCGCGCTCCGCCGCCATGGAGGATTCACAAGGGCAGCGGAAAACCGGCGGGAGACCGCCGGTTTTCCGCATCTGACCGCGGCCGAACCGCCGCGCTCAGAATGCCCTGCGGGGCACCGCCGACCGCCGGGGTCAGAATCACCCCCTATATATCTTAAAGATGTATATTCATACTGTCAAGGTACATATATGTGGCATTAAGTTTACTTATACTTAACTATATAAACTTACTTTCTTGATATTATGGTTGTCTACATTTGTGTTGTAATGCTTCTGTTGTACAATATTTAAAACTTGACTGGTGAATGATGTATACAGTCAGAACTCTTCCCACTTGTGGCTGCTTACTAGTCAAGAACACCCAAACGGCTTGATTTTCCCTAATTTAGGCTGGTGGAGTCATGTGAGAGTAATGGGTTTTGCCCATTGAACCTCCCTGGATTTGTTTACATTTTTAGACCATTTGGTTTATGGACTTCTGCTGTGAGTCTCCATACCTGAGGCTCACACTGTAAGCTTTGTTATAATGAACCAGGACTGCTAACCCCCGGAATCCATATTTTAAGATAATGTCTGCTGCTGCTATACAGCTAGTGTAAAAGGCTCTGGGGTGGTTACATGTGAGATTACTGTCTAACTCAGCCCAGTACATGAGCACAGCTTGCCGATGATGGGATCCTTCACAGATTGGTGATGACCTGGGCAGGCCACATAATATGAGTGGATATTAATATTGTGTAGTTTTAAACTCTGCAGTAATTACTGAATATTTTGTGTAACTCACTGTATTGTACACTATTGGCGAAATCTACACCAAACTAGTTTTGCCATAGTTAGGCCTAGAGGCCCAGTTGATTCACAATGCTAGGGCAAGCCACTATGCCAAATGTATATCTGGCATTAATTTCCACATATCTGCACTCCTGTACTCACAATTTATAATTTGTCTCTGACTCAGTTCCTAATTAAATTCAAGCCTTTGAATCACCCTGTTGATCAAGTTACTTACCCTGCTGGCCAGCTCGAGAATCAAAGGCCTCCACAAAATAGGAGCTTTGGCATGCTGTTCGGAGAGTAGAAGAAGGGGACAGAATCTGCATATCCTAATTACTTTCTGCACTACACCCGGCCTGGGAATTACCCCATAGAAACAAAGGAGGGTAGCCAGACCTCTGCTGCCAGTCAAAGGAGGGGCTTCCCTTTGTAGTTTTGAAAGGAAAGGATAAAATGGCTGTGGCAGTTAGTGGCAGGGTGTATTCTGCTGGAGAAGGCCTGAAAAGCCATCTTGAAAATTCCCAAGATGCTATGCATGAGGCTTAGGTCAGGGGTGAAGTGATGATGTGTCAGTCTATATTGGGCAGAGCTGCCTACCTTCTGGAACTTTCCAATCTCACTTAAATTCTCTGCACAAGGGAAAGACCATTGAGTATAAGCTGGGCCTGAGGTAAGCAATGCCAGAGGAATGCCCAGTTGGAAAATAAAAGACACCTGACCCCAAATGCAGGGATGGACTCAAGGCCTTTTGACTACAGTTGGCACCCAAGGTCTAGGATTTCTGTCCCTGGTGCCGTTGGTATTAACCTTCCAGCACCCTCGGGTGGATAACAGAGGGATGGACCTGCAGGAGGGGACTCTGAAGGGTTCTTCTGATTTTCTGTGGGGTAGGCATGCAGCAGAATTGCTTCTATAAGGAGAGATCCCCTGACTTCTGCCCCTCCATCTGGTCTGCAAGTGACCACTAAGGGGGCCATGGGACCTGAGGGTGCAGGCATGGAGGGCACTCTAACTTCGGGTTCCTTGAGGCCTCTGAGAAACACCCTGGGCCTAGGAGCAGGATTAGCTACTCAGGCAGGAAACAGCTTCTGGGTGAGGAGGGAATGCAGTAAGAATCAAGGACTGGAAACATGTAGAGGCCAGAAGGCCTGATGAAGTCACTCCTGGTGGCCAAAGCATATTGCCAGGAGCAAAATGCAGCTTTCCATGTGTAATGAACATTACAGTTATTATTAAATGTCATTATAAAATCATATAATCCTAAGAGGTTTTAAGGGTGTTGCATTGGTTTATCATGACACATTTCTGTTAGTAATAATGGAGACGAAACTCTGACAAAGTCAGTAGGCCTATGTAAGAAATTAGGTTACTGGTTGAGGGGGTTGAAACCCTACTCAGCAGCAACCACAATCCTTGTCAGGGTGAAGTCACAATCAAACCCCAAATTAACCTGTGCTAAACCCTCTGGTAGTGTGGCACAAAGCAGTCAGGATTAACTTCAAGGCAATGTGTAAAGTGTCTACACAGCACTTCAAACAGTAATAATGTGAAAACACAATAGAAAACAATCCCCACACCAATTTAGAAACATAGAGTAAAATGTAATAAATAAATCAAGACTTAAACAACAGGAATCCAATAAGTAGAATCATAGATATGCAACTTTAAAGATTTAAGTGAAGATAGCACCAAAAAGCACAAAGGGCCAACTGTAGTTATCTGGTTGAGCCGGACCGGGACAAAGTCACACATTCAGGCTGACTGCGATTGACATTGGGCCAGCTGCGATTGAGAATGGGCCAGTTTTAAGGACCCACTTATGCCTGCTGTACACAATATCTTAATCGAGGTTTTGAAGGGATTGAGAGCCCCACACTGTGGTTGTGTCATCTATTAGAGGCAATGCAAAGTCTGGGTGAGGAGATGTGTCATGCAGTAGTGGTTCCAATGAGCCATATTGTGTGAGACGTCCTTGCGTGGAAATGCATCACACAGGCGCATTTCCAAATGGCTGCTGTAGGCGTTGAGAAATCCTTGCATTGGGAAAGTCTGCGCAGCAGAGGCAATGGTTTGCTTTGGTTCCGAAGGCGATGTGTCGAGCAACAGAAGCGATGCACCGGTTCTGTGGGAGATGCGCCGTGCCCAGGAGGAGAAGCATTGGTTCTGCTGAATCCACAAATGGGCTGACAGAGCACCTTCAGTCCTTCTTCTAAGGGTCCAGGACTGGGGTTGCACCATTTATGAGGCAGGACTTACAGATGGCAGAGTCAAGGTACTGGGTTGGGTTCAACATTGTCGAAAGCCTGTTCTGCCTGTGAGCCTTCTGATCAGGAGGCCATACATTAAGCCCTTGGATTCACTCTGGGGACCTGTGTTTAGAGACGCAGGTCCAGTCCTTCTTGCCCAGACAAGAGGCAGTGGGTAGCAGGTCAGCACAGCAGGACAGCTGTCCTTCAGCACACCAGTCCAGGCGAGTGGCAGTCCTTTCTGCAGCACAAGAGCAATCCTTCCTCATGGCATGGTCCACACGTCCAGATGTGTACTGAAGAGTTAATATCTGAGGTCCAATATTTATACCTTGTGCCCACTTTGAAGTAGAGAAAGTTTATAGAGGTTTCAACTTCCTCTGAGGTGCCAGGCATTGCCTTCCTCACTGACCTGGCCTCAGCTTGTCAGGGTTCACAAAGGACCAGTCTCAAACCCTTTGGGAGAGTGCTCAGGCAGAGCCTTTGTGATGTGCAATTGTGGTAGGTGATAGCTCTTCTCCCCGCTAACTCAGAATGGCCCATCCTGCCAACACATAGCTTCAGTTTGTCTGAATGTCTGGGAGCAATACACAAAGACCAACAGCCAGCTACACCTAGTTCTGTGACCTAGGATCAGGATGCAGGCACCAAATGGTTGGCACCAGAAAATGGCAACTTTCTAAAAGGGGTATTTTTAGAGCTGTGACTAAACATCCGACTGTACCATTAAGGAGGGCTCCTAATTGTAGGAGGCTGGACTGGCTTGTAGTGAGTACCAAGGGGTACTTGCACCTTGCACCAGGCCCAGTTATCCCTTATTAGTGTATAGGGTGTCTAGCAGCTTAGGCTGATAGATAATGGTAGCTTAGCAGAGCAGCTTAGGCTGAACTAGGAGACGTGTGAAGCTACTACAGTACCACTTAGTGTCATATGCAAAATATCATAAGAAAACACAATACATAGTTATACTAAAAATAAAGGTACTTTATTTTTATGACAATATGCCAAAGTATCTTAGAGTGTACCCTCAGTGAGAGGATAGGAAATATACACAAGATATATATACACAATAGCAAAAATATGCAGTATAGTCTTAGAAAACAGTGCAAACAATGTATAGTTACAATAGGATGCAATGGGGACACATAGGGATAGGGGCAACACAAACCATATACTCCAAAAGTGGAATGCGAACCACGAATGGACCCCAAACCTATGTGACCTTGTAGAGGGTCGCTGGGACTATTAGAAAATAGTGAGAGTTAGAAAAATAACCCTCCCCAAGACCCTGAAAAGTGAGTGCCAAGTGCACTAAAGTTCCCCTAAGGACAAAATAGTCGTGTTAGAGGAATAATGCAGGAAAGACACAAACCAGCAATGCAACAACTGTGGATTTCCAATCTAGGGTACCTGTGGAACAAGGGGACCAAGTCCAAAAGTCACAAGCAAGTCGGAGATGGGCAGATGCCCAGGAAATGCCAGCTGCGGGTGCAAAGAAGCTTCGACTGGACAGAAGAAGCTGAGGTTTCTGCAGGAACGAAAAGGGCTAGATACTTCCCCTTTAGTGGACGGATCCCTCTCGCCTTGGAGAGTCGTGAAGAAGTGTTTTCCCGCCGAAAGAACGCCAACAAGCCTTGCTAGCTGCAAATCGTGCGTTTGGCATTTTTGGATGCTGCTGGGGCCCAGGAGGGACCAGGAGGTCGCAAATTGGACCTGAAGAGAGAGGAGACGTCGAGCAAGACAAAGAGCCCTCACTGAAGCAGGTAGCACCCGGAGAAGTGCCAGAAACAGGCACTACGAGGATGCGTGAAACGGTGCTCGCCGAAGTTGCACAAAGGAGTCCCACGTCGCCGGAGACCAACTTAGAAAGTCGTGCAATGCAGGTTAGAGTGCCGTGGACCCAGGCTTGGCTGTGCACAAAGGATTTCCGCCGGAAGTGCACAGGGGCCGGAGTAGCTGCAAAGTCGCGGTTCCCAGCAATGCAGCCCAGCGAGGTGAGGCAAGGACTTACCTCCACCAAACTTGGACTGAAGAGTCACTGGACTGTGGGGGTCACTTGGACAGAGTTGCTGGATTCGAGGGACCTCGCTCGTCGTGCTGAGAGGAGACCCAAGGGACCGGTAATGCAGCTTTTTGGTGCCTGCGGTTGCAGGGGGAAGATTCCGTCGACCCACGGGAGATTTCTTCGGAGCTTCTGGTGCAGAGAGGAGGCAGGCTACCCCCACAGCATGCACAAGCAGGAAAACAGTCGAGAAGGCGGCAGGATCAGCGTTACAGAGTTGCAGTAGTCGTCTTTGCTACTATGTTGCAGGTTTGCAGGCTTCCAGCGCGGTCAGCAGTCGATTCCTTATCAGAAGGTGAAGAGAGAGATGCAGAGGAACTCGGCTGAGCTCATGCATTCGTTATCTAAGGTTTCCCCAGAGACAGAGACCCTAAATAGCCAGAAAAGAGGGTTTGGCTACCTAGGAGAGAGGATAGGCTAGCAACACCTGAAGGAGCCTATCACAAGGAGTCTCTGACGTCACCTGGTGGCACTGGCCACTCAGAGCAGTCCAGTGTGCCAGCAGCACCTCTGTTTCCAAGATGGCAGAGGTCTGGAGCACACTGGAGGAGCTCTGGACACCTCCCAGGGGAGGTGCAGGTCAGGGGAGTGGTCACTCCCCTTTCCTTTGTCCAGTTTCACGCCAGAGCAGGGCTAAGGGGTCCCCTGAACCGGTGTAGACTGGCTTATGCAGAATTGGGCACATCTGTGCCCAACAAAGCATTTCCAGAGGCTGGGTGAGGCTACTCCTCCCCTGCCTTCACACCATTTTCCAAAGGGAGAGGGTGTCACACCCTCTCTCAGAGGAAGTTCTTTGTTCTGCCATCCTGGGCCAGGCCTGGCTGGACCCCAGGAGGGCAGATGCCTGTCTGAGGGGTTGGCAGCAGCAGCAGCTGCAGGGAAACCCCAGGAAGGGCAGTTTGGCAGTACCAGGGTCTGTGCTACAGACCACTGGGATCATGGGATTGTGCCAACTATGCCAGGATGGCATAGAGGGGGCAATTCCATGATCATAGACATGTTACATGGCCATTTTCGGAGTTACCATTGTGAAGCTACATATAGGTAGTGACCTATATGTAGTGCACGCGTGTAATGGTGTCCCCGCACTCACAAAGTTCAGTGAATTGGCTCTGAACAATGTGGGGGCACCTTGGCTAGTGCCAGGGTGCCCACACACTAAGTAACTTTGCACCTAACCTTTACCAGGTAAAGGTTAGACATATAGGTGACTTATAAGTTACTTAAGTGCAGTGTAAAATGGCTGTGAAATAACGTGGACGTTATTTCACTCAGGCTGCAGTGGCAGGCCTGTGTAAGAATTGTCAGAGCTCCCTATGGGTGGCAAAAGAAATGCTGCAGCCCATAGGGATCTCCTGGAACCCCAATACCCTGGGTACCTCAGTACCATATACTAGGGAATTATAAGGGTGTTCCAGTAAGCCAATGTAAATTGGTAAAAATGGTCACTAGCCTGTCAGTGACAATTTGGAAAGAAATGAGAGAGCATAACCACTGAGGTTCTGGTTAGCAGAGCCTCAGTGAGACAGTTAGTCACTACACAGGTAACACATTCAGGCACACTTATGAGCACTGGGGCCCTGGGTTACCAGGGTCCCAGTGACACATACAACTAAAACAACATATATACAGTGAAAAATGGGGGTAACATGCCAGGCAAGATGGTACTTTCCTACACTAATTACAATTCTTTAGACATCAAACTCAATATTACCACCTGCGCCTGAATAAAAGTTGTCACTTCTCACTTATTAAATCCAATAACCTGACCTAATGTTATCCTAAAGGAGAGGTAGGCCTTGCAATAGTGAAAAACAATATAAGAGTTTTTAAATATATTGCACCCTGCCCTATGGGCTGTGTAGGGCCTATCCTTTAATATATGTAGTAAAAAGGAAGTTTTGGGCCCGGCAAAAGGTTTGTTTTGCCAGTTTGAAAAGGCATGATTAAAACTGCACACACTGGCTGCAATGGCAGACCTGAAACATGTTCAAAGGGCAGCTTAAGTGGGTGGCACAATCAACGCTGCATACCAACTAGCAGTATTTAATTTAAAGGCTCTGAGTACATGTATTACCACTTTACTGGGGGCTTACAAGTAAATAAAATAGGCCAAATTACTATACACCAATTTCACCATGTTTTAGGAAGAGAGCACAAGCACTTTATTACTGGTTAGCAGTGGTAAAGTGTACAGAGTCCTAAAAGCCAACTCAAATGTGTTCAGAAAACAGGAGGAAAAAAGGCAAAACATTAGGGTGTGACCCTCCAGAAAGGGCCAGGTACAACAACATGCCTACTGATAAGTACACCCCATCATAATGTGTCTATTGAATGAGGGGGTATCATGAGTTTAGGGTTCAGGGCTCACTAGGGATGAAACAGTTAGGAGGGTGCCATCGTAGATATTTCTACCTGCTATAATGTATATATTTGTAGATTATTTCACACTATTGAGTCGTGTCTTTGTAATAAAACACTTTGTCTACTTAAAAATAAAAGGCACTGAAGGGTCACTTCTTTATTGGATGTTGTATGTTGCATGCCTACACACTGGGGTACCAGCCCACACCACTTCCCCAGAGGAGGCTTGCACTGCTTTGCCTTTCTACCCTGAGACAGTCAAGTGCTATAACGGAGTAGTTGGTTCTCTATAGACTGAAGGTTGCTGACTTATTGTTTGTGAAGGACTCCCATCCTGACTAACTAATAACGCAATTTCTTACAGGTGTGATATGTATACATCTGTAATTTAGATGAGACAGTCTAAATGCCACTGTACACATAGTGTTGGAACCGTAAGAAATAGAGTTGACTCGCAGCTCTATTTCACCAATTAGAACACTGCCTTTTTTCATGATACTCTGATGTTAGGCTTAAATGTATTTGTATGACTGAAATATACCTGAAATCATTACTGACTAATAAGACATACATCTATATTATATTTATGTTGATTTTTTTCAAGTTACATCATATTCCATTTGAGTGTGTGTAATAGATTTGATATCTGTTTATGGAGCGGGAAATCCATCTGTTGGATACATTACTTTCTGTACAATTCTTTATAGCCATTTTACCTATTTGCAGCCTTAATTTGGGCATTCCCTATTCATTTAAACACAGCGTCAGGTGGTTGCCTTCTCCTTGACATTTCAGTTTTCCTCAAAGGAAAACACCACTGAACTAATTCCTATATCAGCACTCCTTCATTGTCCACTGTCCAAAAAGATGGGAAACTAATGAATCATCACCCAGGTACTGGGAAGACAGGGTAACTTAGACCAGCAAACTGCTTGGATTCCAATGTGTCTGTGGATAATTCACTGTTCAGTCCACCCAATAAAAGCTAATACTTTGATCAATGTAAAATGATGCCAGTTACGGTACTTTAAATCAAGAGAGATAGAAAGTTGGCTCAAAAAAGGAATTTAAAGATGATGCAAAGCGGAAATACAATGATGTGTCAAAGGCAGCTTGAAGGATCTGGGTGATACGCATATGTTTAGTTTCATGATGGAACCCTGGAGTTGGTGGAGTTTGAGTAGAAAGTTGATGAAGTGTCAGGACCCACACACAAGGACCATTTTGAGATGCAGGTCTGTCCTATGGCTGACGCCCTACAGACAAGGAAATGTTATCAGAAGAATTATGTCAGTTTTTGTATAGCCCTCTGAGGATACTTCCAGTATCCAGATGTGCTACTCAGCACCTGGAGAGGTACATTTGAACCACTGTCTCATCTCAAAGGGAGGCTATGAAAGTATCAATAAAGTGATGCTGAGTTTGACCCTACCTGAATGAGATCACACTAGGATCAACCAGCGGCAGCGGTCACAAATCTCAAGGGGAGGGGCTGGCAGGAGCGGGACAGGGAGGAGGGAAGAATGAAAAAATACATTTTAAAAAAACGTACCTGTTTCTGTCGCCACCGCCGCTTGCTGCGTTGCTCCTCTGCTCTTCTTCTGGTAATCCAGCATTCACTGGGACACCAGCACAGGCTCCCCAGCAATTCTGGCACTGCTATAATGCTAAACGTAGCATTAAAACAGCACCAGTATTGTTCTGAGCGGCTTGTTCTGCCTCTCAGACACTTTGGGAGTTTGTGCAGTTTCTCCAGCCCAGCTGTGTAGCACAGCCAGTTGGAGAAGTCTAAGTGGGCATCGGTGTTTGTCCGGCCTCCTGTGGCCCAGCCCTCCCCTCCATGCACCTGATGATGACTGAGCTAGCAGATGAAAGATAAAACAATAATGAAATATAGCTTTATCTTTCAGGTCCTGGCTTTGCCAGTGGGGCAACGCTCCTTCGTCACTGCGAAGGAGCCACCGCTGGGGTCAACCCACTGTAGCCACAGTCTCTCCTGCAACTTCAAAGGTGAAAAAAAAAGTGACTGAGGGGAGGATTGGCTTACATCTGTTTCTAATGTTGCCAGGGTTCTTGTCCCATACTGACCTCCTAACATGCACATATATTCATCTAGGCTTACATTCACCCATATTTGACTTTGACACTGGCCTCATGGGCGTGACTTCCTGGTTAGGCCCATTGTAGCAGATTCAACTGAAGGACATGACAAAATCCTTCCCCATCCTTAGACTCTCCTATGTGTTAACTGTGTGCAAAGGCATAGCTGAGGGTTATGGATCCTAGGTGTCTTTACAGGGCATTTGCCATTAAAAGACATTGGAAATGTTATCCCAACTATTTCCTATGAGGAAAATTTGTTTTCCGTCGAGCTATGTTTACCCCCTATCCATTTTGCTACATTTTAATTTGAATTTAATATCATTTCGCTTTTTTACAATTTAGAATTCCTGTTCTTTAGTTTCTTAAGTGCATTATTAGTTGATTTGTTTTACTACATTTAACACCTCGCTAATTTTTTTCTGAGGGATTTTCCTGCTGGTAATGTGAAGATAGAAAATGTAAACCAAGTTTATCCTTAATTAAGTCCGTCTGCCTTTGTGGCTTCTTTTGTTTGGCCAATGCGGGTGCTCAGTTATAGATTACATCAAGAATGTGGCCACTCTCTCCCATTCAGATTCCCTATAATCTCTATGATGTATGGAATTTGATCGGAATTGAAAAACAGAAACCAGGACATGATGATGTGAGGTTTGGACACCTGTACCTGGTTGGGAGAGTACTAGACAGTATACTGTACAATTGTGCTTGCCCATATACATAAAGAGTATTTATCAATTGCCAAAGGTGAGATTAGAAACCAGGGTTTCAGTTAGTATGTTCCTTAACTTAACCACTAGACCACATTTTTCCACGTAAATGAAAGCATTTATGTATTTATTTATTTATTTATATACACATACATTTATTTGTTTAATTGTATTGCGTGGCATGGAAAATGACCCTCAGAAGATTCAGGGTGGTTTAAATGTAAGAGAAAGAAGGTGACAATAAATACATTCTTGGCTCATTACTAGGGGCTTCAAACACCTAGCAATCATGATGTAAAAATAAGTAAGATGACTCCTAAAGTGAAGATAGTGGATGTTAGACTGGGTGACAAGATCTAGGAAAGGAGAAAGGAGTGAGTACTGGTGAATGAGGAGAGCAGCATGAACATTTTAGGGCAGTGTTTTAGTGGTGCAGGGGCTGATGCAGAAGTGGCATACCTCAGGGGGGTAAAGTAAGCCCCTGTGGTGCAGGGGGGCCCCACACCTCTACTCCCTCCACTCTCTAATATGGCGCCCCCATCAGTCAAAGGAAAATTAATATATGTGAGATGTGGAAGACTGAAGACACCCTGATCACATTCTGTAGGGAGTTGGGCCATCATTTTGCGTAACCCCACTGGCATATCCCCTGCTGCACTGGGCACTAACAAACATGAAAAGAATGCATATGAAGGCAGGGCATAGAGATGGTGTCACAGTGAAAAATGGTTTAAAAGCTGAATTCTGAGCAGTGTAAATGTCCTGTATTACACACTCACACATCTGTGTCAAACCAACTGCTCACATGGGTCTAGATTTACTAAGCCGTTGTGTCACCCTTGCATTGCACATGGAGACGCATGGCAACACAAAGGCTTATCTGGAATATACACAGCCACACAAGACCTGCTTTGCATGGCTTATAAAGAAATCCAACACAGCGTAGCAGCTTATGCTGCTTTGCATTACATTTCTTAGTGGTAGGTGTTTCATGGGGGGGCTTGGGCAACTCCATGCATCCACCCATGGATTTCTGCCAATTCCAGATTTACTAAGGTTTTTAAAGCTGTAAATGTGTGAAATTGGTATGCCTACCTCAGAGAGGCATAACGAGGTGAAAATCAGTTTTTCTCCTCCTTCTTTCCTCTTTCCATGCACAATGCTTTCTGCATCATGCATAGAGAGAAGAAAGGGCCTATGTGGATTGTATTTGAGCAGGGAAATATCCCTTCTTGTAAAAAAAGAATCCTGCCCACAATGCAGGCACACTGGCGCCGGGTGCATGAATTTGTGCTATGCAGCCCCAAGTGAGCTAGCGCAGGGAGAGCGCTGGAGCAGATCTTAGTAGATATGGCACTGTTCAGCTCTCTTCCATTCACGCGACATAGTGCAACAACTTGCCTTACCGCACTGCATTGCGTGAATTCTTCATAAGTCTGCCCCTCGGTCTTTTGCTTCTCTGCAGTGCACTCATAGAATGTAGGACAGCAAGTTAATGACGAGTGCAATCTACAGGGCAGAGGTTCAGGTCCTGCTGCTTAATACTCCTATGTTTCTCCCAGGTACGGCCTGAGTGTCTGTCTTCGCAGTTCTCACTTTTCCTAAGAATCCCACAAAGTGCATGCTGTGCCACCACAAAAGGAACTACTTGGCAGTGCTTGACTTGACAACAGAAGAAGCCTGTGGTATAACAATCATTTCAATCGCCGAGTGTTTTACAGCATCTTTTGAGTGAAGTGCTCCCATCATCTATTTAGCACTAAGGTTTGGTCTGAGTTTTTCGCTTATACTTATGCACATGGATATGTTTGGGGCTTTGATCGCAATCTTTCTTCCATGTCAATTGAAGTCAATAACATAAATGCAAACATGCAATAAAATAACATTTACCAAAAACCCACAGATCTGGTGTCAAAACTAGTTCCATAAGTCTACAAAATATTAGGAACTGTCAGTGGAAACTTGTTGTGTTTTTTGTTTAAATATAAAATACAAGCATTGGCAAAGCCAATACATAGATGTTTCATGTGCTAAAGCATAATATGTTAGAACATTAGAGAAATACGTATGGGAAGAAGCCAGGAGATGTGAATACGGCTATAGTTGTAAAGTAGTCCTGTATGTAGTCCAGTGTATGCACATACGTGGAGGCACAATGATTTACTAAACCAGGCAAATATAGTTAGGTGATTAGCAATGCTCTACTGGGCTGAGCCCAGTTAAAACGTCTCAAGCCAATGGCTGGAAGCGGCTGTCAAGGAAAGCCAGCAGTTGAAAGGTGTAGACCCTAGGTCTGTTCTTTGCATATTGTTAACAACAGGTCTTTTAGACAGCTTGCTGTCAAATCCGAGACCAAAATATTGATGTGACAGTCCCTTGTGTCTTTCCACTGTGGATTCTTGTACAGCTTTTGCTAAAAAAAATAAGGAGCAGCTTTAAAGAGAGAGCAGCAAATCATAGCTGCAATGCAGGAGAAAATGCAAACAACAGGAAAGCCAAAGTATCTGGGGCGTTGTAGAACCATGGCGATAGGGGAGCAGAGAATAAGGAAGTCCACATAGGTAACTAGAAGAAAAAGAAGGTTGTAAATGGAGGTAGGTGAGGTATGTGAGAATTATGTAGAAGGTATTCGTTGACATTGTAAAATGTGAAAAACACTTTAGTTAAAATACTACAGGGCCTAAATAGCTCTTTCTCCAAAGGGTCATGTCACGAAAAGTAATTTTCATTGTTATGTTTTTGCTTTGTGCTGTTATATGTCAAGGTGTAGTTACAGTTCAATATATTCTTTAAAATTTAGGTATTTATACACTTAGGGTATTCTGTTGATTACATTAGATGCATGCTGCAGATAGGATATGAGAACTCAAATGATGCATCTGGTTGTCTTGAAGCAAAGTTATAGCCATCTTCAATTATTATTTTATTATTTCCTATACTTCCAAGACTTTACCACACCCGGAATATAGCAAGCAGGAATAAAAACAAACAAGTTGCCTTTCTGCCAAGCTGGAGAAAATATCGGTTTTGTGGGGTTGAATATAGGAATAGGTTGGATTGTATAATTGCATGTGTGTATAAAGAGGAAAACGAAAGGCTGTGCTGTTGTTATCTGGGAATAGTAGAGATTCTAATTTTTAGATATTCATTATATATATATATATATATATATATATTATATATATATATAATTTATATATATATATATATATATATATATATATATATATATATACACACACATATATATATATGTGTGTGTGTGTGCTTTCTTATTTTTTCTTAATAATCTATATATACACGAACAAATTTAAAAAAGAAAACTGATTCGTGAGGTGAAATAAAATCTCTGTCTGGGTTCTATGTCGCCTATCAGCAGCAATCCCCAAAAGCCAGCACAGCAGCAGTGGAATAGTGTAACCCTTTGTTCCATGATGTGTGAGGGGGTCTGGAAACAGTTAGTTGCTGCAGTGTCTGATTTCATGACATGCAACCTTTTAAAACAAGCATTGGCAGCGTCAATAAAGTCACACCTTTTCACAGTATTTTTCTTCCAATTGCGGTTTTGGAGAATTGTCAGCTTGAAAAAACAGATGAGGATTTAGGCACTAGACTTCGCAAAGGGTTTTAGAATGTGACAGAAATTAAACAATTAGATTCTTTATTTAACGCAAATTGTAAATTTTCGCACAAACCGCAGCCTGAAGGATTGAATGGGTGGGGGAATGTTCACATGTGGATTTCTTTTGTAGCTGAAACTACTCTTTGAAAACTGCAAAAAGGCGTAATTCACTCGGAGGTGTCAACAGATCTTCTCGTTGCATGTTTTTTTCTTTTCTCGCTGCATTTTTAAGTCTTTTCTTTTTTAAATATGTGTGGATATCAGTGGATTCCAAATGTGGTGTTAATTTAAATTGATGGCTGACTTTTTTGTATTTTCTTTATTGAAAACGAGTGGGATAACAGTGATGACCTGTCATTTATGGAGCACGTTCACCAGAGCACTTTTTGTAGAACATTTGTATATAGAAATAATACCCATTGGAAACTGGTAGTTATTTACCGACCGGGAGATGAAAAGTTGAGTCAATTTAGGATTTAAAACCGCAACTTCGGTCTTAAACAGACCTCAGGAGCAACTAATTATCTAATTAAACTATTGCACTTGCGTATGATTAACTAAAAGGGCAAACAGGTATGGCACAAGTTTGATTTAAATTTGTTTTTATTAATCGTAGAACTTGAAAAACATGACATATGTCTGCTTGTCTCCTTGGCGCAAAGCAGAAAATAACATACATTTTATACAGAGCTGAGTAAGATCTCATTACATAGAGTTTCTGGATTCTTTGAAATGCACAAGTTCCTGATTCACAGAGTGAGTGTCGGCCGGCTTTCGCTATGCCATGGTGTGGGTCTAGTCTTGCCCATGCCATGTATTGCAACAACAGTGTCTGGTTGTAGACAGCTGCCATCCACCCCTGAAAGGCCCCACAGGTTCCATCTTAAAGTATTTGCATCATCACTTCAAAGTGGTAAAACCACTTTACGTATTTATTTATACTTAAGTTTTGCATAGTGTTTCACATCTATTTGTGGTTGTAGTGTACCGTAATGTAGTATTGATGTAGTGCTCATACCCCTAGAAGGTCACAACAAGCTCACTACTCACTCCCAAGCTGCAATGGTTTCCTGGTCCTCTTTCGGTGCGCATAGTTGATTGGGTGTTACATTTAGGGCCGGCTTTAGATACTGGTAGAGGGAGTTATTCCGACACAAACATGACGGATATCCTGGCCGAATATTACGATCCCATTATAGCCTATGGGGATCGTAATATTGCAGACGGGATATCTGTTACGTTTGTGACGGAGTAGTCCCTCCACCAGGATCTAAATCAGGCCTTTAGTTTGGCCAATGTAGCAGGTGTTGGGTGAGGTGTGTGCAGTTTTAAGGGATGCTCAAACAGCGTCTGGTTGAACATTAGTGTAAGCATGAGGTGCTTTTTAGTCTGTTTTGGCATCAGTGAGCACCAATATCTTTGCTAAACCAGTGTTAAAGTAGGAGCTTTACCAGCATGGCCGCAACTAGTCCTTCACGCGCCACTTTTATGAGGGCCTCTTATTCAGTTTCATTTGGAATGCACATCTCCAATTTCCAAGGATAGGAGACAGGCTCTTTAGGCTTGCTCTCAGATCCTACAGTTTGCCTTTATTTTACTGTGAACGCTTTTGGCAAATCATGTGCTTTTAAGATTACCTGCTTGCGAAGTTGCCTATATTGTTTTTGATATGCTGGAGTTGATTTGTGTTTGCACTCCATTTGCAGCTGCAACCTTGAAGGTTGCCATTGCCTTCTACGTGAATGAATCGACTGATAAACCCTAAGAATGGTGAAACCATTCTTGGGTTGTTTGTGTTCCAGTTCAGACAGGACATGCCCTGCTGACTTGGGCTGGACTGATCGTACTGGAGCAGGATCAAGACTGATTTAAATACTAAGATGGCCTGGAGTGCAAAATACTGATGGACTTGAATGAGGCCCCAAGTAGCTGAGATTGATTCAAGTATTCCATCCATCACTTTTTTTGTATACCTGAATCAGCTGCAAAAAAACCTTTAGAGTTTATTCCTTCAGGTGGTGGGAGATAGTATGTAGCAAATGCATTAGAGGCAGATTACTTTAAATCTCAGATTCCCTGTTACCGTAGTTGTTCAGTCCTTATCTGTCTTCTCTTTGAGTCTCTGTAACTGTTTTTCTGCTAGTGTTGTGAGTCAGCGATGCATGCTTGTATGGAGAAGGCTGACTCTGTAACGATCAAAGTGTTTTTATTTTTGGAAGACCAACAACATTGTCTATATTCCTCCTATTTAAACTGTGTAGTCAGTAAAGCCCAGATTTACAAAAGCTCTGTGTTGGTTTTGGGTTACCTTTCTAACGCAAACCCGACGCAAGGTGTTCAGGTGGGATTTACAATCCAACCCAAAATGCAATTTACATTGGATATTAACCAACAGTCAAGCAATGTTGCACAATGCACTGCCCTGCATTACTTTGCATCAAGGGGGTTCCATGGGTGGAGAATGACATTCCCATGCAACCGCCCATGGATTTTAACCCAAGTCCTATCTACAAAGAATCACAGACCGGGTTTGCACCACAATCCTGAGCCGAGGAGAAGTGTTTTAATTTCTCGTCTTTTTTCACACTTTGCGCGTGTGCTGCACTGTCCACCACACATACAAAGAGAGAAAAGCCTAAAAGCATAGTTTATGTATTAGAAGGGACCCCATCCATTACTAGCACAATGCTGTAGACAGTGGAGGTACCTTTGCGCAATGTGTGTCTGTTTTGGCCCATGGCTACCTACAGTGCATAGGCGCAGGGAGAAAGCAGAACAGCAACACATTTTTAGTAGATATGGCGCTGTCCTGCTCACTCCCTTTCACACAGTGCTGCGTTACATTACTTTTTAGGAAATCGGGCCCCAATGTTTTAGTGTAAATCTGAGATGGAATCCATGAATTTTTCCTGAATTGCTGTAACAGTACCAAATATTATTTATTTTGGCTGACCTGAGCCATGGTTAAAAAAATGTTAAAAAAAATCTAAAGAACAAAGGTATGGCCAGATGTACTTGGTTTTTATGTATTTAGATTTAAGCATGTCTGTATTATTTTCTACACAGTGTTCATTTAAAACATTTTTACGTAATTAGCTAGGGTTTAACCCTCTGCGCATACCTTGGCAGGTATGTGTGGCAAAAATGTAACAAGCATTGGTGAAGGCATCTGGTCTGCCTTTAATGTGCCAATACATATATACACAGCTATTCACAAACTCTGCTCACAAGCTTTGCAAGCACAAATACTATTGTTACGTTCTGTTGGCTTTGCCAAGTCAGGAAAAAAGGATTGCTTTCTGTATAGGACTGAATGTGAAAAATGGTGGGATAATTGAAAGCACTTTTTAGATTTTACATCTTAAAAGTCCCTCATACATTCCAAAGGTTTCACTTCTGGAATGACTGAATGATGCTACAGATTGACAATAGCAGGCAGTGAGGGTGTAATATTCCTCTGGCTGAAGACAAGGACTGCTTTTGTATAATTTAAAGAACTGGCAACAAGTCATCTTCCAGATAGATGTACTGTTAAGTCATACTTAAAAGTTTATCAAGTTATGTGGAGGTTTCAATGTAGCACAGAGTTTCAGATTATTGAGAGTTAATGCTTTCCCATCACTGGGCAGCTCGTATCCAAATAAATCACATTTATGTGCACCACTTAAGATTTTCTGAAGTAGGCTTTATATCCTCTTTCTAGGAGATGCCATTATTGAACTAGCAATACCCTCCACCCAACTACATCAGAATGTATTGTGTCGCCAAGACTTCATCCACGCCCGGCTGACCTCTCCTGTGCCACCAAAAATCCCCATATGTCCACAGCCACTGGAATTACACAATTTTGCAGTTGCTGCCTTTCCACATAGTTATGGGATGCTGCATTTGCACATAATTCATCATCGCCTGAAAAAAATATGCAGATTTTTTAACTAAAATAAATATTTCGAGCTCAAATGAATCAGAAGTTACTAAAAATGTAGCAACACGTGCTCGTGAGTGGAAGGCCCTTCACAAAGAATGACTGGTCGTCTTTCTGTTGCTTATTCCATACTTAGGTGTCAGGGTCTTTCTAATGAGATGAATCATTTGCCCAGATACTGTTAACATGTTAAAAATGACAAAATAAGGAGATAATACAATCACAAAATGGGCCGCATTATGCCACATAAACTGACTTTTTTGCCTCATAATTTAGTAAATCATGCAACATAATTTGGTCCTCCCCGAAACATAATTCTAGTGGCTCTGCTTATACCTAAGTCCGTCTGTCATCAGCTACAATTATCCCCAATCACCCCCATCCCACCCTCCCTCCTCTCCCTATCCTACCTCATCCCATCTCTCCATCATATGTAGTCCTACATTACTTCCACTCTTTATCCGGTTAATTCTCTGGCACTTGAAGCACCTACTGTTATCCTGCTTAAACGGCTGACCTATCCTAATGTGTCTCCCCCTCCAAACATGCCTCATTTCACCGCATACTAGGCCAAAGGTCATCCTCCTCCCCAACTCCAAGCTCCTCTTCACTTTGCTCCAACTACTCATCTAACAGCATCCTAAGACTCAAATAGATCTCAGTCAAGCCCCACCATGTCTCTGACTGTTACTCCCACCCCAGTTAATTAGTCTGCCCTGATGTAACTTTCCCTTCTACACCTTAAATCACATGAACCTATGTTTGCTTGTTTTTTTGTGTGAAGGTCCATCACCTATTATTATAGATATCTCATGGGATGACACATGCAAGGAATTATCTTTGATTTACAAGTGGTCTCTATAACCTTAGTGTAGAAGGAAACCCATCTGTAGGCAGAACGCTTGTCCAACCATGGTTGCCCGGTCAAATATAGGTCTGCTAGAGTCCCTCTTCAATTCACTGACACTGCTATTGGCCCTGGATTGAAATGACCCAATTCGATGGGTGCTGCTGACAAAATGTAACTGCATCTTTCTGGAAATCACCTTTTACTTGCAGAAGCAACTACAACTCTGTGCTGAGGAGGCAGTTCTGGAGTGAGCCAGGAACACATGGGGGAATAGTGAATTATCAATTCATTGTTCATGCATTTATTTAAGGCTTCTAATGTGCTCCATCTGTTGCACTTCAATCATTTCAGTGTGGCAAGGCCTTGGATGGGGACAAATGCTAGGGTCAAACAAGCAGCCGAGACAGGAACAATGCCATCGAGGTTGAAAAATGGTAGCCCTTGATTCACTTAGATATTTCTCCAGGCACTATGATGGATTATTTTCAGTTATAGTTAGCTCATTCCTTTCGAATTGGAGTTTTGTATACTGTAAAGGTTTGCCAGAGAAGAAAGCATTCCAGCTTCTTCTGAAGATTATAAAGATTTTGCTTTGTCTCGTGGTACTTTTCTGTTTATTCCATGCATCTGGGAAAAGCCATCTCAGTTCAAAGTAGCTGTCATGATTTGTCCTCTTTCTGAAAGTAGTTTACAGTTGAGTATGTAGCCGTACATATGTTTGGTGTGGCCCAGCTCACCAAGATGCCTTGATGGTCATACACGGTTTCTAAAAGATGACCACCTGTTCCATAATAGGCCAATATAAGAATTGCTATGTGGGTGTGGTATGGTCTGTCTGTTTCAAGCCTAGAACTGAACACCCCAGTCTTACATGTTATCCAAACCAGGGTTATATGATAGTCAGGGATGTGGAATTCCTATCACCCGACGCCCGGGACATCTTGTTTGGGGTCAAGGGCAACAAGTTTTTATGTTTACTTTGTCCTTGGGACAAGTAGGCCCAACCCCCTGCAGCACAAACCCTTTGGCTGCCTGTTTACAGAGAGTTGAACTCTCTGCAGTTGAGGTAATGTGTTTCCAAAGGATAATGCTGTTCGAACTTGTATTTATGGTTCATTATTTGAAAGCCTTCATTATTAGGGTGCGTGCTGTAAATAAATGTTTTAAGGTCACACTTCACTACTGACGTTGGTTCCAGTACAAAAAAAAAAAAAAAAACCTGTACACACATGTTTGAAAAGTTTAGGCTAAGAGGCTAAGTATAATGCTCCCAGAATGCTCTCTGATTATATGCAAATGAAGTGTCATTTAGTAAAATGTGTTGATGCATGCTAGTATTTCCCAAAAATATTTCTAATGGAAAATCAGTGTAACCATTTTCAACACGATTATGGGAAGCATGAAAATAAACAAACACTGACAAAGCCAACTGATCTGACATATTTTTATAAGTCTTTTAGTTTCATCAATGCGTGTCTTGTTTTGACATGGCTTTTGTAACACTTTATTGTTGTGGGAGCTACCAGGCCCTCAACATTGTAACAAACATTGGCAAAACCCCCCCAAAAAGTTTTTGAACTCTTAAAGCACACGTTGCCACCAGCGGCATAACAAAGGCCCCGCAGCCGCCCTCCAGGGGGCCCCGTCAGCACAGCACCTGCCCTGAGTGAGTCTGGAGAGGGGGCTCCTCCATGTTCTTTGCAAAGGGGCACCCTCCAGTTTCGTTACGTCACTGATTGCCACTGTAGTTCCTGACACTGAACAAAACTACTTTGTGTGGCAATATGCTCCTTGTGGAAGAGCAGAATGCGATCACTCACAGTAAAGCCAGCCGAAAGAGAGAGAAATAGAAGTTTAATAAAAAGAAAATGTCTTTGTTAACACCAGACCTAATTAGGGACCAAGACCCACATGTAGGTAGCTTTTTGCATGTCGCAAACAGCGACTTTCGCTGTTTGCGACGTGCAAAAAGCACATTGCGATGCACAAACCCAGTTTTGCGATTCAGTAACCTGGTTACCGAATCACAAAACGGGTTTGCGACTCGCAATTAGTAAGGGGTGTTCCCTTCCTAATTGCAACTCGCAGTGCAATGTAGGATTGTTTTGTGACCGCGAACGCAAACCAATCGCAGTTTGCACCCATTTCAAATGGGTGCTAACACTTTCGCAAAAGGGAAGGGATCCCCATGGGACCCCTTTCCCATTGTGAATGTCACTGTAAACATTTTTTCAGAGCAGGCAGTGGTCCTGTGGACCACTGCCTGCTCTGAAAAAATGAAACGAAAACGTTTCATTTTTGTTATGCATCTCGTTTTCCTTTAAGGAAAACGGGCTGCGTTACAAAAAAAACTGCTTTATTGAAAAGCAGTCACAGACATGGTGGTCTGCTGTCTCCAGCAGGCCACCATTCGTGAGGGGGTCGCAAATTGCGACCCACCTCATGATTATTCATGATGTGGGCATTTGCGAAGCCCTTGCGAATCACAGATGGTGTCAAGGACACCATCCTACATTCGGATTTGCGACTCGCAATTTGCAGGTCGCAAATCTGAACCTACCTACTTGTGGCCCCAAATTCTTAAAGAAAGTCACAAAAGTGCACCCATGGTATATGTCGTACCCCTATAAAATATTTGTGAACTGTATTTTAGCGTGGGTAAATACGATGTGTAGATTTGCTCATGTGAAAATCTATTGAGCATTTGCAAGTTCATTTTCCCTCCAGCCACTTTCTTCCCAACCCTGGAAGAAGTTCTAATTCTGCCATTGTCAGGAGTAAATGTCCAACCTTTCTTATTATGGGAAAATATTAGAGAGAAGCTGGTAAAAATCTTTAAAACATGCAGGTTAGTAGGTTTGCAGACTCAAAGGCATTCCAGCCCTGGAACTATTGCTTACTGCTTCCTCCAGCCCCAGTATGCAGATCTGCAGAAAGGTGGCAAAATAAGGAAATTTCTACAGTAGGGATTGAAACTCCAAGTATTCAAGCCCTACTATGGTAGTAGCCCTGGCATAATCAGAGAGGCTATTAATTGCTGCCATAATTTGTCGCCACACTACATGGCACCAAAGGGACAAGTAGATCTTTTTACAGGACAAGTAGATTTGAGAAGCAACCTGTCCCCTGGACAAGTAGATATTTTAATAAATTCCACACCCCTGGATAGTCATCCATAGTTGACAGCATAAAGGCCATGGATTATTGCTTTCTTTTGATATAGTTCGAGTTGTGTTTTTATCATCTTGAGGTGGCCAATGTACATATTGCTGCAGTCATTCTGGCATTGCCATTTCAAAACATTTTCCAGATACATCTTTTGATGGAATCTAAATGTGGCATATATATGCTCATAGTGAGGTGTGTACTCTCATGCTACATATTCGTTTGTTGAATTAATGTTCTTGGTTGCACACAACCACTAGGTTTCTGTTTTTTCTCCAAGAGTCAAGGGTTTATCTGTGGGATAACCACTTGAATACTAGCTAGGTAAGCTTGACCTTGCCGCATTGTAGGACTTAAGTGCTCATAGCTGCAACAATTCATAGAAGACAAAAACTCTCTGGATACCTCCCAGTCTGGCTTCCGCGGCACACACAGCATGAAGACAGCTCTTCTTGCAGCTACCGATGACATCCTCAGACTCCTCGACGAGGCCACACTGCAGCACTCATACTCCTTGACCTCTCAGCAGCCTTCAACACGGTCTCCCACAGCTGCTTATGCACCAGACTCCACAACATGGGAATCCACGGAAAAGCCTTGCAAGGGATTCACTCCTTCCTCAGTGGAAGAACACAGGGAGGTAGGCTCCCACCCTTCATATCCAAACCAACAGAAGTCAGCTGCAGAGTCCGTCAGGGATCCTCCCTGAGCCCAACGTCCTTCAACATCTACATGGCCCAGTTTGCAGCCATCATCAAAGGTCACGGAATGAAAATCGTGTCATACACTGATGACACACAACTCATCATATCCCTCACTGAAGACCCGGACAAAGCCAAGAGGAACTTTCACACTGGAATTAATGCCTTCACCGCCTGGATGAGGGAGAGCTGCCTCAAGCTCAACTCAGAGAAGACTGAGCTCATAATCTTCGGAAACTCTACTTCAGCCTGGGAAGACTTCTGGTGGGGCCCACATCGCTCAGCGTCCCACCTACTCCGACTGACTACACCGCAACCTTGGAATAATCCTCTACTCCTCCCTAACACTGACACAACAGGTAAATGCCTTCACCTTTTCCTGCTGGCACGCCCTCCACCAACTCCGCAAAATCTTCAAGTGGATTCCGGGCGACTGCGGCAAGATAGTCACGCATGCCCTACTCATGAGCAAGCTCGACTATGGCAAAGCACTCTACGCCAGCACCACGACAAAGAACATCAGGAAACTACAACTCATCCAAAACACCACCACCAGACTCGTCCTGAACCTCCCCCCGGGTAGAAAAGTGAATGAACTTCAAACTACTCACCCACACTACAGTGCCCTTCACAACACCGGCCTACCTGAATCATTTCATCTCTTTCCATAACTCCTCCAGACCCCTCCGATTCACCCAGAAGGCACTAGCCACCATTCCACGCATCTGGAAAGCCACCGCCGGAGGAAGATCTTTCACCTACCTCGCAGCCAAGAGATGGAACAACCAACCCATGCACCTCAGACAAAGCCCATCACTCACCATCTTCAGGAAGAACCTCAAGACATGAGGCCCAGACCCTCCACCAGCGCCTTGAGACCCTCACGGGTGAGTAGTTTTTATAAAACTGATTGATTGATTGAGTGCTGTCCCATGAAGGCACAGACTGCTCTATCTGATCCATTCTGTGTAAGGGAGGTTACTATATGTTGGTGGTTAATATGTCACTTAGGGCCTCATTATGAGTTTGGTGGTCCCACAAACGGGACTGCCAAACTCACGGGAAGGACAGTACGCCATAGCGGTGACATTCCCCTCAAGCGTATTACAATGTTCCCACCAGTCTGATCGGTAGGAACATCGTAAAGGAGCCAAGGCGAATATCCTAACACTCCAGCACCCTCAGAAAGCGCACTGTCTGCAGAAAGCGCGAGCAGACAGTGCACTTTCCGAAGGTGCTCGGCAGGGGGGCCCTGCACTGCCCATGACAAGGGAATGGGCAGTGCAGGGTCCCCCCCACCAAGCCCCAACACTGACTTTCCACCTGCCTTTTCATGGTGGGGTCCCCGCTATGAAAAGACTGGCAGAAAGAGGGGTTGTAATCAGCCATGTGGTGCTGAGTTCAACACCGCTCTGGCTGGTTACACGCCCGACCACTGTCATGCCATCAGAACCATGTTCCCGGTAGGGATGTTGGTCCCATTGCAGGTCCAACCGCCAGAGTTTTAATTGGGCGGTGAGACCGCCAAAGTTGCAGCAGTCCGACCGTCAACGTGAGTGTAGCGGTCGTCAACCACCACACTTTTAATGAGGCCCCTAATCTATTTTTTATCCGTGCAGATTAAAAAAGGGATGTTACATTGGCAGATAAAGTTGATCAAGCCATGTATTTCATATGAGCATGTTGGAAAACATTCATATATATTGCCCTGCAAAATAATGCAAATAACCCCAAGCTGGTGGGATGAACTATGGAGAAAAAAATAAAAACATGTTTTTTTTTTGTTATTGATAAGCTTAAGCTCTCTCAATGCCAAACTAAAATACATCTTCACCCTACACAGAAATAACAATACAAAACTACACATACCTAATTACAAATAGAGTCGCTCATAACATCACAAGATTGAAAAATAAATATCTAAATGTTTGCCCAGTAATAAAGAACCATTCAAGTTACATGTAAAAATAGAAAATGGCATTTAGTAATAATAATACAAAACACACTAGGTTAACTGCAAATTAAGAAAGCCTTTCAGATATGTACTGCCACTAACATACATTGGGAAGGAATTCCACGACTGTGCTCATGCCAGTTTTAAATATTTTTCATCTTGGGATCATGAGTTTAAAACCGGCAGCTGTGCAGACAACCCAAGCAATTGGACTGAAATAAAAAGTCAGATATGCTGATATTCCTCCATAAACAGCTTTTCCCATTGCCCTGGTACTCTCCTTTTGTTTTTTGGGTATTTGTGGTCGTAGTCATCCTGGCAGTGGTGTAGTAGTGGTGATGTACTAGAGGCAGAAGTTATTGGTAGTGGTATTAGTACAAGTGGCGATGTGCTATTGGTCATGATGTTCTCTTGGAGTGGTGTGGAATAGGTAGTGGTGGTGCGGATTTGATGATAATGCCATATAAGTGGTGGTGGTATTGGTACTGGAAACATTGACATTGGTGGTATTGGGGGTGGTGTGGTATTGGTGTTGGAGATGTGGTAGTGATGTTGGTGGAAGTGGTATTGGCTATGATATTGATATTGGTGATGGTTGTGGTGCTGGTATTGATGGTGTTAGGATTGGTGGTCGTACTGATACTGGTGGTATTAATAGTGGGGTTGTATTGGTGGTGATGTTATATTGATGGTTGCATTGGGGGTGGTATTAGAACATTGGTGCAGGAATGGTACTTGGTAAAGACGGCTATGGCATTAGTGATATTTGCATTGGTGTTGGTGGTAGTAATGGGGATGGCATTGGCATTGGTGGCATTTTTTATTGTGGTATTGGAGGTGGTGGTATTGGCAGTTGTGGTATTGACAGTAGGGTTGTTGGTGGTGGCAATCATCTTAAATGTAAGATTTAAAGAAATTAATCTGCCAAAACGTATGATGGTCTGAGTGCGCTTTTTAAACGTGAAAGTTTCTCTCTTGCATTTGCAAGCACTCTACGGGAGGAGGATGTGATGGTTAGTGTTTGGTAGTGCTAACAGGGACACTGGGTAATGCTAATCATGGTGGTCTCTTGAGAAATAAATCAGGCCCTGCACTTACATGTTTACAAATTAAGCACTGCGTTATTGAGTCAAGCATGAAATTGTAAACATATGCCTGAGTTTGCAATACAATTCATCTCATATATTGAAACTGTTTCATATTTTTTTTAAAACAGTGGCATGTGCAGCCTAGGCATTCTTTAGACTGACAAGATTTTTAGGTAGCATTATGACACCTCTCATAAAATTAGGTTTCAGAAACATTATTTTAAAACAATCATTTGCAATGCAACAGGTCTCACATATTTCGAACATGTGAATTGTCATCTTTTGACAACAGTGCCCACGAGGAAAACCAAAAAAAAAAAACATGAGGGGAAACTGAGAAAAGATGACTTAAAATAAAATAAAGTTAGCTTTAAAAAATAAAACTTTGCAATTTTGTTTGTCCTGCTGGGCACGTTTTTGCAGTCACAAGTCTTCTGTTTGCATGGCACTGGAAGTTAGAACAAATAGTACCTCGATCACGTCGGGAGCAGGGGACGGGCACTAATTAAGTTGAACTCAATTACTGCTTGGTCCCCGCTCCACACAGATGAAAAGAAATGATGCTAGACGTGCCTTGACAAATTACAAGGCTGTAAGAAGACTGCCATGTAAACCAACAAATGGTGAGCGAAAGGCGGGCTCCAAGCCCTTTACTGAACACGAGTGTCTCGCATACGAGACGCATGCACAAGCTCATGCACTCACAGGCTCGACCCTAAAAATGGATATCATATTCATGCGTTTCAGTGCAAGCTGCTTCCTCCTTGTAATTTGTCTATCAATCGCTCCAATGATCCAGAAGTATGAATTTGAGGTTTTAATATTAAAAGGTTACTTTTCATCATCAGCTTTTATGTGACCAATGTATGTTTGTATTTCTCTAGAGCTCACATGATTGCTTAAACGTCAGTTGGAAAGCACTGGCGTTTGTTTCCAGGGCACCCCGCGCCGAGGAGCATTCATGGTACACTTAAAAAAAAGGGTTTTGCACAAGTCGAGGCTTGGACTGAGATAGGCTTTAATTTTAGCTCTGGCTGCACAGAACTTTAGCTGTCAGTCAGAATTTATGTCACTGAATCATTAAAATATATTTGAATAGGCTCTCGCTCCATCCAGAGGAGTATTTATCTTTTACGTCATGCTGTTAGTGTTTGGTGCGTAATACAAGTGAGAAATTTTGACTATTGCAGATTACCTGAAGTTGTAAATATGGCCTTGACCCATAACATTTTTTTAATATGCAAACATTGCCACCGTGTGGTAGGCTGTCGTAAATAAGTGCAGATGATTATAAATAAGTGATGGTGCTAAACACTAGCAAACACTGGCACAAATTAAGCAGTACAGTTACGGCCATTCACATCACAGAGGAGCTGAGGATGCATTGTGCTTCGTGCGAGCATCTTAGCCTTCCTAGCTTGTCTCGCATTAGGGAATGCCTTTAAAACGAAGGACACATTGTACTAAAGCAACAGCAAAGTCCTCTCGAAAGACAAACACGAGACTTTGGTAGTCATAGATAATAAAATTGGGAGCACTGTTTTAGAAACAGCCTTATAATGGTAGTTTAGGCTAGAAACGTAATAAAAAACAAGGATTTATCGACGTCGGCTTCAATGCCAAACTAAACAAGGTGGAAAACAAGCCAGAAAAGGCCAATCTAATGTTATCTTTAATGAATGTTGCTTTCTAAGACATTCTTAATTTTCAAATGGGCTTCAGGGACTAACAGTGGTGCCACTGATGTTTTTGCAAAACTGACTCAGCAACAAAAGGCTGTCTGTAACACCAGAGGTCTATCTAGCATTTAAAGAGAGCTGCATTGTTTTACCAGGACTCCCTGAGAATCTCATTTTGTCAAGCCACTTAAGCATCCCATGGAAGGTAATACTCAGGGTGGGTGATGTAGGCTTCTACCAGCTCTAACTTTACAGGCATCAGGAAATACCTTCCTCGGGAACACAGAATGGCAAAACTGTAAGGCTTGACTTTACTGACAAGAGATGCAAAAGATAGGGCGCTGTCAAACAGAACTCACAAATTCTTGGCCGAATCAACGTGCAGTGGGAAGGGTATCTAGTTCCTCTGGCCACCAAGAGCTGAACCAACACGTCATGTCCCTGCCAAACAGTAAAACCACTGTTTTCTCTTCCTTAAGCTTAAAACAGTTGGATTTCATCTAACTGCTTACCACATGCATACAATCTCATAAATTGGCGGTGACTGGGAGAGTATCGTTAGAGATGGTAAAAATATTCTGTGTGTCGTCTGCATAAGAAAGACCCGAAAGTTGAAAAGATCTAATAGGCTGGCAGGCGAAGACCCATAAAATGGGAGGGACTCATGCAAGAGCCTTGAGGAATGTCACATGGAAGCAAGTAGGGTTTAGGTCTAAGCTGGTCACAGACAACTCTTTGAGTTATGTTACACGTAAATGAATGGAGTAGTTGGATGGTTTTACAATCACCTCCAAGTTTCACAAAGCAAGTCACTGACAAAGAGTGGGACACAGGGTTGGATGCCACTGAGCGTTCCAGCAAGATCAAAGCAGCAGAGCCACTGTGATCAAGCCCCCCTCTAAAGCTGACTCCGTACTGTGGCCACTTCTCAAACTGATTGGGATAATGCAGCAATATTTACAGTATCCTCAGTGAAACAGTCAAGTATACCAAGTTTGTTGAGACAATCATGAGCTCATCATCGAACCACTGCAGCCCACCGCAAACACCTTTCTTGACTTATACCATTGTGAGACAGGTTCTACTGTCAAAATTCTTAATAACATTTTTAAGTAGGCCTGCCATGCCAAAAGGATGTCTAATAAATTCAGCTCTAATAATGAACAGGAAAGTATTGTTCCTTCTTTCACAGTATTCATTCTTCACAGGAACTTCCTTTTTAGATCTGGATTGACAGCACTGCTGTCTGCATGACCTATGGTTTTCAGTTCTGTAAAATATACATAGAGTGGACTTTGGCTCCTCACAGGGGAGTAAATCTGTATCTCACCCCATGTTACAGTTTTTTTTGGGGTGTATTCCCCCACTTTCCATGGAGTGCAGCATTTCAATGCACAAAGGACTATTTTACAACTCAAAAGTCCACTAACGTTTCACACATTAAAATCTTTAACTCAGAAAGTCAGTGTACATGGAAAGCAATAGTTCTTTATTTTATTTTATTTTATGTTAAAAGTATATTATAACATTTTAGTCAAGATTCAATATACAAGCCGGACTTGGCTTTGTCAATGTTTCTTACAAATTCTAGGTCTAGAAAATGCGACCCTCGACAAAGACACACTCTGCAGCTCACCACAGGAAGAAGCTTTGCATTCTATGCCATTCCTATGAGCCACAATAAGGATCCTTCACGTTTCTGGTTAAAAGTTGATAGGCCGATTAACTGATACTCAGCAATCAACATGTATAATTTGAGTACCCAGCACCAGGTAACTTTATAGTCAGATGAAAGCCTGATTGAAATAACTGTTTTGACACATAGTCAATATGTTTCACAACACACTTCATCACAGACGTTCACAAAATCAATAAAAACACAAATTAGGTGTAGTTTATCCTTTCACATGGCTCAGTTTAACAAATGTTAATGGCTAAACAGCATGCATTTTAAGAATTGTCTTCCAATAACCCTCTAGGACAATTCACAAAGTCCTATTATAGTGTGTGAAGGAGAAAACCTGCAATGCTGCTTCCAGTACTCATAAATGCTTTTGTGGATTGGCTCCATTCTCTAAAACCAGGCCATAAATTATTTTTCTAAGATTTCTTATGAATAGCAGATCAACTCTGTGCTTAGGGGTCTTTTATCAACTCAGCTATGAATACATATTTCTACCATCACTACACTTTGCTCTAAAAATGGAACTTACAATATCAGGATTGTATAAGTAAATTTAAAATACTGTTTACCTGGGGAGTTATCACTAATTGACTTAAGAAATTTCTCAGAACATTGTATTGCCTCCTGATCTATAGCACAAACTTAGCCAAAAGACAGCGGAGTGCTGTGCATGGTCAACCATAAGTCCATAAAGTCAATTAGTGATAAAAGAGAGAGCTGGTTTGTGGACAGGAAATGCAATGTGATGTGGTGTTCTTTAAAGAGACGAGTCTTCAATTCTTTCCTAAATTGGAGCAGCACAGGGGCAATCATGATGGATGCAAGGATGTCTTTCAGATCATGGGTGCATGGATGGAAAAGGCCTGCTGCCTTTTTTTACACTTCTTATGCCCAATCTGATAATGGACTGGCTGTTGGTGTGCCAAGAACTGCCAGAGATAAGTGAGGTTGTCTGCAGGATAAGCATGGGTGCTGGTCATAATGGCTTTGTAAATAGTACAGATGGTTTTGAAGATGGTGCGGGGAGGCAAGGGGAGCCAATAGAGCTCAGTCTGAAAGGAATGATGTAATCATATTTCTTCAGGCCCTGGAGGAGGCATACTGTGGCATGTCGGATACCCTTAGGGGGCTGCGAGTGTGGAGTCTGGGAGATCATGGAACAAGGGGTTACCACCATCCTGATGCAAGAGTACAAGTTTGACCATCAGTTCTGAAATCGCTTTCGGCAAGAAACAATTTTCCTTTCTTTACAAGAGAGAGAGCTAGTACCAGACTGTCTTTGTAGTTTTTTTGGCAATGTTTGCCCAGAGTGAATCCAAGTGACTTGGCATTTGTTGAAGTCGAAGCTGTCAAGATTAATGTCATTTTGCCATGTTTGTACTGTTTGTGGTTCATAGCAAATCACAGGAATTTGGTCCTGATTGAGTTAGGCTTCAGGTAGCACTGGTATTCCAGGTCTGGATTGTGTGCCAGAAGTGTTTAAGGTGCTAGAAGTCTGAAGCAGAGGAGACTTTCAAGTAGAGCTGTGTATCATTGGCATATTGGTGAATCTTGATGCTACTATCTATGAGCAGAGAACCTAGCGGCTCTATGTAGAGGATGAAGATGACAGGGGACAGTATGGAACCCTGGGGACTCCGCAGGTGGTGGGGGTCTTTTGGGACCTGGAGATGCCCATGTGAACAAACTGATGTTGGTTAGAAAGGTAGGAGATAACCAGTGAAGGACATTGCAAGTGAATTCCATCCAAGACTCCAGGGTGGGTATGAGGGTGGGATGGCTAACACTGTTGAATGCAGAAGAGAAGTCCAGCAATATCAGGAGCCAGAGATAAACTTTATCTGAGGTCAAGAGGGCATTGTCTGTGATGTGCAAGGTTGTGGACTCCATGCTGCAGTATGATCTAAAGCCAGATTTGCAGTTGTGCACTGATTTTAAAATTGTGCACCGTATGTAGAAAGTGTATGACCACAACACTCCTAATTATCTATTCATTCAGACCATCATGATCACACACAGGCATGACCTTGCCAGACTCCATACTTTAATTTACTTATATCAGTGTTATACTTGGCATGAGGGATTTTACCAGGAGTGATCTCTCCTGGGATAAACTCCTGAGCCAGGCCAAGAAAGTCATTTACTATGGCTTCAATTGTGCCTTTGGATGCCAATGAGCTGTGCCAGGGCAGTGAGGGTGTTTCTGACAGCAGAGCTGGCTGTGGGCCGGCCATCAAAAACACAGTGTTCCTCTGGCCTCTATGCGAGATGGAGAAACCAAGGGGTGGGTGGATGGGGCATCCATCCATTTTTCTCAGATGCCCCCTTACCACCCAGGTCTAAATGAGCTCTTACATTTTGGAAGCGTGCAATGATGCTCCAAGAAAAAAACACATATAAGTATAGTTAGTTACTGGCTATTTAATGGGTAATTGTGATTGATGGTCTTATAATGCCATCAGTGTATTAGAGTGAGGACAAAGGCCTATGGATCTAAGCAGAGTGAGGTATCCTTGTTCCAGAATACTGAAATTGCAATGTTGGACACGACACACATTTCGTATTATTATATTATAGGTAAACAATATAGAGGCTTTCCATTGTTTATAGTTCATAGTTTGCAGAAATTATGTCATGCTTTTGACTTATTCATAATAATTATGAATGTCATGGGTTTTCAAACCACTCCCGTTCATGCAATACCAATAGAATAACGTGTGCTACATAATCATGTATGACCGTTAACAGGGAATGATAGTCTAGTAATGCCATGGCGAGGCTATGGGATAAACCATGAAACCTGCAAAAAGAAGACACGTATAACTCGTAACAACGATTGTTAGTCTAGAACTGCCCTGGTGAGGGTGTTGGATGAACCATGAGACCTGCAATAAGAAGCAACGTATGACTGGTAACAGTGAATGATTGTCTAGCAATGCCCTAGCGAGGCTATGGGATAAACCATGAGACCTGCGAAAAGAAGACACGTATAACTCGTAACAATGAATGTTAGTCTAGAAATGCCCTGGTGAGGGTGTTGGATAAACCATGAGACCCGCAACAAGAAGCAACGTATAACTTGTAACAGTGAAATATAGCATAGTAATGCCATGGTGAGGCTCTGGGATACACCATGAGACCTGCAACAAGAAGCAATGTATGGCTGGTAACAGTGAATGATAGTCTAGTAATGTCCTAGCGAAGCTATGGTATAAACCATGAGACCTGCAAAAAGAAGACACGTATAACTCGTAACAATGAATGTTAGTCTAATAATGCCCTGGTGAGGGTGTTGGATAAACCATGAGACCTGCAATAAAAAGCAACGTGTGACTGGTAACAGTGAATGATAATCTAGTAATGTCCTAGCGAAGCTATGGGATAAACCATGAGACCTGCGAAAAGAAGACACGTAACTCGTAACAATGAATGTTATTCTAGTAATGGCCTTGTGAGGGTGTTGCATAAACCATGAGACCTGCAACAAGAAGCAGTGTATGGCCGGTAGCAGTGAATGATAGTCTAGTAATGTTATTTCCCGTTTAACACAATGCAGGACATTGCTTACTCAGAAAAACTGTTTCATTATAGAACACAAAATGTAGCAGCTGGATTGGATAGGTGGATGGATGGGTGGGTGGGTGGATGGATGGGTGGATGGCTGGGTGGATGGATGGTCTTACTCTGGTCGTTAACAACAGTGTCTCACAGCCAACACTGACGGCTACATTTGAGTATATACATATTCCCTCAAAGAAGGATGCACGCGTTTTTATATAAACACGATTACAGCGGCTAAGTAACAGCTAAACATGTATTATGGTTCAATATTATCATTGAATGTAGACGAGTGCGTGAAAACTACATAACACCATTCTATCGATGTATTTATACTACATGCACAGGTAAACATGTCCTTATTTACTATTCGTTCAAGTGATATGACCGTTGTTACTGCACGAAAAATAACGGTTCCCAAAACTCCTGGTAACTATGTTTTTGTCCCATAAATCGCGAACGCGACATGATATTTAAGCACAGCATTGCGTTAAACTACTAAAAACATCCTAATGCATGGCCCAGCCCTATGTCTGTAATTTGTACAGTGGGCAATCAATCCGTCAATGAAAGGGAAATAACTCTGAACTCAGCCTACAACTGCAAAAAGTCCATCCTCACCACACTGCAAGAGCGGCTGCAAAGCCCCTGAATTCTGAAATGTGCTTAATGTTGAAAACTGCGCTTAGCAGGATGCAGCTTCTGACTAACAGAAAGGAGGGTGTTTTCTGTGCTTTTACTACAAGTAACCAAATCATAAAGTACAGTACATAACTTGCTGTTTTCCTTACTGAATATTGAAGGTTCCTATTAATTACTTTCTAAAACCGTTGAATGTGACATCAGTCATATGTGTTATATATTACTGTCTGATTCTCTTCCCTCCACCCAGGGGCATAACGCAGTGGCGTAACAAAGGCCCCCGCGGTTCCGGGACTGAGCCTCGGGGGGCCCCCTCAGCACAGTACACTGTGCACGGGTGGCAGGCCCCTGACTGGGTGCGGGGGGAGAGGGGAGCGAGGCCCCTTCAGGTACTTTGCAGGGAGCCCCTCAAGTTTTGTCATACCACTGGCATAACGCAGGCCCCTGCAGCCCCTGCAGCACAGGGTGGCCCCAACCCTCCATGGACCACCCCCAACCATTCAAAGTGGCCCATTCAGCCCAAGACCTATAAATATCTGTGAGATATTGGACACTCAGGGCCCCCTCATCTTATTCCGCAGGGAGCCACATCGTTCGCATTACGCTACTGCCTCCATCTACTTAACCTTGAGTGCATTAGATAAAGGCATTTCCAAACCACCGTTGTGAGCGTCACCACTGCCTTCTAGCCAATCAGAATCCTCTTTATGAAAGGTAAACGGGTCCTGGACCTGGTATTCTAATTACACTAATGACGCCTTGTTAGCTGAACCTTACAGACAGTAGCTTCAAAAATCTCTCACTTTGCAAACAGAATGTCTAGCATAACACAGCAAAATAACTCTTTGTTAAACCCCACCTTCCGAGCAACATAGATTTTGTTTTCAAAGCATGCAACCTAATCAGTACAGTATAATAATTAAATAATTACTTAAAAACGTATTTTAGAAAAGAAACACATTGTTATGCAAATTTCTTACAGTAAAAAAAAAAATGTTACGGTGTACTATGGCCCAATAAAAGGACATCCTGTGTTTCTGATGAAAGTTGGCTTAGTTTATCACCAGTATCTCTCGATGGAATATTTGGACAGTGTGTGTACATGCGTGTATGTGATTGCGTTACTGTATACAAGAACACACACACAACACCTTATATACATATATATGGTTATATCTGTACTGCATTTTGTGTGTGTGCGTATATATATATATATATATATATATATATATATATATATATATATATATGTATATATACAGATATTTATATATATATATATATATATATACAGATATTTAAATATATATGTATATATGTGTGTATATATATTTGTATAAACACATTTCTATATACATACTGTTTATGTACTTGTAGATAATGTATATTCCAAATACTTGCATGTGGTGTGCCAGAGTATATCAGAGATGTAGTTTTCTATGGAGCAAATGGTTGCAGTAGCACTGGGGCCAGTAGGTTTGGTGAGGGGAAACTTACCCTGTGTCCATGCCCAGGGCACCCTTGCTCTGCGACTGGTGCCCAGGACAGGCACCCGTGTCTTTAGAGTACTGTAACTGCCTCTCAAAATCTTTCTCAAAATACAGCTGCTGAAAATTCAGAAAAAATGTTCAGCTGCTCGATACAAGACTCTGTCTATTGTAAAAAGTAACACTGTTTGCCATGTATGGCACGGATAGGTACTACAACAAATTATCCAAAAGCATTACTTCAACATTACTTCAAGACAAACACCTGGTGCATCATGTACAGTTTGCACTGCCCATTTCTTCTCGGGTGGTATAACAGTATAAATGTGAGTTTACAGTTAAATCCATAAATATGTAAGTCTCCTGTCACAACCACTGCATGCATGAAATTAAGTAACGGGCAACTATAATAAAACTCACATTCAGTAGTTGCTGGTCTCCATCTGAATCCACTCGTTCTAATGCCACAACTCAATGCGAAATTCGGGAAATTACAAGTAATTACACACAATGCAAACCTGTCAATTCGTGTTCAGTTGTTCACGTGCGTGGTATTTTGTGCTACGAATGGCGTGTTCACAATTAACTTGTACCACGATTACACGAAGCAGCATAATGACGGAATGTCGTGTGACAAGTGCAACGCGAAATTCCCGAAATTACGCAAATTACGTCAGAGTAATTTACATTGGACCATGCCTTCCTACAAAGCAACACAGTTATAACCAAGGTGGTCCGGCACAGGTGCCTCAATTTGAACATTTCAGTGACATAAACAAGGCAGGGGCATAACCTGGCTGCACACTAGGAAATCAACCAGCTTTTTGAGCTAAAACGGTGCTAGAATGTAGGGCCTGCCTCACAATGAGGATACTAAAAGCACTTTGTAAAGTCTGGATTTAGACATGTAGTAGTTGCAATGACGATAACTTTCGGTGTATGGCGCTGTCACAGCTGTGAGCACTTGCCCTGCACACCACCCAGCATTGAAAAACACACACAGGACGCACAGAAGTATTTTCACATAAATGCAGTGCACAAGCCTACTGTAGATCCGTAGAAACTGTCTACTTTCTCGAGCTCCCCCGGTCAGCCCATCCACCGAGCAAGTCATCGGCGGGCCCCTCCACACACAACACGGACACTCGGGGGTCCTTCTACGGCCCCAAGGAAAACAAGCCCCTGTTGTAGAAATGCCGGAAGCATGCTCCATCTCCCAGCAGGACCGTTCAGCCCGTGCCCACCCCAACCTAGCCCTCGTACCTTACCCTCCGCTCTTGAACTGTCACTGGTTCTCAGAGGCGGCACTTTCTCCATGCGCACTTTGTCCCTCAGTTGTAAACCGGCCGCCTCACCATCACAGAGGAGTGGGACTCACGTCGGACAGCAGGCCGACGTAAAACCACTCACTCCCCATCAGGCAACTTCAGGAAGTAAACAAGGCGTAGCGTATGATCTTTTCAAACTAAAGCGCTTGCCTGGAAAGCAGAGGGGTAGAAACCAGCCCCCAGGTTCGAGCCTGCTTCTGAGCTGCTCCGTTACTGTGCCTCCTCTGATGCAGCTCCGGGACAGCCTCCTTGCCCAAAATCTGCCTTGCTCATCAGCATTCATCACTTTCACAACAGCATCCCGGAACCAGCGCACCGAAGGCCAGCACAGCCCACGCGTAACCGCCTCTCCAGGTCACTCGCAAAATGCGCAAGTTCCCCTGGATCATCGGAACTCAAAAAATCAAGTTCTTTCCCTCTTTCGTGGGACGCTCTGGGTCCCTTCTTTCTTTCCACGCGATCTCAGTCCCTTCCCCCGAGAGCATCGATTTAGTGTTTTGGGACATGGGGCTAAGCCAGTCCCCCCATCCTCTTAATGATTTGCCCCGTAGATGATTGATTGGCAGGAGAAGATTCCATGACTTACCTACCAGCCCTGGAGGGAGAGGAGGTCCCGTCGACAGAAGTTTCCCTCCACGTACAAGTTCACTTCGCGCGTGTCCCACCAGCGTCTGGTCTCTCAGGGGTCCTGGGTCTAGGGCGCGCGGGGGGTCGAGGTGGCGCGGGGGAGGGACACAAGGTGCAGGGCCTTACGGAGACAGTAGGGGACAGGAGCTCCAGGGATGGACGGGGAGGCTGCGAGGGGAGGAGGGCGGTGGGTGGACGCAGGAGGAGGAGGCTGGAGTGCTCTGGCCACTGCAGCCAGTCTGGGAGAGTAATATCAGGGTGTGCGGCGGAGAGGGACGGAGCCGAGGAGAGGGGAGGAGGAGGGATGAAGGTAGCCTGCGTCTAATGTGAGTGCGCGGGGATGCACTGACTCACTGCGCTGGCACTGGACTCCACGCAGGGCTTCTTCGACTCAATGAATCTCGTGGTTTTTTTTCTTTCCCCAGTCATGGGTCAGTGAAAGTAACTGTATACAACCCGGGCTCCAACTTTTACTACACGAAGACCCGCCTGTGTGAGCCGATGTGTGCGTAAAGGGGGGGAGTTGGGAAGAAGGATGGGAGAAAGGGGATTTAGAAGTATGAAGGGGAATGAAAGAAAGAATGGAAGAAAGAAAGAAAGAAAGAAAGAAAGAAAGAAAGAAAGAAAGAAAGAAAGAAAGAAAGAAAGAAAGAATGGAAGAAAGAAAGAAAGAAAGAAACAAACAAAGAAACAAAGAAAGAAAGAGAAAGAAAAACAGAAAGAAAGAAAGAATGGAAGAAAGAAAGAAAGAGAAAGAAAGTAGGTAAGTGGGGCTTTCTGCAAAATAAATGTGGGAAACATTCTCAAGTAATTGAAAAAGAAAGAAAGAAAAAGAAACGAATACACAAATGAACAAACAATGGAGATATCAGGTAGGAATAAAATAAAGGAATGAGAAGGCAGGAATGAAAGCGAGGAAGTCAGAAAATAGGGTAGAAAATAGGGTAGGATGGGAGAACGGTAAATAGCAGGAAAACAAAGGAATAGCAACAGGAGGTCTGGAAAGAGAGAGGATAGGAAGAAAGATAGGAAGAAGAGAGAAGGGACAGCGAGAAGGAGGAACATGGAAGGAAGGTGTAGTGATGTTGCTGTAGGTAATTGGTGAAGGTCTCTTGGAACTTTATGACATCAGGTGCTTGTGATGTCATGATGTTCGAGGGTTCTTCTTTGGCAGTTATTCTCCGTGCCCCTCTTACTTAGTGGGAGTCGCCGTCATCTCTACAATAAAGGTTTTGAAGAACATTTCTGTGTTTTCTCGTCACTTCAAAGTGGCGACGAGATGAAGAAGGTTTGCTGTCATCGGTTTTGACGGACCTTATCTGATATGCGACTCTTCCAAAAGTGCTTTACCGCCCTGCGATAGCCTCTGTGGGTCTGCCGTCGGTCATCTCTCTCGGCGAGTGGTGTACGCGGCTTGCTCTGGCCCCGAGGGCTCTGGCAAGCCGACAGAAAACAAGCAACCGAAGAGGAGTGGAGGCGTGAGGCATGAAGACCTGTGAGCTTGTCTCCGACTGACGTTTGGCAAACTTTGGTGAATCTGTGTGCCGTAATCCTACGGTTTGGTATGCCACTACACGTTCTACAGAGCTAGCGGTCTACAGTTTACGTGAGTGTTTGGGGTATTCGAGGGGCACAAAGTTAACTTTCTACAATTTTAATGAAAGCGAAAAGGGGTTCCACTGGTGCGCCACCAGTGTTTACAAGACTAAGGCCCTCATTACAACATTGGCGGTAAATCCCACTTACCGCTGTGCAGAAGACCGCCAACACACCCCTGGGGCGGCAGAATTCTGCTACAGCTATTACGACCCACAGGCCGGAATCCACCAAAATCCAGACACCCACACAAGTCCGCCACACCAAAGGTCAGTGAAAAACTGTCGATAACAAAACCGACACCGTCACGCCAACAGGAATACGCCCATGCTATCACGACCCACGAATCCAGGCGGCGGTCTTTCAACTGCGGTAAACCATTGGCGGTACACACCGCTGCGCTCAAAATACACACACATATACAAAACACAACTACATTGGACAATTCGAAATACACACACCTGATACACATACACACACCACTCACACACACTCAATCCAATATAAAACACACACCCACATCACCCACAACCCCCTACAAAAAAAATCGAGAAAGAAGGCCAGAAAGAGACACCACCAGAAACAACACTAGCATCCACAGGCACACAACACCATCACTCACACAACATCCACGCACCTCAGACAACACACACAAACACTGCCCTCACACATCACAACACACACCACCTCACACATCACCCACACCACACCATGGCACCGCAAAGACACCCCTGGTTCTCTGAGGAGGAGCTCAGGGTCATGGTGGAGGAAATCGTCTGGGTAGAGCCACAGCTATTCGGATCACAGGTGCAGCACACATCCATAGCTAGGAAGATGGAGCTATGGCGCAGAATCATAGACAGGGTCAACGCAGTGGGACAGCACCCAAGAACACGGGATGACATCAGGAAGAGGTGGAACGACCTATGGGGGGAAGGTGCATTCCGTGGTTTCAAGACACCAGATTTCAGTTCAGAGGACTGGCGGCAGACCCCCACCTTCTCCCCCACAACTGAAAACATGGGAGGAGCAGGTCTTGGCTATACTGCATCCTGATGGCCTCGCAGGAGTAGCAGGAGGAATGGACTCTGGTAAGTCAAATCTTAACTATTACATCCCCCACCCTACCTGCATGCTATCACATACCCCACCCTCACCCTCACCCTCACCACTCCAACACCCCACATATGCCCCACTATCACAACCCACACATCCCTATACCAAGCCCTGCATGCAACACCAAAGCATGGACAGCCATCACCAAAGCATGTCCACTACAGATACCCACACAGATCCCCAAACCAAATATCACACAAGGTCCTAGACAAGAATGTAAGCACTGGGGTGCAGAGTCACCCATCCATTGCTCATGATGGCACACACAGATGCAATAATCATGCCTTTACACCCCTGCAGGACCCCTACCCAACGTCACCGGACAGGAGGTGCCAGACATGTCCACTCCCCCCACAGAAGAGGCCCACAGTGATGACAGCAGCTCTGTCCAACTGGATCTAGATGACCAGCCCGGCCCATCTGGGACCTCGGGATAGTCGGTTCCCCACACACTGGCACATGCCATCACAGAGCCTCCGCCTACAGGAAACACCAGCACAGCACCCACCCAGCGGGCCCATACCTCTGTCCCCAGGACACGTCAAGCAGCAGTGTGTCCACCACTACAGGGAACACAGGCAAACCCACAAACCCAAGAACATCAGGGACCTGGGGGCAGTGGGCACACGATTCAGGGGACAGAGGAACAGGAATACCGGGGCACTGGGAGGACTGCTGTGCGACAGGGGGAGGACAGGCTCAGGGAACCCACTCTCCACGAGGCCCTCTCCAACATCATGGGAACGTACCATCATTCCCAGGAGACGAAGGCAACAGTACTGGCCAAGTTTCAGGAGAACCAGCGCCTGCAGGAGGAACAGTATTTGGGGATCAGGGAGGAACTCAAGTCCATCAACACCACCCTGGTCACCATTGTAGGGGTGCTGAAGGACCTTGTGAACACCAGGAGGGACACTGTGGCACAACAAGGGGCCCCTGACACTAGCCTGGATGATGAACAACCCACCACCTCTGCCAGCGCTAGTGGATAGGAGGCACCGCCACATGACCACGACACCAGCACCCCAGCCCCTGCAGATGGAGAACGATCCGCAAACGGTCCCTGAGATCCAGGCACAAGACAGAGAACAATGCCAAGACCCCGCCAAGAAATGAGACAACCCTGAATGTCATCCTTCTGTCCCACTTCGTCACCCTGTCCATCCTTAAACTGCCCTAGCGCCACTTCCTATGCCCCTTTGGACAATGCACATGTGAAACAAATAGACTGGAATCTGTCATGGACATTCCTCCACCATCACCCCTGACCATTTTACAACCCCTCCACTAATTTGCACTTAAATAAACACCCTTGAATCACAAAACAATCTGGAGTCAGTCTGTGCTTTCACAAATGTGCATTTGCTATAACTAAGGAAAATAGCAATGTCCATTGTATTGTCAACATACCTATGTCACACAGCTCTAGTCCATGAGGTAATATAGCAGAGGTCACACAGTGGGACCCACATCTGTGAAATGGAAAGGCAAAGTGACAAGTCAGGGTCCATACACTGGGTGAAAGTGACAGACATATGATAGGTCTAACAATTGTATGAGATGTGGGAGGCAGTGATGTCTTCTTACCTGTGTCTCACTGGAAGTATTGCTGGATAACGTAGTTTCTGTTGTCGATATCCTCTTCTTCTGCCTCCTCTTCTTCACTGTCCACAGGCTCCACAGCTGCCACAAGACCTCCTTCTGGACCATCCTCCTGCAGAAAGGGCACCTGTCGTCGCAAAGCCAGGTTGTGCAGCATACAGCAGGCCACGATGATCTGGCACACCTTCTTTGGTGAGTAGTAGAGAGAACCACCTGTCATATGGAGGCACCGGAACCTGGCCTTCAGGAGGCTGAAGGCCATTTCGATCACTCTCCTAGTTCGCCCATGTGCCTCATTTTAGCGTTCCTCTGCCCTTGTCCTGGAATTTCTCACTGGGGTCAGTAGCCATGACAGGTTGGGGTAACCAGAGTCACCTGCAAATGTCGAGGGACAACTGTTAGACACTCACTAACCCTTAAGGACAACCCCAGACCCAGACAATCATTCACTCGGTATAGGGTCCTTGTCCTCACCTATTAGCCACACACGGTGCCTCTGGAGTTGCCCCATCACATAAGGGATGCTGCTATTCCTCAAAATGTAAGCGTCATGCACCGAGCCTTTGAAATGTGACGTTCACATGGGAGATGTACTGGTCTGCCAAACACACCATCTGCACATTCATTGAATGGTAGCTCTTCTGGTTTCTGTACACCTGTTCACTCCTGCGGGGGAGTACCAAGGCCACATGTGTCCCATCAATGGCACCTATGATGTTGGGGATATGTCCCAGGGCATAGAAGTCACCTTTCACTGTAGGCAAATCCTCCACCTGAGGGAAAACAATGTAGCTGCGCATGTGTTTCAGCAGGTCAGACAACACTCTGGACAACACGTTTGAGAACATTGGCTGGGACATTCCTGATGCATTGGCCACTGTTGTTTGAAAAGACCCACTTGCCAGGAAATGGAGTACTGACAGGACCTGCACTAGAGGGGGTATTCCTGTGGGATGGCGGATAGCTGACATCAGGTCTGGCTCCAACTGGGCACAAAGTTCCTGGATTGTGGCACGATCAAGTCTGTAAGTGATAATGATGTGTCTGCCTTCCATTGTCGACAGGTCCACCAGCGATCTGTACACCAGAGGATGCCGCCATCTCCTCACCTGCCCCAGCGGATGTGCCCTATGAACGAGAACAGCGAGCAGAGAGTCAGCCAACACTGAGGTATAATAAAAAATATTTATTGCACACATTTGTCAATCCGCAATGTGCCTGTCACTGTGTGTATGCAAGGCCTAGATAGGTGTGACGCACTTAAAATTAATGCCATGTGGCCCCCTGAAATGGCGGCTGCCTGACCTGTAATGTGGGACAAGGGGATATGAGGTAACTACGCTGGCGTTCTACACCGTTGGGGTAGGTGGTCGAAGACCGCGGGGCAATCCTGCATTGGTTAACATTGGACACTATGGGTCCGAGGAGCAAATGACGATGTACGCCGGCGGTGACGGTACGCACCGCCGCGGACGTGACCACTATTTTCTGTCTGTTCACTCACTTGATACCTGACCTTCGACAGGAGAGGACCTACACTGCAAGTGCTGCTGTGACCTCAGTCTGGAAGCGACGATGGTTCATGTGTCTGGGGAAAGGGCCCCTGCCTTCACTTCGGAGGAGATGGAGAAGTTAGTGGATGGGGTCCTCCCCCAGTACACGCTACTCTACAGTCCTCCAGACAAACAGGTGAGTACACTGTGAGCATGCTGTATGGGCAATGCCTGTTTGGAGTGGTGTGGATGGAAGATAAAGAGGTTGGGGGACTGAGGCCTGCATGAGCGGACGGTGGGTGTATGTGCGTCAGGGCAAGGGTGAGAACGTGGGTCAAAGACTGTGACGGTCCGGACGGTTAAAGATTATCCTTTTCCCCTGTACTATTCCTCTAGGTCAGCGCCCACCAGAACAAGGATATATGGCGTGCCATCGCCAAGGACGTCCGGACCCTGTGGGTCCACCACAGACGGAGCACCCACTGCCGGAAAAGTTGGGAGGACATTCGCCGCTGGAGCAAGAAGACGGTGGAGGCCCAGCTGGGGATGGCCTCCCAACGTGGGAGGGGTGCCCGTCGCACCATGACCCCCCTGATGTTCCGGATCCTGGCGGTGGCGTATCCGGAGTTGGATGGGCGCTTGAGGGCATCACAGCAGCCACAAGGGGGAGAGTACAGTCTCATTCAGATGACTCTGCGCGCATTACGAGGTGTCTGGGTGGGGGAGGTGTGCTGTGGGTTCCCCTAGGCCAGGGCGAGTTTTGTAGGCAAGGTCCCTTCGTGAGGCAGGCTATGTGGCACCCCAACCCCACCAGTGGTAAGAGCCAACTAAACCTAGTCAGGCTCCTGTGACTTCCATGTGTGCAGCAATCATGCATAGGCCTTGTACCCCATGTCCCTGTGATTAATTAGGGAACTCTAAGTGCATAGCGTAGTACAGAGGGCTGCTGTGTCTGTAGTGTCCGCCAACGGTAGCGGTATTGCATGCACTGAACATGTCTTTCTTCTGTCTTCCCCCCCCCCACTTTTTGTGGTCTCCCTGTTCTTGTGTGCATTAGCATCATCAGACGGAGGAGCATTGCCACCAGAGCAGGAGGGAGCTGCATCTCACATGGCCCTGGAGGGCGAGACAACGGAGTCTGAAGCCACCAGTGGGACGGAGGGCAAGGGGAGCTCCACGGCGGGGACAGGAGGTGACATCAGCAACAGCGACTCATCCTCTGATGGGAGCTCCCTTGCAGTGGCAGGCCCCTCTGTGCCCCCCGTATCAACAGGTACAGCCGCCACCCCCCCTACCAGCACCGCCCTCCCAGCAGCCCCTCAGCGTGTGTCCCGTGGCCGCTCACCCAGGAGGGTGGGCATCTCCTTCGCCCCAGGCACCTCAGGCCCTGCCCCAGTCAGCCCTGCTGCCCTCAGTGAGGAGGCTATTGACCGCCTGAGATCCCTCACTGTTGGGCAGTCTACCATTCTGAATGCCATCCAGGGTGTAGAGAGGCAGTTACAGCAAACAAATGCATACCTGGAGGGCATTCATTCTGGCCAGGCAGCCCAACAGAGAGCATTTCAGGCTCTGGCCTCAGCACTGATGGCAGCCATTGTCCCTGTGTCCAGCCTCCCCCTCCAACCTCCTCCACCCACACCCAATCCCCTGTACCTCAGCCTATCCCAAGCACACCATCAGACCAGCATGCACACACCTCAACACACAAGGGTGGCTCTGGCAAACATAAGCGCCACACATCCCACAGGCACTCACACAAGCATCATACCCATGCACACATACCAACATCCACTGCCTCCACTGTGTCCCCCTCCTCCACGTCTCCCTTCTCCCTCCCTGTCTCGTCTCCACTCACACCTGCATGCACTCCATCATCAGCCACTACCTCCATCACCAGCACGCCCATCACCACACACCGCTCACGTGCACTCACCACCCCCACTACCATTCACACATCCCCTGTGTCCTCTACCAGTGTGTCTGTGAGCCCTCCTCCCAAAGTACACAAACGCAGCCACACATCCACCTCACAACAGCCTCCAGCCCATGCACCTTCACCCAAAGTCAGCAAACGTACACCTCCTACATCCACTACCTCTTCCTCCACTCCCAAACCCCCTCCTTCTACCCGTCCCAGTGTGTCTAAAAAGCTTTTCCTATCTAATGTTGACCTCTTCCCTACACCTCCCCACCCCCGTCCGTCCCCTAGGGCCCGCCTTTCCAGGTCCCAACCCAGCACCTCAGCCACCACATCACCGGGCACAGTGGTGCCAGCAATTGCCGGCTTTTGGAGTGCGCCAAGCAACAGGGCTGCCAGTGTTCCACGGAGCGAGGGCAAGAACATTCTGCCACCTCCAAAAGTCAAAAAGTTGCCCACATCCTGGAGGGAGAAGGCGAAAACACCTGCCACCAAGGGCTCAGGCAAAACAAAAGTGGATAGTGGCAAGACAGCTGCTCCACCATCCAAGGTGGGGAAGGGCCAGAAGATCAAGGGCAGGTCCACGTCGATGCCAACCTGCACAGCGGACAAGGCCGCCACCAGCACCGCCACCAGCACCACAGTCACTGAGCCCGCCACCAGCACCGCAGGCAGTGGGCCCGCCACCAGCACCACAGTCACTGAGCCCGCCACCAGCACCGCAGTCAGTGGGCCCGCCACCAGCACCGCCGGCACAAAGACCGCTGCCAGCACCGATTCCACAAAGGTCGCCGCCAGCACCGATGCCACAGATCCCGCACCCAGCACCGATGCCACAGAGCCCGCCGCCAGCACCGATGCCAAAGAGTCCGCCGCCAGCACCGATGCAATAGAGCACGCTGCCAGCACCGATGCCACAGAGTCCGCCGCCAGCACCGATGCCACAGAGTCCGCCGCAAACACCGCCGCTAATTACACCGCCACCAGCACCGATGCCACTGAGGCAGCCGCAAGCCCCGCCGCTAATTACACTGCCGCCAGCACTGCCAGCGGCCCCGCGACATCCTGAGCCAGTGGCACCACCGCAGGCATGGCTGCCATCCCCAGTGGTTCGCCGTCCGAGGCTGGTGGTCAGTTCCAGGAGCCTGGGCAGCTTGCATGTTGCACCACTGTCAGTGGAGTGTCACATCCACTACCTCAGTCCTTGGCAGGGTGAAGCACTCTGGGCACCAAGCACCCTCCAGAACCAGTGGAGAAAGACATCCACTACCTCAGTCCTTGGCAGGATGAAGCACTCTGGGCACCAAGCCCCCTCCAGAACCAATGGAGAAAGACATCCACTACCTCAGTCCTTGGCAGGATGAAGCACTCTGGGCATCAAGCCCCCTCCAGAACCAGTGGAGAAAGACATCCACTACCTCAGTCCTTGGCAGGATGGAGGAGGGAGTATTTGGAGTTCTGGCTCAATGGCGTCTTGGTTCCTTGTGGAATGTGTAGAGGTGAGTGTTTTCCCTTCCAAGTCCTGTTTCTGCCGTGTTTTTGTTCGCGTTGGTTCCGCCCCGGAAAAGGTGGCGGATTGGCCTCTCATAATAGTGTGGGCGGTACATTTTCTTCCGCCTGTCTGTTGGCGGTGACCGCCATGCTGTTTGTTTCTACCGCCATGGCGGTCGGAGTGTTAAAGTGGCTGTCTATGTTGCCAGTTTCCGCCATGGTCGTGATTCCATTTTTTTTACCGCCGGCCTGTTGGCGGTCTTACCGCCGCTTTAACACCGACCCCCAGGGTTGTAATGAGGGCCTAAGTGTACGCACGGATTACAACACGCGCTTTGAACTTCGTTCTCAACACGCGCGTTGAACTTCTCTTGCGCGCTACTTTACAATGCACAAGGCAAATGGTTCTAGGGGTTTCAGTAAATAATATTCACACTTACCGTGCAACCAGCTCTGTCATTGGTTGTCAGTTTTTTTTTACAAGGCTTCCTAGAGTACGGCACATTCTTTGCCTCTGTGGCCCACGAAGGCGTGGCACAACCGTATCTCACAAACAGGGATCATTGTGTACTGCTCAGTAACGAACTGAGGCAATCGACCTATAACTGAGTCTGGTTCCTGGAAAGCAGGGAAGAGGAGAATCCTTGCACCGACTCCTGCAGCTGCTGGCCTTAAGAACCCAACTCCTGCAGCTGCTGTTCTTAAGGCAGTTCATCAACATAGAAAGTGGACTGCGACTTCACTGATGTATTTTTCTGCAGTTCAGACATCTTAATTTGGGAATACTGTGTTCAACATTCTTCTTTGTCATTTCCTGAATCTACCATATTTTCTACAATGCAGAACGTATTGCCTCCAGCACTTTTTTTTAGATCCTGGGGATCCCCCTCTGGAATGGAAATTTTGGTTACGGTCTTTTAAAGCTTACCTAGGAGCTATTGATGGACATAAATTCAGACCTGAAAGGAAGAAAAGTTTAATGTACTATTATTTAGGAGTTGAAGGTCAGAACATTTTTGACCACTTGCCAGCTTATGAAATGGGTGAAGAAGAAGAATTGAACATATTTGAAATGGCAGTGGCTCAATTAGACAAGCATTTTACCAAAACAAAGAATATTGTTGTACACAGACATAAGTTCTTTGCTAGGTCACAAAATCCCAATGAAAGTATTGATACGTTTATTACAGCACCGAATGGTCTAGCTGCGAAATGTGAATTTGAGAATTTTACATCTCAACTTATTAGAGATCAATTAGTGGCTAGATGTCATTCTAAAAGAATTCAAGAGAAATTGCTAACATGTAAAGACCCTTCACTAGACAAAGCTATTGACATAGCAAAAAAGCATTGAATGTTCTTTGGAAGATGCAAGACAGTTAGAGCTATCTTTGTCTAATACAACAATTTCAGGGGCAGTGCCTATTGTCCAGAGTAGTGATAACAGAAAACATTTACGTGCTGAGAAAAAACAAGATGGTTCTTCCAATTTGAGAAACAATATTTAATTCAAACACAATCAAAAGACTATTTGTTATAGATGTGGTTCTTTGGCTCATGTATCTTCTTTCAAGAACTGTCCAGCGGTAAACCAACAGTGTAGGAACTGTGGTAAAATGGGGCATTTTTCAAGAGTTTGTATAAGTGTGAAAAAAAAATGTTCGTTGTGTGCTTAGCAAAGACACTGAGAACATCCAGGTGGAGCATGATAACAATGAATTAGTAGTCAAAGATACAGCATCATCGGTGAACAATGTAGTGATAGGCCCTGATATTGATGTATCAATAGGTGGGCTATTAGTAAAACCTTTGGTAGACACAAGAGCTCGTATCACTATTGTATCACAGGAAAAAGTTAATGAATTTTGGGCTTCCAACACCCTTCTTCCTCCTGATGTCTCTACAGTTGCTTTTGAGGGAAGCAAAATTGATTTGATTGGTTAGTTTTGGGCTTCATTGTGTGTTCTTGATGAAACTATTCAAGGAAAAGTCTATGTAGCCCGAAAAGGTATCAATGTTTTGGGACTGGTCCATCAAGCCGAATTAAATTTGATTATCAAACCTGGAAGGGAAAAACCTGTGTCCATTGAAAAAAATAATTCGAATTGAGTGAAAACTGTTCCTGATTACATGTATATATGGCAACAGAAATTCAAAAAGTTATTTCAAGATAAGTTAGAAAAGATAACTAACTTTACACATACTATACAATTGAAACAGGGTGGGGTTCCTGTGAAACACAAATTAAGAAATGTGCCTTTAAGTATAAGAGCAGACTTATCTAAATTGTTGAAGGACATGTGTGAGCAAGGCATTATTGAGAAGGTAGATGCAACTTTGTGGTTGTCTCCCATTGTTCTGGCAAAAAAAAGAACAGGAGATTTAAGAATGTGTGTGGATTTAAGAAGTTTGAATGAGGGAATTTGGGTAGACAATTTTCCTTTACCAAGAATTGATGATTTAATTACGAAAGTTGGTTCATCCAGCTGGTTTACGAGATTAGATTTAAAGTCTGCTTACCATCAGGTAGAATTGGATGTTGACTCTAGACATTTAACGGCCTTTATAGCTCCGGATGCCCCCTTTCAGTTTTGCAGATTACCTTTCGGCCTAGCTTCAGCTGCAGCTGTATTTCAAAGATTGATGTCTGACATGTTTGATCAAAAAACAACTAAATGAGGGTTTTTTTGGGAATGGGGAGGTTAGGATAAATAGAATCCTGGTCCTGTGTATAGAGCTCCCAATACATGTACAAAAACAAGGTATACACAGTTCCACTAAACGAGTATAATCAGGGAAACCACATTGGATCCTGATCCAAGAAAAAGAAGAGGAAAGAACAAAGAAAAAATGTCCCTGGAAAAATGATTTCTTTGGAACAAAAGCCCTCACTCACCGAAAGTGACATGCTTCATCCTTGGGCTCTGCTCCACATCAGGCCGGCGCTGCAATGCCTGACGGGCCCCTCAAGGGGGTTCTTTGCCGGAGATCTTTTCAGATATATGGCCGGTTAGAAAGTGTAGGGTATAGGATTGGAGAGAAAAGATTAAAAATAACTAGAGGTTAGGCAAATTTTATTGAATAATCCAACCACTGTCATAATTAAAACCAAAAACCGGGGAGAGAAAAGAACAAGGTCTAGGCTCCCCAAAATCACTTCCTCACTCAATTTGAGTTTGGGAATTGTACGTACAGGATCCCCTGTACGATTTATCAAAAGGTCAACATGTTTCTCGCTATTTATGTCCTATGGATCTGGCGCGATTCTTCAGGACCTAAGCTACCTAATCCTATGTGAAAATGTATCCTATAGTAAGGAATATTAGATTAATGCAGGGACCCACCTCGTATTAGTGGATGGGCCGCATCAGGTAAAGCACCAAGTAACGGAGGTCCTACTAAATTGAGACCTATCCGTGGTTCGCAGCTTCACCTGCCCCGTCTCGGTGCTCCTAGGTCTATTCCAGGAGCACCGAGACGGGGCAGGTGAAGCCGTGAACCACGGATAGGTCTCAATTTAGTAGGACCTCCGTTACTTGGTGCTTTACCTGATGCGGCCCATCCACTAATACGAGGAGGGTCCCTGCATTAAACTAATATTCCTTACTATAAGATACATTTTCACATAGGATTAGGTAGCTTAGGTCCTGAAGAATCGCGCCAGATCCATAGGACATAAATAGCGAGAAACATGTTGACCTTTTGATAAATCGTACAGGGGATCCTGTACGTACAATTCCCAAACTCAAATTGAGTGAGGAAGTGATTTTGGGGAGCCTAGACCTTGTTCTTTTCTCTCCCCGGTTTTTGGTTTTAATTATGACAGTGGTTGGATTATTCAATAAAATTTGCCTAACCTCTAGTTATTTTTAATCTTTTCTCTCCAATCCTATACCCTACACTTTCTAACCGGCCATATATCTGAAAAGATCTCCGGCAAAGAACCCCCTTGAGGGGCCCGTCAGGCATTGCAGCGCCGGCCTGACGTGGAGCAGAGCCCAAGGTTGAAGCATGTCACCTTCGGTGAGTGAGGGCTTTTGTTCCAAAGAAATCATTTTTCCAGGGACATTTTTTCTTTGTTCTTTCCTCTTCTTTTTCTTGGATCAGGATCCAATGTAGTTTCCCTGATTATACTTGTTTAGTGGAACTGTGTATACCTTGTTTTTGTACATGACATGTTTGATAACAATCCTAATATGGTAGTTTTTCAGGATGACATCTTGTTTTTTTCAGACAGTCAAGTTACACATGATAAAATTCTGGAAGATGTGTTAGGTACATTAGAAGATAGAGGTGTTGCTTTAAGGAAGGATAAATGTATATTCAAATCTAGAGAAATTGAATACCTAGGACATGTTTTATCAGAACAGGGTATCAAACCGAAACCAGGGTTAGTAAGAAGCATCTTGGAAGCTCCCACTCCAAAATCTAAAAATCAATTATTGTCTTTTCTGGGGTTGTGTGAATTTTATGCCAAATTTTCAAAGGACTTCGCAAAATCTATTGAATGTTTCAGATCTGTGCTTAAGAGAATGACATTTTGTTGGTCAGAGGAGTGCAAAAGGACGTTTGAGCAAATCAAACATGAAATTGTTAGTGCTCCAGCTTTACAGCCTTTTTCGGAAAAGAAAAGAACAGTTGTGACTGTGGATGCGTGTGAGTATGGTTTAGGTGCTGTATTAACACAAATATCGGATGGAGGAGGTGAGAGTACTGTTGGGTTTGCTTCAAGAACTTTACGGCAGGTGGAACATAAATACTCTGTGATTGAAAAAGAGCGTTTAGCATGTGTGTGGAGTGTAGAGAAGTTCAAACAATATTTATGGCTTAGACATTTTGTTTTGAGCATGGATCATCGACCCCTTGTGGAAATTTTGTTAGAAAAAAAATTAAAACGTTCTACAGTTCGTATTGCGAGATTGTCGGCTAAGCTTTAAGAATTTAATGTTTCTGTTGAGTACATTCCTGGTGGGAAAAACTGTAGAGCAGACTGTTTATCTAGATTGCCCATTGAAGACAATGATGAACATTAATGGGAAACATAAATTGAAGAATGTTTTGTGGCTTGTACTACAGAGAATAACAGTTTTTTGGATGAGAGGGAATGGATTGATTCTGTACAAAAAGATAAAGTGTTATGCAAAGTGATGCGGTTGGTTAAGTCTGGTTGGCCTAAAGAGAAGAATTTGTCATAGGGAGATAAGTTAGTTAGAGGTAATAAGTCGATTCCTACTCAGTGTTTTAGGAGAGATTTAATTGCTAAGGCTCATTCTGGTCATTTGGGTGCCACCATTACCAAAAGGAAGTTGAGATCCGATTTTTGGTGGCCTAGAATGGACAAAGAAATTGATGAATATGGCTGAAGTTGTACAAGGTGCAGTATGAGTGACAAAGTTTTGATCACTCAGGATGCTGTAGATTTGTTTGTTCTGTCACCGGCTAGAGCTTGGCAAAAAATTAGTCTTGATTTTTTGGGGCCTTACCCTGTATTACCACCCAACATGAGATATTTTATTGTGATTGTTGATCATCTTTCGAGATGGGTTGAGGTGGAACCTGTAAGGTTTCCTACCACTCAAAGTGTTATTGATTGGCTAAAAGAAAATTTAATCCGTGAAGGATTTCCGGAACAGATATTAACTGACAATGGGGTCCAATTTGCTTCAGCAGAAATGTTGCAGTTTTTAAGCAAATGTGGCATTAAACATATTAGAATACCTCTGAATCGTCCACAAAGCAATGGGTTGGTGGAGCGATTTAATTGAGTGCTAGTAGATTGTATCCAAGCTGCTTACAGATGCAATATGTCTGTGGATCGAGTTATTAAAGAACTTGTGTGGTCTTATCGCACCACACCACATGTGGTCACTGGCAAGAGTCCTTTTAAACTCATGAGAGGTAGAATAGCGTCAACTGAGTTATGTCCATTTTGGATGATTAAATTATTTCATGAAGGAAGTAATCTAAAAGAAGTTTGCCAAGTGGCAAAAAACAATTCTAATCATGTGGAAAAGAAAAAACTGAATGAGTTGTACGAAGAAGGTAAAAGATTGCAGGTGGGTGATTGGGTGAGAGTAAAGAATCCTGTATTAGTCAGAAAAGGTTTATCAAAGTTCAAGGAACCTCAACAGATTTGTGAACTACATAGGAATGCTGTGAAGCTTTCTGATGGTAGTTGGTGGATCACATCTCGTATAGCTTCGGATCCAAGTGTGCGAGTCCAGTCAGATAACATGCAACAAGAAGAAAATAGTTGTACTGTCAATGTTTCAGATGGTAGTGAAAAGTGTGAGAGTAGGAGAAGCAAAAGAGTAAGCTACAAGCCAACAGAATTTCAAGACTATGTGATGTCCTAAGTAAGCACATGTTTAATTTTATCCTTCATTTTGTCTAGTATAAGTATTCAGCTTAATGCATTATACAATGTTCTTTTGTTCAATTTATTGTCTCATTTTAAAGAGGGAAGAATTGTGGTGATGTTGCTGTAGGTAATTGGTGAAGGTCTCTTGGAACTTTATGACATCAGGTGCTTGTGATGTCATGATGTTCGAGGGTTCTTCTTTGACAGTTATTCTCTGTGCCCCTTTTACTTAGTGGCAGTCGCCGTCATCTCTACAATAAACGTTTTGAAGAACATTTCTGTGTTTTCTCGTCACTTCAGAAGGACACAATGAAGCAAGGACCCGCACTATCATCATTTAGCAGGCGTTCATGAACTAGGGTGACCAGATTTTGAAAAGCAAAAACAGGGACAGGTCAGACATAAAAGTAGGACTAAAGCCTTTAACCAATAAGTTACTTCTTCAGTTATTTAAGACTCTAGAGCTGCATGTGAAAGGAGAGCATACCTTGCATTTCTGACTCACAGGTTGACCTGACCTTTGTCCCAAAAACCGGGACATTTATTTGAAATTAACAAAAGCGTTCACAGGTTAATCTGATCTTTGCCCCAAAAACCACAACATTCATTTAAAATTAACAAAAGCGTCGGGACTCCGGGACAGTCCTCTGAAAACCGGGACTGTCCGGGTAAATCCAGGATGTCTTGTCACCCTATCATGGACATTCTGTGTCATTTAAACAGGGAGGGGCTCCAGGAGTAAATTACACATGTGAAATCTCTGCATGATCCGATAAGTGTGTGAAATCTATGTGGGTAATTTACTTAGAAACACTTGAAAACTTTTTAAAATACTTTTCGGTGTTTCCACACGGGCTTCAGAGGAACATACGTCAAAACCTCATCCTCCTGCTTTGACTTGTTCTACCTCCACGTACCATGGATTCAGTGATCTACATTGATCTTTAAAACATATTCATTTAATAGTTTAATATACTGTTAATATATACAATTAATATACCGGTGCATGTCACCCTTTTGTAAATTCAGAGGACTGGTGACCAAGTCTTCACCCACACTACCTCAGCCCCACCAAACATAAGCCCTGTCACTAGCTCACTTCTCAGCCTCCTAACCCCACCCTAATCCTTTCTTACTTTCTCCTACAATACCCAGAAGCACCTGTTTGTATTTTGCTTTCCTCTCTCCCCTTTTCACTGTCCCCTCCCTCAATCTCTTTCCTTTTATCGTTTTCTTTCAAACACTGTGTTCAGGCCCTCCAGTGATATATTTACTTTACACCAGTCTTCAGGGGGACATTTCTGAAACACCAGTCACCACTGTATGGTCACACAAGTACCTCTGTCTGGTGCAGTCTGGGGGCTCCATTAAAGACCCTCCCACCCCTGTTTCCACCTTTTATTTCTTCACACCAGCCTGATTTCTGGTGTCCCTACTGTGTGTTTTTTATTTCAATGTCACTCTACCGTTCCTCCTCTCAATAACCTCTGTGAACTAAACTATCACTGGAAATAAGCACTGGTGAAGCCACTGTGTCTGATCTTAACATGCTAAACATGAAAAGACATGCTCAAGTATTTTTCCACATCCAGTGCTTAACTTTTTAAAAAAACAAAAAGGGCCTTGGCCCAAATTATTGCTCAGAAGACTGTGGCCGGCACTACTGAATATTGCAGGTGCCGAATACCAAGGCTGCGTAGTCTTGATTCCACTTCATGCCTCTTTATCACCACCTGGCACTGCTTGCCTCCTTGTCTCACTCTTTCTGGTTGTTTTTCATTCCTGTTTTCTATCAGTCTTTTTCCATATTTTTCTTCCTCCTCCTTTCCCCATTTTCTTGCTCTTGCTCAAAATTCTGAAGTGGAAACATAAATGTCCTACCTGCAGCAACCAGCTCAAATTAAGCACTGTAAACGTCTGTGTTTGCCTGTGTTAGCACATTAAAGCTAATCACATCACCTCATACTGTCACTATACACCTCTCACTCTGGAACTGACTCAGGCACACTTCTCACCCTGCACTCACACTGGTGCAGGGGCGATTGTCTCAGATTTTTAATTAGAAGTGCAATAAGACTAAATCGAAATACATAAAGTAGCAGAGTGTCCCACACAGACCTGCTCAAGGAGCTTGCGGTGATGAGAAGTAAAAGGTTAGAAGAATTCTGCCTTACAGACTGTGCCCCAGTGTTTGCTGCATTGCCAGCGACAGCAAAGCTGGCGTATTTGCCATGTCCTTGGTTTTCTTCTCTCCCAAAAGTCACTCTCTGCATTGCACGAATGGAACCATGGCTGCCAACCATGATCTGGACCACCCATTATTTGATAAAAAGCTAGTCAGTGGGCGAGTGACCAGATTCCAGTTCACTTCTCTGACTGGGGATGCAGCAGTGGGCTCTATATTCTCTGGCTGGAGTCTGCGGTGAGTTGTCTGCATTTTGGGGCATGGAGAGGTGGAGGGCTGGGGGACTCTTTAGGCTTCTGCCCCACCGCGGTTGGACATGAAGCTGCTGAAGATCAATGCAAGGCTGCTCTACTCTGTGACACACTGAGCCTCCCTCCTGTGGCTGCATGTGCATAAGCTGTTAAGAGTGTTTTTGAAGGAAACACCATACCAGAATGTGAACGAGCTAGCTAATTACTACTGCTGATAGAAAGACAGGGAGACTGCTATTAGGCTGTACAGCAGCATTCAGAAGCCCTCAGAAGGAAGACAGATCCAGGTGAAGAAGTGGAGGTGTTGTTTTTGAGGCACTTTTGAATATGGGCTTCACTAAAGCATCTCTCAACCAGTGAAAAACATGATCACCATCTTGGAGTTGCTACTTCTTTAGTATGTTTTGAAGGACACATTAGTACTGTTTAATTCAAATTGATTTGGGATTTCCAGATTGACTGAGTGACCTATTTCTAGAGAACCAAAGAGGTGATTGAATGAATAAGAAATGGCCTGTTGCTAAATACTATTTTTAGGTCTGCTGTTAGCTAAGACCTTTTGTTTTTAAGAGATACGCACCAAGGGAGTCCGCCTTCCCCCTTCCCCTCACATATCAAGCACACCATCTGTGGCATCTCCCAAGGCTCCTCCCTAAGCCTAACACTCTTTAACGTCTACACAACACCACTTGCAGACATTGTGAGATCGCACAACATCAACATCATCTCCTATGATGACTATACGCAGCTCCACCAAGTCAAAGACCAACTTCCACAACTGTGTGAAGAACATATCGGCCTGGATGAAGGACAACTGCCTGAAGCTCAAACACGGATAAAATCAAGGTTCTGATCTTCGGCAGACACTCAACCCTCTGTGATGACTCCTGGTGGTCAGCAGAGCTCGGACCCACCCCCACACTGAAAGATCACACCTGCAACCTCGGTATCATTCGCAACAGCAAACTCTCCATGAAACATCAGGACAACACCATTTCCTCAGCCTGCTTCCACATGTTGTGCATGCTCCACAAGATCTTTAAGTGGTTCCCCATCGGCACTAGGAAGACAGGTACACAGGCCCTCATCACCAGCTGACTGGACTATGGCAATGCACTCTACGCAGGCACCACCACCAAAGTCATGCAAAGAATCCAGATGATCCAGAACGCAGATGCCAGACTGATACTCAACCTGCCCAAGATAACCCACATCACCCAGCACCTGAAGGACCTCCATTGGCTCCCAATTCAAAAATGTTGGCACTTCAAGCTCCTGTCCCATGTCTACAAAGCCCTCCATAACCAAGGACCCACCTACTTGAACCACTGCCCTTCACCTCCACCAACTGATCAGGAATCTCGTCTCAGCACACATTGTCTTAGCAAAGACAGCACGCATACGCAGCTGCTGCACTGGAGGTTATTTCTTCTTCCACCTTGCCACCAAACCCTGGAACGCTTTCCCCCTCCACCTCCACATGCACCCTCACTGACCTACTTCAGAAAGGGACTGAAAACCTGGCTTTTCGAATAAACACCTGCAACAAGTGCCTGGATACCCACTAGTGTGAGAAGCCGTGCTATACAAATAACACCTGATTGATTGATTGTTTGAAACACACATTCAGGGGCTTTCAGTCAACCTTCATTATCTATTGGTCTGATTAAGTGCCATTCACAATTTGTTTCCACCCGCCACATCATACAGCATCAAGCAGCTGGTCAGCCCCCTCCAGCCATTGGATCGTCTCACTGTGAGTGACAGCATTTTGCTTCCGCACATGAGTGCATCTGCTTTTTAAGTAGTCCCCAAATGGTCTATTGCACCCATGGACTCTGCTTTCCCAGCTCTTCTCCTACTCCTGGATTTAGTTGGTGACTACTTTGCCACCTCTCCTCTTGGCTGTTCACCTAACAACTGCATCATGGTTTTCAGGGCAGCAGGTGAAAAACAGGCCACAGAGGTACCTCTCTTTACTCCAGCCTCTGCATCCCATCAGCACTAGAGTTATGATTCATTTGTTATATTTATCTATCTTGGGTTCCTTAGGTTTTAGCACAGCTGTTTGAAAGTAGTGGAGATCATTACAGTATTTCCAGAGATGTAATGACTCTTCCATAAAAGCCTCTACTTAAGCATGACTGCCCAAAACCTGTTCTATTTTTATGGCAGTGATTTATATTGAGGAAAGAACTGTCATTTTCAGTTTTCATGCTGCAGTGTGGCAGCAACTTTTTCCCAGCTATGGGTGATTTTATAGGTAGGTTTATTGGAAAAGTAAGTAATAATTCCCTTTCACTTAGTTTCAGAGGTAGCACTGGTATGTTTTTCCATGGTGCCACCATTACACTGCATGACATGGTCCAACATAAGGGAAGTACCACATCACACCATAAAAGCCAATATGGAAATATTTGCAACCCTCACCAAGGGATATGGGGCGCTTCTAGGCCCAGCCGGATAAATACTAAATGTGAATCCCTTATGCTTTCTTAAATGTTCTGCCCTACACCACATTTTACATTTCATTAGGGAACTAGGTAACCCTGCCCCTTTGATAGGGCACCTGGCACAAACCAAAGGATGGGGCAGTGTGGTGTCTCCACTCCTGGACTGCATGGCAAACTGTGTAACCGGCCAACTCTGTTCTGATGCTGGCTCAGGAGACAGCACATTATATCTCCCACTAGTGGCCTTGGGGCGGGTCGTGGGGTGGGGTGTTGCACCACTTGCAGAGCGAACAGTTATTGACCACATGCAGATTCTTCCCCATGCTTTACATTCTCAGGAACTAGGACAAACTTTATTAACTCTATTGTTTAGGGAGACATTTGATCATCCTTCTTGCCAGCAGAGTAATTATCTTAGCCCAATATGGGGGACAAAGGCCTGAAATCCACCTCAGCCACGGAAATATGATACTTCACAAAATGTCATAGAAGTATACATCACAAAATTGACAGTGGATGTGCACTTGGGATACATGTTTAAACTAAGATTCATACCTGACCGGTATCTCTTGGCCTAAATATGTCAAAACTGTGCAGTGGAGCAGATTTACCTTTACGGTATAATGCAGTGAGCTCGTAGCCTTTTTCAGTAAAGCATTACATACCTACACTATACATGCCCACTTATATTATAAGGCCTACACCAGGTCTGTCTCAATCCTTAAAGAGTCCCTTCTGCAAAAGGCTGCCTCTGCCCAGATACTGGGCTGAGATAGACCATAGTCTCACATGCTCAGCTGGCACAAGTGTGCACATAAGTGTGCTCACATTTTGACGTGTAACCAGGAATGAGCCTCTTACTCTAGGTGCACAGCAGTGACCTCATCTTAAAAGGCAAAACTGGCGATTAGCATTCTAAGTCCATTTCTAAAGCATTAACCTGAAGTTAGAATCAGTTGGCAAGACTCGCTCACAACAGGTGGTCCAAAAGCAAGAAAAGCAAAAAATCCCCGGGGGATTAAATGGGCAGAACCCATTTCCTACCGCATTTGTGTCCACTCTCAACATAGCAAAGTCAGATAGAATTGGCCGTAGTGTTTACCTTGCTCTATCAGGTGCACCATATGTGAAAAATAAGTGCTAGCAATAGCCTGAGCAGCAACCAGTGATTACCCAGCAAAGTGTTTGAATGCAAGGCCCAGAGTGAAATGTGTTGGTTGGGTGCATGATAAACCCAAAACTGAGGAAAGCAGGGTATGAATCCAGAGATGAGACAATCAAGAGCCTCATGATTTATGTCTGTGTGTGTGTGTGACATTGTACCCCTCCCTAATAAACAGTGTTGATCTCTGAAAGTTGATCTGCCTCACGCCCAAAGTATTACAATGCTTTCACAGAGCTGACCAGTGGAAACCGTCATATTACGATATTTCTGCCGGTCAGCCCGGTGGAAACGGTGTGGTGGCTTTGGCCTCGGCTCCCTCAGGCACACAGCACCCTCGGAATGCTCACAGTGTGCCATAGCAGAAAGTGCGTATTCTGAGGGTGCTTATGGAGGGTGGCCCAAGCAATGCAGGGGCCCCGCAGTGGGCCCCAATGCTGCCTTTCCACCAGTCTTTTCATACCAGGAACTTCCCCCTGGAGAGGCTGGTGGGAAGCAAAGTAGTGATGAGCATGGCAGTGCCGAACTCGGCACCGCCGTGGCTGACTACGACTTTGACCGCTATAGAGGCGGTGGTCTCTTTATGGTCTGACTGCGAGGATCGTAATCTGGCAGTCGGACCCCCAGGAGTGCGGCGTTCTGGCCAGCACTGCAAGTTTGGCGGTCCGAGGACCCCCAAACTCATAATGAGGCCCTTAACAATGATAAGCTTTTTCCTGGCATTTCGGCTGGTAACCATGTCTGAAATGCTTGGGTGGACACTACTTCTAATCCTGCTTAAGGCAGTCGTAATGTAATGCAAACATATGTGATCAATACTTTGCTGTGATAAAAATTGCTAGTAGCTTGGAAAAACTTTTCTTAAGCAGAAATAGTTCTTTCTACAGAAAAGGTTGGAGTCTCCTGATTTAGATCATCCAAAAGTATTTAAAACACTAAAGTATAACTTTACACAGAGAAATGCAAATTCATTATATGTGCAAGTTACACACAAAAGAACCAGTGTAAGCACTAGCAAGGTGTGAGGATGCTGACCAGGTACGCAAGGGGAAGGGGGTTGGAGGAAGAAGACAATTGTAGGGAAAACATTTTGCAGTGATGTTTCTTGCTCTTTCCTTCACTTCGAAACATCAAGAGGGAAGAGGCTGTGTTTGCAGAGACTAAAAAGGCACAAGCAGGACAAAAGCACAGGTTTGTCTTGACGTATAATAAACAACATGAGTTAGTAAGAAAAACTATGAATAAACATTGGCACATGATAAGGAGGGACCCGTGATAGGGCTTATGGTGGATAAGAGACCGAGTGGGAGTTTTAGAAGGTCCGCATCTATGAGTGATCACTTGGTTAGAAGTGAATTGAGACAAATCAAAGTGATGCGAATTGGTTGATACCCATGAAATGTTTTAGGAAGTTAAACAAAATGCAAGGCATGTACATATGGGTACAACAGAACAGAGTATGATACAAAATGAAGGAAAGGAGTTGCCTTAAAGGAAATATAAATTGCAAGACACCATTTGTTGTATATATATTAGCATGTACACGTCCAAAGGTCTATGTTGGAAGTACCACAATACCATTAGAGAAAAGGATCCTACAACATCTCAGGGCCATTAAAAATAAGAATGACTCATATGCAGTGGCCAGACATTTTCTCAAAGAACATCAGAAATATATGTTGAAGTTGAGGTATAATGGTTTAATCCATATACCTAGAAATTGGGGAGGGGGAACACAGAAGAACAGTCCTCATATTGGAGATGGACACTAAAGAGTCGCTGGGTTTAAATGCAGATGAGGAACTATACAGTGTCCTGTGAACTAATGGGTCAGTGGAGTGTGAAAATAGAGAGGAGTAATATGTGATTGTGTGGAAATAATTACACTGCCCTTCTGTAGTTACTCCACCGAATGTGGAGAGTACACATATAGAGATGTTATGGACTTTATTGTTTCCTGTCCTGATACCAAGAGTTAGAGCTTGTACCAATGAAATTTATATATTTTGTCTTCCCCCAGGTCTTGTTTTGGTTTAATTGAAAAAATGTTTTTATTTGTATTATTTTTTTTTTAGAAGCAGCAGACAATTAAGGCAGACAGTTTAACCACCAGAGGATTGGAAGAGACTGCAAATCATCAGTGTGAAAGTACCAGTATGAATTTATGGTAGATGTATTATGGTGAGGTTTTACCCACTTGGGGCATTTAATGTACATGAAGTGATAGAAAACACCTATTGCTTGAGGTGTTGAAATGAGTGAATATCTGTAACACCACATTTTGAAAACATATATTAATTTGCACTATTAGTTTTATGATTTCCTGTCAAGGTTACAAGTGTCTTCAAGATGGTGATTGTTCTTAAGTAATAATGACAGTCTGACTATTATATTAATGAACCTTGGGAAAACATACACTAGTATGCATTATAATATTCGGATCTTCTGCTGAGGTTACGAATACCTTCAAGATGGTGACTGTTCTCATGAAATAATAATAGTCCCTTTACTATGTTAATTAAATCAATGGGTAAATGACATGCCTAAAAAAGGGTGGAGAAGTAGATGGAAACATTACGATATGGTGATCAAGGCTCTGCTGAGCCAAAATGCATTCGTTGTTGTTCATAATGTTGGGAGAATAAAAATAGGGTGAAAAGGCTGTCGGAGTGGCGATCTTCAGTCTGTGAATCAAGACAGAGAAGTGTTACTTTGTAATGCACTGGCAAGTTCAGAGCGGCACCACTAACAATTGGAAACACCCTGGTGCAGCATTCTGAGTATATTTATATACACACACACACATAGGCCCTCATTACAACCCTGGCGGTAAATCCTGCATTCCACCGTGGAGAAGACCGCTAAAATACCGCTGCGGACGCGGAATTCCGCTACAGGTATTACGACCCACAGGTCGGAATCTGCCACAATACAGACACCCACACAAGTCCGCCACACCAAAGGTCAGTGATAAACTGGCGATACCAACACCGACACCGTCACGCCAACAGGAATACGCCCACACTATCACGACCCACGAATCAAAGCAGCGGTCTTTCAACCACGGTAATCCATTGGCGGTACACACTACTGCGCTCAAAATACACACACACTTACAAAACTCAGTCACATTGGACAATTCAAAATACACACACCTGATACACATACACATACACACACCACACCCACACACCCAATCCAATATAAAGCTCACACCCACATCACCCACAAACCCTTACAACCAAAAAGTTTAAAGAAGGCCAGAGAGAGAGACTACCTAAAAAAACACCAGCATCCACAGACACACAACACCATCACTTACACAACATCCACACACCTCAAACAACACACACCAACATATCCCCTCACACATCACATCAGACACCACCTCACACATCACCCACACCACATCATGGCACCTCAAAGACACCCCAGGTTCTCTGAGGAGGAGCTCAGGGTCATGGTGGAGGAAATCATCCGGGTAGAGCCACAGCTATTCGGATCACAGGTGCAGCAGACCCCCATTGCAAGGAAGATGGAGCAATGGCGCAAAATCACCAATCACACAAGGGCCAAGCCAATAATGCAAGCACAGAAGTAGAGGGTCACACACCCATTGCACAAGATGGCAATAACTATGCATTTACACCCCAGCAGGACCCCTACCCAACATCATCGGACAGGAGGTGCCAGACATATCCAGTCCACCCACAGAAGAGACCCACAGTGATGACAGCAGCTCTGCACACCTGGATCAAGATGACCAGCCCAGCCCATCAGGGACCTCAGGACAGTCGGTTCCTCTGACATAGTCACAAACCACCACTGAACCTCCCCCCTCAGGAAACACCAGCACAGCACCCACCCAGCGGGCCCATCCCTCTGTCCCCAGGACACGTCAATCAGCAGTGTGTCCACCACTACAGGGAACCCAGGCAACCCCACTAACACAGGACAATCAGGGCCCTTGGGGCAGAGGCAGAGGGCACACGGTTCAGGGGAAAGAGGCACAGGATAACAGGGAAGCTGGGAGGACTGTTGTGCGACAGGGGGAGGATAGGCCCAGGGAACCCACTCTCCACGAGGCACTTTCCAACATCATGGGAGCTTACCACCATTCCCAGGAGACCCTGGGCACGGTACTGACCAAGTTACAGGAGACCCAGCGGCTGCAGGAGGAACACTACCTGGGGATCAGGGAGGACTTGAAGTCCATCAACACCACCCTGCTCACCATTGCAGGGGTGCTGGCAGACCTTCTCAACACCAGGAGGGACACAGTGGCACACCAACGGGCCCCTGACACTAGCCTGGACAATGAACAGCCCTCCACCTCCGCTGGCGCTAGTGGACAGGAGGCACAGCCACATGAACAATAGGCCACCAGCACCCCACCCCCTGCAGATGGAGAACCACCCCGCAAACGGTCCCTGAGATCCAGGAAATAAGACCCCCCTGAATGTCACCCTTCTGTCCGACCTTGACACCCTGTCCACCTTAAACCGCCATTGCTCCAGTTCCTATGCCCCATTGGACAATGCACCTGTGAAACAAATAGACTGGACTCTGCCATGGACATTCCTCCACCATCCCCCCAGCCCATTTTACAACCCCCTCCACTTATCTGCACAGAAATAAACACACTTGAATTACAAAACAATCTGGAGTCAGTCTGTGCTTTCACAAATGTGTAATTGCAATATCTATGGAATATAGCAATGTCAATTTAATTATTCACATACCAATGTAACACAGCTGTAGGCCAGGAATAAACAGAGCAGAGGGCACAAAGTGGGACCCAGATCTGTGAAATGGAAAGTCAAAGTGACAAGTCAGTGTCCATACACTGAGTGAAAATGACAGACTTATGCTAGCTCCAACAATAGTATGAGATGTGGGAAGCAGTGACATCTTCTTACCTATGTCTCTGTATTGCAAGATGATGTTGTTTCGGTTGTCGATAACCTTTTCTTCTGCCTCCTCTTTGTCACTGTCCACAGGCTCTACAGCTGCCACAAGACCACCATCTGGCCCATCCTCCTGCAGAAAAGGCACCTGGCGTTGCAAAGTCAGGTTGTGCAGCATACAGCAGGCCACGATTATCTGGCACGCCTTCTTCGGTGAGTAGTATAGGGAACCACCTGTCAGATGGAGGCACCGGAATCTGGCCTTCAGAAGGCCGGAGGTGCGTTCTATTATCCTCCTTGTTCGCCCATGTGCCTCATTGTAACGTTCCTCTGCCCTTGTCCTGGCATTCCTCACTGGGGTCAGTAGCCATGAGAGGTTGGGGTAACCAGAGTCACCTGAAAATGTCGAGGGACAACTGTTAGACACACACTAACCCTTAGGGGCAACCCCATACCCAGACACCAATGTCAACTGTATTGGGACCTTGGCCTCACCTATTAGCCACACACGGTGCCTCAGGAGTTGGCCCATCACATAAGGGATGCTGCTATTCCTCAAAATGTAAGCGTCATGCACTGAGCCAGGATACTTGGCATTCACATGGGAGATGTACTGGTCTGCCAAACACACCATCTGCACATTCATCGAATGGTAGCTTTTCCGGTTTCTGTACACCTGTTCATTCCTGCGTGGGGGGACAAATGTCACATGTGTACCATCAATGGCACCAATGATGTTGGGGATATGTCCCAGGGCATAGAAGTCACCTTTCACTGTGGGCAAATTATCCACCTGAGGGAAAACGATGTAGCTGCGTATGTGTTTCAGCAGGGCAGATAACACTCTGGACAACACGTTAGAGAACATTAGATGGGACATCCCTGATGCCATGGCCACTGTTGTTTGAAAAGACCCATTGGCCAGGAAATGGAGTACAGAGAGGACCAGCACTAGAGGAAATCGTCAGGGTACAGCCACAGCTATTCGGATCACAGGTGCAGCAGACCTCCATTGCAAGGAAGATGGAGCAATGGCGCAGAATTGTCGACAGGGTTAACGCAGTGGGACAGCATCCAAGAACACGGGATGACATCAGGAAGAGGTGGAACGACCTACGGGGGAAGGTACATTCTTTGGTGTCCAGACACCAGATTGCTGTACAGAGGACTGGGGGTGGACCCCCAGCTCCTCCCCCACAACTAACAACATGGGAGGAGCAAGTCTTGGCAATACTGCATCCTGAGAGCCTCGCAGGAGTAGCAGGAGGATTGGACTCTGGTAAGACATATCTTTACTACTTTATCCCCCACACCCCACCTGCATGCCATCACATACCGCCACCCTTACCCTCACACCCATCACCCCAACAAGCCACAGATACCCCACTAACACAACCCACACATCCCAAAATCAAGCCCTGCATGTAACACCAAGGCATGTACACCCATCACCAAAGCATGTCCAGTACAGAGACTCACTCATGCCCCAAAATCACCAATCACACAAGGGCCAAGCCAATAATGCAATCACAGGAGTAGAGTGTCACACACCCATTGCACAAGATGGCACACACAGATTCAATAACTATGCATTTACTCCCCAACAGGACCCCTACCCAACATCACCGGACAGGAGGTGCCAGACATATCCAGTCCACCCACAGAAGAGACCCACAGTGATGACAGCAGCTCTGCACACCTGGATCAAGATGACCAGCCCAGACCATCAGGGACCTCAGGACAGTCGGTTCCCTTGACATAGTCACAAACCACCACTGAACCTCCCCCCTCAGGAAACACCAGCACAGCACCCACCCAGCCAGGTTGTGCAGCATGTAGCAGGCCACGATTATCTGGCACACCTTCTTCGGTGAGTAGTATAGGGAACCACCTGTCAGATGGAGGCACCGGAATCTGGCCTTCAGGAGGCCGAAGGTGCGTTCTATTATCCTCCTTGTTCGCCCATGTGCCTCATTGTAACGTTCCTTTGCCCTTGTCCTGGCATTCCTCACTGGGGTCAGTAGCCATGAGAGGTTGGGGTAACAAGAGTCACCTCCAAATGTCGAGGGACAACTGTTAGACACACACTAACCCTTAGGGACAACCCCATACCCAGACACCAATGTCAACTGTATTGGGACCTTGCCTCACCTATTAGCCACACACGGTGCCTACGGAGTTGGCCCATCACATAAGGGATGCTGCTATCCCTCAAAATGTAAGCGTCATGCACTGAGCCAGGATACTTGGCATTCACATGGGAGATGTACTGGTCTGCCAAACACACCATCTGCACATTCATCGAATTTTAGCTTTTCCGGTTTCTGTATACCTGTTCATTCCTGCGTGGGGGGACAAATGTCACGTGTACCATCAATGGCACCAATGATGTTGGGGATATGTCCCGGGGCATATAAGTCACCTTTCACTGTGGGCAAATCATCCACCTGAGGGAAAACGATGTAGCTGCGTATGTGTTTCAGCAGGGCAGATAACACTCTGGACAACACGTTAGAGAACATTGGCTGGGACATCCCTGATGCCATGGCCACTGTTGTTTGAAATCCGGTGGGATGGCGGATAGCTGACATCAGGTCTGGCTCCAACTGGGCACACAGTTCCTGGATTGTTGCACAATCAAGTCTGTATGTGATTATGATGTGTCTCTCTTCCATTGTCGACAGGTCCACCAAGGGTCTCTACACCAGAGGATGCCGCCATCTCATCACCTGCCCCAGCAAACATGCCCTATGGAGGAGAACAGCGAGCAGAGAGTCATCCAACACTGAGGTATCACAATGTGTTTTATTGCAGAAACATTAGTAATCCGCAGTGTGCTGGTATCTGTCTGTATTCCCGGCCTAGATAGGTGTGACGCAGTTTTCATCCATCCCATTTGGCACCCTGAAATGGCGGCTGCCTAACCTGTAAGGTGGGACAAGGGGATATGAGGTAACTGCGCTGGCATTGTACACCTTCGTGGTGGGCGGTCGAAGACTGCGGCGCAATTCTGCATTGGTTAACATTGGGCCCTATGGGTCCCAGGAGCCAATGACGATGTACGCCGGCGGTGGCGGTACGCACCGCCGCGGACGTGACCGCCATTTTCTGTCTGTTCACTCACTTGATAACTGACCTTCAACAGGAGAGGACCTACACTGCAAGTGCAGCTGTGACCTTTGTCTGGAAGTGACAATGGCTACAGTGTCTGGGGAAAGGGCCCTTGCCTTCACTTCTGAGGAGTTGGAGAAACTAGTGGATGGGGTCCTTCCCTAGTACACGCAACTGTACGGTCCTCCAGACAAACAGGTGAGTACACTGTGAGCATGCTGCATGGGCAATGCCTGCTTTGAGTGGTGTGGATGGAAAATACAGGGGGGGGCTGAGGCCTGCATGTGTGGATGGTGAGTGTATGTGCGTCAGGGCATGGGTGGGAACTGGTGGGCAATGAGTATGACGGTCCGGACAGGTGAGTAATTTCCTTTCCCACTGTACCATTCCTCTAGGTCAGCGTCCACCAGAAGAAGGGTATTTGGTGTGCCATCGCCAAGGACGTCCAGACCCTCGGGGTCTACCACAGACGGAGCACCCAATGCCGTAAAAGATGGGAGGACCTGCACTGCTGGAGTAAGAAGACGGCGGAGGCCCAGCTGGGGATGGCCTCCCAACGTGGAAGGGGTGCCCGTCGCACCATGACCCCCCTGATGTCCCGGATCCTGGCGGTGGCCTTTCCGGAGTTGGATGGGCCCTTGAGGGCATCACAGCAGCCACAAGGGGGGTGAGTATACTCTCATTCAGCTGACTCTGCGCGCATTACGAGGTGTCTGGGTGGGGGAGGTGGGCAGTGGGTTCCCCTAGGGCAGGGCGAACTTGGTAGGCAAGGTCCCTTGTGAGGCAGGCTATGTGGCACCCCAATCCCACTAGTGGTAAGAGCCCTCTACACCTAGTCAGGCTCTTGTGACTTCCAGGTGTGTAGCAATTGGGCTTAGGCCTCGTACCCCATGGTCAGGTGAATTTTCTAGGAACTGTTAGTGCATGGCGTAGTGCTGAGGGCTGTTCCCTGTGTGTTGTGTCCACCAACGGTAGTCATGTTGCATGCACTGAACATGTTTTCTTCTGTCTTCCCCTCCCCTTTTTGTGGTCTCCCTGTTCTTGTGTGCAATAGCATCATCAGGCGGAGGAGCAGTGGCACCGGAGCAGGAGGGAGCTGCAACCCACTTGGCCCTGGAGGGTGAAGCAACGGAGTCTGAAGCCACCAGTGGGACGGAGGGCGAGGGGAGCTGCACGGCGGGGACAGGAGCATACACCAGTGACAGCTACTCCCCCTTTTGATGGGAGCTCCCTTGCGGTGGGGGGCACCTTTGTGCCCACCGCGTCAACAAGTACAGCTGCCACACCCCCCTACCAGCACTGCCCTCCCAGCAGCCCCTCAGCATGTGTCCCATGCCTGCTCACCCAGGAGAGTGGCCGTCTCCTTCGCCCCAGGCACCTCAGGCCCTGCCCCAGTCAGCCCTGTTGCCCCCAGTGAGGAGGCTATTGACCTCCTGAGATCCCTCACTGTTGGGCAATCTACCATTTTGAATGCCATCCAGGGTGTTGAGAGGCATTTGCAACAAACAAATGCATACCTGGAGGGCTTTCATTCTGGGCAGGCAGCCCAACAGAGAGCATTTCAGGTTCTGGCATCAGCACTGATGGCAGCCATTGTCCCTGTGTCCAGCCTCCCCCCTCCAACTTCCTCCACCCAGACCCAATCCCCTGTACCTCAGCCTATCCCAAGCACACCATCAGACCAGCATGCAAACTCATCAACACACAAGAGTGGACATGGCAAACATAAGCACCACACATCCCACAGGCACTCACACAAGCACTATCCCCATGCAGACACTGCAACATCCCATGCCTCCACTGTGTCCCCCTCCTCCACGTCCTTCTCCTCCCTCCCTGTCTCGTCTCCACTCACACCTGCATGCACTACATCCTCAGCCACTACCTCCATCACCAGCATGCCCATCACCACACACCGCTCACGTGTAATCACCACCCCCACTACCATTCACAGATCACCAGTGTCCTCTCCCAGTGTGTCTGTGAGCCAGCCTTCCAAAGTACACAAACGCAAGCACACACCCACCCAACAGCCATCCACCTCACAACAGCCTCCAGCCCATGCACCTTCACCCAAATTCAGCAGACATACACCTCCTACAACCACTACCTCTTCCTCCACTCCCAAACCCCCTCCATCTTCCCGTCCCAGTGTGTCTAAAAAACTCTTCCTGGCTAACACTGACCTCTTCCCTACACCTCCTCCCCCCGTCCTTCCCCTTGGGCCAGGGTTTCCAGGTCCCAACCCAGCACCTCAGCCACCAAATCCCCAGGCACAGTGGTGCCAGCAACTGCGGGGTGATCGAGTGTGCCACCCATCGGGGCTGCCAGTGTGCCACATAGTGAGGCCAAGGACAGTCCGCCACCTGCCAAGGTGAAAAAGGTGCCCACATCCCAGGGGGAGAAGCCGCACCTACTAGCCACCAAGGGCTCAGCAAAAACAAAAGGGGATAGTGGCAAGACAACTGCAGCACCATCAAAGGTGGGGAAGGGACAAAAGCACAAGAGCAGGTCAGGAGAGGGCACGGTGGCACCGACTGAGGGACCAGTGTCACACCTTCTGTCCACGACCACACCAACCTGTACAGCGGCAAACACCGCAAGCTGCCCCGCCACCTGCACCACCACCTGCACAGCCACCTGCACAGCCACCGACACGTCTACAGCCTCAGCGACAGCCCCAGCCTCTTCCCCAGTGGGCAGCCATCCGAGGCTGCAGAAGACGTCCTGCTGTGTCCCTCAGCAGGTACTGTCCCATGAACCAACGCCAGCACCGCCGCCACAGACACTGCCGCAAGCACCGCCACCAGCCCCGCGACGTGCTCGGACAGTGGCACCACCAGCGACATGGCTACCATCCCCAGTGGTCAGTCGTCCGAGGCTGGAGGATACTTCCTGGACCCTGGCCAGCTTCCATGAGGCATGACTTCCATCACTGTTTGCACCTGCAGGTGGAATGTGAAGCCACATCAGTGTGGGGTATGTCGCTGCCTCCATGCCGTATCATGCTACCTGTACCTCGGCAATCTCATGGCACACACACCCAGGTGAGGGAATTGTACCGGCTACACTGCACGTGGAGCACTCTGGGCACCATGCCCCCTCCAGAACCAGTGGAGAGATACATCCACTACCTCAGTCCTTGGTAGGATGAAGCACTCTGTGCGCCATGCCCCCTCCAGAACCAGTGGAGAGATAAATCCACTACCTCAGTCCTTGGCAGGATGAAGCACTCTGGGCACCATGCCCCCTCCAGAACCAGTGGAGAGATACATCCACTACCTCAGTCCTTGGCAGGATGAAGCACTCTGAGCACCATGCCACCTCCAGAACCAGTGGAGAGATACATCCACTACCTCAGTCCTTGGCAGGATGAAGCACTCTGGGCACCAGGCCCCCTCCAGAACCAGAGGAGATTAACATCCACTACCTCAGTCCTTGACAGGATGAAGCACTCTGGGCACCATGCCCCCTCCAGAACCAGTGGAGAGATACATCCACTACCTCAGTCATTGGCAGGATGAAGCACTGTGGGCACCAGGCCCCCTTCTGAACCAGTGGAGATTGATATCCACTTGAGAGACTGTGGCTTTGCACTCCTAGGATAAAGCAGTGGGCAAACCACCCACTGGAGAGACTTGAGAGACGGTGGCTTTGCACTCCCCAGGATAAAGCAGTGGGCAAACCACCCACTGGAGAGACTTGAGAGACTGTGGCTTTGCACTCCCCAGGATACGCCAATGGGCATGGAGCCCCCTCGTGCAGCAGTGGCGTTGTGCGTTCATCTGGCTGAGGTGCCCCCCTCCCACTCTCCCTGAGGTGCCTGTATATTTTCGATCTGATGCCCCAGCAGTGTTCTCTCCGTTTCCAGTCAGGTATCTTGTGTGGGCTTCGCCCATGCATTTTGGGACCAGTGGTCCACGGACAATGATTGGTACACTATCTGGACTTGTGTAGTTGGTGTACATATTTGAATATACTGAATTTAGATTTTTGACTATCAGATTTTTTATGATTACAATTGTTACAATCATTTCCTTTTGTCCTTGCGTTCTTCTAGGGGGTGAGGGAGTGTATATGTAATGTTGCTGCATGTATTTGTGTGTATGGTGTTGTGGGTGAGGGTGGGGGTGGGGGTACTGCGTGTTGCGTGTGTGTGTCACTCTCTTTTCCCTCCCCCTCCCCTGTGTTGTAGGTGCAGTACTCACCGTGGTCGTCGACTGCGTCTGTCCAGTTCCTGATAGAGCAGGAGGAAGAGCAGCATTGGTAACACCTGTAGTTCGGGCTTCATGGCGTCCTGGTTCCTCGTTGGGTGTCGAGAGGTGAGTGGTTTCCCTTCTGTGTACTGTTTCCGATGTGCTTTTGATAGCGTTGGTTCCTCCCCGGAAAAGGTGGCGGATAGGCGTGTTGAAATACAGTGGGCGGTACTTTGTCCTCCACCTGTCTGTTGGCGGTTACCGCCGAGGTGTTTGTTTCTACCGCCGTGGCGGTTGGAGTGTTAAAGTGGCTGTCTTATGTTGGCGGTTTACGCCATGGTCGTGATTCCATTTTTTTTTCGCTGGCCTGTTGGCAGTATTACTGCCGCTTTAACACCGACCGCCAGGGTTGTAATGAGGGCCATAATGTTGTAAACTAACAGAAGTACTGAAATGCACCAGTTATAGTTATCTGAAGTAACTGTAACTCACACCCTTGCCATGCACAGTGTTCTTATCAATAATGCAATTTCAAGTGTCATTAAGGATATTATTAATGCAATCATTGAACATGTGATGAGTGATGTAATATGTGAGAGTACAGGCAGTAGACTATTTGATCAAGCACTTCTCTCATACACAAAATGCTGCGGCACACCTAGCCCTCTCACTTCCACAAGCTTCATTGATCACCTCTGAGTTAACATTTTTCAGGCTGGCAAGGGTGTTCTCGGCCCAGGCGTCTCGTCTCTGGAAAAGCCTGTCAAGTTCTCTTAGAAGGGTCCTGGATCTCACTCAATTCAGGAAGCTGCTCAAAACCTAGCTGTTTACTTTGTAATCTCGTGTCTACAGGGGAAATGGGGCTGTTAAACTCACAGCCAGGATGCCTTCCCTGGCAGTCGTGCTCTCCAGAAATGCCTTGACTGATTGATTGATTGGTGATTTAAATATTTATTCCGGACAGGGAACTGAATTCATGAGTCTTACAATAGTTGCTGCAACACTTTTCTGATATTGACGGCAGTCAATCAAAATCTATTTTTTTATCTGTCGAGCCCACTGACTCACCACGGCCTGAAAAATACATACATTTTGAACCTTACTTTCTCAAAAACTACTGAATGGATTTACACCTAATCACAAAGCATACATTCTGTTGGCCTTCTGCCAAATTTGATGTCATTCGGTTCAGCCATTATGGATGTAACTATGTCTTACGTTCCTTTGGGAAATTGTCTTGGGAAAACATGTTTTGGGACAGAGGAAGGATCTGACTAGATGAGCCCTTTTTTGGAAAGTTTCATGAAGATTCGTCTAATGCACCAAAGCTATTAGCTAACCAAAAAATCTATTTGCTATGAAAACATGGTCCTAACTATAACTACCTACTGTAGACTGCCACAAGGTGTTATAGATAGATAGATAGATAGATAGATAGATAGATAGATAGATAGATAGATAGATAGATAGATATTTTCACTGAAAATCACAGCTTAAAGTGACATTATAGTTAGGTGAATATGTCAATATGTGCTCGGCCACCCATGAAGTGCAGCATTGAGCTGCACTTCATGGGTATAGGCTGAATGCTGCACATGTCACAAGCTTGGTTCACCTGATGGTGTTATATGTGTGATAGCATTAATGATGCTTCATATCTTTCCGAGCTATTTTGTACCTACTTTCAGACCTCTAATGCCATACTCGTTTATAGAGTAATGTGTACAAAAGAAGCTTGAATTATGTCAAGGATGATGTCATTGAATATGTCATGATTGATGAAATATAAGAGGTCATAAGCAGTGCATGGAGGAGGCGCAAGTTATAGTTAGCTCTGCTAACTAAAACTGGTAAATGTCTGTGCTTTTTTAAGTTCAAAATGTTAATGTTGTCACTGAGATATTCACCTAACTACAACGTTACATTAACCTTTGTTTTTTTCAGCGTATTTCTAAGTTTAAAAAAAAAAAACAGACCCCCCCCATGCACAGACTTTGGCTGTGTGCAGCAGGGGATTGGCCACAGGGCCTGGCCCCTCGGAGGCACCCGAAGGCAGCCAACCCCCTTCAGGCAGCCAACCCAAAGGTGCACAAGGTCTTTCGTTGTCCGCAGCATGGGGTTCACAGCAGGACTTGGCTTGCAGCCATGCCCTGTGTTCAACTCCCTATAGGCAGCCACTCAGAGGGAGTCAACCCCACGCCGTGCATGGCCTTGGTCGTGCATGATGTGGGGCTAGCCTCATGGCCTGTCTTGCAGCAAAGCCCTGCTTCCAACTCGCTGCAGGCAGCCAACCCCACGCTGCACGCAGCCTTTGGGCGAGTTCAGCAGGGTGTTGGCCACAGGGCTTGGCCTGCCACAAGGCCCTGGGGCTAGCCCCTGAGCAGACTGTAACCCCACACCGCGCACAACCTTTGACCCACCCCCTGGGGCAAGACATATATATGTTAAGGGGAGGGGACGTGCAGCTGGCTCCCTGAGCCTTAATTGGTCCACTTCAAATAAAAGGGAAGGCGGGGCATTTGGCCTTCTTCCCTAAGCCTTAAAAGCTCCAGGGACCTTATCCTCCAGGGACAAATATAATAAAAAAGGGGAGAGGGCTGTATAGATCCCGTCCTCAGGCCTTCTTGGCCCTGGAGACCCTAACCCCAGGGCCACAATCTAAGGGTATGGGGGCATGCAGCCCAAACCTCCGAGCCCTCATTGGCACTGGGGACTCCATCCCCCAGGGCCAAATTCAATAAAAAATGGGAGGGGACACATGGCCTCCCTCCCGAACCACAAAAGGCCCCAGGAACCTCACCCCCGGTGCCAAATATAATAAAAAAGTGAAGGGAAGCTGCATGAACCCCTTCCCTTTAAAAAAAAAAATACAGCCTCAGGTGATGGGTGCCCGGGGCCCAACCTGAGCCTTTTCTGGCCCCTAGGAGCCCATCCGGGCTCTCCATTTTTTAAAAGGAGAAGGGGGCCATGTGGACCTCCTCCCCAAGCCTTAAGAGTCCCCAGGAAGCCCATCCTCTAGAGCTGACTATTTAATAAAGGGTGTGGCGTGTGGCCCCACTTGCTGAGCCTAATTAGGGCCCAGGAACCCCATCCACCAGGGCTGAAATTTGAATTGAAGGGGAGGGGGCCACATGTCCTCCCCCCCAAGCCTTATTAGGCCCTGGAGACCCAATCCCCAGGGTTATATAAATTTTAAAGGGAAGAGTGCTGCGTTGTCCCCCTCCGCTAGCTTCAGGCCCTGGGGACCTCTTGCCCCTGGGCGGTTTTATTTTAAAAGGAGGTGGCTGCACAGCCCCCACCCCCCCCCCCCCCCCATTAAGGTGCACAGCTCCAGCCAGCTCCCCGCATGCTTCAGGAACTGGTATTGTTCCCACCCCCATGGAGCACCTATTTATGCTGCTCCCTACAGACGACAGTAATATCTTGTTTTGTTTTCTTGCCCGCATTACTGTATACAGGAAACAGAATACAAATCTGCTTCCAGCTGGCAGGAGCATTTTCAAAGCTCCCATCTGCTGGAAGTGGACTTTGTGTTTGCTCCTGTTCAGCAGAGTTTTAAAAATGCTCCTGCCAGACAAGAGAAAACACAAGTTTCCCTGCCTGCACCGGCACTGCTGCGCTGTCACATCAAGTGAGCCGGTCTTGTGGGATGGAGTCCCCAGGACCATTCAAGGCTCAAGAAGAAGGGCCGCAGGCCACTCCCTTTTTTAAAAAAGTGATGGCCCTGGGGGATGAGGTCTTAAGACAGGTGGCCGCACAGGTTCTCCCCTTAATAAATACTTTGGTTCCTAGGGGATGGGGTTCCCAGGACTGAATACTGCTCGGCGAGGGAATCACGTGTCTCACTCCCCATATTAACAAATTGGGCTCCAGGGGTAGGGGTCCCAAGGCTGAATATGGCTTGGAAAGGAGGCCTGCATTCCCCATCCCTATATTAATAATTTGAGCCCCTATGGATGGGGTCAGAGGGCCAAAATATGGCCAATTAATTAAATTGGGCCCTGGGTTTCTGGGGGCAAAACCAGTAATTAAACAATGTAGCCCTGGACTGCCCTTTTTCTTTGTTTCTTTGTTTTGCCATGATCCAGCAGAAGGCCCTCAGCAAACCCTGCCAATATTTTTTATTTTGCCCCTGGGTGGGTCCCTCTGGGTCCTCCCCAGTTGGCCTAGGTGGGCAAGGTATCCCTACCCTGTCCGCATTTATCATTACTAATACAAGTTCAGGACAGGGGACTAAGTCTCCGAGTCCTGTAATGGCTGTCAGTTGCTAGCAGCCAATCAAAGCTCTATCTCCTATAGGACCAAGATAGGCCAAGGGAAAAAAAGCTCTATTTTTTAAAACTGGGTTTGAGGGGCTCTTAGGAAAGTCCCTCCAATCCAACCGTTCAGATATGCAAATATTTTTTAACCTTAATTTCTCAAAAACTCTATCTTGGAAATCATATGGCCCATATCCCTAACATACGATGTGAATCTAGAAATTAAGGGTTTAAGGAAGCAATCAACACGTTTGGACAATGGTTCTGTAGCTGATCCGATGGTGGATACAATGGGTCTTAAGGGAGGATCCCTTGAATTTTTAATCTTATTCTCTGAAAAAATGCATGTAGGTCCCTTAATAATTCAAATTTGTTGATCCTCTGACTTGGAAGAAGAGAAAGGGCTTTAGCCTATTCTTCATTGTTGGCTGGTCCAAAGCTCAGATGTGTTAAATTGAAATTGTGGAGGCAGTTCACAGTGTCTACAGTCTCCAGTATTGTTGTTGGCAGGTTTGTACGTATTAATGTGACTGATCCGGATGGTAATTAAATCTGTCACTTTGTCTGTTCTGCTGTCTACCTCAAAATTCCCCCTCCGTTGTTCTAAGAAAATATTTCTGTTAATGGGGGGTAGCTGCGGTCTTTCATTGGAGTAGTCTTTAGAGTAGTCATAGTTGCGGGACCCACATTCGCACATCTGATTCCAAAGTATTGGAAAAAGTAATCCTCTTTCTACAAGTCGGGTTGGAGTCATTTGTGCCTCCCCCTTAAGAATCTTAATTTTAGAAAAGGTCATGCAAGTAAGAATATACCCTTTCTTGAGAAAAGAATCTTATATAATTTCTTAATTTCTCTGTTTTCCTTATCAGTAGTACTCATTAAATTAATCCATTTCCACATAAATATCTGTTGTGTTTTGCTTACCTGTAATATTCTTTAGAATGTCAATGTCCTGACATTTGAGAGAAGGCAGTTACTGGCCTCTGTCGGTGATGGCTGGACGCTAGGTTGTGTTACTGCAATTAAACTTATATTGAAGAACCTTACTGTGTGGACCATGTTTATTCACCACATTTTGGCGACGAAGGTGACCAAACACGACCTAGGTCAGCTGATGGGATCTTCCTGGATCTTGGCGTTCTGAGCACTGCGCTCTGGCAGTCGGCCGCAACGTGGTGTGATCCGATTGGAGTTTCGGAGTTAAGCACATTGAAGAAGAGATACTTTTCATCTAGGAAAATGGGAGAGATTGTGGAGGAGCCGTGACCAGCAACAGACGCGCTTCGGGAGGTGCCGGTCTCCGGTCGAAGGAACAAAGGGGAGGAGGAAGGGGAGGAGCGTCTAAGCATAACAGACGTTCCCCTTTATTGGATGTTCCTCTTTCTCTTGTTTGTCTGCTTCACGTCGTGCCTTCCTCTGGACGAAGGAGCAAGGGGAGGAGGAAGGGGAGAAGCGTCTAAGCATAACGGACATTGCCCTTTCTCTTGTATATCCGATTCACTTCAGGAAGTCTTACGGTAATCTGCACATCTGTTCTTATTTACTGTGATCTGCACACCTGTTTCTATTTGTGCAGAGTTTATTTGAGACAAGAAGTGTTGTTCAAAGCAAATAGGGGACGTGCCTCTTTTTGATGTACAGTCAACTTCTGGTGAACGCTTGCTGGAGTGATTACTTGCAGACTTTGACGTGCAGCTTCTACAGTGATCTGCACACCTTTTCCTATGTGTTATTGTGTCTGATTAACTGATGTGTTTATTGTGACGGATTAACTGCTGTTTTCTACACTTGACAAGTATTGTTTCAAGGAACATAGCAGGGAAGATTGGATAGAAATGTTAGATAATTATATTATTGCTTTAGATGTTCAGAATTTTTCTTCGCAAAGGAAAAAGGCTATCTTGTTGAGTACTCTGGGTTGTGAAAGACAGTGTATTTTTAAATACTTATCTCCTGTTTTGGGTCCTAATGGTCAACCAATGGACAATGTATTCAAAGAGGTTATTAAAAAGTTGGAGATTAGGTTTTCCAAGGAGACCAATTTAGTTTTAGCTAGATATAAGTTCTACACTCAACCATAGGATCACCATGAGACTTATGCTGAATTTGTGTCGAGATTGAGGGAATTATCAGTCAAATGTAGGTTTGGGCCTATGACTGAAGAGTTAATACAGGATCAACTTATTTTGCAGTGTCATGATAGGAAAATTCAAGATAGGTTATGGGCTGCTAAAGATCCTACTTTGCAGGAGGCGATTGAAATGCCAAAAGTTATTGGAGAGTCACAGCGGTGTATAAAAGAACTAGAAAAGAAAGATAAGTCTGCGGATGTTATGGTTTTGTCTACTGACGGTATGGGGACTCAGCAGGAAGTAGGTGTATTATAAAAAAAACAATTCTTTCCAAAGTGAAAGGGAGAGAATGCTCTCGATGTGGTAGTGCATACCATTTGGCTGATTCTAAGAAGTGTTTTGCCACCAACAAAGAGTGTCGTAAATGTGGTCGCAAAGGGCACTATGCTCGCATGTGTAAAGAAAATGGTACATCTTCTAAAGATGCCAAGTCAAATATAAATGTAGTGGGGGAATGTTATGATATTCCCTGTGAGGACAGAATTTTAGTTGTGAGTCATGAAGAAAGGTTAGTGGAGGCTAGTGGCGTGCGAAGAACTTCCAGGCCTACTGCTCTCTTCACAATAGATGAATTTCAGGTTAGTCTTATGATAGATTCTGAATCATTGTATACTATAATTCCTGAAAGTCTTTTTAAAGAACATTGGAATGATGAGGAGTTGTTTCCAAAAGATATCTCTCCAGGTGGATATCAAGGAGGAAAAATTCATTTGTTGGGATATATGTTAAAGCAAATACAGTTTGAAGGGAGGAGTGTCATGGGAAAAGTTTAGGTAGCCATAGAAGGTCCACCTATCTTAGGATGGATGCATCACTTTGATCTCAATATTGTGATTAGTCCAAGAGCGCCCAATCAAATTCTTATGGTGGAGGAAATGCAATTGCATGATATTCTGGAGGGGGCAAAGGATGTGTTCAAAAAAGCTTTGGGATGCTTGAAGGGCTACGTACACAAGATCATTTTAAAAGACGATGCTTTGCCGAGGCAGCACAAACTGCGCAAGATACCCTTTGTAGTGAGGGATGAAGACAAGAAAGTAATTAATAATATGTTATCTGAAGGTACAATAGAACCAGTTGAAGTGTCTCCATGGATTTCTCCAGTGGTTATCACGTGGAAATCTGATGGTAGGGTAAGGTTATGTGTTGATTTAAGGTCTTTAAATCAAAATATTGTGGTTGACACATATCCTCTCCCCAATATTAATGAATTGTTGACGGCAGTTAAAAATGGAAGGTATTTTTCAAAGCTTGATTTGAAGAATGCCTATCATCAGATCAAACTACATCCTGAGTCTAAACATTTGACAGCGTTTGTGACCCCTGAAGGCACTTTTCAGTTCACTCGTATGCCTTTTGGTCTTGCATCTGCTGCGAGTGTATTCCAGCGTATGATGACAAATATTTTTGGCAACATTAAGAATGTGTTGTTCTTTCAGGATGACATCTTAGTTTTAGGAGAAACTGTTTGTGAACACAATCCCACCTTGAAGAAGGTTCTGAAGGCAATAGGAGAAGCTGGTTTGAGTTTTAATGAGGAAAAGTGCACATTTTTGGTGGAAGAAATTGATTATTTGGGGTATACTATTTCAAAAGGGAATATCAAACCTAAGAAGAGCCTGTTGGAAGCTATTAAATTGGCACCTGCACCAAGTGATAAGGATCAGTTGAGGTCGTTCCTTGGTTTGATCGAATATTATTCCAAATTTGTGGACATGTTTGCTGACAAAACTGAGGACCTGCGGAAGTTGCTGCAGAAGGGGAACAAGTTTACTTGGGAAAGTGGACAATCTCATTGTTTTGTTAATATCAAAAATGAAATCTGAAATGCGGATATACTGGCTGCTTTTGACTTTAAATTGCGTTCTGTATTAACAGTGTATGCAAGTGGAACTGGCTTGGGTGCTGTGTTATCTCAGATGCATGGGAGTCAAGAGAGAACAGTCGCATTTGCCTCTCGGACGCTTACTCAAGTGGAGCGCAATTATTCAGTAACTGAACATGAGGCTTTGGCTGCTGTTTGGGGTGCCAAATATTTTAGGACATATCTTTGGGGTTTGGAGTTTGTTTTGCGAAGCAACCACAAACCTTTGTTTAACATTTTGTCTTCCGTTGGAGCAGGTAAAGGGTCGGCGAGGTTAGCTAGGCTTGTGGCTAGGTTACAAGAGTATCTTTACCGTGTGGAATATGTTCTAGGCTGGAAGAATGTGCAAGGGGACTGCTTATCTAGGTTGTCCCTTGATTGGGAAAAGGTTGATGCACAGTCTGTAAAGAACAGTGACACTGGGGATGCTGTTGAGTCAGTTCTTGATGTAGTTGAGTGTGGTTTGTGTACATTCACACTAGAGGAATGGGTGAATGAGATGAATGCGGACAATTGTCTTAAGCAAATATTTAAATTGGTTTGTAAGGGAGCTAGGAGAGAAAGTACCCTGCCGATGTCTCTAAGACCTTATCTTGGTATCTTAGACGAGTAGTCAATTTGTGGAGACAGTGTATTGATGCTTGGTGATCGTTTTGTCCCACCTCAAGGCTTGAAGTTGAAATTGTTTAGTTTAGCGTATGAAGGTCATTTAGGTCAAGGGTTAATGTGTAGGAGGTAAAAGAGGTATTTTGGTGGCCAGGACTGGATGGACAGGTTAAAGATTGGGTGGAAAAGTGCAGATTGTGGAAGGAGAGTGAAAAAAGGTTGAAAATAGGGGTGGGAAGGACTGGTGGACATATTGAAGATCCAGTTTAACCTTGGCATACTATTTGTCTGGATTTCGTTGGTCCTATTTAAGAACTTCCGTTATAGCTAAGGTTTGCTGTGGTTGTGGTTGATGTGCATTCAAGATGGCTTATTGTAAAATTAATTTGGGATATCACCATGAATACTGTGATAAGGGTGTTGGATGAGATTTTTCTTGAGGAAGGATTTCCTTTGGTTCTTATTACTGACAATGGTACCCAGTTGACTTCCAATGTTCGTTTTTGCGACATTGTGGGGTGAAACATTCTAGGGCCTCTTTGTATTATCCTCAGGGGAATGGTAGTGTGGAAAGGACTAATAGGTTGGTTAAGGGCACTATGCAGTTAGCTTTAACTAATCATTGCTGCGTGAGGAAGATGGTGTCTGATGCGGTGTGGGCATATTGGTCTACGATTCACAATGTTACCAACAAGTGTCCTTTTCAATTGATGATGGGGCGTTCAGCGAGTTCCAAGTTGGTTCCCTCGTGGCTTCAGGAGTGGGTTGCATCTGGTGGGGAGAGGAGTGTGAGCACAACAAGTATGATTAAACTGGATGTGGGAGACTAGGTCAAGATCAAATCTGGTAGAATCAAAAGTGGCATCTCAAAATTCAGGGGGCCTGTTCTTGTTGTGAAGGTTGGAAAGTTCCAAGTTGAACTAGAAGGAGGGGAGAAGTGGAATATTAGAAATGTTGCACTGTATCAGAAGGGTGGTGTCTGTGCTATCAGGTCAGATGAAGGATGCTTAGGTGCCCTTCTCTTGGCTAATGAGAAGGACAAAGAGGATGCCAACACTGGTACAGGTGAGAATACCCAAGATCCACCAAGAGGAGATGATCTTCAGGATGCACCAGGAAAAGGAACTGACACACGGGTACATCCTGTAAGAACACATAAGTCTCCAGCATACTTGGATGATTATGTTAGAGATTGATTTTAGTTTTTTTCTGTTTTTCTTCTTTTCACAGTTATTCTACATTTCATGTTTTGCATTCTTCCATGTCTAGTGATTAATAAGGCGAAGGGAAGAGGATGTGTTGTGGTTTGCTTACCTGTAATATTCTTTAGAATATAAAAGTCCTGACATTCGAGACAAGGCAGTTACTGGCCTCTCTCGGTGATGCCTGGATGCTAAGTTGTTTTACTGCGATTAAACTTATATTGAAGAACCTTACCGTGTGGACCATCTTTATTCACCACAATATCCTCAAGCATCTTTTTTAGTTCTTCTGCTGTTAGACCTTTTGAGCTTCTTTTCTGAATCTTCTATTTCTTTGCTTAGAATACTCAATACTTCCCTGGCTATTTCTATAATGAAAATCATCCAGTCTCTGGAATAACGGTTTTATATAAGGGACCATGGAAATTTTCATAGCTCTACAAAAAGACCTGGTATATTTCACACCCTTAAGCTAATCGGGATAACCCCGCTTTGAGATACTCCAAAATAAAGTTAGTGTGTGACTCCATTCTTTTCACTTGTTTCTTATGGTTTAGTAATTTTACCCGATCTTCATCCTGGACTTTGGCTGCTGCCATATGTACACTGCCTCCTGATCCCTGTCCTATTAATTTAGAGAATTGCTAATCAGGGAAGCCAAATTTTTTCCAGGAATCCATGATCAGCGCAACCATATGTAATCATCTCCACAATTAGATAAGAATGAGAGGAATAGAAGATAAGCCTTGATCTCTACCTAACCATGCAAGGTCAAATAATTACACCTAATCACCCATCCAGCTATGTAATCTCTGACATGCAACTCACAGAGTGAAGACAGAACCCACACACCAGTATAGGAGGAGGACCAGGGGAACCAAACACAAACAGCAAAGGCTGTAGAATAACAACTGAAAAACAAAGCGTTCCCTGGAGCAATAACTGATATTGGAGCGGGACATGTAACAGCAACTAGAAATGAGAAAGACAACCCACCTCCAAAACAAGGCTACAAAGAAAAAGTCACTCTTGATATGAGGAACCCGCAGTACTCAATACGCAAAACACATTCTTACAATTTTTTTTCATTTTATTCATTTTTGTCATTTATCATGTTATATCCTTTTAGTACAGAACAGATGCAAATAGTATTCTCAATGTTTTACACAACTAGAAATCCCCCCAACAACCATATCACACTAACCAATAACAGACATACATCCCATTCACACCTTGTACACTCTCTATAAAAAATGTGTAGTGTCAAATCCCCACGAACTGTCAAAGTATAATACAGAAAGGAAGAAAAATGGAATACAATTCTGCAAAATTAACAAACTCTTGTGGCATAATGAATCAACACCACTTGTCTGGCATGACTGAGTGGAATAATTTCACTAATCGTCAAACACAATCTTAATATGCATAACTCTTTGCTTCAATTCCGTCAGTTTTGATTGAGTTTAGCTTGCGGTTTGTATACGCTACCGATGTGTGTTTCTGTGCCAAATGGTCACAAGCCCATGCACCTTCCTCAGGGCACACATTGATGGCCCAGCATTTTAAAACTCGATACCAGGGAGGAAAACAGAAGGGAGTAAACATTCTTCCGGTTCTATATAAATACAAAAACACAACAATGTCAGTGTCCACCTTGTCCTCTCTACATATTTACATACCTCACACAATGAGAAAAAAATGGAAAAGGAAGAAAAGAAATAAAACTACTTCTTATAAACCACCACCATCTGAAGTGTAACCATACCGATAAGGGCCCTGAGACCAAAGAAAGGGGGAAGGACAGTCATGCAGTGACTGATCCACCTCCAGTAGATACCTTAATCTTTGCCCCTTTTTTCCCAGTGACATCAAATCACGCAGTTCAACAGCACACAGTGGCTGCCTCCTATTCCACCAGATAGAGGGCCATAAAAGCCCCCCAAACCCCATGTGAACTACTCAATCAAAAGTTGACCATATAAAAAGGAAAGAAAAACTTCTTTCTTATGTAAAAATCAGTCCAAAACCTGATGCTTAAAAATTTCCAGATAGCAAATCCACAGTTTATATGGGTAGTCCACTTGACTTATTTCTACCCCAAATCTGTTAGCATACAAATATCATGACATTGAAAATACTATTTGCATCTGCTCTACATTAAAATTATATAACATGATCAATTACAAAAATCAATAAAATGAAAAAATTATTTCGTAAGAATGTATTTTGTGTATTGAGTACTGACAGTTCTTCAGCAAGAGGGCCTCTTTATTTAAAGCTTTGTTTTGGAGGTGGGTTGTTTTTCTTGTTTTTATACCTTCACATTTTACATCACCTACAACATGTTCAGTGACAGCATTGATAACATCACTGATGACATGTAGTATTACATTAGCGGAAAGCTCTGTGTGGTAACATTATGCAGGTGTGGCTCCTCTGTAATAGCGCAGGAGCGTCGCCCCCACTGCTCAGTTAGGCCGTGCAAATAAAATTATGATAAAATAATGTTATTATCATTTTATTTGTCACTATCTGGCTGATCCATGCAAGTTTAGGGCCGGGCCATAGGGAGGAGGACTGGCGGGCATTGTAACGTGCGCATGCCAGTTTGGCTGGCTATCTTAGGACAGCCAAACTGACATTTGCACTTACATTTCTCCAACCCGACTGTGCTACATAAGCTCCCTGTGCCTAAGCAAGCGTCAAAGCAGCCCACTCAGGCCAATCATGGTGCTGCTCTCATGCTTGGTATAGTATGAGAGCAGCATCTGGATTGGGAGCCTATGCCCCAGTGACTGCCAGGAAGAGAGGAGCAATGAAGGTGGCTGGGTTTGGGAGCGGCAGGTGTGTTTTAAAACACCCCCGAAAGTGCCCCCTATTCCACACCCCACCACCGTTGATTGGCGGGAGCTGCCACTGACAACATTTGTTATAAAGTTATATACTAGGCTTGAAGTCTCTGTACCAAACGTACTGACAGTTTGTGTGAACACCTCGACTCTGATAACTGGACTGGGACAAACTACTCATGTCACATGCGCCACTAAGCAAGACACCAGATAGTAAAACCCCTTGACCAATAACTGATAACCTGAACATGAAAGGTTCAGAATTCCTGAGCTAGACTGCTGGGTTATTTAGTGTACGGAGCATGTAAGTGAGCTTCTATGCTAATAGGCGAGCAAGTGAGCGCGTTAGTATGTAACTGAGTGAGTAAGTGTGTCTGTGGATATAAGTGAATGTGTGCATCCATGAATGAGTGGGTTAATGAAAGAGTATGTTGTTGGTGAGTGAACAAGCAAGTGTGTGAGTAGCAGGGTGAATTTATGCATCCGTGAATAAAGGAGCTTGCGTCCACAAGTGGCAGCGAGTGATTAAATGACTGAGGGAAAGATTTAGATCTTGGAGGACAGGATTACTCTGTCACAAACGTGACGGATATTCCGTTCGCCATATTAGGATTCCACTATATCCTCTGGAAATTGTAATACTACATACTATGGACGGAATATAGCATCAAAGTAACCCGTCCGCCAAGATCTGATTTTGACCCTATATCAGTGCACGCATGAGATAGTGTGTGGATGGTTGGAATGAACCCACTTTTGACTTGGTAGAACAGGAAGAGTGAACAGCTTTGTGAGTGAGTTAGTGAAGTTGGTGAGTCAAACAGGTACTGTAGGTTGGTGGATGAGTGAGTGTTTTAGATAGCACAGGACTAGCAACTAAACCCTCTCCCTTGTTTACACTCGCATACGGCTAGTGATACTTACGTCCTGGAGCCATTAAATATCTCACAGTGACACCGAGTGGCACTTGTTAACTTTGCTATGTGTTGGAATGGAATCCCGGGTCTTACACAAATCTGATGTCATTTAGCTCGTTTGCCAAGTCTCGCGGTTTTAGCCCGCGGGAACATGGCCGGACTAAAGAGAAAGCTCCCCCGGCGACTTCATAGGCAGAACGGCTGAAGAGGGCCCCTTTTAAAGGGCAGCCGCATAATCTATTAATTGCTGGCTATTAGCATGCCGTTTTATTGAGAGCAGCAGCACACAGAAGTCTGATTGTGAGCGAGGCGTGTTTTCAATGAAAGTCGAGTTATTTTAGCTGCAGACGTGTTTACATTTCTGTGGTCGCGTCTATAACTTTCCCTTTTTCAAGCTGCAGAATTCTGCTCCGTGAAGCAAAGTCCTTAACTTCCAGACATTCCAAAAGGTCTGCCAAAATAATAGAGAAAAAAAGAAAAAAAACACGCCGAGACCCCCAAAAATGGGTCAGAGCTGGGGTTGTACAGCAATGGCGGATAATATTTCCCCTCATCATCTAAGTGCCCACTTCCTACATCATGTAGAAGCAGTAGTAGCTGTTCCCCTACCCCTAGTTCACTCTTACTTCCTTGAGACTAATTTCTCTTTTTGCTTTTTTCTCTTTCACACCCAACAACCTCCTTGCCTCTAAATTTGTCAATCGCTCCCCAAACCCTTTTTTCTCCTTTCTTCCCCCCATCCATCCGATATGCATATCTCTTCTCTTTCTGCCTTTCTTTCTCCATCCCTCTGTTAGTCTTTCTAACTTTGGCCCAGATTTCTAAGATGTGACGCAGCGCAAAGCATCAAGACAACTTGCTGCGGTGCCTCAAATGGAGAGAGCAAGAAGGCGCCATAATTGCAAAAATATGGCTCATTTCTGCGTGCTGGCGCAGTGGTGGCAGCCAAGCTCCAACACAGGGACGCTTGTGCCATGGTGCATTACAGGCAACATTGCCTTTGTGCAGGAAGGAAATTCTTCCTGTACAAAAATATTTGTTAGAGGCAGTTTCCTTTTTCTGCAGCACACATAAAAAGGAAATAACGAAGACAAATATATTTCTCATCATTACATCTCACCTGGGAAGGCATAGCATTTTGACACTTTGCCAGGTATAATAGTATTCGTAAATCTGGGAATGCTCCAAAAACCATGGGTAGATGCATCGGAACACCCATGCTCAACCCTTGGAATGCCTTCCCAACTCAGAGTCACATAAAGCAGCGATTTGCACTGCCTTGCGTTACTACCACTGCTTAATTTTAGCCTGTGGTTTCCAATTGTCGGCACCGGCACTTAATTGTCAGCACCTGCGCTTATGACAGTCTGCCACATGGCGGCCCTGTTTGTCTAATTTAGAAATATGCACCACAAAGATTGTGTATTAATTCAATATACATTAATAATGACTGTTACTCCAGATTTACTATGCCACACTGAGCCACACCAGGTGGCTCTGTGTGGCATAGTAAATCTGACTTAAGGGCTTGTATTGCATTGAGTTGCCTTGTGTGATGGAGCTGGCCTTAGTCTCTCGTTGTTGTTAGTGACTTCTATATATTTCCTTTACTCTCACCATCACTCTATTTCTTTTTCTGTCTCTCACTGTCCACTTTTCTCTATATTATTTGCCCTCCACAGCTCTGTATTCTTGACTTTACTTCCTTCTCCTTTTCTGTAGACTTGTCTCTGTGCTTGTTATTCACTCTGTATCTCACTCACACACTCTCCTCTGCACTCTCTGCGCCTTTTTTAATTCTCTCTTACTACAGACTTTATTTCCATTTATCTATCTCTCTGCTTTCCCTTCTCTACCTTTCTCGGTTTCTCTGTACCTTTTCATTTATATCTCTATTTCTGTCTCTCGCTTTCTTGTAGAACTCTCTCAGACACCATCAAGTCTCTCTCCATTTACCTGTCTTCTTGAGCCTCCTTTTCTCCTCTTCTTTCACATTTTCTCACTTACATTTCTAATCTCTAACGCTCTCTAACCCACCCCCTCTCTTTACCTCACCCAAGATCATGTCTCCATCTCTGTACCTGTTGGATCTGTGGACCCAGGGACATCAATTGGGGTAGGGCGGTGTTGCTGTTCTTACCCCTGGTTTGTCTTTGGAACACCTGATACAGCAATTGCTACCCTTGGTTTAAGGTTCTAAAGAAAGCAAAGGAACAGAAGCTAAACTGAGTTTCCAGAATCCTGTTTATCCACTCCTTGCCCTCCAAGATCCTCAGTATTAATTGGCTGGGTGAGATAAGGCGGGGTTCCAATGATGTCACCAGCGGTTAAAGTTATGCCACTTTCACTGCCCCTAGCCCATTGGTTAATTGCTGACAATGCCAACAATTACTCTATTTTCTGTTCCTGTGTCTATTTTCCTATTGTCGGCACATTTATTTTCTCTCACACACCCTCTGGTATTTTCTTTCACATCCATTTCTTGTGCTTTATTTCTATTGCTCATTTCTTTTAGCAAGCCTATCCATATTTTCCCCCTCTTATGTCTACACTTTTACATCAGCCTTTAGGTTCGGGTTCACACCTATATTTGTAGGGGCCATCCTAGCCACCCATCTACCTCACCCATGTACCCTTTACATTAGAGGTATTTCATTTTAAACGTCCTCCATTTTGTCATCACATGCATCTGAGCTGGAAGGAGGTGTAGTTGCTCCAATTCACCCTTAAAATATCTTCTCCCTCAGAACGAAGTTCATTCACCTGAATCTGGGGCACTATATCATACATACATTAACAATTTTAAATATTTACATTTTGCTGCCAGCAGTCTTAGCCACTTGCCAATGGACCTTCCATTGAGCCAACTTAGAGACTGATTTAGGTCTTGGCAGAGGGAATACTCCATCACAAACGATACAGATGTCCCATCTGCCATATTACGATCCCCATAGGAGATAGTGAGATTGTAATACGGCGGACATGAAATCCGTCAAGTTTGTGGCAAAGTACTTCACTCCGCTAAGACCTAAATCAGGCCCTTAATTTTCAACCACCTATGCCAGGCCTAGAGGCCTTCCTGGAGATACTGCATTGATGAACTACTTTCAGTTCCTATTCTAATGATTTGAAGAAACTTTCACCAAACCATCAAAGGCTACAGACAATTTGGTGCAACTCTTAAAATCATAGTTTCCCTCGCATCACTCCTATCATTTACATCTTGCTATGCATTTACCCAAAATGAGTTAAGCTGCATTCTCAGCACTCACAGTGGGCTTGGAATTCATTAAATGGTAGTACTAAAGGTCAAAGTGTTTCAGTGCAGCAATATTTTCCACTTTCACAGGCCCTGTGGCAGTCAGTTTTTCTGCTATAAAGAATATCCATCCGCTATGGGAGTGGTGGGTCACATCCTATGTGTATCCTCCTGCTCCATGCACCTCCTGAGATATGTATTTGACTGGGAATGGATCCACGACCATACTGCTGGAAAAGTTACCCTGGACGCCTCTCTGGGCACCCTCAGTCAGCATCCCCCTTCATTCATTCTACGTGCAGCTTGGCATTAGCCAATAACCTCTCACCTTGAGGTGATTCACTAATTGAGGGATGACATCCGTAGTTAGGCCTGAATTCAGACACCTAGGATGCTTCCTAGATTAACCCTTAGAGGGTTCCCACACAGGGCTCCAAATTTAAGCAGTCCACAAAGTGTTGATGTCATGCTAGAAGGCCTCTTCCAGGATTTCAGTGAGGAGGGGCTGTCTTGTCACACATCCTCCCCAGCTTCAAACATGAACGCCCAGATTCGCCGTCAGAGAACAAGATCCAATGAGCCAGAACATTCTCTTCATGATTTCACTGGGATGCCCCGTGAGATTGGGTCATATAATCACTTTCACACTGCACCCACCCACTCACCTGTACAAGGATGGCAAAAAGACTTCAGGCCTGCGGAAAACCCCATAACCAAATACTAATACTCAACTCAGGTTAGAGTGATGAAACTTCATTCTGGGGAATAGCCATAATGATAAAATTAGTTTTTTCACAAAATCAAACGATTTTTGTAGCAAAGATCTATGAACCCTATCTGAAAAAAAGGACCGCAGTAGACTTTCTTCTATGATTACTGCGGCCTGGAAAGGAAATAGCAGGCAAGCTTAGCATCATAAGAAGAAAGAAATCGAAATGAAGGTACATAGTGAAAACCGGGTGGGTGACTAGAAGAAGTAAGGTAAAACAGTAGTAGAGTGAAAAAGAGGGCCTCACTGCCTTTAGGGGCAGAGTGAGGAACAAGAAGGAGAGAGGAAAGAGAGCTTATGAGGGGCTACATTGGGGAGGAAGGGGGGCATTTTCCAGGTTGTTTTTTCACTGAAAAAGCACAGGGCCAGATTTACAAGGCCCTACCCCCACATTAGCGTATTTTTTTTTGCGCTAATGTGGCTCAACATGGCAAAAATCGCCATGCCATATTTTGTAACCCATTGCGCCACATTATGCCTGCACCAGGCATAATGTATGCAAGGGAGGTGTTCCAGCGTTAGGAGGCCCACAAAAAAGGCGCTATGAAATCTACAAGATTTCATTGCACCATTTTTGGCGTCATTTTTAACGCCTGCTCAAAGCAGGTGTTAAAAGGATGCACCCATTGGAGTCAATGGGCCTGATTGCACTTTGCTGCACTAGCGTCAAAATTGTTGATGCTAGTGCAGCAAAGCGCCACAATAGCATAAAAAATGTTGACGCCATTGGCCTAACATGTGCCATTGTGTGCTGTATTGTAAATATGGCGCACCCATGGTGTTGTTAGGTGACGGTGGGGGGGGTACAAGAAAGCTGGCGCATCAGTACTGATGTGCCAGATTCTTGTAAATCTGGGCCATAGACTGTTACTAAGTGGTGTTTTTCAGTCTGTCACCCTTGCAGAATTACAAGTGTCTTACAACGAGCTACTAGAGGGTGCCAATCTGCAGTATCACTGAATTTCAAACACTCAGCGTAACAGACCCTAACTAGGTGGAGTTCTGGCTGGAAATATCACTAAAGTTATAGGTGTAGCTCCCAATATTCCGTGACTAGGCGACATATTGCAGCCTGGAATTATTGCTGCATTGCAGTCATGGTTATACTACAGTTGTATTACTAATTGACATTTGCAGAGCACACCACTGACCTGATCCAGTTCAGGTGGCAACTTCCCTGCAGCCTGCTGGTCCACACATTTCAACCAACGATGAGTCTGCACGACATTCTATCTGCTGTTCCAGATCTCTGTTCCCACCCTTCTTCTCCTCTGCTCCTTCACTACCACCTTCAGGTCTTCCACTGCTGCTCCACACGTTTTGACCGGTGGCCAGAACACGACCATTGAGAGACCATATCAGTTTTAATTTTTGAGGCATATGATCACTCACCCCTCTTTAATAGTTCAAAAGATACAATCTAGAGTAGACTGAATCCATCATCTTAACACAAGCATAATTGGTCTGAGCAAGACTGACATCTTCTCTTTCTGCCATCGTCCCCTAATGAGCAGGAATGAAGCACTACACGCCATCACTGGGTGGTGTTTTTAAGCCTAAATTACAGGGGTGCACTACAGCAAGCACCTACTAGGTGGAACTGCTGTAACATCACCGAATTACAAAGATTCTGATCAACAAGCCCTTACTAGATGGAGCTGTGCCTTACTACGTCAGTAAATAGAAAGGGTGCAGCAGCACATGCCATTACTAAGTGATGTTTTATAGGCTGGCATCACTGCTGCATTACTGTGATTTTGCACCCCAGGCTCTTACTATTTACCGTTCTGCATCATATTACTTTATTGGCAAAGTTAAACATGCAAGTATTGCCAGAGCATGGGCGTTTACAAACTTCCCTTTGTTTATTTTCGAGATTTCATTTATGCACTTATGCATTTTCACACTAAAAAATATACGGAACTGGGTTACTATTGTGTAATGCCTATATATTGGAGTTTTGAATCTTCTTGTCTATCTCTGGGCTTTTGGGGGTCTTTGTTTCAGAGTATTTTGTAGCCCTTTCGATTATCTCATATTTTTCAGAGTTATTCTTCTGCGCTTAGTACTCTGCCCTTCTCTGACCTCTCCACTGCCCCCCTCAGTTGTTCCATTACTGCCTCATTTACTGGATTACGGCTGGGGCATGTTGGGCAATCCTTAAGCCTAACAAAGGAATATTCAGTTGTACAACCAAGAGGGGATGATTAGGGCGGCAGTTCCACAAGGCATTACTAGGTGGTGTGTTGCAGCCTCTCATCATTCCTGACGTATAGGGCTTTATTTTGAAAGGCTTCTACTAAGTACATTTCTCCATTCTCACTGGACAACAAAGACATAGTTGTAGAGACCTTTCCTAAGCACCTTATTGTCCAAGTTCAGACTAGCAAGTTCACTGAATGTGAAGGGTGCTGTCCCACATGCTGTTACTAGGTGGTATTTTTTTAGCCTGGAATTATGGCTGCATTACCAAGGTGGAAGTACTATAGACGTGTCACTAGTTGCCATTTAATAGCCGCCTTAGGGTGGTGAATAGATCTAGTGCAGATCCCCACATCCCTGCAATCTGCCACTATGCACTTTGCTGCCAGTGTTTTTTTTTCTTCAGCAGAGTGCTTTAGCTAACATCTCTCATTGTGAGTCAAAGGATAAATATTACTAACAGGCAGTAAATCCATGTCCCAAAGGCGAGCTGGTCTAGCCAGTATGGCCATTTGCTAGCCTTTTTAGCACCATAAGAGTTGACATTTCTTGGAAAAGTAAATATGAAAACATTTCTATAGTGCAGCTGTCTGCCTGAGTCCACTTTTATTTGTTTATTTATTTTAATTTGTAATTATTTATTTTAATGTTCATACTGCATTATCTTTGCCAAATGCTAATGGAGCATTAGAGACGTAAAAACACATATTTAAATTATATATGCAAAATTATCTCACTAATAAAAGGGTTTCAAAAATGTTAAGACAAGTAATTTTATGCAAAAAATGTTAGGATCCAGTTGCCAGAATTCTGAAGGCATCAGTGCAAGACTCAGGGGTGAGAAAAGCCAATTCCAAGCCCAGAAGCAACCCCAGAGAAAGTATGAGGTTTCTTGGCAGGAGAGATCTCAAGTGGGGCTATGAAAGAATGAGTTGTGAGATAGGCCTACACATCTTTGAAGCTTCATAACTAGGGCTCCTGCTTTTTTGGTATTTACTTTTAAACATTTCCGTCTGTATATATCTATAATTATTTTTTGTCCATCCTATTGGTATTTATCCATATTGATTTTGTGTTTTGAGACTAAATGGAGTTGTAAAATTGTATATTTCCAAATGTACTTAACAGATAAACAAGCAGTCATACTTTGATGCCTGTAATGTTTTAGCAAACTAACTAACCAAACATAATGAAACACTATACCTACATATAAATGTTAGCAATAGATACAAAATACCTGTATTTAAGGAAAGCTCATCATGTTTTTTAACTCCTCATGCTGTCTATCTGCTCAGCTCTTCGCCTGGAATTGAGGAAGGAAAACACAAAGAGTCACTCACAAGACGTACAATTTCATGTATTTTTACACTTTTAAAAATGAATACAGACAGGGAATGCACTGTAAAATCAGCACAAACGTAAAGCTAGAAGCCTTATTCAAAACATAGCAAAGTTTGACTGTTCGTGAAATATATAGGCTTTGTTGGTAAGACAACAAAACTTCAATTTAATGTGAATGTCATTTGTCAACATCTGGTACAGTCTTGTAGTCCTTTCACGATGTTTAGTGAGGCATACCATGGCCAAATGCATCAATTTGCTTGGGCTCTGCTTTAAGGGTCTGAGAGCGTGCAGGAGCATGACTTAAAATCTCTCGTCTGATGGATCTTTTTTTAAGTTGATGGAGAAATTGAGGGAATCAACAATATTAAACAATAGTTTAGATTTCTGTGAAGCCCATTTGGCAATACAATGAGGAGCAAGAATCGATAATTGAAGTTGAGTAATTTATTTCCAATCAATAATCAATCCAATATATGTGCAAGTCATAAAAAAGATACAGAATTACAGCTGGCAAGCTGAAATATCGCAATAGACTGAGACTCATCAAATTGAAATATAGAGCAATAAGAACCACAGCAATACAGAAACTGAGAATTAGAAATAGGATCCATAAAGAAACCCCAGTTCTGTCTTCTAAACATGACATGATCCTAAAATCATCTAGTCAGAGTTCAAAGTCAAGAAAGAGGATGGTTGGGCTGAATTCTTAAAAAAATTTAGAAATGCTAAATGGTGTCAGCATAGCGAAGACTTCAGCAGAAGTCCTCCAGGAAAAGGGATAAGTGTTTAGCATGAAGCTTCACACTTATATTAATAAGGGAAGCAGAGAGATCTATACCCATCAGAGTCTGACTTAACTTCCAACAGCATAAGCATTATTTAAAATAAACAGAACCTTAAACATGAATGTTATCTTCTCCTCCCCTCCAAGAACTAATCAGCTTTGGATTTGTCTGCATTCACAATTGCACCTGAATTTCTCATCCCACAGAACTCAGGCAGTTACTGTAACCTTGAACATCCCCAGTTCTTGGTACACAATGAATAAAAGACTTCAGCTGCTCATTAGATCTTCATGTCTCTTGCCAAGATTTCTTCTCTCAGGCCTTACTATCAGCAACAAATATATAAGACAATACTCCTTTTCTCTAGCTAACAAAGCCTAGAAACTTACCTGTAAAGAAAGAGATCACACTATCCAAGCAAAACACACTGTAAAATTAAGGCCTTCAGTCTGGTAAAGTTAGCCTGACTCTAACTAAACAATAAATGTGCACTTCGAATACATAATCATAGATGGAAATGTTACCTTTCAAAATAAACATGAAACATAAAGAAGAGAAATGCATGTTACTTCAATAAATGCAACTTAAAGTGTAAATATAAACGTGAATAATGAAGACATGTAGCCACCTTAAATTAACATTAAGGTGCATGTTTATAAAGCTTAACCTTTTCTATGATTACATTACATTAATGCCTTTTAACATCAATCTACGTTAATACTATTAAGGCACAGAGTAACTATAGTGTTAAATGTAAATATGTAATTTGTGCAAAGATTACATGAAAAGGATGGAGTCTAAATTGCGCTACTCCACTCATCCCTCTGACAGCGATGTCAGCCATCACAATATTACACGTATGAATTCATATCAGGTGAGATCAAGTCAAGACCTTGAGGTTTTCAACAACATCCATCTAGTATTTTCCAGATGTTTCAGATCATCATAAAATCTACACTGACTCTGCTCCATTTCCATCTCCCTTCTAGTTCTTTCCACTCCCTTTGAATGCTGTCTTTGCTTCCGTGCCTTTACATACATGTACCCCCGAAGAAAATTAAGAGGTCTCAAGACAGAACCCACTATTCTACTTCCTAGGTTTCCAAATCATCTGCCAATCTTAGAAAACCTATCTCAAATTGCTTCCCAAACACCTGTAGCTTCTAATTCCTGTAAATCTCCTTTCAGGTCTGCAATGTTTCTAATGTATTTCTTCAAGTTCTTGCTCTTGTTGGGAATATAGGTGCAGCATTGCTGGACCTTTAACATCCTGTAGACTCTGCTCCCTTTCATGATAAGGATGTCTAACGCAAGACAATTCTGCAAAGCTATGGATCTCATAGCTATCATTTCAGCATCTACAGCCAATAAGGAACTTCCTGAACTTGTGGACAATGTATCCAGTATGGTGGACAACTTTCTACTCTTGAGATCATTCAAGATTACCCCTACATTTTGGATTACTGCACCAAAAACGTCTCCCACAATTTCAGTACTACTAACACTTCACCTAGTTCAAGGTTTCTTCTCCCATATAGGATCATTCAGATGTTCCACATGATATATCTTTGGGAAAACCACACCCAAATAGCATGTACCATACCATCCTTTGGGCAATTTGAAATATGCATGATTCCTACAAACAAATTAAACTCCAGGAATGATGGGATCACATCCTCCCAAGAATGCAAGCCAAATATCTCCATATTTGAAATCATGGTCACACTGACTCTTACCCATGCAAGTTTTGCTGCGGGGGATTAATTCCCACTCACACTTAATTTCCCTTAGTGTTGCTAATCTAAAATTAGTGCTGGCCTAACTCCTAAATCTTGATGTTTTGCTTCCTCCTCATCCCACTGTCCTTTATATCTCTCATCCCATCATGTTTTTCCCCTTTCATCCATTGCTCTCTTCCTGTATTCTATTGAATCCAAAAATGTCTTCTCAACTTCAGTTGAAGAACATGTCATCTTGTGCCTATCCACATAAACCATGTCCAGTGTTGTGATTGGTTTAAGAAAACCGCCAACTGTTAGCATTGTTTTAGCATGGAATATTCAAATGCTTCAACAAAATAACTTCAGTAAATACCAAATCATAATTCTAAAAATAATACTGGAAATGCCCCACTCCATAAAACAAATTTAACAGAAGACTACACATAACACCTTATAAAAGAGGAATATGGTGATAGGTAATTCCCTCTAAAGCTGACGCAGGTAACTGCGTACAGACATAACAGTTCTTTGCATCCATAGTGTCAGTATATTCATAAAGCAATTAAAAATAGGCATTGGATGGTAATCTCCTCTAGATGCATCTACATGTAAAGCCTTAAAATCCTGTGCATCCAGGTTATTTATGGGGTTCAGATTCAAAGTTGTAGCACTAGGCTTAAGCTCAGTTACTGTAGAACATGTGAGGGAAGATAATCTTACAAAAAGAATGATTAATATCACAATCTTGACAAACAACACCCCTAACCCACACACACATACACACATATATATCTATGTGTATTATTAATTTCCATAACTCCTCTAGAATCATACAGTTGAGTAGATATTATCAGCAAGCAGAGCTTTCACTGAATGTTTCTCCCTGTGCAAATAGCAAAACAAAGTTCAAATGTTGTGTAATGAAAATGTGTACAAAATCTTTATGAGCCTTCCTTAGCCCTACTCTGTCTTCATCTAAATCACACCCTTATGCTTCTTCTGCTGCTTTGGGCAGGGGGACTCTTCTTAATTCTTTTTATACAATGTCCTTTTTTTATTTACAATCCAGAGTTCAGTTGAAACAATCAAAAATTTCTCAACTTAGTCAGTTCAACCAAAGTGCAGTTTAAACTCAGTTTAGGTTGCAGCTCAAATGTATGGAGTCTCAAATGGGATCTCAATTTTGTCTTTTAAATCACAAGTTTCCCCTCCATCATCATTATCAGCAAAGTAAGTCCAACATGATAATCTAGCTTTTTTTGATCTTCCAAGTGCTGGTTGCTCATTTTCGCTGTCACTCCTGTCAGACTCCTCAGAATCCTCTGGGACAGTGCTTAGTCTTCATTCCAGAAGCAATTGCAATCTCTTTTTTTCCTGCCTCCTTGGCCAACTGTCCTCAGTTCCCACTCGGCGTGACGCTGCACTAGGTCCTTCTCAGGGTCTGATTCTGGCTCAAGTAGAGGTTTAGGCCAAGACTCCTCAATGTCAGTTCATCACGACCCCTCTCAGGGTGAAACTGTGCTGTCACAGGCTCTTGCTGAGTCTCACTACTTTGTGCACCCTCGTCTTGCATCTCTCAGATGTGGGTTGCACTTCTGCAAGAGATACTAACACATCATCAAGAGGACACTCCACTCTTTGAGTTTGGGCTGTGTTGTAATCTGTCTCGAGGTGTTTTTGGTGATGTCAGGCTCTACTGGAATGAGCTGACAGAATGTTACCGATGGGCGTTCTCTCTGCCGGCAGTTGCCTGCTGACTGGAAGAGAGAGCACCACGTACTCCATAATAAATACATCCTGAGCACATCTCAAGCAGAGCTACTGAGTATTACTTTATTTTTAGCGAGGAGTCAGCAGGATCGACGATGGGCACTCAACGTGGATGCTTGGAACCCACTACTTCGGAATTCAACCTTCAGATTCACTCTCGGTCACACCATTGAATATTTGTGACCAATATACCCAAAAACGAATGACCTCGTCAGCATATCAGTTGCCCACGGTCACATAATCATCACTGCTGTGATGAGCAGAACACTTCACAAAAGGAATGTGGGCAGGTAACTGTAGTGCTTCCTGTAGTGTCGTAAAATACTGCCCACTACGAATCGGAGAGTCAGATGATGTCATAAATCCTCCATGTGACCATAACTGCCCGAAACCATGAACAACACCAAAGTCATGCTGTCTGTAAATGTAGTCACTCTCAACTGGTCAGAGACACAGCAAGCTCTAGTAAGAGCTACAAAGTAAGAGCTACAAATTCAGTCACTTGTGAAGAAAACCCCCCTCAAAGCCAGGAAGCTTCAACCAATCCTGAGACCGTATAGACCAGTGGTTCCCAACCTTTTCACTTCTTTGGACCCCCACTTTATCATTAATAGACCCCAGGGACCTCCACTGAATCATCATTGGAATCCGGGGACCCCCCACTGAGTCATTACTGGAAGCTTGGGGCCTAATTTGTCAATATTTATTAATATTTTTTAATTTTCTAAGCAGTTGCAGACCCCCTGAGAAGGCTTCACGGACCCCCAGGGGTCCCCGGACCACAGGTTGGGAACCACTGGTATAGACGGCATAATCAGCTCTCAAGTTTCCTCATTGTCTCTTAGACAAGACCCATCCACAAACGGTATGTAATTAGACTCTACCAGTGGCTCATCCTGAATATCTGGTCTCAGCTTGGTGCATAGTTCAGTAACATAGAGGCAATCTTATCATCATTTTTACTCTCTAGGAGAGGAATGAGGGTAGCAGGATTCAAAGTAGCACACCTTTTAAGAGTAATATTTTCAGCTACAAGTATAATCTGTTCATGCTTCATCAATCAGCTGTTTGTAAGGTGCTGAGTGTGAGTACATGTCAGCAATATCTCAACTGAATGTGAACAAGAACAGCTAGAGGATGTCCCATCACAATACTCTTGTATCAGACACTTACTGTAACCTTGAATATCCCCCTTTCCTGGTGCACGAAGAATAGAAGACTTCAGCTGACCGTTCGATCTTCATGTCTCTTGCCAAGATTTCTTCTCTCAGACCTTACTATCAGCAACTAATACATAAGACAATACAGTTTTTTCTCCAGCTAAAGAAGCCTTGAAAAGTACCTGCAAAGAAAGAGAGCACACTATCCAAGCAAATCACATTTTAAAATTAGGGCCTTAAGTCAGTTAAAGTTAGCCTGACTCTAAATAAACATTTATGGGGTCATTCTGACCCCGGCGGGCGGCGGGCGCCCAAAGACCGCACCGAGGTCAAATGACCGTGGGGGTCATTTCAACTTTCCCGCTGGGCCGGCGGGCGATCTCCAAAAGATCGCCCGCCGGCCCAGCGGGAAAGCCCCTGCAAAGAGGAAGCCGGCTCCGAATGGAGCCGGCGGATTTGCAGGGGTGCGACGGGTGCAGTGGCACCCGTCGCGATTTTCACTGTCTGCTAAGCAGACAGTGAAAATCTTTGTGGGGCCCTGTTAGGGGGCCTCTGCACTGCCCATGCCAGTGGCATGGGCATTGCAGTTGCCCCCAGGGGCCCCACGACACCCGTTCCCGCCAGCCTCTTCCTGGCGGTGTAAACCGCCAGGAAGAGGCTGGCGGGAAGGGGGTCGAAATCCCCATGGCGGCGCTGCAAGCATCGCCGCCATGGAGGATTCCCTGGGCCAGGGGAAAACCGCCGGGAAACCGCCGGTTCCCCTTTTCTGACCGCGGCTTTCCCGCCGTGGTCAGAATGGGCCGGGAAGCACCGCCAGCCTGTTGGCGGTGCTTCCTCTGCCCTCCACCCTGGGGGTTTGAAACCGCCAGGGTCGGCATGAGGGCCTTAATGTGCATTTCAAATACATAATTATAGCTAGACATGTTAACTTTCAAAATAAACATGAAATGTAAAGAAGAGAAATACATGTTACTTCAATAAATGCAGCTTAAAATGGACTTGTAAACGTGAATAATGAAGATATGTAAGCATTTTAAATGAACATTAATGTGCACGTTTATAAAGCTTCTGTTTGCATTAATGTGTTTTAAAATCCATCTGCGTTATTAATATTAAGGCATAAAGTAAATATAGTGTCAACTGTAAATACATAATCTGCACAATGATGATTTGCAAAGGATGGAATCTGAAGTGCGCTACTCCAGGTCATAGGCTGACTTGCCTAACTAAAAGCTCTGGAACACCACTGTAATCTTTTCTGGGACCCTTTGTTGTTCTAGGAATTTGAGCATTGCTCAGAAATGGACTGAGATGATAGTAACAATAAAAACATATTTAAATATATGTGACGCTATAGCTCAACAGTTGAGTTCCTCCCCAGAAACTTACATTTCTAACTGACAGCCATAAAACATGCCCTCCAGACTGCTGCAGGTCTCAAAATTAAGCCATATCAACTTAAGTCCAATAGCTTAAAACTAATTCTAGATTATTTTTTCAGCAGAAATTCTGTAATTATTTATTTAACAAACTTCACAGCCACTTCATCTTAATATAGGATCATATATTGTCAATGCATTTTAAAGAGTGATACATATTTACTAGGACCATTCTCTGTTTAAAGATTCTCAGAATTGTAGAGAAACAAACATACAGTATTTGTAAGAAAGTGGATTATTATTTGGGGTAGACAATTGGCCACCTCTAGGAATTACAATACTTCTTTTCAGGGTGAACCCTCAAAATCACTGTATTAACCTGAGCTCAAAACCACTGGAAGCTATGGCACAGAGCAGACAGTTGAACTTAGGGAAATGTGTAAAGTATGCATTCAGTGCCAAAACAGTAATAAAGTCAAAGCACCATGCAATAAACTCCCAAACTGAATCAGAAACATACAGTAAAATTGAATTAGAAAAATGACACCAAAACAGCAAAAATGTAGTAGGGGGAACGAAACAGACATAGAAGATTTTAATGTTTTGAGTAGAAATAACACCAAAACGAGAAAAGGGCAAGCACTAGTCTATGGAAGCAGTAGACCATGACCCAAGCATTATTTGTAGGTGACCATGATGAAGACTGGGTCAGATATACCAAGTGAAGTGTCCAAGTGAAAGTCTGGTAGTCAAAGAGTTCACAAAAGATTCTAGGTCCCACTTCAGAAACTGACCTTGTCACTTTTGGGAGCAAACCATTGAATTGTCTTCCAGGTCCCAGTGCTGAAATGGACTTTGTTGCTTTTTCTGGATGACAAATCTTCCCCACGTGGGCCGCTGCTTAAACTGTAGCCGCTATCATGGGACCGGAGGAAAGATTCTTGAACAGGTTGGTCCCACTGGCGCTTTAGAGATTTCTGGCTAATCATTTTCAAAGTCCAGTGTAGAATGGGACTTAGTTGTTTTTTGGAGGTGTGGGGTCCTTGAGCACGATGAATTTGAAATTAAATCTGATTCTGTGGAACTGCAGTCAGATATGTTTGTCAGCGGTTCATGCTGAATCTCTGGAGGAAAAGCTTAAAAAAAATCACAAACTTTCTTCTGGTGCCCAAACATCCACAGAATTGCACATGTAGGGCCCCCAAGGCCTCAAGGGAAAGGTATTTAGAGCAAAGTCCAAACCAGGTTCAGCTACCACTCGTCAGCTTGGCACATCAGGGAAAAAGCCTTTTGCTACCTGTTGTGTCTGCAGCCACACAAGAGGTAATTTATTTTTCTTGGGACAAGAGGGAGCATGTCCAATTCTTCTGAGCTCCTTTCATGTTCCAGACAGCAGACCAGACCTGTTAGGATCTTCCACAAGTACAGTAAGATCCAGTTAGCACCTAACATTTGCTTGTGACAGAACAGGTCCAATGAAGGTAATAAAGTTCCTAAGTCCACCCGAACTGTACTTCCTGCAGTGTATCTCCCCTCACCCAGGCAACTGTCTCTGCTCTAGGAGCAGCCTTCACACCTCTTCCACACCTAAATGTAACTTTCTAAAAATTACATTTCCAGATATTTAATTAAAATCCAATTAGATTTTTATTAAATATAGAAATTTCTTTGAGTGGAGTCTATAGCTGGTACATTATTAAATAATGTATACTTTATAATTTGGCTTTTCCTGTATATCAATTACAGTCTGACTAGTAACAATGTTGTTTTGGACATTGTGATAAGGGTGGGCGGAACTTTTTGGAGTTTTACACCTCTCTGTTTTGTTAAATCGAATTTTTATCAAATATATAAGCAAGGGTTTGCATATGCCCATCGTTCATTTCAATAATACCACAACAGCCTTGCTGCTTGTGCCTCCATTAACGCCAAAGCAGCCCTGCTGCTTGTGCCCATGTACAGTTCACTTCTCCGAACCTTGGTAGTGAGGCCGCGACCCCAGCTCAGTAACATAAGGTCATGAATTCGGTGAACAGAAAAAGGGGAAATAAAATAAAGGTTTGACATGCTGAGTTTCGGGTGCTCATTAAATGATATTCGGGCACAGAAGGGAATCAAGGCGTGTTGTTTTAGGAACTCTCAAACGTACATTTGCGTGGGCACATTAAAGCCAGGCCCATTGGCTTTGCCAGGGTATGTTTCTGATGCTACACGGAAACTAGATCTAAGTCTTTCTACTTCCATTTCATGTGAGACTTGTTCTGTAACTGGATACTCCGACCTAGTCTCTCCTCTGATGCGGTCTATGTATCGCTGAACTAATCCATGAATGTGAAACTGATGTTGAGCATAACACTTTGGGGGTCATCCTTCCGTGATTCTCTGTGGCCCTTGCCTCCCTTTGTAGATGTGCCAGGTGGCACCCCATTTCCTGACGGTGCCAGGGTAGTGCCTTTGGAGGCTGCCGTCTCTGGCCTCTAGCGCCGGGCCTTGCCTTTCTTGGTTTTCTTCCCAGGGGGTGGGCTGGCTGTCCCTTTACTACTGGCCGATGTTGCTGCCCTTGAAGGTGGTGGACTCCAATATCCCTGTACTATGGACCTTGTAGGTCCAGGGGTTGTGGTGGCTGAGGTGCTGATTGGACTCTTACGAGATGGAGGGGGTGGATCAGGTGATGGAAAGAGGTTCATTTTGGACAGGAAAAACTTTTTAGGAGCAGTGGGAAGGGTAGGTGCAGTGGGTATGGGAGTGGAGGAAGAGGATGTGGTTGTAGGAGAGTAAAGTGTGGTGTCTTTGGGTGCAGGTGCTTGTGACGGAGGCTGTCGTGAGGTGGATGGCTGTTGGGTGGGTGGCTGCCTGCGTTTGTGTGGTTTGGAAGAGGGGGTGACAGACACACTGGGAGATGACACAGGGGACGTGTAAATGGCAGTGGGGGTGGTGACTGCACGTGTGCAGAGTGTTCTGGGGGGTGTGCTGGTGATGGACGTAGTGGCTGATGATGTTGTGCATGCAAGTGTGAGTGGAGACGTCACAGGGAGGGAGGAGGGAGACGAGGAGGAGGGGGACACAGAGGAGGCAGTGGCTGTTGGTATGTCTGCATGTGGCTGTTGCTTGTGTGAATGCTTGTGTGATGTGTGGTGCTTATGTCTGGATGAGCTGCCCTTGGGTGTTGAGGTGTGTGCAGGCTGGTCTGTAGGTGTGTCTGGGATAAGCAGAGGAACAGGGGAGTGGGACTGGGTGGAGGAAGTTGGAGGAGGGAGGCAGGAGACAGGGACAATGGCTGCCGTCAGTGCTGAGGCCAGAGCGTTGAACGATCGCTGATGGGCAGCCTGACCCGAATGAATGCCCTCCAGGTATGCATTGCTCCGGTGCACCTCCCTTTCTGCCCCCTGGATGGCATTCAAAAGGGTAGACTGCCCAACAATGAGCGTCCTGAGGAGGTCAATGACCTCCTCACTGAGGGCAGCAGGGGTAACTGGGGCAGGGCCTGAGGTGCCTGGGGCGAAGGAGATGCCCGCCTTCGTGTGCGAGCGGGCATGGGGCGATCGCAGAGGGGCTGCTGGGAGGGCGGAGCTGGTGCGCTGGGTGGCGGCTGTACCTGTTGTTGCGGTGGGCACGGATGTTGCCGCCACCACAAGGGAGCTCCCTTCCGAGGACGTGTCTGTGTCGCTGATGTCTCCACGTGTCCCCGTTGTGGAGCTCCCCTCGCCCTCCGTCTCACTGGTGAACTCCGAGTCGGTTGCATGGCCCTCCAGGGCCATGTGAGATGCAGCTCCCTCGTGCTCCGATGCCACTTCTCCTCTGCCTGATGATGCTAATGCACACATGAACAGGAAGAGCAGCAAAAAAGGGGGGGGGGGGAAATGAAGACATGTTGAGTGCATCCATTGGCAACACAGTTGGCGGAGAGGACAGACACAGAAGCCCCCTGCACTACGCCGCGCACTAGGGGGACACTACTCAATCATTGGGACTTGGCCTACAAGCCTATGGACGACAACTGCACACATAGGTGACACAGGGCCATGGATAGCTGTACTTGGCACCCTACAGAGGTGGGGGGCGGGGGCACAGGGCCATGCCTTACGGAGGGGCCTAGCCTACAGAAATCGCCCTGGCCTAGGGATACCCACAGCCCTCCTCCTCCACCCAGACACCTCCACTGCGCGCTAAGATAGCAGAATGTGCTGGTACTCACCCCCTTGTGTCTGCTGTGATGTCCTTACGCGCCCATCCAAATCTGGGTAGGCCACCGCCAGGATCCGAGACATCAGGGGGGTCAATTGACGAGTGGCACCCCTCCTACGTTGGGAGGCCATCCCCAGCAGAGCCTCCGCGGTCTTCCTGCTCCCGCGGCGGATGTCCTCCCAGCTCTTGCGGCAGTGGGTGCCCCGTCTGTTGTGGACCCCCAGGGTCCGGACGTCCTTGGCGATGGCACGCCCAGTGTCGATTTTCTGATGGGCGCTGACCTATGTGACATGTACAGGGGGAGAAATAACATTATTATAATTTTCTGCATGCTCGATTTGAGTGGCCCCCCATCCCCACCCTTGCCATGTGGCACATGCTCTCATCCGTCGTTTGATGCATGCCTCAATCGCTCCCCTCCCCACCATCTTTCATCCACCCGACTCAACACAGGCATTGCCCCCAAAGCATGCTCCCAGTGTACTTACCTGTTGGTCTGGAGGACCGTAGAGTAGCGCATACTGGGGGAGGACCCCATCCACGAGTTTCTCCAATTCTTCAGAAGTGAAGGCAGGGGCCCTTTCCCCAGTCGCAGCAGCCATTGTATCTTCCAGACCGAGGTCACAGCAGCACTTGCAGTATAGGTCCTCTCCTGTGGATGATCAGGTCTTGAGTGATTAAGCAGATAGAAAATGGCGGTCACGTCCGCGGCGGTGCGTACCGCGGCAGTGCGTCCCGCGACCGCCGGCGCACTTCGTCATTGGCTCCTGAAACGCATAGGGTTCAATGTTAACCAATGCGGCTTTGCGCCGCGGTCTTCGACCGCCTACCGCCACGGTGTGCCACGCCAGCGCATTGACCTCACATCCCATTGTCGCACTTCACAGGTCAGGCAGCCGCCATTTCAAGGGCCCATATGGCTTAATTTCTACTGCGTCACACATGCCTAGGCCTTGCATCGACACTCATACAAGCCATTCAATGCATAGAGAATCGTGTACTGTGCAAGCTGTGGGAACTTACCTGTGGGTTGATTGACTCTGTGCTCGCTGTTGTCCTTCCTAGGCACCGTCCGCTGGGACTTGCGAGGAGATGGAGAAATGTTCCCGTGTACAGACCGCTGGTGGACCTGTCGACAATGGAGGAACGACATGTCATTCTGACATACAGGCTTGACCGAGCCACTATACATGAACTGTGTGCCCAGCTGGAGGCAGACCTGATGTCACCCATCTGCCAACCCACAGGGATCCCCCCTCTAGTGCAGGTGCTGTCAGTACTCCATTTCTTAGCAAGTGGGTCATTTCAAACAACAGTGGCCATTTCATCAGGGATGTCTCAGCCTATGTTTTCCAAGGTGTTGTCCAGAGTGTTGTCTGCCCTGCTCAAACACATGCGGAGATACATCGTTTTCCCTGAGGTGGGGGATTTGCCTACAGTGAAGGGTGATTTCTATGACCTTGGACATATTCCCAACATCATTGGTGCCATTGATGGGACACATGTGGCTTTGGTACCCCCCAGTGAAAGTGAACAGGTGTACAGGAACAGAAAAAGTTATCATTCCATGAATATCCAGGTGATCTGTTTGGCTGACCAGTACATCTCCCATGTAAATGCCAAGTTCCCTGGGTCAGTGCATGACGCGTACATCATGCGAAATAGCAGCATCCCTTATGTGATGGATCAACTACAGAGACACCGTGTGTGGCTAATTGGTGACTCAGGTTACCCCAACCTGTCGTGGTTACTGACCCCAGTGAGGAATCCCAGGACAAGGGCAGAGGAACGCTATAATGAGGCCCATGGGCGAACTAGGAGGATTATAGAAAGAACCTTCGGCCTCCTGAAGGCCAGGTTTAGGTGCCTGCATATGACAGGTGGATCCCTAATGTACTCACTAAAGAAGGTGTGCCAGATCATCGTGGCCTGCTGTATGCTTCACAACCTGGCATTGCGACGCCAGGCGCCTTTTCTGCAGGAGGATGGTCCAGATGGTGGTGTTGTAGCAGCTGTGGAGCCTGCGGAGAGTGAAGAGGAGGAAGACGAAGAGGACGACACAGACAACAGGGACACAGTGATACAGCAGTATTTTCAATAACACACAGGTAAGAATCAACACAGCCATTTTACATTTACTTACAGTCTCCTGCCTCTCTACTGTCTGTCCTTTTCACCCAGTGGATGCTAACAGAGTTGTGACTTTCCCTTCCAATTTCAGAGATGTGGGCCCCACTGCATGACCTCTGCTTTGTTTGCCCATGGACTACAGCTGTGTGACAGTGGTATGTTGTCATCACAATGTAACTGGTCATTTTGGCACGTTTATGTCTAATACATATTTTCAAAAAAACAGGCAGACTCCAGATTATTTGTGTGCAATAAGTGTGTTTATTAAAGTGCTCAATTTTGGGACATGGTTGAAAATCGGTGATGGGTGATGGTGGAGGAATGTCCATGGCAGAGTCCAGATTCTCAGTCTCACAGGTGCATTGTCCATATGCCTGTGGAAGGTGGAGCAGGGGCAGTTTAAGGTTGGACAAGGTGACAATGTGGGACAGTGGGATGACATCAGGGGGTATCCTTTCCTGATGGGGGTCTTGGCATCCTACTCTGTCTTCTTCCTAGATCTCAGGCCCCGCTTGCGGGGTGGTTCTTCTTCTGCAGGAGGTGGGGTTCTGGTGGCCGGTTGTTGCTGTGTCGGGGCCTCCTGTCCACTAGCGCCGGCGGAGGTGGTAGCCTGTTCCTGGTCCATGCTAGTGACAGGGGCCCTTTGTGGTGCCACATGGTCCCGCAATGTGGTGACAATCTGGTTGAGAGCCACAACGATGGTGCCCATTGCGGAACTAATGTTTCTCAGTTCTTCCCTGAACCCCATAAACTGTTCCTCCTGCAGTACCTGGATCTCCTGGAACCTGGCCAGGACCGTCGCCATCGTCTCCTGGGAGTGGTGGTATGCTCCCATGATGGAGGAGAGGGCCTCGTGGAGAGTGGGTTCCCTAGGCCTGTCCCCCCCCTGTCGCACAGCAGCACTCCCAGTTCCCCTGTTTCCCTGGGCCTCTGTCCCCTGGACCGTGTGCCCACTACCACTGCCCCCAGGTCCCTGTTGTTGTTGGGGTGGTGGGTTAACCTGGGTGCCCTGTAGTGGTGGACACACCGCTGATTGACGTGTCCTGGAGACAGAGGCATGGGCCCGCTGGGTGGGTGCTGTGCTGGTGTTCCCAGAGGTGGGTAGGTCTGCTGTAGCCTGTGGCTGTCTGAGGGGAACCGACTGTCCCGAGGTCCCCGATGGGCCGGGCTGGTCATCTGGGTCCAGGGAGACAGAGCTGCTGTCATCACTGGGGGCCTCTTCTGGGGGTGGGATGGACATTTCTGGACCCTCCTGGGCGATGTGGTGGCGTTCGGGTCCTGCAGGGGTATAAGAGTATGGTTATTGCTTCTATGTGTGGCATAGCATGCAATGGGTGGGTGCCCGTGTACCCCAGTGCTGGCATTCCTTTGTGGGGGCTGTTGTGACGGCGGTTTGTGGGGGAGATGGGTATGTGCAGTGGGCATGCTTAGGTGATGGCTGTCAATGGTTTGTGGTGGCATGCAGGGTTTGGTGTTGGGATGGGTGGGTTGTGATGGTGAGACATTAGCAATGAGGATGTGTGATGGTGGTGGGGGGGAGGGTGGGAGTATGAGTTGGCATGCTGGTGGGGGGGATGAAGTAGTGAAGATGAGACTTACCAGAGTCCATTCCTCCAGATACTCCTGTGAGGCCCTCAGGATGCAGGATGTTCAAGACCTGTTCCTCCCATGTTGTCAATTCTGGGGGTTGAGGTGGGGGTCCGCCGCCAGTCCGCTGCACCGCGATGTTGTGCCTGGATACCATGGAACGCACCTTCCCACGTAGGTCGTTCCAGCGCTTCCTGATGTCGTCCCGATTTCATGGATGCTGTCCCACAGCGTTGACCCTGTCCACAATTCTGCTCCATAGCTCCATCTTCCTGGCAATGGTGGTGTGCTGCACCTGTGTCCCGAAGAGCTGGGGCTCTACCCAAACTATTTCCTCCACCATGACCCTGAGCCTGCGTTTGAGAACCTGGGGTGTCTTTGGGGTGCCATGGGGTGGTGTGGATGAGGTGTGGGGTGGTGTTTGCGGTGATGAGTGTGGTGAGTGTAGTGGTGTGTGGTGTTTTGTGCGTGGTTGTTGTGTGGGTGATGGTGTAGTGTGCCTCTGTGTGATGGTGTTCTCTATTCTGTGCTGTCTCTCTCTGGGCTTCTTCTCTGATTTGTGGTCGTAGGGGTTTGTGGGTGATGTGGGTGTGTGTTTTATAGTTAATTGGGTGTGTGGGAGTGTCGTGTGTATGTGTCTCAGGTGTGTGTATTTCAAATTCTCCAATGTGGCTGTGTTTTGGAGCTGTATGTGTATTTTGAGTGCGGCGGTGTGTACCGCCAATGGAATACCGCGGTTGAAAGACCGCCGCGTGGATTCGTGGGTCGTAATGGCATGGGCGTTTTTCTGTTGGCGTGACGGTGGAGGTTTGGTCTTCGCCAGTTTAACGCTGGCCGTTGGTGTGGCGGACTTTTGTTGATGTCGGGTTTTTGGCGGTTTGCCTCTTGAGGGTCAGAATGACCGTGGCGGTTTACCGCGGCGGTGTTGTGGCGGCCTTCTGACTGGCGGTAAGCGCCTTTTACCGCCGAGGTCAGAATGACCCCCTTTGTGACATAACCGTCAGAGCCATCTTTAAATGAAAAAAACATTTTAATGTGGCCGTCAGCGAGCATAAACCTCCGAACAATACTGGGGAGACATTTGCTCAGTTCATACGAAGGCTTCCTCTGTAGTCCATTCTCTGCCGATGGGGCCAGAATCTTTCTTACTTAAAACAGTTCTGACAGTAGAAACTCAGAGTGAAGGAGGAATGATGAGGGGACTCAACCCATTTCTACTTCACGAGTGCTGTTTGTACCTGGCCTGGTGGCTCAGTGGGTTCATGCAGTCACCTCTGGGGCTCGGTTAGCACAGATTCCAATCTCGGCACGTCTACTTAGCCTTCCTTTCCTCCGAGATTAATAAAAAGATTATGAACCAGGGAGGCTATAATATGCATCTTTAAGCACCAAGATACCCTTGAAAGTTGAACACAAGCTTTATAAATAAGCAAGTTATGATTACGACAGAGGGCACTAAATAAACTTTTGTTCAGACTCTCATTCTTGGTGTCAGCTGGGAGGCTAGTTAAGAAGCCCTATCCTGACATATCCCATTGTGTGGCTATTCCTAGTGTGGATATTCTAGTTAAAATACACATAGAAGATTTGCATGAGCTGTGAAACAAGGGATTCTTGTAGTGTTTGAGGGGTGGGGTAAAGGTCAGAGACAGCTGCTGGTACACTTGTGGTTGACTTTTCACCGGGGCCTTCAGAGTGCACAGTGAGTGCGGAGAGATTAGGGGGCTTACTACTAGGTGGTGTGGATAGCTGTGTCAAGGGGGTTGGGCAAAGTGGCACCAGGTGGAACAGCACCTGCAAAGAATGCAAAACAACGTGTGCAGTGCACTGAAGACTGGCGAAGGGTGAATGCACGGGAAAACCTCCGTAGACCTTTATAAGTGCACTGGGAATGGCAGGGAAAGTCTCTACAATGCATTTTGGGTGAACAGTGTGAGCTGTTCATTGAGCAGGGGAAGAACAGCACCCGGGAGCTGTCCACATTAAATATTCATAACCTCCCCCACCTCTCAGCTTCTGATTGTGAGCGCCAACCGAGCGTTGCTCATTACCAGCAAATCCCAGCAAAAAGTTACAGCCTTACTGCAGACATGTGCTGCTTCAAAGCACCCCCCAGAATATCCATTTCTGGATAGGTCCAGCTAGGGGTGTGACCGGATGGCAGTAAACTCTGCCACGCAACGGTTGGTGGAGTTTTTGCTGAACTCAGAGAGGAGTGGCAAAACTCTGCCAGTAGAGCGGAGTTTACTGCCCACCCCTAATAGTCACAGGTGGAACATGCCATTTCAAATGTCACGTATGTTCCATTGTTCCATATTATGCATTCTACCTTGTGGGCAGCTTGGTATGCTTAGGGATGACTTATGTAACGTTTAAAATAATGTTTTCCTACCTATCAACAGGGTGGTTCAAACAGGTCTATGTTGCAGGGTTCAAGATGCTGATGACAGGTTACCCTAGTTGATAGTACAATAAGCGCCGCAGTCCACTGGTGACATTTAACTTTTGATGACCCAGGTGTATTTACTGCAACATATGCTATGTCCTCATAAGAAAATTAAATAATCAAAGCAGAGATTAGTCAATTTTGTACATGTTTTAGGGAAGGCATAGGCACTTTACTCCTGGATAGCATGGGAAACAGTGCACAGATTTCTGAGTTCAGAAAAAATCGGGTCCAGAAAAAGGAGGAAAAACTTGCAGAAAAGGCAGATTTCCTACCATGTCATTGATTAGTATGCAGTAAATTAATTAGTAAGTATTCTACAGATATGTACCTTTAAATTCCAAAACACTAGCAGTAAACCACTGAGTGATTCCTGGTAAACAGAATAACACACAACAAACAATATTTTTGCCAGCAGAAATACTCCTGGAAAAGTAAGTCTCTTTTTGACATGTGCTCATATTAGTTAATCTGTAGTTTATAGTATGGACTCAATGATAGTTCAGATTTTGCTAATGATTGCCATAAGTGAAAGATGCTCAGAATAACTTTTTTATAAATCTTAATTTCACCATTATCTACCAGTGATCACTTGGAATTTAATGAACTGTAAGGAATGCCCTATCTTTTCTCAATGAGCCTCCCAAAGTACTGGAGTGCCAATTTAAAAACAATTTATGTTGTTATGTTTCCATCAATTCCTTTGCTAAACATGAAAGATATTAGATTTCTACCTTGATTAATCCTTTTGGCACCATGCCATACAGCATATTAATCCAATATTTTCATTTTGTGTGAGGAGTTTCTTGTGACCAGCCCCCGCCCCAATAATGGTTACATTTGGATTTGGGAAAGAAACGTTTAAAAAAACAAAATGTAATGGCTCACTCCTTTCATGTATACATGATATATATATATATATATATATATATATATATATATATATATATATATATTTATATATAGTAGTCAGTGCATGAAAATGCGACTCCACAAAGGATTTGAAGTATTTTTCATTGCTTTCATCACCCACTCTGCCATCTATCTTTGTCCCTGATTTTTGTCTCCACTTCTGCTCCTCAGAATCGGACCAGTCATCTTGAATCCCGGTGGAAGGTTCTGCTATATTTACTTTGCGGGTAGATTGGTGCCTTGCCTTTTCTCACTGATCATATTAAGCCAGAACTCACAAGAACATTTTCCTGTTATCCCAGAGGTTTTTGTCTGCCATTGGCTCTTTCCTCCCTGGAACATATTCTAGCAGACAGTTGTCACCTCTTATATGTTGGCAGGGTGGCAACATGACTACTGGAAGAGAGCAGCCTTTCTTCAGGTAATTAAAGCAAACATGAAAGGAGAGAGTCTTTTGTCCAGCACTTAGCATCATGTTCCACTTTGAACCCATCCAATCCCTCGTATGTGCCTTCCGATTTTGCCCCTTTGAGTTTGCGTCATCTTTTTAAAGGAAACCATGCCTGTGCTGGAAGGACCTCTTGGACCCAAGTTGGTTTCTGCATTTCTTAGCTTCATTTTATATTTCATATTTTACACATTCTAGCTGCATCGCTTTTAGCAATGACATTTTACACACTTCACTTACGTGATATTCTTCTAGGAATATATCGTACCAGTTGCTTGTTTCGGTTAGCCTTTTGTCGTCATGTAATCAGTACATTCTGTTCAAGGCTAGGAGCATAGTACACAATATCCTAGTGCTTGCATTGTAGGAGACAGCTTCAAGCATTTAGACAAAGCATTGCAGCACTGGCCCGGAAGGGCCAGAGAGGCATTCCAGCCACAACCATCCTGGAATTAATGCTGTGTTCAACAAGCAGCTCTGGTGGTGCTAATCCACCAGCTTCCCGAGAGGATTGCCATCTACACTACATGCTGACTCCTGACACCATTTCCAGGTATGGGGCTAAGGCTAATCCTATGTATGCGGCCAGGCAGAACGGGGATACCCGCTATGCTCTCAGTATAGGGTTAGGGAGGAACCTCTAGAACTCATTCACCATGGTTGGATTGTTCATTAACTTTACTATGTTTATTATTCTTGTAACTTTGCTTTTTTCATCTGCCTAATTATCGTAGCTCATTCTCTCTATGCAAGATTTCAATGATAACAAATGTATTGAAAACCTATCTCTTATCCCTCTTGTGTTTTGCCTAGGCATGCCTGAGTAATACAACAAAAGGGTGAGTTCTATTTCTAAGACTTCCCTGCGGTGTCAGGTTGTCATGTTCAGGATGCCATCATTACCTTTCACCCCAGCAGGGTTGGAAGTGTAGGTGAGACACTGTAAGCTAGCCAGGAATTGAGCCTACAGTTTCCAATGGTGTGGAAGGATTTAGTCCTCCATATTTTGAAGTTCTGCCATCCTAAATACACAGTCCTATTATCTTAGTAGGAACCATATAACACCTGGGAGCATTTCACTTTCAGTTATTTATTCAACAGCCCTGTTGTGATGTAAAGTGACTGCATGAACATTTTTTGGTAGATAAATTGCTTTGGGCTTTTGAATTATATAGTGGTTTTGCCACTATGGTTATCTGTCATATACTTGCAGTTCATTCTCAACATTAGTGAAATCTAGAATTTTCCATCCTCATACCTGTCTCTTAATCATTACTGTTTTATTATGTAAGGGTTTCAACCCTTGCTTTGAAACTGGATGATATCCAGAGTTTCTCTCCATGTTCTGTTTTGGAATCATCTTCTGTCATCTTCTGCTGTCCATCGTCAATTGTACAGTAGGGTACCTCTGGTAATCCATATCGTAGAACTTAGGAGAAGGCACCTTCAAGTGTACAGTCCAAGAATTTCTCCTCCCGGACCACCCTAGCATAAAGCCCAACAGAAAGATTACACACTGGGCCACTAGGTGAGAACTATTAATATCTCACGGCAGGAACAAATGCTTGCAGAAGTAGTCACAAGTTACTTCTCTACCGAATGGAAATTTGAGTCGAGGAGTACACCATAAGTATCAAAACTGGGGGCCACCAGACACCCCCGTGCTGCACAGCACTCTGCCAATGACTGTCTCAAAGGCCAGTATCCAAGAGGAGGAGACGAGCACAAGCACTCCTCTTTCTCTCTAGTTCCCTTTTTGAATGCTCGCTTGCAGGCAGTATCAAAGACCTCAACTTTAGGTTCGGATCTGAACTATGCAGATCACTAGAGGCAGTCCTTTCTCAATTAATTTGAGCCACTCACTCAGGGAAGAAACTGTGTAGAGACAAATCAAGGAAGATACAACCTGGGCAAGTAAGAGGGTAATTGGGATTTACATGGATCACAATTGTGGGTCTGGGGTCTCTTTTAAAGAGCATCTATCCAGACAGTCACCTTAGTGCCCTTTTCTCTATGTGTTGGACCTGGCTGTCTCTGCAGGGTCACCCCTAAACATTTTGCCTTGTTCCCTCTACTTTGTGCTCAATTTGGTTTTGTTGGTCTTAGGACTCTGTGTATCTTACCACTACTAACCAGTGCTAAAGTGCTTGTGCCCACTCCCTTTAAATATGGTTAGATTGGTGTATACCACATTGCCATGTTTAATGTACTTGCAAGTCCCTTGTATAGTGGTATGCCATATACCCAGAGCCTGCAAATAAAATGCTATCAGTGGGCCTTCAGCAAGTATTGTGCCACCACTTAAGTAGCACCTTAAAACATGTCCCAGATCTGACACTGTAGCCTGAATGCAGTTCTAAACTGCCAATTTGACTTCGCAATATAACCCCCTTACCAAGCCTTAAACTTCACTTTTATTTCATATAAGCCACCCTAAGATAGACCCTAGGTAGCCCCCAGAACAGAGTGCACTATAATTAAAAGGTGTGACTTACTTTAATGTTTTGTCTGTCCTGGTAGTGAAAAACTCCTGAATTCATTTTTCACTACTGTGAGGTATACCTCTCCCATAGGATAATATTGGGGATTCCTTATTACATGTAATAAGCTGAAATTTCCATTTAGGAGCAGGTACTCTATCTCATGTTTGGTATCTAAGAAATTTCAATGATAAATCATCATTAATAGTAAAGTTTAATTTTTCATTACAAGGTTGGCATTTTCCTGCCCATTGTGCCTGCAGCCTCTTTTGGGTTGCATGACTGGGTGTAGCCAACAGTTAGCTTTTGTGAATTCCTCCCAGACAGTCACACAATAAAGAGATTACGTGTCTCTCATTGGGCCATTTTCTGGCAGGATGGGGGGTGGTGGAGCTGAGCACAGCTCCACTTGCAACAGAATAGAGTGTGCTTTTCCTTCACACAAAGGGCCTAACACCTTCCCATTGTCACTCCAGCCACCTTGGATCCAGAGCAGGGAAGGGAGGAAATTCAGTGCATTTCAAAGAATCTTTCTAGAAGCTTTTCCCACCTTCCAGAACAAGGGCACCAGGGTATAAACTAGGACCTTCAGACCCACTCTTCAGTTCACTCCTGGACCTGTGGAGGGACTCTCAGAGGACTGCCTGCTGTGCACTCTGCAAGACTGTTTTGCTGTACCTGGAAGGAGTGCTTTGCTGCCTCGAGTCTTCCTTGACCCCTCAAAGGCCAGCCATACTGTTGAGCCCTGCATCTTCACCTGAACCCTTTACTAGCAGAGTGACTCCAAATTCTAGGCATTAAAATTGGCGATGGGTGCTGTCGCACCAGACACACCACAACATTGCCGCTGTCTTGGTTACGAGGCGGAGTCAATGTTGTGATGAGTTTTCCGCTGGTTCAACGGGTGGAAATGCTGTTTTGTCCACTGGACCAGCAGAAAACTCAAAATAGGGCAGCCAGCATACCACCAACACTGGTGGTATGCTGGCTCTAGTGGCTTTGGTGGTCTTTCAAAAAGACCGCCAAAGCCGTAATGGGGGCCTATGTCTGAAAATAGAAATCTTCACCTGGCTTCGACCCAAGGTCATCTAACAATTACACTCCCTCCTCGGATACCTCCTGCAGCCTTGCACTGCTGAACATTACCTTCTCAGACACTTTTTCTCAGAAATTCTTCTAAGTCTGAAGGTAAGTGTTAACTGGATCTAATCCACTTCTTGTATGCGAACCATGCCCCATCTCAGTCCACCATATTTTTTTACTTTGAGGCTGCCTCGTGCTAGTAGGTGGCCACAGTTGCCGTTTTGGTCTTTTTGTAGCTAATATTTACTAAAAACTTTAAAATGTCATAAGTCAGGATCAACTGATTGGATTTTTGCCATTGTGGCATCTAATACATTAAAATGTACATTAGTTTTCTGAATCTGATTTGGCTCCACTACAAAATTCTGTTGGAGCACTAGATGGCACATATATTGCATTAGGACCACCACATGACAAGGAACAAGTCCAATGGATTCCTCATAACTTCCATCCCATCACTGGGCAAGCTGTCTTGATACAGGATTTGTACACACAACGGCCATGCTTGTCATTCCCAGGAACAACCCATGTCCTCTTTGTACTTTCAAACAGCATCATATACACGGAAATGTCACAACTCCGAAATGTCCAAATGAAGGTGTCAAGGTGAAGGTACCTAAAACAGACCAAAACCAATAAATTAGCTATCAAACCATACAAATAAGACAATTCACAGTCAACTCCTGGAAAACACAGTCCATGACAAAAATCTGAGCAAAGCAAAGCAACACAAACAAAATGGCTATGTGTCAAAACCTTATTCAACAAACGCCTTTCACCTGGATTTCCCAGAGTTTGCCCTTCCTAATATTTTCCATTAACATACTCCTCTCATCATCACAACAAGAGTTGCTGTAACAGTCAAAGTTATGATATTTAACAAAAGAACACTCATGAGAAGAAGTTGTTGAGATCTTGACACAAGTCAGTTCCTTCCACTTTATCATTATCATCATCATTTGGCATTTCAGGATCCTCACCCAGTGGCACTTCATGGTTTCCATCCTCTGTAATGATGTGCTGTCACAGGACGATGTGGAGCATGCAGCTGGCCATGATGATTTGACACGCCATCTTCGGTGAGTAGAGGAGGGCTCCCTCAGTTTTGTTCAGACATCTAAATCTGCCTTTCAGGAGCCCAAAAGCCAGCTCCACTGGCTGTCTTGTCCTTCCATGGGCCTCATTGATGTGAACTTCCCATGGTTTTGTTGGATTCCTCAGCGGTGCCAACAACCATGGCCGGTTGGGATAGGCTGAGTCTCCTAGATGGAAGACAGACATAAGTACAACAATAAGTTACACACTTTTTGATTATACTACCTGACATTACCCACAGAAAGTTAGTACAGATCATACTTACCAACAAGCCAGGCCCTCCCCGGTAGTAGTTGCGACATTAGCTGGGGAGTGATGCTGTTCCACAATAGAAAGGAATCATGGGCTGATCCAGGGGACCTGGCCCAAACGTTTGTGCTATACAAATCCAGTAAGCAGACTTTTTCCTTGGCTTTTGGTGGTACTAAGGCAATATGGGTGCCATCAATGGCTCCAACCACATGTGGTAGGCAAGCAAATCCATAGAAGTCAACCTTCACACTGGCTAAATTCTCACATCTGGGGAACCGGATGTAACGGTCAATGCAGCCCATCATTCCCAAAAGCACGTCTTGTAATACAGCACAGAAACTTGGTTGTGACATACCACCGTATATTGCCACAGTATATTGAAAGGAACCTGTGGCCAAAAATGCAGTGTTGCCATGACCTTCAAAACTGGTGATACATGTGGGATTAGTGTTGTGAGGCAGGAGATCAGGCTCCAACTGATGACATAAAGTCTGTATGGTTTGCCTATTAAAATGAAACTTCTTGATGGTATCCCTTTCTTCCATAGTCTGTAGGTCTGGAAATGGGTGGTACACTGGAGGCTGTCGTCTTCTCCCTCTCTCAGAGTATCTATGTGTGAACTGAAAACAGTATGTGAACCTTGGTCACAATGTCCATAGTAACATATTTGAAGAGTAAGCCAAAACTCATGTGACAGTACATAACTGTTTCAGATTGCAAAATACACGTATTACCTTTAAATACTGTATTGTGCAACATACTTCACCAATCCTCATTGTGGCCTCAACATGTGTCTTAATCAATTATATGTAAATAAGACATTTTGGATGTATTATTTGTGCCGCTTTGTTTAAATTTTGTTTTGGACAAGATACAGTGAACAGTGGTGTACAGTGCATCGAACTAATATAGCCTATATGCACACTAACACACTAGACAAATAAAAAGTAGAGTTACATTTCAATGTCAATGGATTTGTACATATTTAAACATGTAACCCCTCATTTGGCGTGGTGATGATGTAGTTAAAAGTCACCCATCCAGTACTTTCAACCACTAAAATGGCGGCTGCCTGATTTCTCATATTGGACATTGTGCATCTAACACCGCTGACGGGCACAGTCATAGGCTAACATTGGCGATTGTGGCAGTAGACAGCCAATAGCCGTGTTTGTATACGCTGATGATCACATGTGTTGCAGTTTGAGAAATACCTCACTTGCCTCCTGACACTGCAGCTATCAAGAACTGCTCCATTTTAGCTGCTGTTTGCCATCTCTGGCAGCAATCATGGCAGGCCAAGCAGGTGAGAGGGCCAATGCCTTCTCTGCAGAGGAGCTGGGACTTCTAACTGATGAGTTCCTTTCCCTGTATGGCCAGCTCTATGGCTCACCAGAGGAACAGGTAAATATCTTACATACTATGTTACTCCACTTTACTCCATCATTTTCATTCCCACAGGCTACAATGTGCCTCTGAATTCAAGTGTTAAGTCTGATTACTGTTGTAAAATTTGGTGGTACCTACATAGGATAATAATGTCGAGCACTATACATTGTGTACTTATCATCACCATTGGGGTGTGTGAGGTGTGGAAAGCCCTAGAGTCTACTTGTGGTTCATGTAGACATCTATGCATATTCACATTTCATGGTACCTCTGATATATTTACTATTCAGATCATGCTAACTGAACTAGCTATGAATCTATTCTGTAAAAAAACAGTTGAGGATGATGTTAGGTAGGTGTACAGTCCCACATATCACTCTGCCTAGATCAGAGCTCACCAAACTGTTGTCTGTGAGCTACCAATAGCTCACAGACCCCTTCAGAGTACCACACAGCCTTGAGCTCATGTACTGGACGGACACAAGCTGAAATTGTATATGTTGAACAGGTGGAAATGTGCTATTCCTGTGGGATCAGTTTTCTCAGCCTGCAGAGAGCAAGGCCTGACAATGAGTTGTGCCCAGTCTGAACACTGTTTTACATTGACTACATTTGTAATGGTGACTGAGGTAACCCCTTGACCTGTACTTCATTCCATTGATCCACATTGTCAGTGTTTGTAATTTCCTAGTGGCAGGCCCCTTACTCCCACAGGTCTGTTTTCACTTTTCCATAAGTCAAGCTTGCACTGTAAAAGCCTATTTCTCATGTGACACATAAATAGTGCAGATCGTTGGTTACTTCAAAAGAGGTTTTGATACGTGAATCACAAGCTTTTCTACATTCAACCAATCAAACAAGAAATACAATAATACAATGATATGTTGATGTCATACCTGGAACAGTGCCACATATGGCAAAATGATGGTCCTGTGATGTCAGTACATATCACACAAAGTCAATCAGAGGTAGCAAGATATTGCATTAAGTAGTCCACATTTCCACACAGCCCCAGAGAGGAAGCTCTCACAGACACACATGGTAACCCTTCTATAGTGACCTACGTCTTAGGATGTAGTCTATACTATGGTTTCAGGTTATATGGACCGTATGCATCAAGTCAATGGGCCTGACTGTGAAGGTGTCTGTACAATAATGCACAAGTAGTGTACTCTTCAAAAACTCACAATGTTGTGTCATGGTTCATATTAGTCCACATCATAGTACACGTATGATGGCCCTGGGAAACATGGTGTAAGTTGGGTGGCTTAGTCAGTGTAAGACATGACCAGGGATGAGAATGGTCACCAGATGACTAAAAAAGTGTGTATTCTTGTTTCTCTAGTGCTTAGCATGTGAAAACTACACGTGTGTTAGCTTTTGATGTATGCTTGTAGTAGTTGTAGACAAATTGTGTGACAACTAAACAGATACCCAAAAAGCTGCAGTGATATACTGTTTTTCCCTCACTTGTATCCATACAGGTCAATGCTCCTCAGAAGTGAGACATTTAGAAGGCCATCACCCAGAGGGTGCGTACCCTGGAGGTCTATCACTAGAGCAGTGCCCATTGTAGGAAAAGGTGGGATGACCTGAGGTGCTGGACCCGGAAGATCGCAGACGTACCACGGAGGAAGTCTCCCAACGTGGATGGGGCACGCACAGGAGCTTGACACCCACCTCCCCCAATGGCCTGCATACTGGTGGTGGCCTATCCAGAGTTTGATTGAAGCTTGAGGGCCCAACTGCAGCTACAATGTTACATTGCCAACTTTTTTTGTTACAGGCAGGCATTTCCACATCAGCGTTGGGGGTGAGCCATGTCGAACGCACAAGAAGAGTTCTGGATTGTGTAAGTCTGGTAGTAGGTGCATGATGATGTGCTTTGCATATTGTCTTTATGACCAGGAACCCAGCAAAGTCCTGTCTATTATGAATTTGTTGTTTAGAGCAGACACATGGCTCAGTAAAGTCAAATATCATCTCATGTTGTTTGATGTTCTCGGTGACAGTTGTACCAAACAGGCCACTTGTCTTCATTGTGTTAGGAGTGATGTTCCTTCACTACTGTGTGTCATTTGATGGTAGCCATATTACATGTGACAAAGCATACAGTGCACATTTGCTGCAGTGACTGGACAACACTTCCCATTGGTAAGTTGGGATTCTACAGCAACATGAGTGTGCAATCATCACTGGTGCCATCAGCATTAGTGCCTACATGTTGCCCGGTGTACCTTTCCAGTTGTTGTTTCATCTGCAATACTGTCTCAAGACTCATTCACTGACTCCCACTACTTTGGTCCTGAATGTCTCCGGGCTACTTTTCTATGCTACATGTGGTACACAGCAACACTACTTCAGTACAGCTATCATTTGAACATTTTGACAGTGGAAATATGAGGTAAATTCAAGGAAAAAATGAGTGTGAAATGAGCCTTTACACGTGACATGATTTCTGCTAGAGCACATATTGCAGCTACATTGCTGTAGTACTTGACCATCATCACATCATGCTACTGTTTAAGATAAATGAGCATTTGCTGAATTTGGTGGCTTGTGTGGACACTGTGGAAATGTATTTTTTAGAGCTGCAATATTTGGTGACATCAGTTCACTATGATATGCTACACAAGCCAAACTATAGAAGGTTAGCAACTATCCTTGTATATACCTAAGGATACAGTGTAGGCAAGTTGATTCATGGTATTAAAGCTGCCTGGGGTTATGACATCACTGTGACCAACTGTTTTCAGGTAATGCAGCACGTATGCATGTGCTCATGCTAATGTTGAAGCCCATGTAGTGAACCACAAAGTTGGTGTAAACTGTTTACTTTTGTAATGTTTTGTGTTTGAATCTGATGGTCAGGTGTGTTCACACAGACGCAATTAACTAATTTTTATGTGTCATTTCAGATTCATCCCGGGCAAGCGAAGGAGAAAGTGCCAACATCGTTGGGGAAGCAGCTGGCCATAGTGGTTTCTGTCCTGACAGTACTGACACAGAGGAACCCTGTGGCTGAGAGGATGTCGGGAATGCCACGGAGGATGTAACTCTATGTCATCATCTTCAGAGTCATCTTCTAGTGGACACTCACGACTGGTGCAGGACCCCACATGATCTGTTCCAATTTCATCCTTGTCCGCCACCCCCGTTCCATCTCAACCCTCCCTGTTGCTCCCCACTCCCCTAAGAGGGGAGCCATCCCCTTCGCTCCAGGCACCTCTGTCCCTGCCCCTGTTCCCCACGCAGTACAAAGTGAGAGGGCTATTGACCTCCTGAGAAACATCTCTGTGGGTCAGACTACAACTCTGAATGTCATCCAGGGGCAAGGCAGCCACCTGCAGCAGATGGTGGCCTACCTGGAAGGCATTCACAGTGTGATGTCTATTAAGGCTCTGGCTTCCTCCCTGAGCTCAACCTCCCATCCCCGCAACCTTGTGTCCCTCCCCACCCCTTCCCCATACCAGTACTCTATTCCCAAACCTGTCCAAAGCCCACACAAACATTTACACACACTTATGCAGACCCAAGCAGCAAATCCACACAGAAGCACAAATACAAAAAAATAGGCGCACATCCAAACAGACAGACACCGCATCAGACACCTCCATCGCTATCACATCCCCAACCACCACTGACATCACACCGCTCCCTCATCACATCCCCACACAGCACAGATGACAGCACACACCACACCCCAACCACCACATCCATAGCCAGCACAGACAATACCACACCCACATGCACCTCAACCACCATAATACACACACCACATACAACCACACCCACTGTCACCACCACACCAGCACCACACCAGCATCCACAACACTCACACACAGCACGTCCACTGCCTGCAGCAACCTCCACAGATCCATCATTACCATTCTACACACCTAAGAAAAACAGACACACACAATCAAGCACCCAACAGACACTACTTCATTTATCCCTCATTTTGTATGTACCTTACACAAAATAAAAAAAGAGAAATAAAACTTAGGGCCTGATTATGATTTTGGCAGTTGGACCAGCCGACCGCCAAAGCCGCAGGGAGGAGGCAGCCATCATACCGGCGGCCTCCCCATGTCGTATTACGATGTTTCCACCAGGCTGATCAGCAGAAACATCGTATTATGACATTTCCACCGGTCAGCCCCACGGTAACAGTGCCACAGCATTAGCCTTGGCTCCCTTAAGGCAGAGCAGACAGTGCACATTCTGAGGGTGCTGGCAGGGGGCCCATGTACTGCCCATTCCAATGTGGCCCCCAGCACTGGCTTTCCGACAGACTTTCCATGGCAGTTAAACCACAATAGAAAGGCTGGCGGAAAGTGGACTTGTGATCAGGATGGCTGACCACGACTACGACCGCTGCCACCCCATCAGGATCTGCCGGTGGAGGCAGTCTCCTGGCAGTCCGTCTGCCAGGGTCGTAATCTGGCGGCTAGACTGCCAGGAGTGCGGCGGTCTGACCGCCACCACGAGTTTGGCATTTGCAAGACTGCCATACTTGTAAAGGGCCCTTACTGTTCTGTGGCTGCAGATCTTCCTCCATCTCCACATTAAAAAAATAGCAAGCCACAAAAAAGGAAGTAAATAAATCTAAAAAGCCCAAAACAAAATGCAAAAATGTAAGGAATCTAATCGAAATCCCTTGAAGCAATCTAAAGACTCTAGGTTCTATAAAAAAAACAAAAAACATGTTTAAAAAAAAAACACTCCAGAAAACCTGAAAAAAGGAAATCTAAGTAAAGATGACTGGTTTATAATAAACCAAACTGATTTCCTTAAAAAACAATATAAACTCTAGATGCTCATAGAAAGCGTTTACAGAAATAAATCAGCAAAATATATGTTTAAAACCCACCCACACAACACACTACATTCCCAAATATTCCCAAATATTCATATACATTACATTTAATCATCAAAATACAAGCAACAACTTCACAGAATTTAGCATAACATTTTCATACTTTACTAAACCAATGTAAAAAGAAAAAATGATGAAGAAGTGTAAAACACTAAGGCCCATATTTATACTTTTTGACGCAAATCAGCGGCAGGGCAGATTTGCGTCAAAAAGTTTAGCGCTGGATAACGCCATTCCAACGCGCCAGCCGGGCACCTTATTTATGGAATGACGTTAGCCAGCGCTGTGGCCTGGTTAAAGGCAAAATAAATTACTCTAACCGAGCAGTGGAGGCAAAGGGAAGACTGGGGGTTGTGTGCCAAAGAATGGTGCAAGTCAGATTAGAATCAAAAATATTGGCTCTAACCTGACTAGTGCCATTTTTTGATGCACCACCCCCATGGAAATGAGTCCTGCCTTAGCAAAGACAGGAGTCATGCCCCCCTGCCCAATGGCCATGGCCATTGGACACAGTGGCATGTAGGGGGCCCAAGTTAGGCCCCCCTATGCCACTCTAAAAGGAAAAATAAATTATACTTACCTGCACTCACCTGCACTCACCATGGATGGGTCCCCCCATCCATGGGTGTCCTCCAGGGGTGGGCTAGGGTGGCAGAGGGTGTCCCTGGGTGCAGGCACCTGTGGACTGCTTCCATGGTCTCCCACCATGGAAAAGAGCCCACAGGTCCCTTAACGCCCGCCCTAACCCAGGTGTTAATTGTTTACGCAAATTGGGATTGACATCATTTTCCGGCTCCGCCTCCCAGACGTGCACCATTTTTGCCCGGTTGGATAAATATGGCGCATGGGTGTTTAAGTCATTTTTTGGACGGGAACGCCTACCTTGCATGTCATTAACGCAAGGCGGTTTCACGCATCCAGAAAATGATGCACACTGAGATGTTTTGACGTTAGCAGGGTCTAGCGTCAAAGTATAAATATGGTCTTAGTTTTGTGCTGAATTTGCGTTAAAAAAAAAAATGATGCAAATCCGGCACAAGCAGAGTATAAATATGGGCCTAAACCAAAACATCTAAATGTAGCACAAACCCATAAACAACACTATAACCAACTTTTAAACATCCCTCCTAAATCCACTCTACCCTCATAACGCTTACAAAATCCACAGCAGCACTTTACCTCAAAATGGTTCTGGAAAAATAGACTAGAATAACACAAACTACAAAATAGGAGGTGGCACTAAAAAATATGGCCGCTCCATGAAACTAACAAAAGAAATGAATAGAAATATTGCAAAAATGTTTAATAAATGTTTACAAAAATGTAAAAAAATATTAAAAATGTAAAACCTCAACATCTCAACCAATGTTATACAGAATATGAAAAAAATAAAAATTGTCAAGGATAAATTAAATAATAGTATCAAATATATACAAATATTTATTATATACTAATAAAACATGTTGAAATAATGTTAAAATTATGCAAAAAAGTTAAGAAATGTAAAAAAAATTAAGAAAGAAAAACAACAATTGAAAATGTACAACATACAAATGTATGTATTTACAATATGATTTACACTTATTATTAAAAAAATAATAAAACATGTTTTTACATCACTTTTTATTTTTTATTTTTACTTAATATATGTTTCAAAATGTAAAGCTTTACAATACAAAAATTGAGACCAAATACATTTTAAAAAAAAGTGTGACATGAATTCATTAGATTACATTTGGAGAAGGTGTTGGACACTAAAAGGGTGACATTTACTATTCCCACTTCAAACTAAAGCAATTTGGGGGAAAGTATTGGACACTACAGGGGCGACATTTACTATTCCTACTCCATCCAAAACCAATTTGTTGAAAGGTGGTGGACACTAAAGGGGTGATATTTACTGTTCCCACTCCAATCTCTGGGCCTCATTATGAGTGTGGCGGTCGGACCGCCAGACCGCCATGTTGGCTGTCTGAAAAAGACCACCATGTTGACGGTCTCTCAGACCACCGTATTACGAGTTATACAGACAAGACCGCTGACTACCAACTAAAAAAGGCAAACCAGCAGCGGTGCAGAGGCCCTGAAATAGGCGGTCCGACCTCCAGCCCCAACAGCACAGCGACCAACCACTGACTGTATTACAAGCCCAGAGTTGCAGTGGCAGGCACCCATGACGACCAGCCAATGGCAGTCTGAACCACAGTGGGTTGCAGTCCCCAAAGTAATACACAACGGCGCACTGGATGGATTGGAAAACAACACAGCTGACACATTGGCACCCTGGACACACCTGCAAATGGTTCTATAAAATTATAAAATACACCCCTTCACACATCACCACCCTCTGCATCACCAATGCCAAACACAAAAGCCATAGCTAATTATTCAACACTGCAGCACAGATAATAGGCACCACTTTTTTCTTTACCATCTCTTTTCACATGCAGCACACACTTTTGAGCAGTCATATCCTTTTGCACTTACCCTCTTTAGTAAGTCCCTGTCTCTTCTTATTTTTCTCTCTCAAATTCCACCATGTCAGGTTCTAAAAAGCCACATTTTTCTGAGGATGAGTTAAGAGTCATGGTGGATGAAATCATAAGAGTAGAGCCACAATTGATTGGGGCACAAGTCCAGCACACTCTTCTCAGAAGGAAAATGGAAATGTGGAACAGGGTCGTCGACAGAGTGAATGCTGTAGGCATCACCCAGCGCACAAAGGAGGACATCAGGAAGTGGTGGAATGACCTCAGGGGCAAAGTCTGTTCCCTGGTCTCCAGGCACCAGCTGCAAGCCAAAAAGACTGGCGGTGGCACCAGCTGCAGGCCAAGAAGACTGGTGGTGGCCCTCCCAGTGCCTCATTACTTCTCTTTCCATGGGAGTGGAAGGTCCTGGCCATCCTGCATCCTGAGGGCTTGACAGGAATACCTGGGGAGTGGAGTCTGGTAAGTCACAACAATAAAAATGTCACCAAAATTCAATGTCATTGATTCTCACTGCTCACCTTTTGCCACCTTTACTGTCACTCCGCTCACCGGCCCAGTGTCCAAAAGTCCAAAGACCCCTGTTTGGCATCTCACAATTGAAGTGGACTCACCTGGGGAGAACATTTGTGTGTAGTGTGTGTACTACAGACATGTGTTTGCTCCTCCAAATACCCTTTTTTGTTAACTCCCAATTGCAGTGTACTCACCTGGGAGGATAACATGTATCAAGTGTGTGTATTATAGGGACTGACATGACTACAAGTCCCAGCAGGCACTATTACTGTTACTCACATCACCAGCACAGTGTTTCCTTTTCCAAATACCCTTGATTGTTAACTCCCAATGGAAGTGTACTCACCTGGGAGGATAACATTCGTATAGTGTGTGTAGTAGAGAGAGTGACCGGACTGTAACTCCCAGCAGGCCCTGTATCTGTAACTCCAAACACCAGCACATTGGTCACCTGCCCATATACCCCTGTGTGTCAACTCACAAATGAAGTATACTCACCTGGAAGGGGAGAACATTTGTATAGTGTGTGCCGTACAGAGACTGATAAGACTGTTAAGGCCAGGAGGCACTGTTACTGTTATTCCACTCAGCCAGCCCAGTGTCCACTTCTCCAAAGACCCCTGTGGGTTAAGTCACACATGAAGTGTATTCACTAGAGAGGATAACATTTGTATAGTGTGTGTACTAGAGAGAGTGACCTGACTGCAACTGCCATCAGGCCCTGTTTCTGTAATTCCAACCACCAGCACAGTGGTCATTTGTCCAAATACCCATGTTTGTTAACTCACAAATTAAGTTTACTCACCTGGGAGGATACCATTTGTCATGTGTTGGGAAGTAGGGAGAGTGACCTGACTGCAACTCACAGCAGGCCCTGTATCTGTAACTCCAAACACCAGCACAGTGTTCTCTTGACCATGGACCCCTGTATGTCTTAACTCTCAATTGAAGTGTTCTCACCTGGGAGGATTATATTTGTATAGTGTGCATAGTACAGGGAGTTACATGACTACAACTCCCACACTAGACCAGTGGTCACTTGTGCAAAAACCACTGTTTGTCAATCCCCAAATGAAGTTTACTCACCTGGGGGGATAACGTTTGTCAGGTATTAGGGAGTAGTGAGAGTGACATGACTGCAACTCACAGGATGCTCTTTCCCTTCTTCAAATACCCTTGTTTGACAACTCATAAATGATGTGGGCACACGTGGGGGCTAACATTTCTCAAGTGTGCGAAGTAGAGGGAGTGACATGACCGTTAAGGGCAGGAGGCACTGTTTTAGTAACTCTAAACACCAGCACAGTGTTTCCTTGTCCAAATACCCTTGTTTGGCAACTCAAAAATGACGCTTACTCACCTGGGGGGAGAACACTTGGCAGGTATAGGAGACTAGTGAGAGTGACATGACTACAACTCCCAGGAGGCACTGTTCCTCTAACTCCAACCACCAGACCAGTGTCCACTTGCCCAAAAACCCTTGTTTGGTAACTCTCAAATGAGGTGTAATCATCTGGGAGGATACCATTAGTATAGTGTGAGTAAGAAAGAATGATCTGATTCCAACTCCCAGGAGGCACTGTTGTACTTACTCAAAATACCAGTCCAGTGTTTAGTTCTCCAAATACCCTTCTCTATAAACTCACTCATTAAGTGTACACAGCTGTGGGGATGGCAGTTATCAAGTGTATGAAGTAGAGGGAGTGACATGACTGCTAAGGCCGAGAGGCTGTGCCTCCCCCACTTCAAACACAAGCGCAATGTTCTCATGACGAAATACCCCTGTGTCTTAACACTCATCTGGGAGCATAACATATGTATGGCGGGAAGAAGTAGAGGGAGTGACTGGAATGCAAAACCCAGTAGGCCCTGTGCCCATAACTCCAAACACGAAAACAATGTTCACTTTCCCAATTCCATCTATTTTTGAAATCTCAATTGAAGTTCACTTACCTGGGAGGATACCATCTGTCAGGTGTGTGTAGTATGGAGAGTGACATGACGGAACTCCCAGGAGGCACTGTTTCAGTAACTCCAAGCACCAGAACAGTGGTCCCTTTTCCAAATACCCTTGCCTGCCAACTCTCAATTGACATTTACTCACCTAGGAGGGACCAAGATACAGATCATGCTCATCTCTGAGATGTGTTTGGCTACCTAGCTCCATCTTGACCGTTCTAACCCACGATTAAACTATTGAGGATAGGAAGGACACCTTAACCAGTGTGCAAAACAATGATCCCAAAGGCCTCAAGATGCATAAGCAGAATGGTATTGGCAGCAGACACATTCACAATGCACTGACCACATGAAGACTTTATTCACATATACAATAAACTCCTGGGTCTGCCTGCATCACAATCAACTAGGGCTCAAAATGGCCAAAGACATATCTTGCCTAGACACTGCTTTGCCTGCACTGGTGGCAAGGTGGCATTCTCAGGCCATTCTCAAAGGGCTAATGATCAGAACATGTCAGTAGCTGCTTGACTTGAATTGGTGTGGTTCACAAATGTCAGCTCAGTACAACCAATAGCATGGGTACCTGTCACAATAGGATAACCTGCAAATCACTATGTACAAGGTCATTGCAAAATGTCACTGAATACCTTTGGAAGTAGATGTCACAATACAACCAGTAACATTGTAACTTTCACATCAACAGGTCAAGCTGCCACTGGCTACACAAAGCCCACAGAAGGGACTGCCACTGCCCCACGAATGAAGCCCTCAGTGACGATAATAAACCTTGATGTCTGGATGTGGAGGACAGTCCTAGCCCATCTGGACAACATGGTCAGACACCAACAGTGAGTCTCACTGTGGCCACTACATCACCTCACATCCCAGTTGCCTCAACACCACAGGCAATCATTTGCCTCCCAAACTTGTGTTCGTAGGACAGTGGCAAACATCTTGTGCCCCCTAGTCTAGGATCCTGGATCGTAGCACAACACCTCTGACAAAGATGGTCCTGGAACCAATGGGAGGGGTACCCTGTGGAAAGGGCACAGGGCTGTGGGTGTAGGGTGCATAGGTGGATTGCTGTCAGCCAGTGGGGTGAGACCACTGGGGATGCTCCTGTCCAGGACATCTTCAGCCACATCTTGGGGGTCTATCAGGGGCCCCAAGGCGTGATGGGCCAGGTACTTTCAAAACTCCAGGAAATCAAGCAGCTGCCTAGGGACATCCATAGGGATATGCATGAACAGTGGGAGGCTCACACTACCAACATGGCCTCCCTAAAAGGGGGGCTGATGGAAATTAACAACTTCTTGATCAGGGATTGACAACAACACACTAGCCCTTCATTGGTGCCAGCCACTGGAAGGGAAGAACCAACCACAGACACCCTTGCCTCTGTAGCAGCAGATCCCCACCCCCACCACACAAGCAGGGACATCCAGCAAATACTCCAGGTCATGCGCATGACAAGACACCCACCACTGTCAACAAGTGACCTCTTCCAAAATGACCTCTTCTGTGTGCCACATATTCACTCTGTTGACTGTTTTTCAACCACCTTCCATTTCCAAAAGGAGAAGTACACTGGACTTTGGCCTTCCAATGTTGTGGCATGTACTCCAATGATTTCATCTACCATTACTGAATCCTTCACTTTTCTTTTCCATTATGCCCCAATTTAATTTTCTGCACAAATGTTCAATAAATCCACCTATCACAAAGTCCTTGTCTGCTTGCTTCTGTTCCACATTTTGCTAAATAGAGATGTAAGACCATATGAAGCAAATGAGGGCGATACAATATTCTAATGCAATGAGGGATATGTTACAAGTACAGTGTCCTGCTAAGGATCACTACCAACAGACACAAACACATTGCTACAAGTGCCTGGTCACACCAAACATTTTATTGCACCAAACAGCACATAGTCTGTCCATATGTCTGGACTGTCATAGCCAAGAATGGCTGACTCATATAGCGTCAAGGTACACATACCAAGGTACAGCCCCCCAGACCACAGAATGAGGGGCCTTGTCAGACATTGTCCTGTAGAATAGGCAAACAGAAAAGTGGATGGTGTCACCAGCTTGAGCCTTATCACATACTACACCAAAGAAATCCAACATAATATAAACCAGGTACAGAGGACAGTACAACAGTCCCTGATCACAGGCCCATCATAATCCAAGGACCATGCATTTGGTGGTATGACACTAACATAAGGCAGTGTTGTGGCACAGGCACTGTGGCCTTTAATGATGAAACACATCTACAGCAACATACAGGGCATACAAGAATAGTGCTTAGCCCATGTGAAGGGTGAATGCCTTGCTCGCAATTGATGACAACATATTTCATGCCACATGATCACACACATGATGCAATCAGCTCAACACAGCACAATAAACAAGTACAGTGTGCATTTCTGACCTTCCACCCAAACACTGTTCAAGCTGCCTTGGCACAGGTCTCATACACCCCAAATCTGTGAACCACATTACCTGGAACAATCCATGTCCACTTCATGTGTCAGAACTGCATCAGATACCTGCCAATGTCACAATTCAGAAATGCCCACACGAGGATCTCATGGCGAAGGTACCTGTACAAAGACAAAACAAGGAATATAGGCTTGAAAACATACCTATTATACAAATCACATAGCAAGCATCTGGAAAGGAAATTACATTGGAATGAGTCACATAAACAAAGTAGCTACATCAAGGTGGGGATATGTCAAAGGCTAACTCTTCAAGCACCCTTTTGCTGAATACTGCAGAGTATCAGTTCCCTAGTTGTTTCCAAAAAACTCAACTTCACACATTCTCACAACTACAATCTTTTGTACAGTCACAGTCATTACATCACATGGCATACTTACACATGAAAATAAGCTATTTGTGAGATCTTCACTCAAGTCAGCTCCTTTCTCTTCATTACTTTCATTCTCACTTGGCATTTCAGGAGTCTCACCCAGTGGCACTGCAAGCTCTCCCTCTTCTTGGATGTATGGGATATTCCTCTGCAGGGCAATGTTGTGGAGCATTCAGCATGCCACAGTGATCTGACACACTTTTCCGTGTGAGTAGGGGAGGGCTCCACATGTTCAGTCCAGACACCTAATTCTGGCCTTCAGGAGCCCAAAAGCCTGCTCCACTACTTGCCTTGTTCTTCCATGGGTCTCATTGAAGTGTACTTCCCCTGGCGTAGTTGGATTCCTTATTAGCTTCAACAACCAAGGACAGTTTGGATATGCAGAGTCTCCTATTAAGGAATGAGATATATGTGCAACAATGAGTCCCTCACTTCATGATTGTAGCACTTGACACTGCAAGCACAGAAACACGACAAATGTGACTTACCAACCAACCAGGCCCTTTCTGGCTACAGTTGTGACATCAGCTGGAGTATGGTGCTGTTCTGCATTATGAAGGAATCATGGGCTCAACCTGGATAACGGGCACAGACCTCTGAAATGTAGAGATCCACCAAACATTCAACTTGCACGTTGATGGAATGGAAGTTCTTTCTGTTATGGTATACTTGTTCATTGGCATGCAGTGGGACCAAGCCAAAATGTGTGCCATCAATGGCCCCTAGCACATGTGGAAGGTGTGCAAAACCATAAAAGTTAGCCTTCACATGGGCTAAATCCTAATACTGAGGAAACTGGATGTAGCTGTCCAGGTATTTTAACACTGCCGAGAGGACATCCTTCAACACCAGACTGAACATAGGTTGGGACATGTCAGCTGATTTACAATGGGTGGTATGCTGGTTTGATAACTAGTAGCTGGCATCAGATCTGGCTTCAACTGACAACATAAGCCCACTATTGTTTGCATATTCAGCGGGTGAAGAAGGATTATGTGGCATTCTTCCATGGTCTGAAGGTCTGGCAGTAGACGGTAGGCAGGAGGCTGTCACATCCTCTCTCTCCCTGGATACATATGTATGGCAAGACATTAGTCATTGTGTCCACAGCAACATACATCATGCATGTCAATGATAGCATGTGATAAGGCATTTCCGAAGGGATACATGTGGTAATCAGGACACTTCAAAGCTGCAAAGTACACAGAGGTCATGTGACCCACATGATTTTCCACACATGTGTCCACAACATGTATCTGGAGAAAACTCAAAGATGTGCAGCACAATTGCCTCTCAAAATGTGACTGGATGTCCTGACCACCAATATGACAGTCGGCAGGGTGGCTGTGCCACACTGTCAAATGCCATTTGTGCCCTGCAACATACAACAATGATGTTTGAGTAGTAGGACCTACATGACTAGACAGGATAAGCATGTTTGTGAGCTCAAAACAACATTTTTAGAGGTGTGACAGTTTGTGAAGCCCAATACATTTCAGGCCTCCAAAATGGCAGCTGCCTGACCTTCTCCACTGGACATTAGGAACCGCCCATGACCGCCGGTGGAAGTTGTCATGGTGGTAGGCGGTTGCAAATGGGGCGGACAAAGTCATAGGCTAACGTTGTTGCAGAACGACTGCGAACGTGGTGGACGTGACCAGCATGTTCTGCATATTCTCTCACTTGACTCTTGACACTGCTGCCAGCAAGACCTCCACTACCTGAGCTGCTGTGTACCACCTCTGGGAGCAATCATGCCATGTCCAGCAGGTGGTAGGGCCCCTGTCTTCTCTCCAGAGGAGCTGGAGAGGAGTTGGAGAGTGGATGAGGTCCTACCCCTGTATGAACAGCTCTATGGTGCATCAGAGGAGCAGGTAAGCACCTCAGGGCAGATTTATACTTTTTGACGCAAACCTGCATTAGCACAGGTTTGCGTCAAAAAGTATAGCGCCGGCTAGCGCCATCCCATGACGCGGACCAGGCGCCATATTTATGAAATGGCGCTACACTGTTTGGAGGCAAAAAAAAATGGCTCTAGGCAGTGTAGCGCCATTTTCTGGCACACAAGCCCCATGGACATGTCTCCTGTCTTAGTAAAGACAGGAGCCATGCCCACCACCCCAACGGTCATGCCCAGGGGGCTAATGTCCCCTGGTAATGGCCACTGGGGCCAGCGCTGTGCAGGAAGCCCCAAGGCAGGGCCCCTATCTGTGTTTGGCAAAAAAAATAAAAATACTCACCCGGACTAATCTTGGATGGGTCCCCCATCCTTAGGTGACCTCCTGGTGTGGGCAGGGGTGGGTGGGGGTGTCCTTGGGGACAGGGAAGGACACCTGTGGGCAATTTCCATGGTCTCTGGGCATGAAAATCTGCCTACAGGTCCGCTTACGCCTGCCCAGACCCAGGCGTTAAATAATGGGGCTAAGTAAGCTTAGTGCCATTATTTAAGGCCCCTATCCCCCGTGCTGGATTTTAGCACGGGGGATGAATATGGCGCAAAGGCCATATCGTCCTTTTCTGGACGGGAACGCCTACCTTGCATCTCAATGACGCAAGGTAGGTTTTCCTCTCCAAAAAATGATGTAAACTCCATTACTTTGGCGCTAGACGTGTCTAGCTCCAAAGTATAAATAGGGATTTAGGTTTGCGCTGAATTAGCGTAAACAAAATGACGCTATTTCAGCGCAAACCAAGTATAAATAAGGGCCCTCATGTGCACAGTTTTCTCTGTACTTCACCATCCTTTCCCTCTTTACAGGCTACAATGTGGCCATGTGTGCTAGGTTGACTAATCATGTGCCTTTTGTTGCAGTCTGTGTGGCATCAAGGGGATGTACAATGTGCAGGTATTGGTGGTCACTGCCATATGTAAAGTTCAGGCACATTGTGTTGGGTGAGGTTTTTGGGATCCTAGATCCTACTTGCATTGGATGCACATAACTAGGTAAGGACTCATTACTGCCATCCACTGACATCTCTTCCCCCAGGAGTGTTCTAAATTTCAAACAACATGTAAGTGCATGGCAGCATGAGCTGAGTATGCATGTTGTATGAGTCATTTGAGAGTCATGTGAGCAATGTGTATGGTGCCACAGAGATTTCTTAACACATCAGCCCTTGCTAAACTGCTTATCATGAGTCACTCTGCCCTTCAGGTTGCCACACACACCACATGCCAAATAACTGTTGGCTACATGATGTACTGTCATGCATGGAAGTGGTGGGCATCAAGTGTCATGTAGGATCTGTCTGCTCAGCCTACAGAAATCATGGCCTGTTACATGTATCTCCCACTATGGGTCCTAGTCTAGGCTGGGGTATAGTCACTGTGGCTATGCAACTGTGGCAATATGCCACTCCCTGTGCCCCAGCAGATCTCGTAATGTGGCCAATATGAGACTCTGGTGGCAAATCCTGCCCAGAATGCCTCTTTCCTTTGATTAGATGAGTAATGGGTACTGAGGTAAGTCATTAATCTGGTCCATATGTACACTTAGCATCATTGTCAATGTGTGTCTTTGACTCATGACAGGTACCTTACTCCCACAATCCTGTTGTCACCTTCACACAGGTGGTATTTGTCCTGTACAGGCTTACTACACAAATGACAGTTCCACAGTGCAAACAGTGTGCAGATTCCTGGGAGGCCATGATATGTGACTCAGTAGCTTGGTCACATACCAGAAACTGTACAACGCCTGCCTTTGTTTGTTGGATGCCATCTCCATAGGATGGACATATGTAAAAAGGACTGTTATGTGGTCCAGGTTCATAGCACATACCCCTCCCCTGAAGTGGCCTGAGTCTGCATTTGTTATGGCACAAGTCCACACACGGACAGGGAAGACACTTTCTGTACCTACATGCCAGCCCCTTCATTGTTACTCATGTGTAATGTTTGAGTTTGTACTCTGGCAGTTACCTGTATGGACTGAATGTAGAGAGTCATTCTCACAGAGTGTGAGTGTTGGTCCATTCATGCCTAAGGGTTTTACCCTTCAGAAGCCACATAGGTGTGATGTGTTTCATAGTGGCTCACATCAGTCAGGTTGCCGGAGCATGAGCTACATGATGTCAGTAAGCTTGCCTAGTCATTGTAGGCCCTGAGCAGGGTAGTGGCTAAGTCTGCAGTTGGAAAAATATATGTTTGTAGTTATGTCCCTGTACGTATTGGTTTGTATGTGTCACACTTGGGGAGTAATGACAAATAGGAAAGTCCTAGTTTGATGTTACTGACATGTATGTGACTCAACCATTTGTGATGAAACTTGTAATCATGATCTCTTGATTTGTCTTTTGCATCCATGCAGGTCAACGCCCATCAAAAGAAGAGATTATGGCGAGCCATCGCTCAGAAGGTGCGGACCCTGGGGGTCCACAGCTGGCAGAGCACCCTCTGCAGGAAAAGGTGGTAGAATCTGAGACGCTGGGCCCGGAAAATCATAGAGGTCCAGCTGGGGATGTCCTCCCAATGTGGCTGGGGTGCCCATCAGACCATGACCCTTCTAATGGCCTGCATCCTGGCCTATCCAGAGCTTGATGGACATTTGAGGGCAGCACTGCAGCCACCAGGGGGTGAATACAGGGAATTTTCCTGCCTTTCACATTGCCAAGTGAATGATTTACATTTTGACAGCTACCCCTGACAATTAGAGATGAGCCATGTGTCACAAAGTAGATGAGTAATTGTTTGTGTAGACATTTCATGTGGTGAATACTGATGTGCCCTGCATATTGGCCCAGGAACCTAGGACACAGCTGGGTAGAATCCACATACCACTTGCTCTGCAGAGACAACATGTGGCTGTTTACGTTGATCAAACAACTACTGTTTGTTTTTGTAGTGTGTGTAATTTCTATGCAACAGACAATTACTACTAAATGTTACAGGCCAAAGGTAAGTGGATGATGGATCGTTGTCCTCAGCCATGTGTCTGGGTAAGTGTGTATATAGGCATCGGCCACCCAGCGACCAGCTGTCTTAAAACATATGATGGGTGCTGGGGCCAAACTGCAGTCTGTAATGTGAAGATGTCTAACATTCATGTGACAGAGCTTACATTGTTCTGTGGATGCAGCTATAAGCCAATACTTTCCCTTGGTAAGTGGGGAATGTCCATTGCATGATTTATGTTCCATCACTGTTTCCAACATTCATTGTTTCTACATGTCAGCATGTGTCCCTTTTCTCTTCTGAAAAACATTTATAAGCTGCTGTTTAATGCATGGTCTACCTATGTTGATGGGATGATGTATGTATCCCCTCATATATATGTGCATGGCAAACTGTGTGTGGAATAGGACATTTGCAATGGGGTTACATTTCATGTTGTGCCACATACAGGAGTGTGTCACCATTGTTTATTGGCTGACACATACCCTCACATGTCATAGCATGTCATTGTGCATGTACCACTGCAGTAGAAATGAGGGGCATGACAGGTAGGCCTAGAGTTTAGAGCCACAATGTGAATATCTATGCCCTTGATGTGGCATCACGTGGAAGTGTACACTGCCCATGTGTAATGGGTAAGGTTTGTGACCTGGCTATTGGCCAGCATCATGGAGTGACTTGCAGTTATGTTGGAATCATTTGAGTTTGGGTACAAGCATTCATCCACAGACAAACATCTGGGTCTGCATGACCATAATGGAGACAATGATGCAACTTCCAATTGGGCAACAATTTAAGGGCCTTCAACAAGTACTTGGCCTCTCCAAATTTAAGGAATTAATGGCAACTACTGATACACTCAGAGTATGTCATTGTAAGGGGGGCCAGACATTACCTTGGGGCTTGCTGATTCATTGTGTTGTGTATTTTGTGGACATCTCTCCCTGGCATATTGCACATGATGTCTACAGTGTCCGTTTCCATGCCACATGTGTGGCCTATCTGAGCAACATTAATACTACCTCCATGACTCTTTTGAGACAAATATCACTTCGTGAAGTGTGCATAGTGGAACTGCTTTCTGTGTGACATGAGTATTTCCATGTCACCTTCTCCAGGCTATTGTACTTTTGTCATCAACTTAGCAGGATTTTGGAGCTTCATTTTTTATTGTTCGATCATTGTGTATGTGACAAATAGATGTGTGCATGACCTTGTGTGGGATCTGTGGGAAAGCATTTGACATAGGCCTACTATTGTATGCCAACAGATAACTCAGGTCTTCTCAATGGGGCAAAGCTTTGAGGGTGATGGTGTCTCCTACTTGTTCAATGGTTATTGTGATTGCACAACTTCAGACATGAAATTGTAGTTGTCTAAGATGCTGAATTTCCCGTGGGCACCTGTTAACAGTTCAGTTGGCATGTGTGCATATGGTATGGCACATGTATGGGTCACTTTTTGGAATTTTGTGCTAGGGCCTACTTGACATCTTGGTAAGGTTTGCTAATCTGAGCTGTTCAAGTGTGATCATGGACATGATAAGCCTATGTCTCTTTCTGTTTGCAGCATCAGCACCGGCACGTGAAGGAGACGGGGCACAGCTGAGTGGGGAAGCATCTAGCACAGGACCTCGGATCAAGACACCACCGACACAGAGGGAACCAGTGGACTGGAGGGCAAGGGGAGTGCCATGGGGGAGACCGGAGCATCCTTATCATCATTGAATCCTTCCTCCAGTAGGCACTCCTTAGTGGTGGCAGACCTATCAGGGCATCCCCATGTGCTATCTTAGTCCGCCACTCCGGGTTTTATCACCTTTCTCCCTGTTGCTCCCTACCCAGTTGGCCGTGCCCACTCATCCAAGAGGGTGGGCGTCTCCTTTGCCACAGGCACCTCCGCCCCAATCCTTGTTACCCCTGCTGACCTCAGTGAGGATGCTATTAACCTCCTGAGAAATATCACTGTGGGTCAGTCATCCATTGTAAATGCTAACCAGGGATTGGCAACTCAACTACATCAAACAAATGCATTCCTGGATGGCATTTGTGGTGCAATGGCTGGGCTACAGAGATCTTTTCATGCTCTGGCCATTTCACTGATGGCAGCCAGTCATCCCCCCACCTTCCACCCCCTCCATCTCCCTATGCCCAATCCAAATCCCAACACAACAGATCCGCACACATCCACATCAGCACACAAGAGCAACACACACAAACACAAGCACCACAAAACACTTACTGATGCAAGCAAAAAACATCCACCCGCAGGCACAACAATCACCACCTCCCCAGACACCCCCACTACTCCCAGCATTATATACACCACATCCAGCATACCCACAGGCACCACACCAACGGTCAGTGGCATACCATCTACACCTAATCATACCCTCAGACACCACCCCAACAGACCCCCAGACATCCGCTACAAGCACCATATCCTCAGACATCACAAAAGATGCACAGACATCTACAACATCCAGCATATCCGCAGTCACCACCCCAATAGACACATACATCCACCACTCCATCCCTCAGAAACTCCACCTTCCAGACCCCCAATACACACAAACACACTCAGTCACCCACCCAACATACACCAACCAAACACAAGCATACCTTCCAAAAGCACGCACCTACATTCACACCAACATAGCAGACAACCACTACCTGGACCTTCAAATCCCCACTTCCTTCTGCTGACCATCCCCATGTCCCTAAGAAAGGTTGTTGTTTGACCTTAACCTTTCCCCTGTTTCATCCACCCTGTCCCAAACCCAAAAGGCCCCCACCCACCTCCCAGGCCTTCCATTCTACCTCCAAGTCCTTTCTTGCCCCCTGCAAGCACCCATACCTCTCGCCTTCAAGAAGAAGCCCACCCCTCCCAAAAAGCAGACCACCCCTCTCAAAGCCAAGACCAAAACCCCCTCCCACATTTGCCCCCCTCCCCCACAAAGATGATCCCTGAGGTGCCTGCCTGCCCACTTGATCCCCCTTCCTGTGGAGGCTCCCTGGCAGTTGGAAGTCAAGTGTTGGCACAATACTGTGCCATAATGGACTCATATATGAACAGCTGTTGTTTTTTTGAGTACACATTTGTCTCTACCTTTATGTTGTTGCTGAGTAACTATTGTTGTCTGCCTACAGTTGTGTGTGTTTCAGCCTACTTGCTGATCCATTTGCTGTTGTTTGCAATATCTGACTTTGTGGGCAATGCTGGTACCCCCAAGAGAAGGGTATATGTTGTGTGTATGGATTTGTGTGTGGAAATAAAATGGTGGTGTAATAGCCATGTGTTCTGATTAGTATGGTAAGTATTTCACTTTGTGTTGTCCGTTGTGAGCATGTAAAATGTTAGACTTGTCCCCCTGATATAGATTATGTATTAATCTGATGTGTGTCAGCTTGAGCTTTGTTTGTGCAGACTTGGAGTGTGTTCAGTTGTACTACCTTTGTTTGCAATTGACTGTGCATGTGTCCATTTAGCCGTGTGTACCTTGCAGCTAGTTCCTGTAGAGGTATGTCCCATGCAGTTAGAGTTGTATGTGCTTTGCTGACTTGCATTTCTACACTATGCAGATAGGTATGTCATCTAGGTCTGGTATAGTTTGTCCCTGAGATACATGTAGGGCAAATGTTGTTTTATGGGCAGTTACAAGGTGTTATGTGTCGCAGTGCAGCCTCCTTCCCTAAGTGTTCCTCCTGGCCCCATCCCTATTGTGCAGGCAATGTGTACATAGTGATCTTTGTATATTTGTCTCTCTGACTACTGTGCATGTCATTGTCATTCATTTGTGTTGCAATATGTGTGATGTGTGTGTCCTCTGCAGGGCTGTTTACTGGGAGTGTTGTTTGTGTTCCATGCCATATCCATACATGTGTGCTGAATGTGACAAGAGTCCGTAGCATGTGAGGAATGTGAGTGTGTGAGTTGTATATGTATATGTGATGTCAGTGTGTTGATGGTGTTCTGTGAGACTATGTTGTGTACCCTTCACTGTCCCTGTCCCTGAGATGTGCACATGTGTGTTATTGTGTAGTGTTGCAAAGTAGTGAGTGACTTTCCCAAAGGGGGAGTATTGTGACTGTGAATGTCCTTCATTATGTATAAATCCGACCCAGGACACAATGAGACGTGCACTTGGTGCCCATAGTGTGACCCGTATATGATGTGGACGATGGCACAATGATCTGTTTTTGAGCGTAATGAGACAGGTAGGTGTGTGTACTTATAGTCGGTTATGCCCAAGGTGGCGGGATTTTGTGCTTCATCGATTATCAGCAACAGCAGTAGGACATGCGTGATAGGCTCCACGGGGGCACCAGACGTGAGGCTGCCTGCAGGTGAGTGTCTCTCTTTATACTGTACATTTCCGCTTGCTGGGACATGATGGTTGGACAGCCACGGTCACATTGGCAGTGTGCAACCTCATAATGTGTCCGGCGGCAAGACAGGCTCTGCTGGCCTGTTTGTGCTGCCTTGTGACGGTGGCGGTCTGTGCTGTCTGGCAGTGCCGGTGGGACCGCAGTGGTCTTTGCTCCATAGGCCCACAAAACTCATAATCTGGCGGCCGGACCGCCAACCCAACGGCAGTCAGACCACCATCATGGCAGCTGATGGACCTCTAAACTCGTAATGAGGCCCTAAATCAATTTGGGGGAGGGTGTTGGATACTAAAGAAGTGACTTTCTATTCCCACTCCAACCTAAACCAATTTGAGGGTAGGTGTTGGACACAAAAAGGATAACATTTACTATTCCCACTTCAACATAACCAATTTGGGGTAAGGTGTTGGACATAAAGGGGTGACATTTACTATTACCACTCAAATCTAAACCAACTTGGGGAAGGTGATGGACACTAAAGAGGTGACATTTACTATTCCCATTCCAACATAACCAGTTTGGGGGAAGATGTTGGACACTGAATGGGTGACATTCACTAATCCCACTCCAACGTAAACCAATGTGGGGGAAACTGTTGGACACTAAAGTGGGAGCATTTGCTATTCTCACACCAACCTAAACCAATTTGAGGGAAGGTGTTGGACACCAAACATAACCAATTCGAAGGTAGGTGTTAGACACTAAGGCCCGTATTTATACTTTTTGACGCTAAACTGCGCTAACGCAGTTTAGCGTCCAAAAATTTTGCGCCGGCTAACGTCATTCTGAAGCGCCATGCGGGCGCCGTATTTATTGAATGGCGTTAGCCGGCGCAAGCAGACCGGCGCTGCCTGGTGTGCGTGGAAAAAAAACACGTACACCAGGCAGCGCCGGCGTTGGGAAAAGTGGCGCTAGGGCGTCTTAAAAATGGTGCAAGTCAGGTTGACGCAAAAAATCGCCTCCACCCGATTTGCGCCATTTTTAACGACGCCCAGACGCCATTTACATGTAAAGACAGGAGTCATGCCCCCTTGCCCAATGGCCATGCCCAGGGGACTTATGTCCCCTGGGCATAGTGGCATGTAGGGGGGCACAAATAAGGCCCCCCTATGCCACCCAAAATTTTTTTTATACTTACCTGAACTTACCTGAATGTCCCTGGGATGGGTCCTTCCATCCTTGGGTGTCCTCCTGGGGTGGGCAAGGGTGGCAGGGGGGTCCCTGGGGGCAGGGGAGGGCACCTGTGGGCTCATTTTGAGCCCACAGGCCCCTTAACGCCTACCCTGACCCAGGCGTTAAAAAGTGGCGCAAATGCAGGGTTTTTTGACCCGACCACTCCCGGGCGTGATTTTTGCCCGGGAGTATAAATACGACGCATTTGCGTCGGCATCATTTTTTTAGACGGGAACGCCTTCCTTGCATCTCATTAACGCAAGGAAGGCGTTCACGCAAAAAAATGACGCTATTTGCCCATACTTTGGCGCTAGACGCGTCTAACGCCAAAGTATAAATATGGCGTTAGTTTTGCGCCGAATTTGCGTCGAAAAAAACGACGCACATTCGGCCCAAACGGAGTATAAATATGCCCCTAAAGGCATTACATTTACTATTCCCACTCCATCATGGCCAATTAAGGGTAAGGTTTTCGACGCTAAAGATGTGAAATCTTCTATTCCCACTCCAGCATAACCGATTTGGGGGAAAATGTTTGACACTAAAGTTGTAACATTTACTATTCTCATACCAACCTAAACTAATTTGAGGCAAGGTGTTGGACACTAAAGGGATCCCATTTACTATTCACACTCCAATCTGAACCAACTTGGGGAAGGTGTTGGACACTAAAGGGGTGACATATATTATTCCAACTCCAACTAAAACCAATTTGTGGAAAGGTGTTGTACGCTAAATGGTTGATATTTACTATTCCTACTCCGACCTAATCCAACTTTGGGGAAAGTATTGGACATTAAAGTGGTGACATTTACTTTTCCCGCTTCAGCATAAACAATTTGGGGAAAGGAGTTAGACACTAAAGATGTGACATTTTCTATTTCCACTCCAATCTAAACCAATGTGCGGGAATATGTTGGACACTGAAGGGATCACATTTACTATTCCCACTCCGATCTAAACCAACTTGAGGAAGGTATTAGACACCAAAGAGGAGACATTTACTATTCCCACGACAACATAACCAATTTGGGGGAAGGTGTTAGACCCTAAAGATGTGGCATTTACTATTCCCACTCCAATCTAAACCAACTTATATAAGGTGTTGAATACTAAAGGGTGACCACTTCAAATTTACATCATTGACTTCAAAATAAAACATTTCACCTACCATGTTACAAAATTAAAAATATTGCATACACAATCAATACTCCACATTCTCACCACATTTTTTTAAGTTCAAAGCTAACAAGCATTTTATGTAAAAACATAAACTACATACCTTTATGTACATTTGTATACTTTGAAATGTAAAAATAATATTTTCATTAATAATGAAAATTAAAATATTGCTCAAAATATTTACAAGCATTCATAAAGTTTAAAAATAAAACTGCATATAGTCCGGACAACAAAATTAACAATCATATTTTTACTAAATACAGTATTTTTCACATTTTTATGCTGTCAATTTTTTTCTACATTTTAATTTAGATTAAAATAGTTTCAACAATTGTTTTAAGCAATTATAAACATTTCCCAAAAATAATGTAATATTTTTAATTTTAATCTAAAAATAATTCAAATATTTTTAATTTTTACATTTTTAAAAATGCATGCTATCTAATTTCTTATTCAAATAACATTAAAATATATCTTAATAACATCAAATTTTATTATCATGAAATACATTTTACAATTTACAATTAATTTACATATCTTTAAAATGAATAACTTACAATTCAAAATAAAAATATAAAGGGGCATATTTATACTCTGTTTGCGCCGGAATTGCGTCGTTTTTTTTTTATGCAATTCCGACGCAAAACTAACTCCATATTTATACTTTGGCGTTAGACGCGTCTAGCGCCAAAGTCCACGGAGTTTGCGTCATTTTTTAGCGTGGACACCTACTTTGCGTTAATGATATGCAAGGTAGGCGTTCCCGTCTAAAAAATCGACTCCGAGGCATGTGCGCCGTATTTACACTCCCGGGCAAAATTCACGCCCGGGAGTGGGCGGGTCAAAAAAAATGACGTACGGCTGCTTTTGCATCGTTTTTTAGCGCCTGCTCAGGGCAGGCGTTAAGGGACCTGTGGGCTGGGAAGGAGCCCAGAGGTGCCCTCCCATGCCCCCAGGGACCCCCCTGTCACCCTTGCCCACCCCAGGAGGACGCCTAAGGATGGAGGGACCCATCCCAGGGACATTAAGGTAAGTTCAGGTAAGTGGTTTGAAAAAAAAAATTGTGGCATAGGGGGGCCTGATTTGTGCCCCCCTACATGCCACTATGCCCAATGACCATGCCCAGGGGACATAAGTCCCCTGGGCATGGCCATTGGGCAAGGGGGCATGACTCCTGTCTTTGCTAAGACAGGAGTCATTTCTATGGGGGTTGGGAGTCTAAAAAAATGGCGCAAATCGGGTTGAGGCGAAAAATTTGCCTCAGCCTGACTTGCCCCATTTTTTGGCGCCCAAGCTCCATATCCCCCTACGCCGGCGCTGCCTGGTGTACGTCGTTTTTTTTCACGCACACCAGGCAGCGCCGGCGGCTAACGCCGACTAACGTCATTGAATAAATACGGCGCCCGCATGGCGCTTCAGAATGGCGTTAGCCGGCGCTAATTTTTTTGACGCAAAACTGCGTTAGCGCAGTTTTGCGTCAAAAAGTATAAATATGGCCCATACTTTAAAAAAATCTCCTCACCCTTATCCCCTGGAAATCCAACATCCCCTGCTAAAAATAAAAATACAATAATCAATTATAAACATAAACACAATAAAAACAGATTTAAAAAATTTAGTTAATAAACTTCATACTAAAAACACCAATAAAAAAATATAAAACATAAAATCAAAAAACCTACTATACATTTCAAAGTAATAACACTAAAAACGGTATTATATAAAACAGTATTTTCTATATTGATGTTAAACACAACAACTTTAAAAACAACACTAAAATCAATATTTTCCTCTGATATTCCTGTCTACAATTTTTCTGAAGTATCAATATTCTTGACACAATAATTTTGTAGTACAACATTTTTTATTCCGATATTTTGTCCAAACACTACTAATGTGTATTGTGTTTCCTATACCCAGGTACCTCACCAACTACTTCTGTGGTTGCTTCAAACTAGAAGAAAATCTATCTAAAGCCTGTATTGCAGTGGTTCCCAACCTTTTGACTCTTGAGGACCCCCACTGAATCTCAACTGGAAGCCGGGGACCCCAAAGCAAATTGTACAATTTAAATTTCAAACATTATAACAGTAATTCACAAAAAATACACAAACAAGTACAAACCAAATAAATACTGGAATTACTAAAGATATAATTGTTTTATATTGAAAAAATATGCAAAAATCAAAATTTTAATTGGAAGGTTGACGCTGCATTTCGGCGACTAACTTTTCAATATTTGGTTTTATTTAGGAAAGCTGAATCCTCAGGTCAGATTATACATTTCCCAAGTGATTTATGTTTTTCATTTTTAGGTACATAACATCTGAGAAAGCTTTTTCACATAAATATGTGGTGGAGAATGGAAGTAAAACCATAAGAGCCTCTTATCTCTCCATAGCCTCTCTGTTGCATTAATTCATTTCTTTTATAGCACTTCTCATACCAGTGTAGGATGTGGGAGCATTTAAAGGAGACTACAAGGTGTAGGATTCACATGTCATCCATATTGGCAGGCATTTACTAAGAGTGCTTGATCTGCAGAAGCACGAACTGATGATTCAGAACATAACACAGTGGTTAGCGTTGACTTTAATAATGAGAATCTATTTCTACACAAGCGAACCTTTTTTAGCATCATGAGGAAAATGTAAGACTTGGGAAAAACATAACTTTCTAATTTGTGCCAGGCAGTTTGCATGCAGATCTTTAATGGCAGTTCATAGCTCACTGTGCTAGATTACGATTGTAATTTATAAACTGCACAGTAACAAAAGAATCTCCATGACAAAAGCAGTAACCCACTGTTCTAGGCACATAAAATACTGTTTTTTGCATAATATACGTTCTTTGCAGCAGGCATTTTAACCATCTGCGCTACCATAGATGAGTCAAAACTGCCACTAGACAAAACCCCCACCTGTCTCCAGCAGGTACATTAATCATCAGAGTTATCTTGACACTTTTATTTTTCCCCAAAAGCTGCTGGATGTACATAGAACTTTACCTTTCAAACTGCTGCACAAATGAAGTAATAAATATAAAAACAGGCAGCGAGAGGCCCCAGCTGGAGAAGTGCCTTCCTGCCGGCCAAGGCCTGCGGTCCCCCTGGGAATGTGTCACGGACCCCTGGGGGTCCACAGACTACAGGTTGGGAACTGCTGCTATTTTGAAAATCAACTGCTCAATCTAACTTTGAAATTATAATCTTTCTCCGATCAAACTTTCTTTGCCACAGTCTCACTATGAATTTCCAACAATTGAAACACTTTCAAAGATGAGCAGGACAGAATTCATGTTGCTAATAAAAAATCAGTCAAATCAAGGCACTTTACGTTGGATATAGAACAATATTCCAGATACAAGATCTAAGGCAGATCTTTTGATTTAAAGACATAAGAACAATAAAGATGCAACTACGTTATGCTTTGATGGAACTTTTAAAAATAATTATTGGTTGTATTATGAAATGTTTTACAGTAGCCCAACCTATTTTTAATAGACACAAATTAGTATCATGCTTTAACAAAACTATATTATGTCAATTTTAAGATAATAATACTTTTATATAAAGAGTTTTTAAGTAAACTAATATAATATGGAAAACCTGCCAATTAATTACATTTAGAATAATTAATCTGCATTTCATCTTTATCAATTATTAATATTCAAGTACGACAAAAGACAGCCTCCTGTACATTGTTTTCTAACATTAAATTACACACATTTCCGAAAGAAGCCCATTAAAACATTTGAATTTAAATAAGTATCAAAATATTTGTCATAAGGTTTGCACCTGGAATGCTGCCAATACTGGAAACAGTATCGATTTTTAAATTAATCTACATACAAAATGGCCTTCAAGCGTATTCTTGACTACAATTGGTTTTATGTCTTTGGGTGGTAAGCAAGTTAATATTATTTGTTTTTCTGGTTTGGAAGTTTACATTTTCTGTCACAATGTTCCTTACACTAAACATGGATCCTGGGAGAGGTTCACAGGTTTTCTTTATGAAGAATTTCAGGGAGGTACTGTATGCTCTTATACTCCTGCCATAAAATGGTGTTACTTAACCTCCATTAAATAAAATTATAAAAATGCAAAGCAGCACAAAGCACTGTAAACAGGGAAGGCAAGACAGAAAAATTAATTGCATTTTACACTGTCATCATAACCTGTTTCCACAATTTTCCAAGCTGTTGATAATTATACCATTATTACATTTTTACTTTTCTTGTTTTAAAATAAGCTATGTTGTGCTGTACACCAATCACTGCAATGGTAGTTTCATGAGGTTAATTCAGGGCCTCATTAGTGGCGGTGTGACCACCGTTGGGTCTATGGAGCAAAGACTGCTGCAGTCCTGCCGGCACCGCCAGGCAGCACAGACTGTCACGGTCACGAGGCAGCACAAACAGGCAGGGAAAGACAGTGCTTCTGCCTGACACATTACAAGGTTGCACACTGCCAATGTGACTGTGGCAGTCCAACCACCATATCTTAGAAAGTGGAAATGGGGAGTATAAAGGGAGACACTCACCTGCAGGCAGTCTCACACGTCCGCTGCCTCCATGGAACCCATCACGCATGTCCTGCTGCTGTTGTTGATCATTGATGGAGCACAGAATCCATGCCACCGTGGGTGCAATCGACCATAAGTACACACACCTACCTGTGTTTTTTCCTGTAACAACAGATCGTTGCACCATCGTCCACATCATATGGGGGTCATGCTACGGGCAGCAAGTACAGGTCTCATTGTGTACACAGTCTAATTCATATATAAAGATGGACACATTTACAGTCAAAATACACCCCCTTTGCGCAGGTCACTCATACTGCACAGCAACACCACACAAAAACACACGTCCCCACATATCAGGCACAGGGATAGTGAAGGCTACACAACATTGTCTGACACATCAGCAAAAACACACAAACATCACTTCTACAAATACAACTCATACACTCACATTCCTCACTGTCATCACATACAATACACATATGTATCAATGTGGGATGGAACACAAAACCCACTCCCAATAAACAGCCCTACAATGGACACACACATCAACCTCAACACAGCACAATGGAAGGACAATGGCATGCACAGTAGACAGAGAGACAAATAGGCAAAGAGCACTATGCAAACAATACCTGCCAAATAGGTGTTCGAAAATGTCTCTCATGGCATGGTTACCCCCTAACTGTTTGCCTTTTGTTGATTCTAGTTATGATTGAAAGTGTGCTGGGACCCTACTAACCGGGCCCCAGCACCAGTGTTCTTTCCCTAAACTGTACCTTTGTCTCCACAATTGGCACAGCCCTGGCATACAGATAGGTCTCTTGTAGGTGGTACCCCTGGTACCAAGGGCCCTGTGGCCAGGGAAGGTCTCTAAGGGCTGCAGCATGTATTATGCCACCCTGGGGAACCCTCACTCAGCATATGCACACTGCCTCACAGCCTGTGTGTGCTGGTGGGGAGAAAATGACTAAGTTGACATGGCACTCCCCTCAGAGGGCCATGCCCACAACCCACTGCCTGTGACATAGGTAAGTCACCCCTCTAGCAGGCCTTACAGCCCTAAGGCAGGGTGCACTATACCACAGGTGAGGGCATAGTTGCATGAGCACTATGCCCCTACAGTGTCTATGCAAAATCTTAGGCATTGTAAGTGCAGGGTAGCCATAAAGAGTATATGGTCTGGGATACTGTCAGACACGAACTCCACAGTTCCATAATGGCTACGCTGAATTCTGGGAAGTTTGGTATCAAACTTCTCAGCACAATAAATCCACACTGATGCCATTGTGGGATTTATTGAAAAATACACACAGAGGGCATCTTAGAGATGCCTCCTGTATACCAGTCCAAATGCTGGTGTTAAGCTCACCAGTTCCTGCCAGCCTGCCACATCCTTATGGGTTTCTGGCCACATGGGGTGAGTGCCTTTGTCACTCTGTGACCAGGAACAAAGCCTGTGCTGGGTGGAGGTGCTTCTCACCTCCCCCTGCAGGAACTGTAACACCTGGCAGTGAGCCTCAAAGGGTCAAGCCTGGTGTTACAGTGCCCCAGGACACTCCAGCTAGTGGAGATGCCCGCCCCTCTGGATACAGCCCCCACCTTTGGCGGCAAGTCTGGAGGAGATAATGAGAAAAACAAGGAGGAGTCACCCACCAGTCTAGACAGCCCCAAAGGTGTCCTGAGCTGAGGTGACCCCTGCCTGAAGAAATCCTCCATCTTGTTTTGGAGGATTTCCCCAATAGGATTAGAGATGTGCCCCCTCCCCTCAGGGAGGAGGCACAAAGAGGGTGTAGCCACCCTCAAGGACAGTAGCCATTGGCTACTGCCCCCCAGACCTAAACACCCCCTAAATTGAGTATTTAGTGGCGACCCTGAAACCAGAAAATCAGATTTCTGCAACCTGAAGAAAGAAGAAGGACTACTGACCTGAAAGCCCCGCTGAGACGATGGAGACAACAACTGACTTGTCCCCAGTCCTACCAGCCTCTCTCCAGACTCAACCTGCACAGCGACGCATCCAGGAGGACCAGCAACCTCTGATGACTCAGAGGACTGACCTGCACCTAAAGGACCAAGAACCTCCTGAGGACTGCAGCTCTGTTAAAAAACAGCAAACCAAGAAACCAACTTTAAAGAGACCCCTGCCTCACTCCGGAAGCTTGAGTCTTCACACTCTGCACCTGACATCCCCCACCTCAAGTTCAGGAGAACCAACACCGCAGATAGGACTCCCAGGCGATTCCAACAATGTGGACACCCTGAGTTGACCTCCCTGCACCCCCACAGCGATGCCTGCAGAGAGGATCCAGAGGCTCCCCCTAAGCGCAACTGCCCGGTAACAAAGGAACCGGAGGCCTGGACAAAGCACAGCACCGGCAGCCCCCAGGACCGAGAGGAGCCAACCACTGGTGTAGGAGTGAACAGCAGGAGGCCCTCATCCTAGCCCAGTCGGTAGCTGACCCGAGAAGCCCCCCTGTGCCCTGCCTGAATCGCCAGATTGACCCCCGGGTTCCTCCATTGCTTTCAACGCAAAACACAACACCTACTTTGCACACTGCACCTGACTGCCCCGGTGCCGCTGAGGGTGTATTTTGTGTGCCTGTGTCCCCAGTGCTCTACAAAACCCCCCTGGTCTGCTCCTCGAGGATGCAGGCACTTACCTGCTAGCAGACTAGCACCGGAGCACCCCTGTTCTCCATAGACGCCTATCCTATATGGGCCCTACTTTGACTTCTGCACCTGACCGGCCCTGTGTTGCTGATGCTGGGTGTTTGGGGTTGACTTGAACCCCCAACCGTGGGCTGCCTATGCCCAGGAGACTGAACTTGTAAGTGCTTTACTTACCTGAGAAACAAACTATTACTTACCTCCTCCAGGAACTGTTGATTTTTACACTGTGTCCACTTTTAAAATAGCTATTTGCCATTTTTTCCAAAACTGTGTACATTACTGTTTTAATTTGAAGTTCCATACTTACCTGTGTGAAGCACCTTACAATTTATGTACTTACCTAAAATAAATTAAGAAAATAATATTTTTCTATATAAAAACCTATTGGCCTGGAGTTATGTGTTTGAGTGTGTGTTCTAATTTATTGCCTGTGTGTGTACAACAAATGCTTAACACTACCCTCTGATAAGCCTACTGCTCGACCACACTACCACGAAATACAGCATTATTATTATCTAATTTTGCCACTATCAACCTCTAAGGGGAACCCTTGGAATCTGTGCACACTATCTCTCACTTTGAGATAGTATATACAGAGCCAACTTCCTACAATAGGGATGGGGGCATCAGGAGCACTTAGGGAAGGAGGCTGCACTGGGACACATATCACTTTGCACACGCCCCTCAAACGACATGGGCACAGGAAATGACCATACATGTGTCACAAGGACAAACAATACAAGACTCAAATGACATGCCCATCTGCAGAGTGTGGAAGTGCATCTCAGGTCCTCCCATTTTTTTCTGCAGTGGGCGCTTTGCCAGATGTGGACCACCAGGGTCCGTACCTTCTTGGCAATTACTTTTCATATTCCCTTCTTTTGAGGGGCGTTGACCTGCATGGATGCAAAAGACAAATCAACAGATCATGTTCACAAGTCACATACATGTCAGTTACATCAAGGTAGAACATTCCTATTTGTCACTACTCCCCAAGTGTGACACTCACAAGCCAATAAGTACAGGGACATGACTACAGAGATACATTTCTCCATCTGCAGACCAACCCACTACAGGGCCTACAATGACTAAGCAAGTTTACTGACATGATGTAGGCCATGCTCTAGCAACCTGACTGAGATGTGAGCCACTGAGAAACATCACATTTCTGTGGATTCTGAAGGGGAAATTCCTTAGGCATGAATGGACCAAAACACTCACACTCTGTGAGAATGACTTTCTGCATGCAGTCCCAACAGGCAAATTCCAGAGTATAAACTCCTACATTACTCATGGGTAACAATGAAGGGACTGAAATGGTGGGTTCAAAAAGTGTCTATTCTGTCCATGTGTGGACATGTGACCGAACAAATGCAGACTCATGCCACTTCAGGTGGTGGCGTCTGTGTTATGTACCTGTTATGTCCTTTGGACATATGTGCCCATCCTACAGAAATGGCATTCAACAAACAAAGGCATGCGTTATACAGTTTCTGCTATGTGAGCAAGCTACTGGGTCACATATAATGGCCTCCCAGGAATTAACACACTGTCTGCACTGTGGGACTGTCATTTATGCAATAAGCCTGCACAGGAAAAATATGACCTGCTCCTGTGGGAAGGTGATAGTGAGGCTGTGGAAGTAAGGGACCTGTCATGAGTCAAACACACACATTGTCAATGACGCTAAGTGCACATGTGGTCTACTGTAGATTAGTAACTTACCTCTGTACCAATTCCTAATTTATTCAAAGGAATAAGGCATTCTGGGCAGGATTTTATAACAGAGCCTCATATTGCCCACATGACAGGATCTGGCCACAGGGTTCTTCCAACATACAATGGCCCTGTCAGCTGGTATGTCCCAGCCTATGTTCAGTCTGGTGTTGAGGGATGTCCCCTCTGCAATGCTGAAACATCTTGACACCTATATCCAGTTTCTCTGACATAAGGATCTAGCCAATGTGAAGGCAGACTTTTATGGTTTCAGACGCCTACCACATGTGGTGGGAGCCATTGATGGCACACACATTGGCTTGGTGCCACTGCATGCAAATCTATTGGAACAGAAAGAATGTGCAAGTGGTCTACCTGGTGGATCTCTACATTTCACATGTGTGTGCCCGTTATCCGGGTTGAGTCCATGATTCCTTCATTATGCAGAACAGCAGCATACCCGAGCTGATGTCACAATTGCGACCAGAGAGGGCCTGGCTGGCTGGTAAGCCATGTCTCAACTGGTTCTGAGTGTGCAATGTCAGGTGCTACAATCATTAAAGGTGGGACTCATTGATGCAAATATGTCCCACTCCTTGGCAGGAGACTCTGCATGTCACAACCATCCTTGGTTGTTGACACCACTAAGGAATCCAACTATGCCAGGGGAAGTCTGCTTCAATAAGGCCCATGGTAGAACAAGGCAGGTCGTGGAGCGGGTCTGAAGGCCAGATTTTGTTGCCTTGATCAGACAGGTGGAGCCCTCCTCTACTCACCTGGGAAGGGTGTAAGATCACTGTGGCATGCTCCTCAACCTTGCCCGGCACAGGGACATTCCATACATCTCAGAGGAGAGGAAGTTTGCAGGGCCACCAGGTGAGACTCTTGAAGTGCCAAGTGAGGATTAGAGTGGTGAAGAGGAAAGAACTGACATGCGGGAAGATCTCATCAACAGCTACTTTTCATGAGTGCAAGTATGTCCTGTGCTGATATGACTGTACAATGGACTATAGTTGTGAGAATGTGTGGAGTTTGTTTCATACAAAACAGCTGAGGAGCTGACAGTCTGCAAGGACCAGCCAAAGGCAGCTAGAATTATTTGAGTTTGACACATCCCAAGCTTGAGGATGTTGCTTTGTTAGTGTCAGTTTCCCTGCAATGTAAGTGGTTGTCAAGTTGCTGGAAATGTGATTTGTGTCATGGTCATGAATCCAAGCCTATTCTTTTTTTTATCTTTGTACAGGTACCTTCACTGTGGCATACTGATGTTGGCATTTCAGAGTTGTGACATTGGCAGGTTTGTTATGCTGTTAGGGCAGACAAAGTGGACATGGATTGTTCAAGGTAATGTTGGTCACAGATTTGGGATATTGGAGAGCTGTGCCAAGACAGCTTGCAAAGTGTTTTGGTGGAAGGTCAGAAGTGCCCATTGGACTTGTTGTATGTGCTGTGGCTGGGCCACTTGCATCATGTTTGTCATTATATGGGCATGACATATGTAGTCATAGATTGCAAAACAATTATTTTACCTTTACATCGACTAAACACTTCGTGCATGGCCGATTTGTGGCTGTTGATGTGTTTCAACATTGAAGGCCACAGTGCGTGTGTCACAACACTGACATATGGGTGTGTCATGCCATCAGATGAATGGTAACTGGATCATGATGGGCCTGTGATCAGGGACTGTTTCACTACCATCTGTTTGTATCTTGGATTATGAGGTGTTGGAAAACTTTAGTGTGGTATGTGATAAGGCTCAAGCTGGTGACATCATCCACTTCCATGTTTGCTTATTCTATGGGTCAATGTCTGTCAAATTCCTTTCCTCCGTGGTCTGGGGGACTGTACCTTTGAATAGGTATTATGACTCAGTATGAGTTACACATTCTTGTTTGTAGAAGTCCAGACATATGGACACCCTATGTGCTTTACTCTGGAATTGAATGTATTTATATGACCAGACACTTGTACTAATGTGTTGGTGTATAATGATTATGGCCCCGAGCAGGACACTGTGTACCTGTGATATATTCCTCCTTGTGCAAATAGCTTGTGCCCTTATCATATGGTCCATATAGTCTTACATCTCTACATAGCAATTAGTGGAAATGAAGCAAGCAGACAAGTTTGTGATGTGTGAATTTATTATAATACTGGTTCAAAACATACATTGTAGACAGACATGAACTTATAAGTAAAGTGAAGTGGTCAGTCATGGTGGATGAAATCAACTGAGTAGATGCCACACCATTGGGAGACCAAAGTCCATAGTACTCCTCCCATTTGATTAGGTTGGTGTTTCAGGTTAAGTCAACAGAGTATATGTGTGGCACACAAAGGAGGTCCCTTACGAAAAGGTCACTTGCTGGCAGTGGTGGGTGTCTAGCCATCTGAAACTCATGGATTCTTTGCTGGACAACCCCACTTGTGGGGGGCCTGCTGCTACAGAGGTAGGGGTGTCTGGATCTGGTAGTACCTCTGGCAGGGCCTCGCTTCCAGTGGCTGGCATCAATTTTGATTGGCCTGGTGTTGCTGTGCCAAAGGAAGGGGTGGGGTGATGTTGAATAGCCCTGCCCAGGGTGGTGTTAATGTCCCTCATGACCCCTATTAGGGAGGCTATGTTAGTGTTCTTGGCCTCCCATTGCTCCTGCATGTCCTTATGGATGTCCCTTCATTTCCTGGAGTTCATTCAGTGCATGCCCTCTCATGCCTTGGGACTCTTAATAGACCCCCAAGACATAGCTAATGGTGTCTGCCTGACGGCAGCCCCAGTGGCCTCACCCCGCTGGCCCACAGCATCCCTCCCACACATCCTACCCCTACAGACCTGTGCTCTTGCAACAGGTTGCCCACTCCCACTCCCAATTGTTCCTGGGCCCTCATTCTCTGTAGTGCTACAACTCAGGATCCAGGACTGGGGGGGCACAAGATTGTCCACACTGTGCTTGGTGCACAGGCTGGGGACAAATGGCTGCCTGAGATGTTGTGGCAACTGGGCTGGGAGGTGTGGATGTGGGCACAGTGACACTCACTGTAGCCATCTGACTAGGTTGCCTGGATGGGCCAGAGGTATCCTCCTCATCCAGCAATCTAAGAGTGCTGTTCTCACTGAGTGCTTCATCAGGGGTGGTGAAAGCCGACAGTCTCTTCTGTGGCCTCTGTGCACCCAGTGGCTGCTCGACCTATTGATGTGACATGTACAATGTTACTTGTATTGTGACATCTACCTGCAACAGATCAGTGCTACAGTAAGCACAGACCTTGTTCAAAGTTAAGTTGGAGTTGATCCAATTGTGCCAAGTGACCATAGTATTGGTTGTTTGGACTTTACATGTGTGAAGTTTGCCAATTCCTTTTGAACCAAGCAGCTGATGTGATGTGCAGAAAATGTGCACTTTGGAAAATGGCCTGGAAATGCCATCTTACCACCAGTGCAGGCACAACAGTATCTGTGCAGGATATGGCTTTGGCCATTTTGTGGCCTAGTTGATTGAGATATAGGCAGAGGCAGGAGTTTGTTGTATATGTGACTGGAGTGATCATGTTGTGAGTGTAGTGTGAATGTGTCTGCTGCCAATACCTTTCTGATGATGCATCTTGAGGTCTTTGGAATCATTGTTTTGCACACTGGGTAAGATGTCCTTCCGGTCCTCAATGGTTTAATCTTGGGTTAGCATATCAAGATGGAGCTTGGTAGGCAGACACATCTCTGAGTTGAGCGTAGTCTCTATCTTGGTCCCTCCCAGGTGAGTAAACTTCAATTGAGAATTAAGAAGCAAGTGTATTTTGACAAGTGACCACTGGCATGGTGTTTGGAGTAACAATTACACGGCCTGCTGAGAGTTGCAGTCTGGTCACTCCCTACAGTCCCACAAACTTGACATATGTTATCCTCCCAGGTGAGTAAACGTCAAATGGGATTTAACAAGCAGGTATCTTGGCAAGTGACCAATGGTTTTGTGTTTGTAGTTTCTGAAACAGTGCCTCCTGGCTTTCCCATTCATGTCACTCCCTCTACTTCCCCCATTTGACAAATGTTCTTCTCCAGGTGGGTACACTTCATTTGTTGGTTACCTAATGAGGGTATTTGGAGATGGGAACACTGGTCTGTTGATTGCAGTGACAAAAACATGGCCTAGTGAGAGCTGTAGGCAGCCCAGTGCCTATACATCACACACTAAACAGTTGGTGTCCCCTCAGGTGAGCAAACTGCATTTTGGGTTTGACAAACAGGTGTATTTGGGCATGAGTACACTGGTCTGGTGAATGGAGTGACAGAAACATGGCCTATTGTAAGCTGTAGGCAGCCCAGTCCCTGTTTTCACACACTTAACAGTTGGTATCCCCCCAGATGAGGAAAATGCATTTTGGATTTGATAAACAGGAATATGTGGGCATACGTACACTGGTCTGGTGGTTGTAGTGACAGAAACATGGCCTAATGTGCGCTCTAGTTAGCCCAGTCCCTGTACTTCACACACTAAATAGTTGGTATCTCCCCAGGTGAGTAAACTGCATTTTAGAGTCTACAAACAGGTGTAATTGGGCAGGAGTACACTGGTCTGGTGGTTGCAGTGACAGAAACATGGCCTATTGTAAGCTGTTGTCAGCCCAGTCCCTGTACTTAACACACTGAACAGATGGCATCCCCCAGGTGAGTAAACCGCATTTTAGAGTCTACAAGCAGGTGTAATTAAGCAGGAGTACACTGGTCTGGTGGTTGCAATGACAGAAACATGGCCTATTGTAAGCTGTTGTCTGCCCAGTCCCTGTACTTCACACACTAAACAGTTGGGATCCCCCCGGGGGAGTAAATTGAATTTTGGATTTGACAAACAGGTGTATTTGGGCAGGGGTGCACTGGTCTGGTGATTGAACTGACAGAAACATGACCTTCTGTGGGCTGTAGTCAGCCCAGTTCCTTTACTTCACACTCTGAACAGATGGCATCACCCAGGTGAGTAAACTGCAGTGTGGAGTCTACAAACAGGTGTATTTGGGCATGAGTACACTGGTCTGGTGACTGGAGTGACAGAAACATGGCCAATTGTGAGCCTTCAGTCAGCCCAGTCCCTGTACTTCACACACTAAACAGTTGGTATCCCCCCAGGTGAGTAAAATGCATTTTGGATTTGACAAACAGGTGTATTTGGGCAAGAGTACACTGGTCTGGTGGTTTTAGTGACAGTAACATGGCCTATTGTGAGCTGTAGTCAGGTCAGTGCCTCTACTGTACACCCTCTACCAATGGTATCCTCCCAGGTAAGTAGACTTCAATTGGGAGTTGACAAACAGGGTATTTTGGCAAGTGACCACTGGGCTTGTGTTTGTGGCCACAGTGCCTCCTAGCCTTGGCAGTCATGTCAGTCCCTCCACTTCCCAACACTAGACAAATGTTATCCTCCCAGGTGAGTGCATAGCATTGGAGTGATTACAGACAAGTGTATTTGGGCCTATGCAGCCTGTGCTGTTGTTTGGAGTTACAGACCCAGGGCTTGCTGGTTTGTGCAGACATGTCACTCTGTCCTACATACACTGTATAAATGTCACCCCCCAGGGGAGTCCACTTCAATTGTCTTTGTTCATACAGATCTCTAGTATCATCATACCACTGTGGTAGTGTTTGTAGTTACAGGAACAGTGGCTCCTGGGAGTTGTAGTCATGTCAGTCCTTGTACTACACACACTGTACAGATGTCATTTCCCAAAGTGACTACACTTCAATTGTGATTTGCCAAAAGGAAGTATTTGGACAGGTGGACACTGGGGTGGTGAGTGAAGTGACAGTAAATGTGGCAAAACGTGACTTATGTTCATACATGACATGGCAATTTTGTGACATCTTTATTGTTGTGACTTACCGGTCCTCACTCCCCCAGGTATTCCTGTCAAGCTCTCAGGGTGCAGGATGGACAACACCTTCTCCTCCCAGAGTAGTAGCTATAATGGGGCACTGGAAGGGCCACCACCAGTCTTCTTGGCCTGCAGCTCATGCCTGGAGACCAGGGAACGGACCCTGCCCCTGAGGTTGTTCCAGCTCTTCCTGATGTCCTCCCTTGGGTGCAGGGTGGTGCCTACAGCATTGACTTTGTTGATGATCCTGTCCCACATTTCCAGTTTCCTAATGAGAGGAGTATGCTGTACTTGTGCTCCAAACAATTGTGGCTCTACTCTTATGATTTCATCCACCATGACTCTTAACTTTTCATCTGTTAAACAGGGATTTCTGAGATGTGACATGGTGGTAAAATAAAAAAAAGGGATGGCAGGGACTTGCTTGACAGGGGAGGTGCAATATAGGGTGAATGGTCAAGGGTGTGTGCAGGGTGTTCTACTGGAAGGAAAAACATTTGTGGTTGTCTAATCTATGTGCACTCAAGATATAGGTGCTCTGGCTTCAGTGTGTTGCAGTGTAGATGCAAAGGATTGTGGTGTGTGAAGGGGTGTGTTTTATGATGTCCTTTGCAGTTGTGTCCAGAATGGCAATGTGTGTCAGCTGTGTTGTTTTCAAATGCATCCAATGTGCATTGGCGTTTTACTTTGCAGACTGAGGACCACTGTGGTTCGGACACATCAACTTTGGGCTTGTAACACGGTCAGTGGTTGGTCGCTGAGCTGTCGGGGCTGGTGGTCAGACCTGCATGTGTTACTCATAATAGGGTGGTCTAGGAGATCACCAACATGGCAGTTATTTCAGGACCGCCAACATGGCCGTCTGGTGGTCGGACCGCCAAACACGTAATGGGGCCCTAAGTGTAGAGCTGAGAAGAATCTGCAACCATGATGTCATGAGCAACAGTAGGGTCCACTAAATGGCCACTGCACTAAGGACATTGTCTGACTAAAAACAGCCAGCAAAATATAATTTACAATGAGTTGTACATCAAGTGAATGTTTGCAGAACAGGTGATCAAAAGGTCGTAAAACTGTATATTTTTCAGTCTAATCTGTCTGTCCTGTTTAATGATGTACCTATGAATGGATGCATGCTAACCAGAATGACCAAATGTAAACTAAAGTGGAACAGAACTATTTGAATGGTTCAAAGCAACTTCTCAGGAAACTAGCAAAAATATATCAAAATATTTGCCATTGTTCCCAATACGGTTTTGGGTTGAAAGAGCAGGAAATGCAGTATATATATATATATATATGATAATATCATGGTGATTGTAGGTAGTGGTGAAACTGTTCACAATTTATGATGCAATTGTAGCCTTATTTATTTTGTTATTTGGTTTGAGGGTTTGTAGACTGCATTTTGTTGCTTCTGAGCCCCTAAACTCACTACAAAAATACAGTAGCATGAGGGGAAAGGCCAGATTCAAGAATATTGTTTTTGAACTGTGTCTGATATTTTGTGTTTGAGACCCAGCTTCTCTAGATAACTCAATTAAAACAACCATAAATAGCTCTATTTCAAAATCTTGTGTTGGGTTGAAATGTGTATAGTCAACTATAAACTATGTTGAAAACATTCTGTTCAAGCATTCAAGCATGAAGCTCAACTCCCTCTGCACATGGATCTGCAGAGTTGAAAGAGGTCTTCTCTCAGCAAGGTCAGGATTCGATCTGCTAACTGGTCTAAGAAACACACAATTAGTACACAGTAGAATGCTCTGGAAGCTCCATCCCAGCATCTCCCTCTGGACTTCCAGTCAGAAAGTAAGGTTCTCTGGGAACAGGTAGACTCCCCAGGTTCTCAGTGTTGAACAAAGAATGTACAGCTGAGTGTCTGTGAAGTTAGTAATAGTCAGTCTGCCTGGTATAGGAGGCTCTTTCCCATTCCTACTTACTACACATCCACTCTCACAATTTAAATTAGACAAACTAAGTCTCACAATTCTCTACAATAAGCAATGACTATATTCTTACTAATTCGAACTGCCTGATAAGGCACCAACAGAGGACAGAAAACATGAAACTTGCAGTGCACCGATTAAAGAAACAACTTGAGTGACTGAAGCCTAGGCCCAAGTCATATCATCCACAAGAGTAAAGCTGGGAATTATGGATACAGTTAGAATGAGAGAATACACTTATTATAATACAGTCATGTATATAGGGCTCTTACCACCTGTAAATGCAGCCACCTAAAATGTATTGATACAATGAACACATTGATACTGAAAACACTTAAGTATGATCCAAATGTGTATGAAATATTAAATTGCACTACACTAGAATCTTGTTTTTATTAAACTTGTTAGTGGCCTTCGACACTGTAGACCACACCATCTTGATTAAAAGACTCTTAGATATAGGGATCAAAGACACAGTCTTGAAATGTTTTTTCTCTTTCATTATGGTCAGACACTAGTATGTGTACCTCATCCTAGTTAGAGCTGATCCTAAATGTGGAGTTCCCCAAGGGCCAGTTCTGTCACCTTTGCAATGTACCATATATATGAAATCTTTGGAAGTAAAATGGGTATAACCTTCAGTTTACCATGAATCTACTCAAGAAAAACAGTGCTTCAACCGTGTTAAATCTCAGTGTCAATGACTGCGTGTTGTTTGTTGAATGATGAATGTCAATTAATGTTTTCAAATTAAACCCCTTGAAATCGAAAGCATTGCTAATACCTAAGAATGCCCCAATACTCAAGAGTGTAGATTGGCCCACAAAATGGGACCATGGCCCACCTCTAAAATTCAGTTCAGAATGTGTGCATTAATATTGATGATAACCAATCTATACACATGCAAGCACTGAAAGTTGCCATGTTTCTGTAAGCTTAATATTGTAAAAATGCTTCTTCCTTTCACTGTAGAACAGTGTCAAGAAAAAGTGGTTAATTACCCTTAGACAATCAACATTGAGACTTCACTATGAGAAGTGAGTTTACCTGGCATCTCCTAAGATAATTTTATATCTATTGCAATTAGTCGAGGTAGCTATATTATCCCGGTTTTGCATCAACTTCTTATAAAAAAAAGTGTAGTTTTTAGATCTTTAGTCATAGTTCGCAGAGCTCTAGGCTCACAAACCCCAGAATTTCTGGCAAAACATTTGTCTGGCACACTTCCAAATTTCCGTTGAGATCAAATTCAAAATCACATCTCAGAACAGTAAAATTCGGCAACAGAGCCTTTTCTTTGGCAGCAGCAAAATAATGTAATACCCTTCCTGTATAACTAACTCAAGGTTCAGCTGAGCCTGCTGAAATGCAAGACATTCTTGAAGACACCTCTGTTTAATTGTTGATTTCCTTCAAAGAGATCAGTACTTACTTAGCATAGCCACAGATCTCAAAATTGGATTTAGGGTGTTCCACAATCTGGGATTGTACTACCTCAGTTCTGCCTTCATGTTTCAGCCTCTTGAAAGGTTGGTGCTTTATCAAATTCGCACGCACTGAAAGAAGGGCCATGGTCTGTGCATAGTGTGGTGCCAACTGCTCCTGTTACTCTGCACCTGTACCCCTGTCGACTTTATTAATGTGGTGTTTATTACAATATTTCTCTAGAGCAGACTTAGCCACATAGGCAGAGTAGCATTTTACATATAATAGAAGATACATACATTTTCTAATGTAGAAAAAAGAGGATGTCTCATCTTGAAGCAAAAAAAAGACATAGGACTCGATTTAGATCTTGGAGGGGCTCCCATCGTCCCTCCACGGGGGAGTTTACAAGTATTCCACCAAGCTGATGGAATACCACCCACCGTATTTAGATGCTATCATCACATATTTAATGTGTTTTGGCTAATTGTTTTCACCTGCATAACACCCTTCATGTCAGACCATGATACTTTGCCACTCCACTGCACCACAACATTGTCAAGCAGAAATTATGTCAGTGTAGTCAGGCCTCTTTTGATTTCTCTGTTTCTTGTCCTGTTTTTCTCCTTTAATTTATTTTCTTGTGGGTTGTAAAATGTATTTAGTTTTTTCATAGTGGCAGAGAATAGAAATCCTCATTTAAGAGTGGGAGAATTGACAGTCATGGTGGATGTAATTATTATAGTAGAGCTACATTTGTTTGGAACCCTAGTACAAAATACAACCACATCTAAGAAAAGGCAGATGTTGGCCAAAATAGTTGACAGAGTGAATACTGTAACCTGCACACATAGAGAGAAGTGAGGAAGAGGTAGAATGACCTGCTGGAGATAGTGCACTCAGTGGTAAAGCATCACCTGGAGGCCCAGAGGACTGCTGGTGGTTCTGTCAGTTCCCCCCCTTACGTTTTCCCTGGGAGGAGAAGGACCTTCTGGTCCTACATCCTGAAGGCTTGTCAGGACTCCCTGGTGGAGTGTAGACTTATAAGTTAGGCTTTTGAATGTGTCACTAAATCTAAATGCCAGTTTTGCTTTTAATTTAGCTTTGCACCTTTATTAAAAATATAACCCCATATATACATTTTTAAATTATTTTTGTTCAGCAAATTTGTACATACTTGTTGTATTTCCTGTTTTACTAATGTTTTTTTCACCATGGATTATTTGTTGTTTATGCCTTGTTTGTTTGTTTTAGTTACAATAATAGGTTCCAGTCTACATATATTTGCACATGAAGCTATGATGCTTGTAAGTGTTTTTCACCTAATAACATATTTCATATATATGTTTTATGCTGTAAATGCCATAAGGGAAAACAGCGGCACCCACCTCAGTCCCTGCAACGGTGGATTTCAAACAATTTTGGCTCTACAATAATAGTTTCACTCACCCTGATTTACCTTCTAATTTTTTGTTTGGGTTTTTGTTTTTAGTCTGTTCCAGTTTTTTGTGTCTTTTGAATACAATCAAAACTAACAAAGTCAGAGATTGGGGTTGTATTTCTTTTAGCAATTTTTTCATTTTTTAGCTTACATCATACATTTTAAAATGCATATAATTAAAATGATTGTTAATCAAAAATAAATTCCATGTAGGTAATGTTTGTCACATTTTTTACAAATGACAACAAAAAAAACACAATAAATCCCAAACTAGTATTTGTATTAAATTGTAATAAAGAACTGTTTGCCATAGTCTTCCATAAACATTACAACCCATGCATGATCCAAATACTCAGTGCCATTTTTACATTTACAGAGCTAGACCTTACCACTATGGAAGAACGAGATATAATCAAAAACATCATATCCAACAGGCAAACTATTATTGACTTATGTCATTAGCTGGAGCCAGATCTTGTGGCTCACAATAACACCCATAGTCAAAATCATAGTGTGGCAACAGGATCATGTCAATACACTGTTGCATTATCTAGTTGAATGTCACAACCAACTTAAAGTAGTGTGCTACAAGAAGTTCTTTCTACAATGATGAGGCACATCAACAGCTTCATACACTTAACACAAAATTAGGATTTTGCCAATGTGAAGGGCTATTAGTATGTTTTGGGTCAGCTACCATATGTGGTTAGAAATAGTTAAGCAGCACATATTGGCTTGTGGGCAACATTCAACAGACAACAAGCCTGATGTAATCTCAAAAATGTCAATTCAATCACTATGCAAATTGTCTTTGTACAAGATATGTACACCCAAAGTGTGTGTGTGCCTTTCACAGGATCACCCATGTTCTCTTTGTACTTTGCAATAGCAGCATTTAACTACAAATGTCACAACTTTGAACTTTCCAAATGAAGACGACATGGTGAAGGAACCTAAAACAGAATAAAACCAAAACATTCTTTAAATGACATGACAAAATAGACACATTACATATGAGCACTGCTCTATCTGACCTCTGGGAGCCACAATGACAGGGAAAGCAGGTGGCAAGGACCCTAACTTCTCGCCAGGGGAGCTGGAGTTGCTAGCTACGGAGGTCCTGTCCCTGTACAGCCAGTTGTATGGCTCACCAGAGGAACAGGTAAATGTTTAAAGTGAAAATGTAACTCTGACTAACTTGTTTCTGTATTTAAACACAGGCTAGAATGTCCATTTTAGTTCCTGAGTGAAGTGTAGTGATTGAAGTGAAGTTTCAGTTCTTTTTAAATTACATAGAACAATGATGCTGTGTATTTTGAAACACTATATATAGGCAACATTAGCATGTGTTGTGTGTTAGATATCCTCTTTCATTTTTGGTGTGGAGTTTATATATATATATATATATATATATATATATATATACACACACCTTGAGAGTAACTCACAGCCTTCAGTATCAATTTTAAATAAGCACACACACATTCAAATGCTCCATTTAAAGTTAAGGGAAGGCTGTGTTCATTTAACATTATTATCATCAGGCTGCAGATAGCAGGGCCTGACAATGAGCAGTGCCCAGTCAGATTTATGACCCAGGCTGGGGCTTGTGTCACAGAGGTGAACAACTGAAGCAATGTGGTATTTAACTCTTAAATACATCTCCTTGTCAATTCAATATTGGAGCTCCTGTGAACAAAATTATGTCTCTGAATTAGCAGAAAATTTAAATGGAAACTTACCTTAATGATTAAGTAAACTCTTGATTTCAATTTCTCCCATTTCAAAGTGTTCCATTTACAAACAGCTGGCCCTTTACTCCCAGTGGATACTGTGCCATAAATATAACGGAAAAATACAGCCATTTTTTTAAATGAGAGAAATTTAAAGTGCAGAAAAAAATGATCCATAATATGAACTTATTTGCAAAATATTTTTCTGGACTTTAAATTTATCCCATTAAAAAAATAGTTGTATATTTGCGATATACATGTAAGGGTGCCACATATGGTGAAAGGTATGTCCTGTGCAGCAAGTACATACGAAACAGGCTCTCAGTCACCCATACAAATATATTCTATTCATACGCACACATGTTCATACATCCCCAAAGACCACGCTCTCACTGACACACATGGCAGCCCTCTCGTAGTGCTCTTTATAATAGTATTTGGTTCAAACCATAGTACCTGGCTTTATGGACAGTAGGCTTAAAGTCAATGGAGCTGGGCGTAGTGGTGTCTGGTAACAAGGCCCAATTTGTTGAGCCTTCACTAGCTCACAATGATTTTCACTTATCAGAATTATCTCTTACTCCAGAAAATGTTGGAGACCACTGGCATAGATGATTTAACTGGTCTGGATTAGTAAAATAAGGATATGACAAGGGTCTAGAGCTCGCTCCCTACGTGCGCAGCTCCACCAAGTTGTGCCGTGTCCCTCACCCTGCCCACACTGCTGTCGTGTGTTCAAGGCCCTCCTCCACCCGCAGGCACCCGCCTGCGCTTCATCCTTGGTGTCTAGTGGGCTGCTCTGGTAAGCGTTCTAGACTTGTGCTTCTTCTGTGCTTGTTTTTTTATTATTGTGTGCTTGTTTTCATTATTGTGCCTTATTTCCTCTGTTTTGTTTAGTGACTTTTGCCTCTTGTGCGCTCCGTGCCCCCTGCGATCCTTTGCTGGCTCTCCTTGAGCCGGTCTGCCTCTCTGCCTTCCTGCCGCTGTGTCCCTGTGGCCCCGCCCCCCTCGTGCCCCCATTCGCTCTTCCCTCCCGTCTCCCAGCTGCTCCACCCTCCCACCTCCCCTTCTTAATGGCAGCCGCTGCGTGTCGCAGTGAGTGACCTCTGACCCGTTTTTAGGGTCTAGAGCTCGCTCCCCACGCGCGCAGCTCCACCAAGTTGTACCGTGTATCTCACCTCGCCCACGCTGCTGTCGCGTGTTCGAGGCCCTCCTCCACCCACAGGCACCCGCCTGCGCCTCATCCCTTGTGTCTAGTGGGCTGCTCTGTTAAGCGTTCTAGATTTGTGCTTCTTCTGTGCTTGTTTTTTATTATTGTGTGCTTGTTTTTATTATTGTGCCTTATTTTCTCTGTTTTGTTTAGTGACTTTTGCCCCTTGTGCACTCCGTGTCCCCTGCGATACGTTGCCTGCTCTCCTTGAGCTGGTCTCCTCTCTGCCTTAACGCCACTGCGTCCCTGAGGGAAGCCCGTCTGCGCCCATCCGCGCCTGGACCGCGCTCAGTGCCAGTCCCCCTGGCCCACGGGGCCCCCGCACCACCAGACGCCGCTACACAGCCAGTGACCTCCACGCCCTCAATCCAGGACACTCCTCCGTCTGCTTCCAGTCCACTCCGAAGCACACCAAAGGACCCTTCTCCTGCAAAGCCTGCAGCTTCACCTGCACCCTAACTACGAAGCACCGCCAGCACCTCCACAGACCAGCCGACAACCACCTCAGCTGCATCCTCCTCAACACCTGCTCCGTTCACAAACACGCAATCGAACTCTGGGAGCTACTGACCTCATCATCTCCCGACATTGCATTTCTCACCGAAACCTGGATGAACTCGGCCTCTGAACCAGACATAGCCATAGCCATACCTGAAGGCTACAAGATCACAAGAAGAGACCGCACCAACAAACCAGGAGAAGGAATCGCCATAGTCGACAAGAGCACCATCAGAGTCTCTACCAGCACCCACGACACCTTCAACTCCGCCGAGCACCTCCATTTCAAAATCAACACCAATGCCAACACCACCCTCAGAGGAACACTGGTCTACAGAACCCCAGGCCCCGATCTCACTTCTGCGATGCCATCGCCGACATCCTCAGTGCCCAAGCCCTCGCCTCAACTGTCTACATCCTCCTCGGCGACCTGATCTTTCACTTAGAAAACAACAAAGATATCAACACCACCAACCTACTCAACAACCTCGGCTTCAAGCAACTCATCACATCACCCACCCAAACCGCAGGACACCCACTCGACCCCATCTTCTCAGCCAGCAACCACGTCTCCTTCAGCCACGCCACCGAACTCCACTGGACCGACCATCGCTGCATTCATTTCTCCTTCAGAAGCCGGTCACTCACCACCACACCTCTCTACCCTCCCGCCGCCACTGGAACTGATCTCCACCCTCGCCCAGGCACCACCTCCTAGGACCCGGGACCCCAACTTAGCCGCCACCAACCTGCATCAATGGATAGACGACTGCGCTAACACCCTCCCAATCAGGATTCCGCAAAAACCACAGCACTGAGTCCGCACTCATCGCTGCTACAGATGACATCAGGACCATGCTCGACGAAGGCGAAACCGCAGCGCTCATCCTCCTGGACCTCTCCACAGCTTTCGACACCGTTTGTCACCACACTCTTCGAACACGCCTCCACAATGCCGGGATCCGCAGCATCGCCCTTGATTGGATCTCTTCATTCCTCTCCGGCAGAACCCAGAGAGTCCGCCTTCAGCCTTACCTGTACGAATCCTCCAAGACCATCTGTGGAGTCCACCAGGGATTCTCCCTCAGCCGAACGCTTTTCAAAGTTTACATGGCCCCTCTCACCAACATCGCACTAACCCACCACATCAACATAGTTTCCTACGCAAACAACACCCACAATGGACTTCACGCCATCTTCAAACTGGATGGAATCAAGCCGCCTCAAGCTAAACACCGACAAAACAAAGATCCTCATCTTCGGCAGCAACCCCTCCACCTGGAACGACTCCTGGTGGCCTACCTCCCTAGGAGCCGCACCCACACCCACAACTCAAGCACGAAACCTGGGGTTCATCCTGGACTCAGCACTCAGCATGACCCAGCAGGTTAACACAATCTCCTCTTCCTGCTACAACACCCTCCATATGCTCTGCAAGATTTTCAAATGGATCCCCGTTGAAACCAGAAAAACAGTCACCCGCGCCCTGGTCAGCAGCCGACTGGACTATGGAAACGCACTCTATGCAGGAACTACGGCCAAACAAAAATGCAACATATCCAAAATGCTTCCGCCCGCCTCATCTTCGACGCCCCACGCCGCGACCACATCTCTGCCCACCTCAGAAACCTACACTGGCTACCCGTATCGAAGAGGATCACCTTCAAACTCCTCACCCACGCACACATAGCTCTCCACAACACAGGTCTGGCCTACCTCAACGACAGACTCACCTTCAATACTCCCACCTGCCTTCTCCGCTCCGCCAGCCTCGCCCTCGCCTCCGTCCCCCGCACTCGCTGCACCACCGCCGGAGGAAGATCCTTCTCTCACCTCACCGCCAAGACCTGGAACTCCCTACCGCTCCACCTACGCCAGACCCAGGACCTCCCAACATTCAGGAAACGCCTCAAGACATGACTATTCGATCAGTAGCTCCCCCCCAGCGCCTTGAGACCCTGATGGGTGAGTAGCACGCTTTATAAATTACCTGATTGATTGACTGATTGATAAGGGTACTCAACAGGTCACTACAAATCTTTATTTTTAGACAGAAGTACAAACTAACAAAAACTCACAATTTTTTTTTTCTTTTTTTTTTTTAATATCTATTCAGGTCGACGTCCATCAGAAGAAGACCATCTGGAAGGCCATCGCAAAGAAGGTGCAGACCCTGGGGTCTACAAGCAGTTCAGCATCCATTGCAGCAAGAGATAGGTGGACCAATAAAACGGACCAAAAAGTCAGTCATCCCAAAAGGGAAGCCTGTGCACTGCACGCTGACCCCCCTAGTGGCTTGCATACTCGCAGTGGACTGTCCATAGCTTGATAGGCAGTAGAGAGGCCAACAGCAGCATCAAGCGGGTACATTTTTATTTGAGTCTCTTATGTTAAATAACTATTTTTGTTACAGCAACAAATTATAGCATCAACATAAACACATGTCCAATGCACAAGAAAAGTTCTTGAAGGTGTAAGCTGCTTGATGATGTGTTTTATATATTAATTTATGGAAGATGATACCACTATATTTCTGATCCTTACCAAAGGACTGTACTGAGCAGACACATGCCTGCCTAAGAAAAAATATACATGTGTTTGTTTGCTGTTATAATGGATAGTTGTACCAAACAGGCCACAATTTATAATTGTGTCAGGTGTGATGCTGTGTCACAATCGTGAAGGATGTTACATTAGCCCTATTATAGGTGACATACTATAAAATGCACTTATGGTCGCATTGGTGAATTGGTAATATAAACAAACAATATTGAGCATGTGAGCAAAAATGACTAGAAACATGAGAATAAGTAACTACATATTTTATTACAAACATATTACAAATATGTTTTTGATAAAAAATGCAACTCAATTTACGTTAAACGTGACAGAGTTGCATGATGTCTTACTACTTTACAAATGTGCATGTAAGTCAGTCTGTTTTTTGCACAATTATTTTGATAGGCCCGACATTTTTGTAAACAACAAGCAGGAATGTATACACATTGATGAAACTGCAACCCAAACCACAAAAACATCATTTTTTTGTACTTTGTTACCAGATGATAAATCAATAATGAACAAAAATAGATCAGTTAAAGGGGCTTTTGCAGATGGAATGTTCTGTTAAATATATGCTGGAGTATCCATCTGGAAAACTCAAAATAGGGCACTATTCATGGCTCATTAGGAAATTTGTGAAATACATCAAGGTTTAATCCGTTGCATATTGTGATTTGCATTTTAATTTTAATTTAAAATTATATATGAATCGGTGTATTAAATACTTTCTGTAATGTTGTACCAATGTTTGCCTATAGTGAAACCCAGCATATTTTTAGATTTTTTCCACAATGGTAAAACAAACTGAATATAACCTAAGAGTTTTTGGAGTCAAACGTAAAAGTATGTTTGCTCCATACTGAAGTGGATTAGAAATTTATCACGTCCTGTGTATTTACTAATTCTATAAAAGTAATTTGAAAATCCTAACAACTTTATTTTTTAATTTCTTCAGTAGCATAAGTAAATACATGGGGCATGATACATTAATAAGAAACTTAAGTACTGAACCATAAAATTAATTTTGACATTTGAAAACTCCTTAAGTTACTTGTAAGAGTTACCATTGTGAAATGCCCAAAAGAAGGAGAAAAGATTTTATTTTATCCAAATATTGGTACAACATTGCAGTAAATATTAACACCCATTGATTCATGTTTTTATTTTGTTAATAAAAATAAGTAAGCATTTTTTGCCTTTTATACACAATGTACAAAGTTTTTTTTGCTTTATATTGATTTTTGTGACACATCTTCACTATGCAAAACAACCAATCAGAACCATTCAGAGGTGTTAAACAGTTCCTGGAGAAATTTGAAAATGGTTAAGAGAAATGATCAAAAATAATATAGGTGCAATAATGTGAAATTACAAAACTGTGACCAAATGGTTTCTGAAGATGTTCCCTAAGTGCTTGAGATAATGGAAAATTAAACCTAAGTTTGAAAGCCTTAAAGCAGGTGAAATATGAATGCTTGTAAAATGTTTTGTGAAAAAACTGCATGATCAGTTCTGTTTACACAGATACAATAAATCTAATGTATATGTCTTTTCAGCATCTTCAAGAGCAGGTGAAGGGGACATTGGCCATCTAGCGGGGAAGCAGCTGGCCATTGTATGTCAGACACCGATTGACATAGTGTCATGGAGGGTGAGGGGACAGGAATAGAGGCTACCAGCTCATCATCATCTTTGGAGGCCTCCACAAGCAACCAGTCCCTAGCAGTGGCAGATCCTACAGGAAATGAACCAACTGCATCCTTGTCCGCCACCCAGAGAACCATCTCCACCCTCCCTCTTGATCCCCCCAGTTGGCCAAACCCGACCCCCTGGAAGAGCTGGGGTCTCTTTCACTGCAGGCACCTCACTTCCTGCCTCTGTCACCCTGGCTGTGCTGAGTGAGGAGGCTGTTTACCTCTTACGCATCATCTCTGTAGGTCGGAGTGCAATTGTGAATAGTGAATAGATTCCAGAGCCTTAGTTGCCAAATGCAGCAAATGGTTGCATTTCTGAATGTCATTCACAGTTCAATGTCTGGCATGGTTAGAGATCGCTTTCTAAAATAGCTTTCTCACTGACCGCAGCATCCCAACCAGCCTAACTGTCTACCCCAACTCAGGTCCCTCCCTCATCCCAAAACCCAAGTCTTACTCCTATCCCAAGCACACTCACTTCTTTATAGGCATCCACTCAAACAGACACAAACAGCACACAATCACACACACATAAGCACAAACACACAAAGAAACACAAACACGAAACAACATACACACACTATTGACGCTACACACACAGGCACCACAACCACCACATCCACATACACCACAAACATCAGTAGATCCACAAGCACCATAACGACCAGCACACTCATAACCACCACCACAACCACCAGCACAACCACAACCACCAGCCAACCAACAACCACCAACACAACCACAAGCACCACAACCATCAGCACACCCACAACCATAAGCACCATCGCAAGCACCACAACCATACCCACAACCACTACCACACCCACAAGCATCACAACCACACCAACCACCTCAACAGCACACTCATCTAAACACACTCACACAAAAGTATACACACGCCAACCAAATCCAAACACACACACTCACCTGAACACCAAACAGCTGGCAAAAACACACACCCAAACATGCACAACATACACTAGACCCACATGCAACTGCAAAACATAGAGACACACACACATCACCTACTCTAGCTCCCTCTACCTCCCAAACCCAATCCTCTCCTATCACCCCTACCCATACTCCTCCTCCTGATTTCATGTATTATGGGCTACTACCCCCTGTCAAACTGACACCACCCCTCCAAAGAAAGATCCTTGAAAGATCCCTCACTCATCCCAAAACCCAAGTCCCACTCCTATCCTAAGCACACTCACTTCTTTATAGGCATCCACTCCAACAGACACAAACAGCACACAATCACACACACATAAGCACAAACACACAAAGAAACACAAACAACAAAACAACATACACACACTATTGACACTACACACACAGGCACCACAACCACCACCACTCCCACAACCACCACACCAACCACCACACCCACAAACACCACAACCACCATCACATCAACAAGCACCACAATGACCAGCACACTCATAACCACTACCACACCCACAACCACCAGCACAACCACAACCACCAGCCAACCAACAACCACCAACACAACCACATCCACCACAACCATCAGCACACCCACAACCACCATCACAAGCACCACAACCATACCCACAACCACACCCACACCCACAAGCATCACAACCACACCAACCACATCAACAGCACACTCATCTAGAAACCCAAACATACGCAACATACACCAGACCCACATGCAACTGCAAAACATACAGATGAACACACATCACCCACTCTAGCTCCCTGTACCTCCCAAACCCAATCCTCTCCTACCATTCCTACCCATACTCCTCCTCCGGAATTCATATATTATGGGCTCCTAACCCCTGTCAAACTGGCACCACCCCTCCGAAGAAAGATCCTTGAGGTGCCTGCTCCGTGCCTACTAGATAGTACTTCCTATGGAGGTTACCCTTTGGCAGTCTGTTTAGGAGGCAAGGTCTGGGCAACAATCCCACAGGCTGTTGCTGTGCATCATGTTTGTCTTCCCTTTATATTTTTTAAATAAATATTTAAGAGAAGTACCTGATTTAGTCATAAAAATAATTTATTTTTCCCAAGTTTCTCCTGACATTATTATTCATTTACAAGTCAGTGATTGATTAGTAACAATGTTAATGATGAAAACGTGAGATACATATTCTTACTTACATTTATGACAGTGAAGACAAAAGCTTTTTTTAAATAGCATAGTTGTACACTGCAAAAATTTGTGATAAAAATGTGTAATGGACATTGATATTTTGGTGCAAGCATTCATCATGATAATAGACACTTACACCAAAACTAAACATTTTTAGGTATTCATACAAAGTTGTTTATGTTAACTTGATAAGTAATATAAATAAACAAATATGCACTTAAAAAAATAAAAGTAAATTGAAATGTAATGATATACAAAAAATACACTAGACAAGGGGAAATGTGACAGTAACTTTATTAGATGTTTTAGGTTTACAACTAACCTTGGTTTTACAAATGTTTTGCCTTGTCTTGTGCAATTTCTACATTGCATTACATTTAAATTGTTCCAATAATGTTTAATCCATATGTATAGGATTTGATAGTTTAGAAAAAAAGATTACGCACACCTGTATGGACACATTTTGAATTTAGGATTGATGTCACTTTTTGTCGTAGGTTCAAGGCAGCTTGCACCAAATTTGTAAATAAATCAAATTATACAGGTGTGTTTGTTTAAATTTCTCGAACGACCACATTACATGCATATGCATTGCACATTAGTAAAATATTGCTTGTAAGAGTGAATTAGAAATGCACGAGTCCAGAGTTAATGGAAACAGACAATTCAAAAGGTAACATGTAAGAAAGTAGCTGACCTTTGATTCTGGCAACATTGGGGTTGATTTGCTTTGTGTTCAAATAGCAGCAGCAAAACGAGAACTTGTATGATTGGGTTAGTGAAGGAAAGGGAAGTGGAAAAAAGAAAAGGTAAGCTTTGAACTTATATCTCTCCCAATCCACCAACTTAGGTGTAGAGGTTTCCCCTCCACTGTTACGTCAGCAGTAATGAGTAGATATCTGGCATTGGAAAGGGGGTGAAGGATCCAGATTTACATTTTATAATAATATGGTCATAAATCTAGAATAGATTTTCTTTTGGTACATAAGAGTCTGTGTGGAGATGTGATAAGTGTAGCTCATGCGCCAGCACACCTTTCGGACCATTCAGCTATAAAGCTACATCTGACTCCTAGGGTGCAGGGTCCTGAGTCTAGGTGGACAATAAACCGATCTTTACTTCTAGACGATTTAATCATGGAGGTATTAAAGAAGGATACAAGAGAGTATTTTGCTTTAAATTATGGATCAGCCAGTTTATGGAATGTATGGGATGCATATAAGGCATATATTAGAGGGAGGCTTATTAGTTTGGCGGCTTATAGGCGTCGAGAGGAGAAAGAGAAGCTGAGAAGTATTGAAGCATTTATAGCCGCCCTACAAGCACTAAAGTATAATGCACAAAGGGAAGGGAAGGAATGTCAATTGAAGAAATTGGAGCGTCAAAATGAAAAAGCGCGTTTGGATCTAGATCTTTTTCTAGAAAACCAAAATAAGAAAAAATGGGAAAGTAGTCGGTATGCGCATTATGAATATGGGGAAGGGTGCAGTAAACGTTTAGCTTGGAAGGTTAAGTCAGATCGTTTAAAGAGGTATATTTCATCGATTAAATTGGATACGGCAAGTCAGCCCTGTATTGAGCAGTCAGAAATAGGGAAGGCTTTTGTGTCCTCCTTTCAAGCACTATATACAGAGAATCTTGAGAACTCAGTGGAATTTTTGAGGGAAGTTTACCTTCCTGTTTTGGACGACTCAGTGCAGCAGTTGTTAGGTAGCGAGATAAATGGGGAAGAGTTGGCCGAAGTTATAAAGGCCCTGAAGAAAGGGAAAGCGTTTGGGCCTGATAATCTCCCGAATGAATTATACAAGGTACTTGGGGAGGAATTTATACCAATCTTATTGGAATTCTTTAATAATATGCTTTTAGAGGGGGCACAAGCACCGAAATCATGTAATGAGGCTATAATCTGTTTATTGTTAAAACCATGTAAGGACCCAATGTTGTGTTCATCGTATAGACCTATTTCACTACTTAACTCGGATTATAAGCTTTATACAGGGATTCTATCTAGAAGACTGGGGAAAGTTATAGGTAATTTGGTTCATTCAGACCAGAAGGCATTTATCAAGGGTAGACAGCTGTATGAATTAACTCACAACTTACTTGCTGCAGTAGATTTGGCACTACAGGAGGAGGCTCCTCTGGCAGTTTTGACTTTTGATGCAGCTAAAGCATTTGATCAAGTTAATTGGTCCTTACTGCAGGTTGTGACTGTATAGATCCCCGACAGCGAGGATTTTGGTTAATGGTATGCTGTACCAAGAATTTAGGATTGGTTGTGGTACTCGACAGGGGTGTCCTTTGTCACCTTTGCTTTTTGATCTGTATATTGAGCCTCTGGCAATTTTGCTACGGGCTTGTAGGGATATTCTTCCCTTTCGGAGCAGGGGTTGGGAAAAGAAAGTAGCACTCTATGCAGATGATCTGAGGATCTATACTAGCGATGTGGTGGGTTCTCTGCCTATTATCAATACATTGATGGAGCAGTTTGGTGGAATGTCAGGTCATAGTGTAAATACTGCGAAGACGGAGATTATGTATTGGAATATGTATTAGTTAAAAGGGAGATTAAATATTTGGAAATTCAGTTTACAGCTAATCTCAGTGATGTGGCAAGGGTCAATTTTGACAGGACTTATATGGAAACAAAAAAAGTCTTAAGGCATGGGCAGCTCTTTCTATAATTGGCAGATCTAATATTTTAAAGATATGTATTCTCCCAAAGTTTACATTCTTATTTAATACTATCCCCTTAGAGTTTATGTCATGTTGGTTTCAGAAACTACAGGGTGACATATCCACTTTCATTTGAGCATCCAAGGGAGTAAGGATAGCATGGAAGAAGTTATGTAGAAAGAAGGAGTGGGGGGGGATTGCTTCCCCATATTTCTGTAGGTATTATGTGCCGTTCCAACTAAAGAATATTAGAGTTTTATTAAATAAGAAGTTAGATCATTCTCCTGTTTGGAAAACTTTGACGGTGCATCTTGCGGAGGGAGCTGATAATTCTTTGTACAAATTTGGGCACCTGAAGTTTTTAAGAAGGTTCGATTGAAGATCCCTAGACAAGCTTGTAAGGTTTGGATGCAATTTCGCAATGCGCTAGGGATACCTTACTATTGTAGCTCCGCCCCCATTTGGAATTCACCAGGTACTCCTGAATGTCTTATGGATAAATTATCAGTCCCACTGAAAGTTAACGGGGTGGTAAGGTGGGGGCAGATTGTAGAAGATTCTGAATTAATATCTTGGTCTGCATTTCAGGAGCGAACAGGGGAGACAATTTCCAAGTTTAAATATTACCAGCTGTCTAGCTGGGTTAAGTCTCTCCATGCAGGAGAAATTGGAAGGAGTTCTTGGGAGGGAAAATTAAATCAGACATCTATTAATAAGGAGGTTGCTCTTTGGTATCAGGCGCTATTAGATGCAGTAGAAGATGATTCGTCCCTCCCGATGTTGAAATGGGGGAAGATTTTTCCGACTTTAGACATTACTTTCTTATGGCAAAAGTCATGTTCTAGATTGTGGTTTACTATTAAATCGGCGGCAATGAGGAAAAATTATGTGTTTACTTTGCATAGGGTATATTGGTCACCAGCTAGATTAACGGCCATTGGGTAATCTAGGAAAAATTGTCTGCGATGTGGGTATCCTAATGTGGATGATCTCCATATGTTTTGGTACTGTCCAAGTTTAATTAAATTTTGGGAGGATGTAGGAAGGATTCTTAAGGTAATTTTTGGTGAGAATTCAGAAATAAATCTTTTGATGGTAATGTTTGGGGTATGTGATCCAGCATCTATAGGTCAGAAAGTTTCTGTGCGGCGGGAATATTTGTTGTTTGTATTAATGCTTTTGGCTAGAAGGGAAATATGTTGTAAATGGGTGAACTCAGTACCTCCCACCGCTCAGGAGTGGCAATCATCAGTAATACGGTTATGCAGTATGGAACAAGCTGGTCCTCTTAGTAGAAAAGATTATTTTTGGGCAGTCTGGGAAAATGTTTATCAGCACTAAATATGGTTGGATTATGTTATGTGTTTTCCTTCTTTTTTTTTTCAAAACCAAGTCCAATGATTAAAATTCCCTCTACCCAGGGACGGAGGACATTGCGGGCTGCGTCACGGCTGCACCTCGTTAGACGCGCCTTCTGACGTTCCAGGGGGGGCGTGGCGCTTACACACAGCGATTGGCTGAATGTGTTTGCCGGCCGCGCTGATCTTGGAAACCCAGCCGCTGTGGAGACCAGCGAGGCACCCGGCGGGAGACTCCAGCACTGGGGACGTGCCGCGCTAGAGCTCTGCCGGGCGCGGAGAGGCTCGGTGAGGATTCCCCTTCGGGGGAATCCTGGCAGCGCCAGCACTAGTAAGGTTCCCAGGAAGGTGTCCCGGGAGCCTGGTAGCGCGGCTACGCGCGCTTTTTTCGAAAGCTTCAAGACAACGAATAAGGCGGCGGGTAGTGCTGGGGTGCAACCAGTGCCCAAGAACAAGAAAAGAGCCCTTCCCTTCCCCAGTCCTCCGACAGCCTCTTGCAGGTAGGGGGGCTGGGGTCAAGGGTGGAGAAAAGGGATAAGGCGACCAGCGGAATTCAGGGGAAATCTAAGGGAAAATTTTTGGACCAGCCGAATTATCTATTTAAAAAAAAGAAAGACGGTATTGAGGGGAGATTAAAAATAAAGCACAAACTTGCACCTTCTCTAAGATCCTACTTCAGGGCTAGACCAGAGGATATTGTGTTGGTGCCGGGGCAAGGGAAAATGGATACCTATGTGGTTAAGGGCATTGAAAACGGTGCAGACTCTGGTAAGGGGGTTGAGGATGACTCTCCCCCCGTGGATAATTTAACCTTGCGAGAGAAGACACAGGTCGGTTTTGATGTTTTTATGACAAGCCCAGGTGGCAACTTGTCCCCCCTCCGACAGGAGGAAGAACTGTTGGTAGAATCAGTTGTCAGCCCTTCCAAAGATCAGGCTTTGGCCCCCGACTCAAGATACAGCCCCTCTATGGAGGAGGTGATCCTCTCCATTTCGGAGGATATAAAAAAGGGCTTTGCAGGTTCGGAGTGTAACCAAGGGGAAATCAGAGAGGCCTGTGAAGTATTGGGAAAAAAAATGTATAATTTGATGGAGAGGATCCAGACATTGGAGGAGACGGTAGGGGGGATGAAGGAGGAGTTGAAACATCACAAAGATGAGATCCGAGGTTTGAACGAAAAAGAGCAAGGATTACAAGTCAGGATTGAGCAACTGAAGAACTACTCACGTAGGAACAATATAAAGTTATTAAAGGTGCTGGAAGGGGCTGAAGGGGCAAATCTTAAGTCATACGTGGTCTCCCTAATTAAGTCAGTTTGCGAGTTGGAAGAGAGTAACGAAGAGATTGAAAAAGATATTCAGCGAGTCCATCGCAATCCCTTTACGAGGCGGCCAAACAGCACTAGACCGAGAAAAATCTTGGTTAATTTTTTAACATATCATCTAAAGGAGAAAATACTGACTAGCGCATTAAAACAGAAATCATTAAGGATGGAAAATGTGACATTTGAGATCAGATCTGACCTATCTAAAATTACAATGGATAGACAGTGAGAACTGGGAAAAAGGCTGGATGAATTTAAAAAGCTTGGTGTCATGGCGCAGCTGAAATTTCCAGCATTTTTGCGAATAATGTACAATAATAAAATGTACAACATAAGGGAAATAGATAGGGCGGACGAATTGTTAGATGTTATAAAGAAGGAACAGGCCAATCATGTGTAATAATTGTAACAATCTTTGTAATTTTGAGCCTCCCAGGTAGGCAGGGCACTCTAAAATTAGGCCCATGGTGGCTGACATAGTGGGGGGGTTCTTCATGGGAGGGAGTTGGGAGGGAAGGGCACAAAGGGGTTGGTTCTTTGGGTTGAGCATGGAAATAGTTCCTCATTCACCTAGGCGGAGGGGTGGTGGGTCAGTTTGGAATGGCTAGAATTGGTAAAGGCCAGGGGGAGGGGAACCTTACAATAAAATTTCTTTCTTGGAATATTAATGGTTTGAGGACTAAGTCGAGACACAACAAAATTTTACAATACTTAAGGGATTCGCCGGCACAAATCCTAATTTTGCAGAAGACCCACTTGGTGGCAGATGAGTGTAAAGAGTTATTTAAGACCCAAAAATGGGTGCAAATGTGTTTCTGCACCACCCATCATTTTCATACAAGGGGAGTAGTTATTTTGGTTAAATAGGGGCTCCAAGCTAGGCCAGAAATTCTTGAAATAAGGGCGGATCAAGCCGGTCGGTGGATCATAGCAAGAGTACAGATTGATGGGATAGTTTTGGTTTTGGTTGGATTCTATGGGCCGAACTGTGATGATACCGAACCTTTCAAGAAGGTATTTTCTCAGTTAATTGAATTTTCAGATTTGATCATTATGGCGGGAGATTTTAATGTGATATTGGATAATAGATTGGACAGAACCGACTCCTGTAGATCCTTAGGTACGCCAAAATCATAACATTTTCTAAAGAGAATGATAAAAGATCATGGCCTGTGCGATATCTGGCGAAAGAAGGAAGGGGAGGCTAGAGTCTTTTCCTTTTTTAATAAGAAATATAGCCATGCTTCACGCATCGATTATTTTTTAGTTGACGAGAGGTTGTTGGAGAATGTTGATGGGATCGAATATTTACCTTCACACTTATCAGACCATGCAGCGGTAGTATTGCATTTGACTCTCCCTCAGAGAAGGATATTTAAGAGATGGACACTGGAGCGTGCGTTATTATTAGATGAGGATGTCGTATCACAATTACGTAGAGAAACTGAGTCTTTTTTTTATATTAATATAGGTTCGGCATCACTATCAGTGGTTTGGGACTCTTTTAAGGCTGTAATACGGGGGGTAATTAAGAGTATCTCAAGTTACAAACATAAAGTGTTTAAAGACGAAATAAGAGTTTAGAACAGGAAATGTTAATAAAAACCGAAAAGTTGGTTGGTAAAGGAGATGGGACTCAGGAGGAGGTAGGAAGAGCGGAGCTGGCCGAGCTAAGAACACAATTGGTTAATATCCTACAGGCGCGTATTGTTAAAAGATGGGAGGTTAGCAAACTAAAATATTTTGAATATGGGAAAAGTTCGGGGAAATTGTTAGCCTGGAAAGCCAAATCAGACCAGGTTAGGAATCATATTAAGGAAATAGTGATTGAGGATACAGGTGTAAAATTGACACGTAGTGAGGATATTGAACGTGGGTTTCAGGACTTTTACTCATCTCTGTATACGGAACATGTGGAGGGGCGAGAAAAATTGGTGGAGGGCTGGCTAGCTCAAGATATGTTTCCAGAGATTTCGCTACAGAGCCAGGAATTTTTGAATGGCCCTAATACGGCTGGGGAAGTGTGGGCGGCTTTAGCTGGGGGTAAAGAAGGGAAAGCCGCGGGTCCCGATGGTATTCCGGTGGAGGTGTATAAAGTCTTAGGCGATTCAGTAATTCCGATTTTGACTGAATTGTTTGGCAAAGTTTTCTCTAACGAGATAGATATGCCTTCCTCGTGGAACGATGCAGTTATTACGTTGATCTTGAAACCCGGCAAAAACCCGACAAAGCGTACATCTTATAGACCTATCTCATTATTGAATAGCGATTACAAGTTGTTTACCAAAATTATGGCGGATAGATTAAATAGAGTTGCAAATAGTTTAATACACTCAGATCAGAAGGGTTTTTCGAAGGGTAGATACCTCCATGAGCTGATATTGATTGGGGCTATAGATATGGCAGTATCTTTTGATTCCCCTTTAGAGATTATTACTATTGATGCTGCAAATGCCTTTGATCAAGTAAGTTGGGGTTATTTAAAGTTTCTGTTAAAAAGAGCTAGACTGGGAAGCAATTTTTGTGGGGTAGTAAATCAGATCTACAGGGCTCCAACAGCTAGAATACTCGTGAATGGGAATCTTACTGGACCGATTGTTATTGCCAGGGGCCCTAGACAGGGCTGCCCGTTATCTCCAGTATTATTTAATCTATACATGGAGCCTTTTGCGAGGAAGATTCGGCGGAATATGGTGATCTCCCCCTTCTGTTGTCAGGGTTGGGAGAGGAAACTCGCTTTGTACGCCGATGATCTCTTGGTTTTTACTGACAATCTATCAACTGCATTTCCTGAGATTCTTAGGCTGGCTGAAGAGTTTGATAAGGTCTCTGGCTACCAAGTGAATGTGGAAAAAACAGAGATCATGGCTTGGAACATGGATTATAAATCTGTGTATTGCAAGAAGGAAATTAGATATTTGGGAATTTTGATACCCCAAAATATTAATCAGTTAGCAGAGAGGAATCAGGTAAAATTGTTGCTGGAATGCAAGGGCTTATTACAAGGCTGGACCCATCTCCCCTTATCGATTATTGGTAGGGTTAATCTGGTGAAAATGTCTATCCTTCCAAAGTGGAATTTTCTGTTTTCTACTTCTCCACTCCCCATGCAGAAGAAGTATATAGAGAAAATGCAGGGCCTTATCAATAACTTTATTTGGAATTCTAAAGGGGTTAGAATTTCCCGGAAGAAGTTGCGTCGGTGTAAGCAAATGGGTGGTTTGGCATTACCAGAACTGCAATATTATGCTTGGGCTTTTCTTTTGAAAAACTTTAGAGTTTTCCTCCTTGCTTCAGACTCCACGACTACGGGTTTAATGTTTAAGATAATGGCTGGCAATATCAAAGGCGCTTCAACTAATTTTATTTTTACATTTGGGGACCCCAAATTCTTCAAAAAGATAAGGTTGAAAATCATGCAGGGATTGGCAGAATGCTGGTATCAGATTAGGCAATCGGCAAAACTCACCTATTATAACTTTAATGCACCTATCTGGGATTCCCCGGGTACCCCAGAATGCTTTCAAGATATTTTAGCATTACCGTTAAAACAAGCTGGTTTAGAGCATTGGGGAGATCTGTTTCTGGAGGGGGTTCTCCTCCCTTGGGAAGAATTGGTGCTGAAAACAGGGGGCACTTTGTCGAGGTGGACATTTTTGCAAATAAGAGAATGGGCTAAGGGGATTAAGGAAGGGGTTGGTATGTCCAATCCTTTTAATGAGATCATTCCGAGCCCATTAGTAGATCCCCATAGAGTGTCAGCCTGGTATTGGGGGATTTTAGAAGGGGGTAGATGGCGAGTTTAAACTTCCCATAGATTTATGGGGAGAATTCTTCTCAGAAGAGTCAGTTAAGAGGTGGTGGAAAGAGTCGTTAGTATTGCTTCATGGTATTGTTAAACCTGCTGCTTTGAGAAAAAATCACTATATGATACATAGAGTTTATATTTCTCCTGAGAAGTTATCCAAAATGAAAGGAGGGCAGGAGGTGAAGTGTCCAAAGTGTGGTTTAACCCAAGCAACAGATATTCATATGTTTTGGGAATGTTTTGATGTTCGTTATTTTTGGGAAGGAGTATGTGGAACAATCTCGAGCATATTGAATCGGGAAATTGAGCCCTCCTTACAGCTAATAATTTTTGGTCAATCTCAGGATCAGCAGAGGCGCCCTGCTCGGGATACATCTATAGACATGAAGTTTGTATTCTATGCAATACTGCTGGGGAGGCGGGAAATATGTAGAAAATGGATGTCAAAGGCCCCTCCAGGCCACGCAGAATGGCTTAGGGATGTGTTTTGTACAGCAGACTTGGATCATAGGGCGGGGGGAAAGAATAGGAGGCGGGGGAATTTTTGGGCACCATTATTGAATTGGAAATAGGTTTTCGATGTATATAATTTTGTTGAATTCAATGTAGGAATTGAAATAGTTATATGTTACTTTTCCAATGATTACACACCCTGCTCTGAAATCCTTAGGGAACTGGGACAGTCCGAGGATTGTTTGAGAGGAGAGGGTAACCCCTGGCTGAGAAAATTCTTTCTTGTTTTGTTTTGGTGGATAAGCAAAGGAGGTTTCTCATATAGCCTATGGGGAATGAGGACAAAAAAAAAAAAAAAATCCCTCTACCCAATGGGTGTCGCTTTGGTATGACCACAGTCTAAGTAAAATGGTAAGGTGTGGCCAATGGCATACGTGGGAAGACTTGGCACGTGTAAGACAGGTGGTTTGGCCCATTGATATTGTGGGGTCTACTTCTTGTATGCACGGACTTAAGGTTTCTCCTACCAAAGCGTGGCCTGTGGGATGAGGACAAAAAATAAATAAAAGCATTCATCATGATAATAGACACACCAAAACTAAACATTTTTAGGTGTTAATACAAAGCTGTTTATTTTAACTTGATAAGTAATATAAATAAACACATATGCACTTAAAAAATAAAAGTAAATTAAAATGTAATGATATACAAAAAATACACTAGACAAGGGGAAATGTGACAGTAACTTTATTAGATGTTTTAGGTTTACAACTAACCTTGGTTTTACATTTATTGTAAACAAATGTTTTGCCTTGTCTTGTGCAATTTCTACATTGTATTACATTTAAATTGATCAAATAATGTTTAATCCATATGTATATGATTTAATAGTTTAGAAAAAAAGATTACACACACCTGTATGGACACATTTTGAATTTAGGATTGATTTAAATTTTTGTCATAGGTTCAAGGCAGCTTGCACCAAATTTGTAAATAAATAAAATTATACAGGTGTGTTTGTTTAAATTTCTCAAACAACCACATTACACGCATATGCATTGCACATTAGTAAAATATTGCTTGTAAGAGTGAATTAGAAATGCACGAGTCCAGAGTTAATGAAAACAGACAATTCAAAAGGTAAAATGTAAAAAAGTAGCTGACCTTTGATTCCGGCAACATTGGGATTGATTTGCTTTGTGTTCAAACAGCAGCAGCAAACAGAGAACTTGTATGATTGGGTTAATGAAGGAAAGGAAAGTGGAAAAAAATAAAAGGTAAGCTTTGAACTTATATCTCTCCCAATCCACCAACTTAGGTGAAGAGGTTTCCCCTCCACTGTTACGTCAGCAGTAATGGACATGGTGATTGGCCCAGTGGTCAAAGTGGCTGTACTCCCCTTGACAGTTACTTTTGCCTATGGCGCCGTCGATGTGGGAGGAACATTCTGATGGAGATGGTGGCTAATGGACCCCTTTTCCTTTGTGAATGCATGCGTAAATATTTTTTCAGAGCAGGCAATGGTCCCCTGGATCATTGTCTACTGTGAAAAAATGTAAAGAAAACTTTTCTTTTTTTTTTTTAAATGCATCCCGGGATGCATTTTTTTTTTAAAACTGTTTTATTTAAAAAGCAGTCACAGACATGGTGCTCTGCACGTCCCAGCAGGCCACCATCCCTGTGAGTGTGCCCATTCCCAATGGGGTCACAAATTGCGACGTACCTCATGAATATTGATGAGGTAGGTCATTTGCGAACCCATTGGGAATCGCAAACAGTGTGGTTGACACTGGTATACATTCCAGATTGCGACTCACAAAAAAATGCAAATTGTGAGTCGCAATCTGGAATGGTTTTACATCGGGCCCTCAGATTCTTAATAGCTCACGATGACCACAAGCTTCTCTGTAAAACTGCATAAGTCTCAATTCATATCAACTGGGAAAATGTGCACAATTAGATGATGGGAAATATACTGTGAATCTGTCACAAAGATGTAGCTGACAACACTTTTACAAAACGGAGGCCATAAGAGATAAGATGCTATTTAAAAATATTATAGACATCGCCTAAATATTTACAGCGTGAATAATAGCCTGTGCCAGATTTATTCCTCCACGCAGCTCCCAGGGATTTGCAAGTGATATATCACTAGCCCCTCCATGAGATGGATTTAACTGTGCAGTAGAAATGTTTGTGACTTTATGGGAAGAATTGAGCCATGTGGCTGACTGGGAACGTTTTGACTTTAGTTCGTAAAGTGCTTTTGCTTGTGAGAGACCCTTGCCAACAAATGCATTAGTTGGGGTATAAAAACATGCATTCAGACTTTATTTTCATTTTTCGGGGCCGTTTATGGTCTTTCACTGCTAGCGTAGAGTAACATGTAGTGACTGGGCTTTGTGTCCATAATTCCTAAGCAGGCAGCCAGCGCTAATGTAATTTATTTTCCACAGTGAGTGGTAAGGCTATCTTTAGCTCTAAATGCAGTATTTACTCCTTACTAAAGTATTAATCGGCTAGGAGTGTGTGATCTGGGCTGTGCAGAATTAACATTTCAACTCTGAAATACTGGTAATACGAAAAGCTTAGCCTTTAGTGACTTTGCAAACTTTCCCAACTTCGGAAAGCTGTACCAGAGTGTGAAAATATTCCGAAGAAAACTTTTTGTTTTGTTTTTGTTACTGGCAACGCACTTGCAAAACCTTTCATTGATACAGTGTTATCCCTTAGTAAGTGTTTTATCGGGGTTGCATTGTTGCAAAACCCATATTTAATGGGAGTTTCCTCAACATGTGTTTATTTTCAGGGGTGTAGCTTAGTCAATAAAGTTAAGGGGTGTGAGTCTGAAATTTACCAACAAACAATGAGGTGTACCCGACTAAAAAGGATAGGGTGGGCTGGGGTTACTGGACTGTGGTAATGGGCAGGGTTATGGATATTAGTGATCAGTTATTTGAAAAATTAAGGCTAGTCTGCATAGTGTTTCAGTGAGATAGTCTGGACTATGTTGTCCACGCTAGTCCTGTTTCTCCTCGGAGGAATGCAGAGCAGAGGCCCCGGAGAGCAGGCTCCTTCGCCCCTACCTGACTTGGGGAGACCAGATCAAGGATTGCCAGACCTCTTAGTAGCCCAGGCACAGAAGCAGACCACGCTTGGAAGAAGCGGGGAATCAGGAAGTGCTGGCTAGGAGAAACTGCAAAATAGTAGAACATGCTGCAGATTACCTAAGAGTCTGTGATGAGATAAGGCAGGTACAACTGCCTCAAAGGAAAGTTTGAAACTATCTGGACCATAAAAACCCTTGTACACTGGTTATCTATACAGACAGGAACCGGTGATCCCTATTTCTTTCTCCCTTTTAACAGAGAATATAGAAATAGCATCAAAATTGTAAACATATGAAGATTAAGGGCACTGATTCATGTGCTGAAGGGCACTGCAATGTTTTGATGCTGCTAGGGTGTCCAATTGTTCATTGCTTGGCTTCAAGTGGTTGTTAAGGTTTGAACTACCTATCCTAATTATGTGGATTTGATGCCTTTCTAAGTGTTTGTAGATGTACCAGGTTTAATCTAACCTTTTCTCAAAAGATATGTTGATTAATAGTAGGTTGTTACTTGCCAACATGAAAAGATGTAGCAATGAGGAAGCAAATACTTAGATAACAGTATGACATTAAGCTGCATTGTGCACATGATGGTGAAAGTAATTGTATTTAATGTGTGCAGTTGTTGTAGGGTGACATATTAGTGTGACTAGATGCCTAGAGCCACGCACACACTTTGCATCATAGTGCAAAGGTGTCTGCATCATGTCTGGCATAGCTTTTCTACTGGCAGTGCACTCTTCCAGTACAAAATACTATGCTTAGATTATCTTTAAAACTTTACCCACTTTGGATGTGTGTTTTACAGTGCAAACTGGGAAAAGGGAGAAGAAATAAAAGCATTTCTCCTTTTTTTGTCTCAAAGCCCTGACAACTACTATTACAGTAGTAGATAGGTCTCTGCATAAAAAAGTGTGGATGGTTTCAATGCAATGCCCATCCAATACCCATGGAACGACCCCATATTGCAAAATAATGCAAAGGCAAAACATTGCTTTGCTTTAAGGCAAATTTCCAAGCAAAACATGTTTTGAGATGGGAAGTAAATCAAAGATAAACATTTTGCACAGGTTTGCATCACTTTTTCATGCAAACCTTGTGTAAAATATTTGAAAATCTGCTCCAGTCAGTTTTACACAAACTGTTATTTAAGTACCATCTCCTGTCTCTTCCATGACCTCAGCAAACACAGATATGTTCCTGAAAGCCTTCAAATAAGATGGGGAATCCTGGTTAGAATCCACAGAAGATGCACCCTATGATATCTACAGACAGGGATAAAATAGAGGCTGGCATTACTCGCGTAATTTGCTACAGCGGAATTACACACAATTACAGCAAAATTACGCAAGGTTAAGCAGAATTACACAAGGAGCATTACCCTGCACTTAGCACTATTTTCTTAGCGCACAAAGTGCCCTTGTGTCAAAAATGAACCAGAGGATGCATTTTGAGCCATGTATGGTGAAGCACACATAAAATCCTGAAAAGGGTTTAAAGAAACACTTTACATTTATCAGATCACTGTGGTCATCGTCCCAGGTAGCCAGTGCTTTAAGTTGGATGAAAAAGTGGGGAGTCTTTAAAAGTGAAATTGGCAAAGAAGTGTAACTAGGAATCATGTTCAAGAGACATGGTCTATAAAATTAAGGGTATGGAAAACTAAAACCTGGTGTTATACAAAGCACGTCACCTGGCCAGAATTTAGGTGCCTCTCTCTGAGGTGTATGTTATGGCATCCAGACAGATAACACAACAACAGACATGCTCCTAAAAACAAGCAAGTGCTACTGGCATTACCAATTCCTTTTAGCAGTATCAAATAAACTGGTAACAACAATGATTATGTCGTAAGTGATTAGAAAAACAATTTAGAAAATTTGAGACTGAATTAAACATTGCTAAGATCTTTGGAAGAGAAGATGATCATCAGGGTGCCTCAGTCACTCCTGTTTCTGTTCACTCCACTTCCTTCTGTCGTCCCTCAATCTGCTACACACTTACTCCCTTTTTCTTACCACATCTTTCTGTAATCTTCTGTATCTCTCATGCATAATAATTTTCCTCTGTCCACCACTGGTCACTTTCATCTTCTGCACAAACTTCTGTTCATCTGCTCATTTCACTACCCTCCCCCCCCCCACACACACAACCCATCAATTTGTAAGTAGTCCATTTTATTTTCCTTTGGTGCTGTCAATATTTTGAGTTGGGTACTTTCTTCACACACTTTATCTAACAATTACAATTACAATTGACACACTTATGTAACCATCATTCTGTGCACTCTCCAGAGAGGCCAATGATTGCATGTGTATGAAGTGTGAACACCTTTGTGCAACACTGATAGGCACTGTATGAAATTCACACTACCTTCAGACTGTCACTTTCAGTTCAGCTCTCACTCGTTCCTCGTCATGAACACTTACCCACAACCTGAAAGCACCCAGATACCTAGAGTTGGCTCTGTTCGTGTAAAACATATATATGCATCATAAAAAACTATAGAAATACAACATATGGGAAAAAAGCAAATACTCTTAGGGAATTAACAATGAAGTTTAAATGAAATGTAAACATTGACTGCATCAGTGTTATGGATATTACCTCAAGGCTTACTGTAGTCATTGTTGGTAATTCAAGCATTGTTTTTCCCAGGAAAGGACATGGATTTAAGACCAAATAGGAACCCATTTAAAACAAAGCTTTTAATGACTGCTGCATGTGAGACCTGGCACGTCCCAACCCACTTTAAACCCTAAAGTATGCATACTGATGTGAGGTGAGTACTAGGCAGGGGCCCAATCAAATCTGTGCCCTCTGCCTTGCCTCCGCATCACCCACATCTTCGTAGATCAATCTGCCATAGCATGCCCAGTTTTAAAGGTCGGAGAGCCTCTGTAAGTGCAAGCTAGATCCCTAGCTGTAGCTCATTTCGAGGACCATAAGCCCAAAATGAGATGAGCTTTCATGTGGCATCTGCCTGCCCCCACGTTCTAAGCTCATGCCCTAAGAATTAGCAACAATGCATTAGCCTTTGATGTGAAGCGAGTGCGAGAAAGAGATACCCATCTGGTAGCTAGATTGCACAATGGGAAACCAGAAAGTCTGCAATCAATCCCGGATTCTCTGCTGGACCAAATTGTGTGATCCTAGGCAAATACTTGATTTCACTAAGCCTCATGTTTCTTCATTATCACACTTGAGAGTACTTTCAAGTGTGTTCTACAAAAGTACGTGTTTGATTTAAACGATTATAATGTTGCTCCTTTTATAATAAGAATCTAGGCTACCTACTGGTTAAACATGACAACTGACTTGCCTCCAATTTCTCAAGCAGCATTTGCATAAGGGCGTGGGGGTCATAAATATTTGTAAATGTATGTTTTAAAACTATAATTTTAAGTTAATGCCTCTCAATGCAGTGATATAACCTGAAGTACCAAGAAGAAAAGGTTCTGCAAGTTAAAGAAATATACTTTTTAAATGTAAAGTGACTTGATCCTACTTTTGCTTGATGGTTGTTGCTTGATTTACCTGGCAAATATTTGTCTGGCTGATCCGACTGTGATTGTCAGGCCAAGACCCGACTAGAAAATTATTAGGGGGGGTGTTACACCCCACAATCTCCCTTGAAGCTATGTCTATGTTTATTTTTAAAACTCCGAATTGTTGGCAAAGTCCACGAAGACAGAAAAATGATTAAAACCTCATGATGTTGAAAAGTTGAATTCGTTACAATTTAGCTTGGCACCAATCCTTTTAATTCACTTGATCCAAAAAAAGGATGGGAACTGTGTTGCTCTGTCTGTAATAATGACCTCAGATAGACGATGAAAGAGAAAATATGCGCAATGATGATTCTGACTAATTCTACAGCTTTGACGGCATTTGCTTCAAATTAATGTTATGCCCCATCTTAGCGAAATGGTCTATGGATACTTATACGTGGTGTACCCTTGTGATGGAGGTAGGTCAACAATAAAGCCTGTGGATGTTATGTTCCATTTGGTGATGAGGTGTGGCGAAAAAGTTGTAAGATTCCTGCAATGGGACTGTGAGAGGCTTTTTCTTTTGAGTGTTCTGAACAGTTGATAATATTACTATGGGTGGTCTTCCTAACACCAGGCAACCAATGGTCTCTGATGATGAGGTCTGTCATCTTTTTCTGACCAGGGTGACCTGCTGCAGGAGAGTCCGGGTAGACACTTGGACTGTATTGCTTTGCTCAAAAGTACAGGGCCCCATCTTGGTACAATAGAGCTTTGCAGCTGATATTCGTATGGTTCTTTCTCGAACCATTGGGGTTCTAAGAGGTCCTTTTGAAATTGCCTAAAGACGTTGTGTAAGATTGCAGCAGAAGAAGCAGAGAGGGGTAGAATATAGAATGTTTCTTCCTTTGCCTCAGATTTAGAGTCCTGATGAAGAAGAGCATCTGCTTTTTCATGTTGTTTGTCAGGTTGCTATGTGATAATATATTCAAAATTAGAAAAGAAAAGAGCCCATCTAGCATGTCAAGACTTAGCACGTTTCATTGTGGTAAAGTAAAACAAATTCTTGTATTTTATCCATACTGTAATCTGAATTCAAACTCCTTCCAGATGGTGCCTCCAAAGAGAAAATGCTTCTTTGATCACTAGGAGTCCTCAATCATAAATAGTATAGTTCTTTTCTGTGCCTGGTAAAGTTCATGAGTAAAATGCTACTGGATGAACTGTGATCATACAGCTTCAATGACAAAGGAGGAGGCTACAAAACACGGTAAGTCATTTGAATGTCTCAATATTACAGAGCAGAAGCAAAGTTATTTTGAGATGGTTAAAGTATGCTATTTCACTTCTCCCATATCAACCTTACCCCTTTCTGGTCTCAGTGCCGTGAGACCCTCAAGGGTGAGTAGTGCGCTTTACAAATCCCTGATTGATTAATTGATTGATTGAACAATTGAATGGAGAACTGTCAGGAAATTCTGCCTGAATTGTTGCTGAAAGTTGGCAAAACCAATAAACCCCTGACCATTCTTTAGGTTTCTCAGAGAGGGCAACTCTAATCCTGCTTTTACCTTATTCCTTGTTTATAGATCTCAAAGCTGAGAAAGGGGATAGTAGAAACTTCAAGGATACTCTTCCTAGATTTGGCATGCAGTAAATAATTTCTTTACCTCAAAAGTACATCTTCTAGGGAAGGGACAATCAAAATGTCATTGAGATATACTACGATCTACACATCCAGGTTGGAAGGCAACAGAGTCATTACAGAGGAAGATATCAGATATGCCATATTGAATATTCAATGCCATGTTTCACTCATACTCCTCAGACATCTGTACTACATTGTCCATCCGTTGGACTCTGAGAATATTTCAGCAGACTTAAACTGCTCAAGAAGTGTGCATATGAGGAAAAGAGGATACCAGTTTGTGATAACAGCATTCAGTTCATAACTTTCTCCATGAGGAATAGGTTCTTCAGGCAAAAGGCCAAATCAGCAGTAATAATCTTGATGTGGAAGAGTGTTTGCTCCCTTTTTGTTAAACACATCTATGAATTTTTGGTGCCAAGAGGGAACAATGTCTTTGTCCTTCTTTAGTTGCGGAATAATTTCTTAAGTATTCAGCGACAACGCAAAACTTGTCAAGAACTGGGTACTGTCAATGGCTGCTTTTTAGAAAGCAATGGGTATCACAGTAAAGTGAATTAAAGGCGATCTTTTGTGTGTTCCAATCTGTTTGTGGGTATGTTTCCTAAGACATGGAATGCCAAGGATGATGGAAATGAATGTGGCATTGAAAGTGATCAGAGCAATTATTAATGGAAGTGTCTGAAACGTACAGCTCTGGAGATGAAGCAGTTCAGTCAAGTACTTCTTTCTTCCTTTACGTCTTTACGGGTTTTCCTTGAAAAGAATCTGTTACACTGCTTGAAACGGATTGTTCATAAAGCATGGATGCTCCCAAATCTTCAAGGCATTGGATAAGATTTGGGGTTTTGCTAAGGAGTTCAGCTGACATTGGGTCATAACGTTATGAAATTTCTGATGATTCCTCCAAATTCTTCCAACAAAGCCAACACCAAATTAGGGGGTAACAATTTTGGTCTATTATAAGTCCTCAACTTATATTGTTGGAGGCATTCATAACAATCGTCATTGGGTTGTCAATACATTTTGGGTAGTACTAGATTAGCCTGCACTAGGCATTCATTTTTTCAGGTACTTCATCATAAGGGCTTGCTTTTGCTGAGCCAACTCTAGCTCTTCACAGATCTTTTTAATACCTTGAGCAAACATTTGAATGGGACTTTCAAATGGGTCCTTATTGGGCCTGACAAACTGTCAGGGTTTGATGTTGCAGATCTGCTAGAAGCCCCAGCCATCCTCGAGTTTTTGTACTGATGAACTGAGTGATAAGTATCACCATACACAGAAACCGGGGTGGAAAGAGGGAAAGAGAGTAAGAGAGAAATCCAAGACTGGAGCTTACTCTTTGATACTTCGTCTGTTTCTGGGTGATAGCAAACCTCAGCTCTGATAGTATGGATCATAGGTAGATCTGACCAGCTGGAAGGCACAGGGCGGAAGGTCAATATAGATACTAACTGCATTTAAAATACAGGGAACTGAGACAAGATTTACCGCTTCCAGCAGTGCATGATGCTCTAATGAGCTCGGAACAGACCAAGAATCTGGCAAAGGTCCCAGGAATCTTCTGGATGCAAACAGGTAAAACTCTACAAGAAAGAGGTACAATAGCAAAGCACCCAAGAGTGCAAGCTAAGGAGGGGAATAATGAGGGAGAAGACAACGAATGGTAAAGGAAGCAAAATGGGCACAACCAGCACAATGTCAGGCAGAGAGCTAAGGTCCCAGGGAGTGAAAATAGGGCTCTAGCCATCTTGACCTGGAAATGAACCCAACCTAGGAAGTGAGTATACATGCATTCCAAGAAAGCTGGCAGTCTAGTGGCCCTGTTCATCAAAGCTTCCACAATCCCTTCTCCAGCACTTCCAGCTCTGCATGTTTGTCACCTAACCTGATTTATGACCAATTGTCTACTCACTTGGAAAGATAGGACATACCCTTAAAGAGCTCAGAGAGGAGAGATCTAATCCAGTCCCAAAGTAATAACCTGCCTATGAAACAGCCTCAGGATTGAGTGATGAATTCATTTCCTATCTTAAGCAGCCATCTAGATGGCCATGGAATATCTATTAGTCTACCTATCTATATATCACTAGATAGATAGATAGATAGATATTGCCACTGTGTAATTATGGTTCAGCAACACTTTCTACTTAAAACACATATGTTGATTTTCCTTTAATAAATTTTATTGTTTTTTCTTCCATTATGCACATAAACAAAGAACGAAGGCCAAGAACACAGTCACATCTGTAGCCCCAGTGATCCTGTAACAGCACAAAGGTTAGAGAGCATGAAACATACAGTGGCACATTCCATAGTGGTGGTGGATGCCTCTTGTGGGTGGGTACAGAGATATAAAAGAACCAGAGGGATATGCTGTCTATGGCAACCTGGGGGCCAGCGCCCCCTCCCAGTATTCCCTAGAAGCATTCAGTCAGGAATAGTGATGCAGTTCTTCCAGGGTGCCCAGATGCGCTTGTACTTCTGGGGGATTCCAGGTGCTTTGTAAACCAGTTTCTCCATTGCTGCACAGTAGTACATGACCCTTGCCCACTCATGGAACTGTGGAGCAGTGTCATCTCCCCACTGCCGGGTCAGGTCCTGTTTGGCTACTCAGTATGCTGTAGCTAGAAGGTTACGTGTGGTATGGGTCTCCTCCAGTTCGTTCATGACCCCCAACAACATGACTTTAGGGTCCAATTCCAACCTGCGGCCAATCACCCCTACCCCCAATCCTATTAATCCACAACCAGTATACCCACCCCACCAGGCACTCCCACAACACATGATATAGAGAACCTGGGGAGTGATGGCAGCGCAGACACTTTGGCCCGGGAGTGCATCCCATGCACCTGAGCCTATCACAGGAATAGTAAATCTGATGTCAATTTTTTAATTGGATCAATTGCAAGAGCATAGAGATGGCAAGCTTGAGTCAGGCCATTTACACCTCTGTCCACTCAGCATCATTCAGGGCACCCATGTCCTCTTCCTGTCTGGCCTGAGGTTAGGTAAGGGTCTGGGGTGTTAGCCACCAGAGTTTTATATAATCACGAGATACCGCCTTCTCCCAGTGCTTCAGTGATCAGCTTACAATGGAGAGGGCTGAATTCAGGGAGGGTGTCTAGGTGTATCTTGTAATTATCAAGGGCTTGGCATGGCTGGAAGTAGCTGTAACATTGGTATGAGTGAAGGCCAAACTCAGCGACAAGCTCCTGGAAGGATTTCATATGCCCACCCGCCCAGACGTCCCCAGGTGTGGAGATACCAATAGTGTCCCAGGCCCAAAAATCAGCCAGTTGGCCTGGTTCAGAAAGTCAGGTCCAGTGCCATAAGGGGATCGCACTAGTGTGTCAGACCAGGTGTAACGAGACCTGTGGAGCCATTTCCATGGTTAAACACCATGGAATGGGTCCACAGGTGCCCTCCCCAAGCCATAAAAACACACTCAACCCCCACCAGAGGGACACCAGAGGATAGGGGACCCTATCCCAGGTAAGTAGGGTAAGTATTGGTAAGTATTATTTTTTTTTTCATTGAAGTGTCATCAGGGGCCATAACTTGGGGCCCCCTGCATGGCACAGGGTGCAATCGCCATGCACAGGGACACGTCCCCTGTGTTGGCTTTTGGGGTGGTGTTCATGATTCCTGTCTTTCCTAAGACAGGAGTCATGTTTTTGGTGGTTGTGCACCAGGAAATGGCGCCAGTCTAGTTAGAGGCATTTGCACAGTTTGCAGCAAAAAGTATAAATCTGGGCCATAATCTTTTCCAACATTACTAGCAGGAAGGGCCAGTGTACCAAGTCAAACGCCGTCTATACATCGACCAAGGGTAGTGCCGTATTCACTTGAAGTTCATCCAGGTAAGCCAACACCATATGAAGCCACTGGAGGCAGTGCCCGGTACTCCTTCCTGGCATAAAGCCATTTGGATCAGGGTGGGTGGCAGACTGTATCACTGTAGCCAGTTACTTAGCTAGAACCGTGGCTAGGATCTTCATCTCTAGATTAATGAGAGGGATAGGGTGGTAGGAGCTAATCTCATCTGATGGCTTACCACGCATCAAAATCACTGCGATTGCCGCCTCGCGGAGGTCACTCAGGAGCCTCTTACTTTTGTAGGCGTCATCATATTGCACTAGAAAATGAAAAATGAGTAAGGAGGAATCAGTTTTATAAGGCTGTAATGGGAAACCGTTCGGGCATGGAGTCTTCCCTGAGGGTATGGATGAAATAGTCTGCTGGATCTCTGTCGTGGTAAGTGATTGGTCAAGATTGTCGCTCTCCTCCACAATCAGTGTGCGGATGGGCAAAGTGCAAATAATGGGGTTGTCCAGCTCTGGGGCTCTCTGTCACAGAAGGTGTATAGAGTTCTGTAGTGGCAGATGAACTCACTCACCAAGAGATCTGCTTCCCCTAGCACCTTGTCCTGCACAGACAGCAGCTCTATGTCTAGGATGTATGGGTGCGAGGCCACTGTTTGCCAATAAAACAACATGCCAGCTTTATCTCAAAACTCGTACACTTGGCCTTGCAAGTGGAATCAGCTCAATGGCTCCAAATCTAGCAATTTTTGTCGTAGGTTTAAATGGGCCCATATCAGGTCCCTCTGGGCTGCGGGCGATGGGGTGGCAATGGTGATTCACATTAGCTCCTCAATGTCGCCCTACAACTGCGTTAGTTCAGCCTCCTTGCGTCTGTTGCCCTCACCGATAACTGTGAAGGCTTTGCCCTGGGTGACCGTTTTGAAGGCCGCCCTCTAGGTGGTAGGGGAGGACACTGTGGCTTTCTTCTCTTTGAAGTAATCAACTGTTATGCACCAGATGTCCTCTGCAAAGTCACCATTCAAGAGCCACCAAGTGTTCAGTCTGCCCACTCCTCGTTTGTCCCCCTCTCCAGCGCCATCCCACAGACAGTAGTATTGGTAAATGGTCTGATTGCGCCCAGAGCAGAATCTGTGCACACGTAACATGACCCACTTCAGAGGAAGGTAGGAGGAAGTAGCCTAGGTGGAAAGAAGCATTGTGGGGAGAGGAATAAAAAGTATATTGCCATTCAGTGCAGTGTTGCTACCTCCACGCATTTACCAGTCCCAGTGAAGCCATCCAGTCCCTAAGGCATGTAGAGCGGGTACCTGAAAAACAGATGTTATGTCCCATGCGGGGTCCATAACTGTGTTGAAGTCACCCCAAGCAGTATAAATCAAGGTGTGGCCTCCATCAGGTGTGGTGTGACTACCTCTAATTTGCCACCAAGCAGATTAGGGGGTGCATACACACTACTCAGCATCCATAGCTGTACCTCCAGTGTCCCATGTATGGCCAGGAACCTTCCCAGAGGGTCGGTCTGCACACTGTGAACCACTAACGGAAATGTCTTATGGAGGAGAATCGCCACTCCCCTGGAGCCCCTCATGTAACCTGAGTGGTAGACCCTGAAGTAAGCATAGTGCCCCAAAAGCAAGCAGGTGGTGCCCAGGAGGTGAGTTTCTTGGAAAAGGAGCACCACCACGTAGTGCTGTTTGGCATACACAAACGCTGCACCCTGCTTAATCTTGTCATTAAGGCTGCTCACAATTATATGTTCTCCACCAAGGCTGTTGTTATGTGCCTCCCCATTGTGATGGATGAGATGTGACAGGGCGTCTGAAAAGGTTTAGCTTGGGACTAAGTTACCAGTGTGCACCTAGGTCAATAAGGTAAAAAGAAATATAGCAATACAATCCCTAATGGTCCACAACAGGCCCACCCCACACTTCCCTCCATGAAGTATCCATCGCCCAAATGTACATAAAGTCATAACACCCAAACAACAACAAAAAGTAGATAGTGGGCATGCAGCTTGTGGCCCCGTGCCCGATTACCAGTTAAAAAGAGGATAAAATACTCCCCAAGCATAGACTTGTAGACAAATGAAAAGAGAGGCTCCTGTCCAGTCTCAGGAGTTCTCATAATGTCTCTTGCCCTGCCTCACAGTTTGGAGAACCAGCCGCCGAAGCCAACTGCAGGTGCTTAGGGCAGAAAGGTGTACTGTCTACAGATCTGTGCCACCATCTGTTCATTTCTGGGCATCATGACTGTTGCTGACAAAAGGGGAGGGCATCTCAGCGCCCAATGCAACTAGTGGGCCTGACGCCGTGGGTCGTGAGTCGTAGGTCTGGGAACTCCTCCACCTGGCCCACGCGCTTTCTGGCATGCGAAAGAACAGTGAGGTCTTCATAAATAATTTTGAGGTGGGCCAGGAATTGCAACATATATTTGACCTACACGGCTCTAAACTTCTCTTTGACTGACTGAAATGTGTGTTGTTACTCATGCACCTTTAGGGTGTAGTCTGGGAAGAGCATGACTCTAGTACCCCCCACACTGTACAAGGATTTGGCCTTTCCTCAGAATGGCATCTCTGTCAACAAAGTTCAATAACTTGGCAATTACCAGACTCTGCAGGGCCCCTTGAGGAGACCTGGCAGTCAGGGATATGTCGGCCAGCTTCACCACAAAGCAAGCCGAGAGGGCATCTTGGGGGACCCATGACTGAAGCCAGTCTGTTATAAAAGTGGTGGGCCGGGGCCCCTTGGCACCCTCCAGGACCCCCACAATGCGGATGTTATTTCTCCTGGATATACCCTCTACATTGTTCACCTGGGCCTCGAGGAGACTGACCCTGCGCTGGAGGACAGCAATTATTTTCGTTGAGTCCTCCATGACAGATAGTCTCCCCTCCGCCTCCGAGACCCTCTCCACTGTATTGCAGAGGTCATGGTGTAGGAGGGACAGGTTCTGACTAAATTTCCTAATCTTGCCCTCCAGCGATTCTCTGGACTCCCAAATGTCCTAAAGAATATTTGCTGCAGAGTCAGTGGGGACGTCAGCCTGCTGCGTGCCATCCCCTCCATCCTCCCTCTTCTACGAAGCTGGGTGTGTGAATTTTTCTATTTTCCCCTGGGCCGACAGGGCAGTCCTCTCCTTTACCATTGCTGCAATTGAGCCTCCGGGCTCTGGGGCCTTCACAGGTCTATCTACACCTTGCCTCGGCCGCAGTACAGAGTCTCAAGGAGGAGTTTACCTTCTGTGTTTACCCATACATTAGAACATGTAGGTCCAGAGGTTGCCGTTTTTGAAAGGGCAATGTGAAACAAGCTTAGAAGTGCTATGAAATATATACCTAACTCACAGCCTAATTTGGAGAAGGAAGAAGCTAGGGCTTTGACAACCTTGTACCAGAATCAACAAGTCATTATAAAGAGTAGTGACAAGGGTGGAGGTATTGTGGTGATGGATCCTGATAACTACACAATTAAATTAAGATTATGCTTAATAACAAGGAGTACTATACAAGTATCATGAGTGATGCCACCCAGAGAGTGGCCAAGAAAATACAGCATCTCACTAGGCAAGCCCTTAATGAGAGTTTATTGGCAACAAGGAGTATTAATCCTTGAACGCCAAGAATCCTTGCATGGCCAGTGTATATGGGGTACTAAAGATCCATAATGATAGTAAGGAGCTTCCATTGTGCCCTATAGTAACAACCATAGGGTCAGTAACAGGACCGTTGTCCAAGTATGTTGATTCGTTTTTATGTCCCAAAGTGCCCTGTACCAAATCCTATATCAAAGACACCAGGCACATGACTAAAACTGTGGAGGGCTTGAGGTTCAATCACTCTAATCAGATTCTGGTCACATTGGATATTGAGGCTCTTTATAGTAATATACCACAAGAGATAGCTTTAGCCGCTGTTGAGGAATTTATGAGCCGACATTTGGGAGAAGTGCCTCAAGAATTTATACTTGAATGTCTCAAAATTGTCCTTTAAGAGAATACATTTGAATTTGGGGATGTCTTATTTGTCCAAACAAAAGGGGTCAGCATGGGGGCGTCCTGTGCCCCAAGTATAGCTAATATCTTCATGGGTCATTTTGAAGTCAGATTCTTCTATAATGAACTGGCCCCTTCTATGAATCTGTCCTTCATTGGTCGTGGTCCATAGATTATATTTTTTTCATCTGGGAAGGGGAGGAAGAAACCCTCAAAGAGTTTTTAGAATGGATTTATCTATGTGACCATAATGTTAAATGTACAGCCAATATGAGCGGCCTGAAAGTAGAATTCCTGGGCATATGGATCTGCCATAATATGGGGAAACCCGAGGTGGATCTGTATGTGAAGCCCTCTACACATAACACACTGCTCCACTTTAATAGTTACCACCCGAGAAACCAGAAGCAGGGGATATTATTTAGACAATTCCTCAGATTAAAGCATAATTGCAGCAACCTAAGTGATTTTGATGAAAAGGCTGTTATGATGAGTGAGTAATAGCTCAGGAGAGGTTATCCTAAAAGAGTGGTTATAGAATCCTACAAAAGAGCAAGGTATTATGATGGAGATCATCTGCTGAGGAATGAGAAGAAGGGAACCGAAATTGGTTTGCATCACTAAACATTCAGTGATGAATGAAAGAATATGTCAGGTGACAAACTCAAACTGTCATATCCTGAACATGGATTCAGAGAATACAGAGAACATCCCAAGACCTATGTTTGATTATTGCCATAATAAAAACCTCAAGGACAAACTAGTGAGGTCACGACTGAACAAGAGTGTGGAGTGTGCAGAAGACTGTAGATGAGAGTAACTCTGCGAGAGGCAATTATAGGTGTGGACAATTTATGGCCTGTGAGAGTGCTATACAAATGGACACACTTAAACACAATGGCTCTACCGTACATCTTAGCACTATGGCTAACTGTAAAACTTAGAATGTTGTCTGTCTGTTAATATGCCCCTGTGACCAGGGCTATGTGGGTGAGATAGGCTGGGCTTTTCACTCATGCCGGAATGAACAAAGATTGGCTATCAAAACAAAAATGTTTGAGGTGCTGTTAGTCAAACACTTTTAGGAAAAAAGGGTATTCTCTGGAAAATAGGAAATGGTTTATTCTGGCAAGAATAATAACACCAGCAGGGAAAGATCACTCTGATTATAAAAAGTTGTGAGAGGTATATCGGATCTTTACTCTCCAAACCCATATTAGTGGGCTGAACAGTTGCATTCCTTGGGAGAATGCAATTAGGTAGCACTTGTAAGACTGCTGGTTCTAGGAGATGCCAGGAAGTAGGACCTTTAGGGTTGTTTTGACCAGAAGCCACCCACCTTAGTGAATTATACTGTTTATGCAATGTATTGGGTCATTCTCACATTTAAGCTTATCTAAAATAAATGCTTGCAATGTATAGGGAAACTGATAAAAAATATAGTTCTACAGGACTTCTAACACCGAGTGGTGTAAACATATGATATTGTCAAGGTAATTGGCACCCTAGCTAATTGTGACTCATGTAAAGATGGCTGCCGTGGTATAATCCAATTACACAAGATTCTGAGGGCTATCGCATCTAAGAGCTACCTCAAATGTAACCAGGGCATCTGCACGATAGCCTAGGTTGCTGTATAGGCAATGAGAGTTTACACTTATGAGGGACATCTGATAAGGATATCAAAGAGAAAGCTGTTAGTTCATTTAAACTCCAGTCCATGTTAAGATGCCCGCTGTTGTAATGATGAAGAGTAAAGCAGTATGACATCAGGGCGTAACACACCCATGCACCTTGGGTGTTTAAGAATAAAGCAAAGCTGGGCAGTTCCTCTTCAGACGCGGAGTAGGGCTCGACTTGCGGTGGTAGCCAACGGAAAGCCACTGCAACGGAAAGCTGGTGCAAAGGTGAGTGGTGTACCTTGACTGCGCGCAAAATGTATTAGCGTGGGAGCAGGCTAGTTAGGGAGAGGCCCATAAAGGTTAACTGCCATGGATATGCAACTAGATTTTGCTTCGTTTGGAGACAGAAGATTTGATACACTAATAAGTTTTGATTATGTTGGGAACAGGGTCTGGACAGTTTTTTTCTGAGTGTTTGAAATGGAGAAACAGGGAAATGTCAGCTTGTGTTTTTTGGGCCCGTTCCTCTTTACATCTCTGGACAGAAGGAATAGGAAACAGTAAAAGGTTTATAAGTGTTTCTTGACCCATTGGCATGATTAGCATTTGTGATTTATGAGTAAGTCCCTAGTAAAGTGCACCAGAGGTGCCCAGGGCCTGTAAATCAAATGCTGCCAGTGGGCCCGCAGCACTGATTGTGCCACCCACATTAGTAGCCATGTAAACATGTCTCAGACCTGCCATTGCAGTGTCTGTGTGTGCAGTTTGAAACTGCCATGTCGACCTGGAAAGTGCACCCACTTGCCAGACCCAAACCTTCTCTTTTACTACATGTAAGTCACCCCTAAGGTAGGCCCAAGGCAGCCCCATGGGCGTGGTCTAGTGTATTAGAAGGTAGAACATGTACTGATGTGTTTTACATGTCCTGATAGTGAAATACTGCCAAATTCATTTTTCACTATTGCAAGGCCTATCTCTCCCACAGGCTAACATGAGGATTGCCTTGAAATATCTTTTAAGTGCAGTTTCCAATTGGGAGCAGATAGAGATGTGGAGTTTGGAGACTCCGAACTCACAATTTAAAAATACATCTTTTGGTAAAGTTGGTTTTCAGATTGTCTGTTTGAAAATGCCCCTTTTAGAAAGTGGGCATTGTCTTGCTTAACCAGTCTGTGCCTCTGCTTGGCTGTTGAATCCACATCTGGGTCAGAGTGACAGTTGGGCTGTTTCAGAATTCACTCTAGACAGTGAGACAAAGAGAGCTGAGGTGTGTCCTGCATATCCTGATGAGTCTTAATGGGCTAGAGTGGGAGGGAGGAGTTGACACCTGCACTTGAACGAGCTGTGCCTGACCCCTCACAATACAGTCTCCAACCCCCTAGCGTCTGGCTGGGGCAGGGCAAGAAAGAGGCAGGGTCCTGTGCACTACAAAGACTTCCTTTGAAGTTTGCCTACTTCAAAGGCTGAAAAAAGTATAAATACTGGACTGCTGACCCCACAACTTCAGAACACTTCTGCATAAAGAGCAACCTCTGCCACGGAGAAAAGCTGAAGAGCTGTGAGGAGCTGTGTGTAGTTTGCTGGGTAGGCCTGCAGGTGCTGCTTCTGCCTTAGAGAGGACAAACTCTGGGCTTTGCTGTGTATCCTGCTTGTGAAGTTTCTCCAAGGGGTTGGACTGAGCTTGCCTCCTGCTAAGAAGTCTCGGGCATCTAAGACTTCACCTTCCAGCACCTGTACTCTCTTGCTGAGACCCCTGATTTGCCAAGTGGTGCCACATCCAGTCCATGGGCCCCTGGAAGGAGAAGCTGAGTGAAAATCCACGCACCGGAGCAGAGCTAAATAGGAATGAAGGACACTGAATAAGTCAAAGTATGTCATGAATGCATTTTAAACAGATGTATAAAGATAGATGTTGATGTTGAGATATACGGTTCTACAGACAGCGGCCAGTAGAGATTGATGTAGATTGAACAAACCACACTTTATAACGAACCACAATGGAGGACTATGAAAAGAATGTGCAATATAAGCATTGGGGTCTTGGGTCCAAGGTTGATATTTATATGCACTATCCCACAAATGGTGGGTGTTATGAGAGTTTATGCTTTTTTGTTTGTAATTGCTTATTTTGAGGTTGAGTGTGAATGAGTGGACATGACTGAATGATATGAATGAGCCTGTGATTCACAGTAAGGAGTGTAGTGTGGTGAGATTTGTCATTTTGTTAGCTGCTTGAAATGTCATTTTTAAACTTTTGTGATTTATAATGAAATGTATAAACAAAATATGCAAACATGAATAGATGAAATAAAGTATATGTGCAATTTGTGGTAAACCACTGAGCCTCACTTTGTTACACAAAACGTTGTGGGATTAATGCCATAAAATTTGATAGGCTGGATGGGGTTTTTCTCTTTATGTATATGTATTTGTTCCCTGCCCCATTGTCTAAATGTGAGCAGGGAGTCCCTTTTTATTGTACTTTGTGAGGACCCTCTGGACGCAATGTCAGGCTGACTTCTCCCATCAGCTATCTGGAGGGCTTGCAGGACCAGTGACTATGAATTTCTGGCCCAGGGGAGACGAGGTGCCCACAGGCCTGTCTCAACCTCGGACCAGGGCCTCGGGGTACCATGTCCTGGCAGATGGGGCAGAGGGCCAACACAGAGCCTAGAAGATTGGGGCCGGCATCTTGGCCATCAGCCAAAAAAACCTTTTCTTTTAACTTTTGACCCCATGGATGAATTTGCATGAAACTGGCAAATCACTAGCATAGTCAACTAAGGTCTGTCATGCCAATTTTCCTCCAGATACGTGCAGGGGAAAAAAAGTTAAGGTGGGGTCAATGAAGTGATTCCCCATTTCAGCTCCCATAGGAAAGTTTGCTCACACCTACAGTCTGAATGCTGAATGGATTTTACACCAAATGAACCAATAACTTTTCAGAATGTGTGCTTTTGTTGGTGTACATCGTTCAGTAGTTTCTGAGGTATTAGTGTATAAAAGAATTGCTGATAGGGCTTTAAAAGTTTTGACTTTTGCATATATTTGCCATTTTAACTTGAGATTCATGACTTGTGAATCCTGTCAATCACATTTTGGACTTTTAAGAAATGTGATTGGCTGGATAAGCACATTCAAAGCTATGTGGGATCTTTTGAATTGGCCATGACCTGAGAGTTTTGTGGTGTGAAAACAATTTTGCATAGTGGTTGGCTACCCTTGGTAGTGATCATCACAAAAGAGGACACATGACTCTTGAGTAACAATAGATTGTAGAGTCAAACCAGCGACTTGGTTAGTTAGCAGACTTGGCCTCCATATTGTGGTTGATTCTTAAGTCACTTCTGGTTTGAGGGATTCATGTTGATCTAAGAAAAAAAAGGCAAACACTTGTCTGACCACAAGCACACGGTCTGTGCTAAATGCCCACTGTGCAAAGCCAAAGGCCATGCTCAGCAGGGTTGGCTGATGGCAGAGAGTTAGATTAAAGGTCTAGCCTCACATTAGGCAAGGTTTCCATCACTGATGTGCTTGGTCGTAGGCTGTGGGCAGCAGGGGTTGGCTGATGGAAGGGGGATATGGAACAGGGTCTGGCCGCAGGCCAAAGGCGATGTACAGGGGGAGTTTGCTGCCAGAAGAGATTTAGGCAGGATGCCTAGCCACAGGCCAGGCCCTCCACACAACTCCTGCTGCTAACGGCCGAAGCCTTACATTTTGGGGGTTGATTGACAGCAGAAGGATAGGCGGAGGACATGGCCTTGTGGCAGGGCCCTGCACACAGCTCCGACTGTGCATGGCTGAATATATCTTCTCAACGGTTTGGCGATCCAGAGTCCTTCAGCACTCAGTCTGAATTCCAACTGAAATGGTGAATCAACAAACAGAAACGACCTGTACCTAATATTAGCTTGTGAAGTTTCTCGAAGGTTTGGACTGAGCTTGCCTGCTGTTAAGAAATCTCAGGACATCAAAGACTTCACCTGTCTGCACCTATAAAATGGGTAAAGACACACCCCCTGGGAGAGTGTAATTAAGGGTTTGTTTTGTTTACACACAGAAGAAAAACAAAAAAAAATTGTGCATGTAAAAAAAACAAATCCTTAATTACACTCTCCCATGCAGTTCATTCAAGCTCTTCTATAGGTTTTTCTATTTTCATAAATATTTCAAAGGATCTTTCCCAACCTATTGCATTTTTGTCAGCAAAAGATAAAGATAAAGATAAACGGCTTTGCAGGATGGGAATGGGAACGATACATCACAATATTTCACAGGGATGCAGGAGATAGGAAGTTCAAGAAAAATTTGATGTTTACACTTATCCTGCAAGTTCCGGAAGATTTACCACTATGCACAAAATACACTGTAGTGCACCTGGAGGTCTAGGCAAAAGGTCTTATGTGTTGGATTTTAGTAGACTCCTGTTTATACTCGTATGTAGTTTTAGAAATCACCAACAATGCATAAATCTAGCAGATTGTTGGTGTAAGTCTAAGTTGTATGCATTCACTAATTTGTTAATTTCATATAGTTGAGAAATTTAGCAGGTACCAGCAAACCTTATTCTGGCCTCTTCAATTCCTAACAAAGGCAGAGTCAACTAAACCTACAGTAAAGCATTCATATAAGTTGTCATAGTCTTTCACTTCATCTAATTTGGCTTCCTGAGTATAATAATAATGAAATTCTCTAAACTTTGGACCCTATCCATTGTTGAGCAATATAGTGGAGCTATGTGTAAACAGTGACGAGATACACTAATTATGTAAATTTTCAAACACATTGCTGATGTCAGTATGGTTACTGTAAGATAATATTGATATGTTAAAATGTAGCTTTTAAATTCTCAAAGCAACCTATTTGTGGGATCAGGCATGGAGCAACCTCATGTAATAAAAAGGATGTATTTTTGACTCATATAGGAGGACATTTCTCATTCATTCTCAAATCACTGCTCGGTGCACCACGAAACAGCAATAAAGAAGCTAGCCTAGCTCGCGTATATCAGAACTAGGTGTATCTATATGGTACACTAGTCTGTCACTATCACCCTACTCCAAAATGTACATTGGTGCCTGATCATTGTTAAATTTTCCAAAGCCAAGCTCTCCAGTTCATCAACAATGTTCCTTTAAAAACGGTTCCACATTATCTAACCAATATCAGCCCATAGTTACTGGGCCCTCACTTATTGAAAATATTGAAAAGCTTACATATGAGAACCACAATACTGCTTTACCTGCAGAAGTGTTTTAAATCTGTCTTTTTGAATACAGATTATGATTTAACTTCCCAGTTTGTTAAAAAAAATGCTACAAATGTGTGTACTGAAGGAACACTGGCATACAGAAAAGTAATACTGATTGAATAAATCAGTTCCGCACAGCAACAACAGCACTTCGGCTATTTCCAAACACAAGGAGCGAGGATTGGGAGGATTCATGAGGCTAGAAACTTATGACGGTGGGGCGTTGTACAACTGGTGTTCATCAGCTTCCTACTTACAATATGCAATTTGTTTCTCTGTTAGAGATAAATGCTTAATGAGGTAGTGTACTGGGGTAGGAGTTCAAACAGAAGGGCTCACAGGAAAAAGACTGTTCTAGCTCCTGTGGTGTAGAAGTGAAAAGGAACAAGGCCTTTCTATAGCCAGACAACATTATGTCATGTCTACAGGGAGGGGAGGGTGTGTGTGAGAAGGAACAGCCTGTTGGTGAAGTTGAAACTGCATGGCTCAGCGACTGATGTCACATTGGCAGTACTAACATCCTGCTGTCCACACCGCACACAGGATAACGAATTTGATTGGTCAATGGCATCCCTCAGTAAGGATCTGTTTCCTGGCCTTACGAAACACCACAATGCAACATTGCTCTACTAGAATAAGGTAATCAGATGAGTTAGTATCATCAAGGACATTGCTTTAGAGACCTGGGCTTTCATTCAAGGGCCTAATGCATATGGAAAATGTATTTCTTGCTCATCTCACTTGCACCAATTAGACTAAGGGGAAGATTTACTTAGAAATCATTTAATGAAGTGCAGCAAGGCTAGTTGCTGCAATGCGTTGTATGAAAGGGTGACAGCTGAAAAGCATCATATCCTCTAAGATATAAGCACTCTCCCTGAGCTGGCACACTTTGGGTTGCCTAGCACCAAATCGGGCACCGTAGCACGATGGTGCAAGGATACCTGCGTTAAAGGCAGAATTGCTTTTGTGCAGTAAGGGATACCTTCCATCGAAAAATCAATCCTTAGAAGCATTTTCCTCTTCTATGTGTGATGCAGAAAGAAGCACTCATAGAAAGAGAAAGTAACGAGGAGAAATAATCATATTTCCCCTGATCACGGCTCATTGAGGAAGAAGTAGCATTTTGACACATTCACAGGTTTACTAGGATAAATCTGGGAATGCACCAAGATCCTTGGGTGGATGCATGGGCAGGGCCGTGCTCCATCCATAGGATGCCTTTGTAAGGTAAGGTAATGCAAGGTAGTGCTATGTGCTGCGTTGCTTCACTTTGTATTTACTAAGCCCCTCAGAGTGGCTTTGTATGGTTTAGTAAATGGCAAAAGGGATCTTGCGTCCGGGCTGCCTCACAAGAGTGACCCAACCCTGATGGAACATTGTAGTTATCTGCCCCTTAACATGTGGATTACAATGGTAGTAGGAAAGGGTGGACTCGGATAAAATGACTGTGATGACACGGCGCTGTCGGTAACTCCCATCTTGAAATAGAAAGATGAAGGTGGTTTGCAATATATTACTTATTAGTGAATAAATAGTTTAGCCAGGACTTCACTCTTTAATCTGTCCAACTGGTCCATGTCATCACGATCACTTCCTCACAGTTTGTCAGCCAATAGCAGTGAGCATTCTGGGAAATGTAGTTTCACGTTTCCTAATACGAGCATGGGCCTACGTGTTCCAGCCAGTTTGCTTCTTTTAGCAGAAAACCAGGGCTGGGTGGAAGAGCTCATGAAGAACAGTGAAACGAGGGGCTCGCAGGCCTAGGCTGGGTGGGTCTGTTGGCTTTTCAACATTCCCATTTAGCTCTAGCCTTGCGAAGGAAACACATTCTGCGCCCAGTAAAACGCACCTGTCTCGTGGGTGGCGAAACATTTTGCCTCCAAAAATAGACCTTTACACAGGTCTTTTCTTTCCACAGCAAGGCAAGCCACGTGAAGTCAAGATCTCTGCCTGGCGACTGCACTTAAAAAAACTAAACTGAGAACTCCAGTCAAAAGATTCCCTACGCACACACACACTTGCTTTATTACCCGAAATGAGAAACACATTTCCAGCCGCTTTATTTTCTTTGCCCTGACCCGCTGAGAAGCCTGCATAATCTTTGCCGTCAGTTTCAGATGACACGTGTCTTGGGACCGGGTCTGGAGCCCAGCTCTCGCGTGCGCCTCGGGGATCTGTCCCACGTCTTTATGAGACAGAGGGACAAACCTTTCTGTTCCTGGCATTTTTTTGCTGGAGTGTGCTCGATGCTCGCGGAGAAAAAAAATAGCAACGTAGAGTCTAGACAGGCGAGATTGGGTTGAAATCTGGAAGTGATTCCGCGGGGCTGCGGCACATGGTTGTCCCGCTGCCGCGCGGCGTCGCATTACGCGGCCTAATTACACACGAAAAATGCATACATCACTTTCTTCAAATGTTTGAGAAGGAGATGTCCAGATAGGACGTGTGAACCGGAGTAAAAGCGCCAATTTAGGAGACTTGGAAGAACCCCCACCTCCTGATGCTCTGCTCTCCATCTGCCTTCTACTCCCACGACCTGCGTTTTTTCCATTTAGTGCCTAGAGCGTTACCAGCATTAAATATAGCTCCATTGACAGGCAAAGGGCCATCTTTCCTACATCTGGTCAAAAGTAGCCTGTGCCGTGCCTGACACCTTCAGGCAGTTCTGATATTTTAGCATTTTGCAGCCTAGGATTTGGTGGTTTGCTGACCCCTGCAGGTCACCAGCGCTGTGATTTCCTTTCATTGTAGTGAGTTGCAGTTTGCTACCTACCTCAATATTCTTGCAGTGGGTCACATTCCGAACCACTAGTAATCAGATTTAATATTAGTACATAGGTCAGTTGTTAAAAATCTCTCCTGGTTACAAAAATACTGGTTGCAATGTGCAACCAATGTTTTGCAACCAGATATTGGTACTTCTGGCGCAACGTTTTGCAGGTACCACCAATTTCAACACATTATTAAAATAAACTCCCTTCCCTGGTGTTTCAGAAACCACATGGGCATCCTATGGGGAAAAATAACTCAAAATACCTTACAGTCATACTCCACCAGGGAATTCCATTCATGACACAGGTATCTTTGGAGACAAACTTGCAACATTTATGATGGCATGTCAGTGATAGCACACATTGCATAACCTCCCATTATAAATAAATATCAGTATAAAGGTGGAACTAATGAGACAGCTGCTTTCGACCAATGACAATTCAGAATTCATACACATATTTCTATTTCTAGAATACGTTATTGCATGCACCCTGGATGCTTGCTGGGATGAACAAAAGTTATTTCTTTGTACAATATCAGAGAAGAGGGCTGATACAAAAAATGTAAGCATGCAGTATAGGAAAACCTGCCGTAATATATGGGATGTATATTTGTTTGACGATAATGTGAAGGAAGAGTGGTGAGTATTACTTGAAAGCACTGCCATGGTTTTATTGACCTGTAAACAACATTTTGCTAGATTTTCTTTCATAACATTTATACCTGATCCAGAGTGCTGTATCCTATGCACGCTATATGCATATCCTATGCACGCTATGCAAGTGATATTCGTTTCATCTCATTTAAGTAATTCTATGAGTATGGTAAGGTGGTCAAGTGCCTAGAACAGACTTGTAAACTCACACAATGCCACAGTGTGTCACATGATATTGGCTTTCTTCAGTCTGTCTCCAGATGAAGAGTTGATACACAAGTTGGCAGGCAAGGCAAACTGAAAACCCCTACAATCATTGGGTTTCCAGCTCATAACTGGTGGCTATAAGCAGCTGATGTCCTTTAGGGGGCATGAAAACATGCTAGGACATTGGTGGCAGGCTCAACATAGGGGAGGAGTAAGGAGGTATATTGGGGAAGAAGTGCTTCTCAGGTAATTCTCTGCATCAAGCCTCACCATCTCTTAGGCTCGCATAGTAAATTGTATTTTAAAGTTGGCAGGTCTGCTAGAAACTTGTTCAGCACTTATCCTAAGCTCCACAAACACCCTCCCTGAAATACATCACCTCAAATAAACCACAGTCCCCTTTATAGTTGTATCATTCTTTCATAGCCTGGGGCGAGATTAGAGGAAGACATTAATAGGAAAGCCACAAAAAATGGCAGATGTCCTGCCTGCCCTGTTTTCTGTAGCACTGTCCAATTTAGCCTACACAGGTACTGAAAATCCCAGAAAAATGTAACTTCTTAAAGGATACAGTGGAAATAATCTTCTCCACTCCCAAAGACACAAACTCACTTACTGCACCAATCACACCAATAAAATCTAGCCCAGTGCAATCAAAGGGGCGATGTAAGAGTGAACTCGCAGGGAAGTTCACTAAAAACTTTTTCTAAAAGTCAACAAGGTGAAAGTAAGGAGGAAGCTGGAGATAGTGTGATGCTATGGTGGGGATCGGTCAGTGACACAGATCTTTTATCAATCTTGCAGGTTTGCGTCAAAAAGTATAAAAGTAGTAAACTCACATGCACCGACAATAGGCCCGATGTCCATATCTAATCTGTTTTATGCAGAGGACGTTGTTCTTATAAGCCAAACACAGATTGGACTACAAAGATTCGTGGGAAGGTTATCAAATTATTCAAAAGAAAATGATTTAAAGTAAATTTAGGAAAGACCAAGGTAATGGAATGCAGCCAGAGGACATATAAAACGCATAGATGGTTCATGAATGGAGAACAGGTGGAGTAAGTCCAATCTTATTGTTATCTGGGAGTACGGTTCGATGAACAGGGATGCATTAGCCAACATAGGGAGGACTTAAAAAGGAAAGGTTTAATACTGCGCGTAGCCCTTTCAACTCTAAACAGAACCTTGAATGTTCCAAACATTTTAACATTATTAAGGGTGATATCAGCCAAATTGGCACCTAGCTTAACCTATGGCAGTGTCTCACTGCGTGGGCGCGGCGAAGTATGTCTAAACACAAGTATAATAAGAACATATAGACAGATATTTGGCTCACTGCCAAACGCATTGCCAACACAAGTACGCTTGGAGTTTGGGCTAATAAACCAATAGCAAGAAAAGGGGTCTACACGAAAACCTGGTATAGAATAAAAACAAACAAGAGGAATGACCTGTGCCAGGTTTTGTGGCAAGAACTCCAAGGAAATAGTGAGCATCCGCAGTGCTCTATTTGGATGTAGCAATAAAGGAATTAGGGCTGCATGAAAGTTGGGAAAGCAACCTATCTGTAGCATGTTTTAAAACAATAGTAAACCGTAAAATGAAGACTCTATCCTTATTGGAAGATAAAAAAACATTATCGAAAAGATCTCATGCATGGGGAGTGTTAAATGATTACAAGTTTCTCCAACATCAGCTCTATTTTGAAGTAGGCTGGTCCCCGCACTAAAAACAGAATTTTTGCATTTTTGATTACGGAAGTTGCAAGGTGATAACAAAGATTACACAAGGGGGAAAGTGAGCTCAAACAAGAGTTCTAGATTATGCAATAATGGGAAGAACAATTTGATACACTTCATATGTCTGTGCCCAGCCTTAGTATAAGAAGGAAAATGCTTGCTAAAATCGCTTTTTAATCAATGTGGTATAAGGACATGCAGACAAGCAGTAATAGCATGCCTTAAACCAGGCGACCCAATCTTGAACCCCAGTATGGTGAAATTTTTAAAGAGGGCAGAGAAGAAAGTTTTAGGAAATGTGTGAACAGAATTATATGGCCAAGAGCTGGACAATACCACACAATGAAATATGAATTAATTACCGCAAGGGTACCAATAAAGACTGAGGTCACGGGTAAAATCTGCCTTTTAAACTGTATCTTCCCTTAGGAGTTGTAATATTTATGTATTTTATATGGTAAGACTATGATTTTATATTTGGTAACAAATGGCACATTTTTGTAATTGTTTTTATTAACTGTACAATGAAGATTATTCATTCATTTCATTTTTGTTGGCCTTAGGGCTCTGAGCACTTTAGCACTGCTAACCAGTGCTAACATGCTTGTACTCTCTCCCTAAAACATGTTAGATTGGCTTATACCCATTTGGCATATTTAATTTACTTGTAAGCCTCTATTAAGGTGGTACTACATGTACCCAGAGCCTCTACATTAAATGCTACTAGTAGGCCTGCAGCACTAATTGTGCCACCCACCTAAGTAGCCCTTTAAACATGTGTCCGGCCTGCCATTGCATCCTGTGTGTACAGTGATAATCTGCCATGATGACCTGGCAAAGTAGATAAGTAGATCTTTTGCCAGGCTAAAACCTTCCTTTTCAATGCATATGTCAACCCTTAGGTAGACCCTGGACAGCCCGAGGTCAGGCTGCAGTGTATTTAAAAAGTTGGACATGGATTTTTCAGTTTTACATTTCCCCGTAGTAAAAAACTCTTATTCTTTTTCACTGCTGCAAGGCCTATCTCTCTGATAGGATAACACTGGAGTTACCTTATTACATTTTATATGTGATTAACAAATTGGAATAGATAACCAGTTCATGTTTGGTATTTTTGGAATTGGGGTGAAAAAGCCCTATTTAGTGGTGAAGTCTGCTTTTTGATCACAATTTTAAAAATAGTACTTTTAGAAAGTTAGCATTTTTCTAGCCTTAGCCTTTTTCTGACCATAGCCTGGGTGTATCTAATAGTTACTCTTTGTGAATACCTCCCAAACAGTCACAGAATAGAGGGATTAGGTGTGCCTGAGTGTACCCCATAAAACACTCCTAGACACACCCCACAATCCTTTGCAACGAAACCAGGCCAAAGAAGATGGAGAGCACCAGAAGCAGACACCTAACACCACCATAGGCGAGATGCACACCGACCCACAGAAGAGCACCCTCACCGCGTTTCCAGGCCCGACACCATTCACCATACTCACCATGTCACCCCCCCCAAACATCCACGTTTCACAGAAAGGGAGTTAAGGACCGTGGTGGACAAGATTCTGAAGGTGGAGTCACAAATATTCAGGGCGGAGGTACAGCACACACCCATCGCAAGGAAGATGGAGCTATGGCAGACCATTGTAAACAGGGTCAATGCAGGGGGACACCATCCACGCACCAGGGACGTCATCTGGAAGAGATGGAATGACCTGCGGGGGAAGGTCAGGGACATGGCATCAAGGCACCACATTGCAGTCCAGAAGACTGGGGGAGGACCGCCACCAACACCACCAGAATACACCGACTGGGAGGAAAAGGCACTGGCCATCCTGCACCCAGAGGGACTCACTGGACTCGCTGGAGGAATGGACTCGGGTAAGTCATTCACATTTACCCCATATACACCATATCTTTAATGCATACACCACCCCACCCCACCCACACCCACCAGGACCAATACCCCACCCAGGCAACAACCACTGAATCCCCCCCTGCATGACCACATACCCACTAACAGGCCCACAACCCTCCCCCTGTGCACAGCCACCTACCCCTGCAAGGATCCACATGGAACTACACCCCCCCAATGCAACCCCACACCCGAAGCAAAATGTAGTATAAACCTAACAAAGGCACCCTGGTTGGCCACTGAAAGTAACACCAGCACAAAATAGCCCAGTCCTGTGCACCCCAAACGTTCATGCTTTTGTAACAGACATTTCTATGTCCCCCAACAGGCACCACTACCCATGCCACCCTCACGGATGGGACAAGGAGTGCCAGTGCCCCCCATGGGAACAGAGGCACCTCACAGGACACTGGTGAAGGATCCCTGGACACTGATGAGCAGGCAGGCCCCTCACACAGTCCTGGACTGTCACCATGCAGCAGCCCCACCCAGGATACCACTGAACGTGGATTACCACCCAGTCAAGAACAGCAGCCCAGGGCAAGCGTCCCCACACCAGTGTATCCAGGCCACAGACTGGTGGAACACAGGTACAGAGGCCACAGTCTCCCACTCCCAACATGCAAGAAGGCGAGGGCCCCAGTACAAGTGGTACTGCCAGACCTGTGCAGGGGACACAGGCACATGGGGCTAGGGCAAGTGCTAGGGCCTCAGTGGGCCAGGGGGGAGGCCACAGGATGGATGCAGCAGCCCAGGACGTGATATCTGAGGTATTGGGGGCCTACCAGCATACCCATGACAGGTTGGCACAGATAGTATCCACCCTGGAGCACAGTCAGATGGTGCAGCAGGAACACCACCAACAGGCCATGGAACAGAGGAAACAGCACAACGCCACAATGGCCAGCATAGCACGAGCACTGCTGCAGCTGATACAAACCCAGTCTGAGACCCACACGACAGGAGGCCCCCACTACAGCACCGGACACCGACCTGGCAATTACACCATCATCAGAAACATCCCAGGAACTACCCTCACAGGAAAGCCAAGGGCCAACCATGTCAGCCCCTCAAGATCAACAGCAGGTACCCAAACGGACCTCAGGCCAAGATACGGCACTGGAACCCCAGCAAAGAACAAGGACCCCTTCAAGAAGTGACTCAGCAACAATCTGCACAGCAACCAACCCACTCAATCAACCACCACACATTGCTAAGTGGCAATATGAATTAATGTAAGAAATGATGGACCCATCAATACTACCAACAAGGCTGCCACCATGTTGGCATTGAGGACACCCACCTATGATGACTTGCCATCGCTGTAAATAGCACTATTCACTCCCTGCCACCAATAAAACACATATCACACATATAACACTGTCCCCTTTGTTAAAATGTGAACAAAGTGAAGTATGGATGCAACTGGCTGATAACCACTTTATTGTCAAATTGTTGCATGAAAGGACTCCTGTGTGCCTAAATGTGGGCCCAAAGTTAATGCACTAAAATCAAATCTGTAGCATGCAGAACTGGACCCTGTTTCACATATCAGATTCAACCCCCTCATATGACTAAGCACACTGACAGTATGTGTCAAATACCCCAATGTCAGCCCTATATCCCACACAGTTACTGGAAGTAGAGTTGTATCAAGTGGGTCCTGGAATTGACATCTTCCCCTTCCTCATCATCACCATTTCTCTCGTCCCCTCTCTGAGGGAGCTGGTCAGGACATACAGCACCCTCCACCTCCAAGAGGGGGATAGAATGTCTCACTGCCATGCTGTGCAGCAAGCAGCAGACCACCTCTATTCTACACACCTTTTCAGGCCCATAGACCAGGGAACCCCCAGAGATATGTAGACAACTAAATCTAGCCTTCAGGAGACCTATTGTGCGCTCTATCACCCTCCTAGTACGTCCATGGGCCTCATTGTAATTCCTCTCTGCATCCGTCCTAGGTTTCCTCACTGGTGTCAGGAGCTAACACAAGTTTGGATAGCCAGAATCACCTGGAAAAAGGTGCAATACAGAGTAGTTATTGTCAAGCCCCTTAGTCAGACAGCCTGGCTGTCTGCTATGTGTCAGTTAGTGACATAAACACTTACCTACGATCAACCCTCTGTCCTCTTGGAGTTGTTCCATCTTCTGTGGCACACTACTGTTCCTCAGCACAAAGGAATCATGGACTGAACCTGGGAACATGGCACTCACATGTGAGATGTACTGGTCTGCAGTACATACCAATTGGATGTTTATGGACGGAAAGTTCTTTCTGTTTCTGTACACCTGTTCACTGACTCTTGGGGGTATGATCGGTATGTGTGTGCCATCGATAGCACCTATCACATGGGGTATGTTGGCAAAGGCATAGAAATCAGACTTGATGGCAGGGAGGTCAGTACTTTGGGGAAATCTCACATAGGACTGCAGGTGTGGTACAAATGCATTTAGAAATCTTGTCAGTACCATGCTGAACATTGGCTGTGAAAATCCAGCACCCATGCCCACTGTCACTTGAAATGATCCTGTGGCCAGGAAATGGAGTGCGGAGAGTACCTGCACTTCAGTAGGAATGGCATGCTGATTACAATTTCCCAGAGTTAGTGCAGGATCCAGTAATGCACAAAGTTCCAGAATTGTTGCACGGGTGAGTCTGTACTTGATTATGATCTGACGCTCCACCATGGTCCTCATATCCACAAGTGGTCTGTACACCGATGATGCCCTTCCTCGCCACAAGGGTCGGTACGTACAAGGGATATCAAAAAGGTGTGATGAGCACACATACATAGGCACACATTGTCATCAATTGTACACTGCATACTTCATTGTAGTGACTCAACAGTAACAGGTTCTTGACAAATCTACATCTACACCTCAATTATGGAACGTGTTTTTCATGTGTGTTATATTTCGAAATGGTCACATGCATAGGTGCTTCATGTGGCAAGTAGGGCCTGCATTGTGCACAATTTTTATTTATAGATGCGTAGTTACTGCCAAAGTGTTTGCCCATTGTAATCCAGGCCTGTCGTTGTGGAAGTGACCTCATACCGCTAGCGGTTGACGTAACAACATAAGGCGGTGCTTACCGCCGTTCGTACCGTCATTGGTTAACATGGATGCCAATCGGGAATCCTGGCGTATCATGATCGCCGCCGGTGGTGACGGTGCACACCGCCGTGGTACGTACGCAAATTCGTCATCTATACTGCACTTGACTCCCTGTTCTTGTGCGGACAGGTACTCCACTGTGTGCACTGCTGTGTCCTGCCTCTGGTCATGGATGTGGCTCGTGTTGCAGGGGAAAGGGCCCCGGCCTTCACCCAGGACGAACTGGAGAGGCTAGTGGACGGGGTCCTGCCCCTGTACCCAAAACTCTACGGACGGCCAGGTGAGGTACAGGTGAGTCTGGGTTTGGGGTGCACTGTTTGGGTGTAATGGATGGTGCTGTAAGAACATATGTGTGCATCTCTGAGCCTGCATGGGCCATGGTGCATGCCATGCTGTGTGCGTATGTCCTGTAAGTCTGACAGTACTGTCCGTCCCATAGTGGATGATTAGCCAGCTGTACCTCTCTAGCAAGTGCCTGACCTCTGTGTTCCATTTCTGTGTCACCCTTTTAGGTCAGCACCCACCAGAAGAGGGCACTTTGGCATGCCTTCGCCAAGGAGCTGTGGACCCTGGGGGTCTACAACCGGCGGAGCGCCCACTGCAGGAAGAGGTGGGAGGACCTGCGGCGCAGGGCGCGTAAAATCTGTGAGGCCCAGCTAGGGAAGTTCTTCCAACGTGAAAGAAATGCCCGTCGGGCACTGACCCCCCTCATGCAACATATCCTGGTGGTGGCGTACCCAGACCTGGATGGGCGCTTGAAGGCTGCACAGCAGTCACAAGGGGGTGAGTACTCATGCCACAAACTTAAGTCTGGAAGGATGTCTGTGTGTGCATTAGGGTTCATGCTGCTTAGAGGCAGGGACTCTGACTGGTGTCCATCTGATGGTCCCCAAAGGGCGTAGGGGTGTCTTTGTCAGGTCTCCCACACGTCGGGTCCTTAGGTAGTTCAGGGGATAAGTTTAGAGTGCAGTTCTGGTCAGTAGTGAAGGGCATGGCCATGGGCATAGTGAATGGTGCTGCCTGTTGGGGGTGTCTTCTGAGTGGGTGTATGTCAGGCCACTATGTACTTCCATTCATCTATTTACAAGTGTCTCTCCTGTTTTGTCTCCCCATCCCTGTTCTCTTGTGTTGTTTTTGTACAGCAGCAACACCTGGTGAGGGAGCTGAGGCACCGACAAGTGGGGAAGCAGAGGCCCACGGATCCTCGGAGGCAGAGACATCCGATGCCAAGGGGACCAGTGGGTGGGAGGGCGAGGGGAGTACCAGGGGGGAGGCAACTACCACTGGAGGTAGTGACTCCGATACCTCGTCCAATGGGGGCTCCCCGGCAGTGGTGGACCCTGGTGGCCACACCACTACAGTGACATCTTCCGCTACCCCCCATTCCATCACCGCCCTCCCTTCTGCTCCCCACCGAGTTGACCGTGCCAGGTCACCCAGAAAGGTGGGCGTCTCCTTTGTCCCAGACACCTCCCCCCCTGCCCCAGTCAGCCCTGCTGCCCTCACAGAGGAAGCTATTGACCTCCTGAGAACCATCTTTGTAGGGCAGACAACCATTGTCAATGCCATCCAAGGGCTAGCATCAGAGGTGCAGCAGACAAATGCCTATCTGGATGGCATTCACAGTGCCGTGTCTGCCCTACAGAGATCTTTTCAGGCTCTGGCCTCCTCTTGGATGGCAGCCAGTTTCCCTGGCCATTCCATCCCCCCTTCAACCTCCTCTACCCCTTCCAGCACCCCACTCCCTTCACCTGTCCAAAGCACACAATCTGACACGCATTCAAGCACATCAACACACAAGAAGCACACTTCAAAACACAAGCACCACACCTCCCACCACAAGCATTCACACAGCCAACATACACATGCCCACAAAACAACATCCACTTACCCCAGTGTGCCCACCTCTTCCACCTCCCTGTCTGTCCCCTCTACATCCACACCCTCATGCACTGCACCTTCACTCACTGTTACTGCTCCTCTTGCTGCACTCACCACAATAGCAGACATCCATACATGCACCCCAGACACCACACCTGCACTCACCACAACTACTGTAGTTGACACATGCAGCACACTCACCAGTCTTGCAGACACCCACACCACATACATCCACGCGGGCAGCCTGTCTTCTCCCACTGTGTCCATCCCCCCTCCTCCAAAAACACACCAACACACCAAGACACCCACCCATCACACATCCACCACAGCATACTGTCCAGTCACCTGCACCCACTACACGCACTCCTACACCACATACATCCACAGCCTCTGCCTCCACTCCCATGCCCTCATCCGGGACCACCCCAATTGCTCCGAAGCAACTTTTCCTCTCCCATGCTGACCTCTTCCAACCCACTGGCCCAACCCCGTCGTGTCCCTAAGCATGCACACCTCCTTGCCCTTTCCACTCCTTCCACTTCACAGCCCAACATTGTCCACCCCTCACATTCCTGTGCCCCTTCCCCAGAGAAGAAGAACCCCTGTGTAGAGCCAAGTCCATCTGGCTCCACTCACTCGAAACAACCCCCCCATCCTTCAAAGGACAAACCCACACCCCCTCCACCTTCCAAGCGCAAGTCCAAGCCCCATCCCCGTCGCAAACCCCCCCCACAACCTCCTGCCCCCATGCCGTGAGGTGCCTGGATGCGCCTATTTTGCCCCATTAAGTGGAGTACCGTGCACTTTTGGGAGTCAGGTTGGGTCCGTTGTGGCCCATGGCACTTGTAGCGCTAGGGACTGGCCATTGGCCTTCTTTGAAGTAGTTGGCTCTGTGAGCTTCAATAAATATTTCTGTGTGGCCTGTGTTTTGGCGGCACACTGTTGCACCCTGGTCTTTCATTTGATTGTTTGTGGGTGTGGGGCATTTGTATGTACTATGGTCAGGTTGGAAGTGCTTTGTGTCGGATAAGTACCTCTTGCTGTGGGGTGTATGGGTTGTGCTGCTGGGAAGTGTTGTGGGAGCGTTGCTGGGTGGGTGGAGTGAGTGGGTATGAAACTGTGCCCTTTCCTCCCTTGTTTCATAGGTTGCGGCACTTACCGTTGTCGTCTTCGTCAGCGGTTTCGGTCGTGGAGTTATATGGCAAGGATCAGGGCTGGCATGATCTGCAGCCCTCTATCCATGTCTGCTTCGGCGCGTTATGTGGGCCTCCGGTGAGTGTTTCATTGGATTTGGTTAATTTCCGCCTGGCTTTGCGTGGCGGTGGTTCCCGCCCCGGAACTGGAGGCAGAATAGTGGTTCATAATTTAATGGGCAGGTTGGGCCTTTCTGTTGGCCTGTGGGTGGACTCTGCCGACGTCATCGGCACTCCTCTACTGGCGGTGGGTGGTTGTCTGGATGCCTGTGTTTCGATTGGTTCATTATTTGGCTGTCCTGACCTCTCCTTTGTTGGTGGTTTGTACCGCCACCACCGACGGCACGGTACGGACTGCCGTGTTCATAATGAGGGCCATAATCTGTGATGACAACTAAACTATTGCACAATGTCTTCAGACATTTACCTCACATTAGTATAATATGCAGGCGACTTAGGCACAACAGCTCTCACAAGTTCTCAATCACAATATACACAACCCCAGAAAGAAAACACACCGTACAGTACTCTCAGACAAAAGTGGAGCTCAGTACTCCAATTTTCCCCACAATCAATCACGCTAGCTAGCCAAACTAATATGACCAAGAGACAGGCAAAGAAAGCACTTAGGGCCTCATTCTGACCCTGGCGGACGGCGGAGGCCGTCTGCCAGGGTACCGCCGCTGAATGACCGCACCGCGGTCAAAAGACCGCGGCGGCCATTCAGACATTTCCTCTGGGCCGGCGGGCGCTCTCCAAAAGAGCGCCCGCCGGCCCAGAGGAAATGCCCCTGCAACGAGGACGCCGGCTCAGAATTGAGCCGGCGTAGTTGCAGGGGTGCGACGGGTGCAGTTGCACCCGTCGCGTATTTCAGTGTCTGCTTAGCAGACACTGAAATACTTTTCGGGGCCCTCTTACGGGGGCCCCTGCCGTGCCCATGCCATTGGCATGGGCACGGCAGGGGCCCCCAGGGGCCCCGCGGCACCCCCTACCGCCATCCTGTTCCTGGCGGGCGAACCGCCAGGAACAGGATGGCGGTAGGGGGTGTCAGAATCCCCCATGGCGGCGCAGCAAGCTGCGCCGCCATGGGGGATTCTAAGGGCAGCGGTAAACCGGCGGGAGACCGCCGGTTTGCCTCTTCTGACCGCGGCCGAACCGCCGCGGTCAGAATGCCCTGCGGGGCACCGCCGGCCTGTCGGCGGTGCTCCCGCCGACCCTGGCCCCGGCGGTCTTAGACCGCCGGGGTCAGAATGACCCCCATAATCTGCACCCATCACCACACCTTCTGGAAACTGCAGCAGAAACAAATCAGACGTCTTCCGAACACGATGATGACAGGCTCCAGTAGATGCATACTGAAAGATTGCAACACAACAATCACACATTAAAAAGTCAATTACTAACACCATTAACACCAGAGTGTGTCAGCAGCAGTAGTCGGTTACACTAAACTACTTTAAACATCACATTATAAGAAAACTGAATTAAAAGCACCACAAAATAATCACAATAGTTCTCCGCCTCCTATACAACACTCCTGTCAAATCTATCCATTCATACAGAATAACGGCTCAAATTAAACTTGTGGCTATCACCACAACACTCAGAGAAACCTGTGGCTATCACCCACAACACCACAGGGTAATCCATGTCTCTACATGTTTCCTCCATGGGTACTGTCCCTTGCAGCCCCTCACAAAATGGTGCTTCTCTTCTCCCACATTGCACCCATGAGATATTCAACCATTCACCTTCTCATGAGTGGTTACTACCCTTCCCCAACATAGCACACCATAGGGTACTCCCCAGTGCCACCTCTCATGTTGAAATACTTGTCTTACCTAATTTAGCACACATTAAGGTACTCCCCACACACAACGTCTAGCAACAGATGCTATTCATCCCCAAGGTCAGATACCCTGGGGTAGTCCCCCATACAACCTTTAGTGACAGAGTACTGCGTTTCTGCAGCTTGAACCAACACACACAAGTGTTCTAAACATGTTTCTCTCATGATGAGATAGTACTCTTCCCTACATCTGCAACATTTGGGGCACACATAATTAGCAAATATCCACACAACATCACAGAAATAGGTACTATAATCTCTTCCCCAGGCTAACTAAAAACCATAATGGTCAAAAGTAAATGATCACACAGTAAACCCAAAACAACTTACAGGTGGATTAGTTAAACTTCTCAATTTGTCTTGCAGTACTAAGCTAAGCATTCATTACATTAGCAATTGTTCTTCAACCTGACCATCATAGCATAAGGGTTAGTTGGAAACAAGACATATTTCTTAAAAGAGACACATAGAACAATACGAACTTCATGAATGCCAAATAACACAGCTGATTAATCAACTGAATGTTTCAGTTTAGCTTCGCAATTGGAGAGATATCAGACAGGCTTTTCAACTTGCCATAACTTCAGGACACAGTAAAATGTCAAAATACAGTCTCATTTCTATCCCTAGTGGCCTTATGGATAGTCCTACTTCTCTTTCTAAATTAACCAGGCCTTGTGTAATCTTTCGTCAATATCTCCAAACCTGCCCCAACCAATCAGATTACTACTCTCCTTCATGCGTAAAGGTCTGCATAGCCAGTATCTTCACTTCTTGACATGACTCCGGGTCTCAAATTCAAGACATTTGTGAGGCTCTCTCTTGAGCAAGTTGTGTTGCTCCACCACTGAACACTGCACCCTTTTCTTTCAGTGGCGACTGACATGTGCTGGAGAGAAAAGTCCCCATTTACCTGGTGCTCTGCATTGTCACAACACCTTTGATCAATGCCTTAATCACAATGCAATATCTTCTGGCCACTCCACGCTGCGCACCATACAATAAGCATAATACATACAGGACCCTTCAAAGCTGTGGCCTAACCTGTGCCATAATAATTGATAAATCATACTACACACTCAGCAAGGCTGCTGCTTATAAGAGACTGAATGAAGCTACATGAGTAATTTCAAAGTTACACTTATTGTAAAGGAGACTGCCGGCCTCTTTCCACTGTTTCTACAGCACTGTCTCCACAGTGCTGTCCTTGTAACACTGTCTCCACAACATGTCCTTAATCTTAGAGCTATTCACTGAGGTACATGAGTTCAGTTCATAGCTTCCCTCAGCTGGCTCCTAGTCTTTGTCAGATTTTACCAGGCCTTACCCATCCTCCTCTTAGAGCTCCTCCTGCCCAGAAGCAAGTGCTGGCACCACTTGGTGGAGTTGAGCGTGGGCAGTCCTTCATGGTCACAGGGCCATCTTCCTTTTGACAGCAGGCCTCCTGCTCTGGCAGAGATGTCTTCCAACTGCCACTAGAGTCTTGCCGCATTTCACACAGGTCTTTAAGAACTTGACACCAGAATGTTGTAATTGGCGGGTAGGGTCTTCACACAAGTCTGGAGTCACTCAGGTAGGAAGTGAAATCTTTATTTCATGTTAGGCCCTTAGGTTACAGCCACAGCAGGTAGATCCTCCTAGGGCTCCATTCTACCTCTAACTTTCGATGTCTCCTAGCATCTACTCCACACATACACACCATCATTCTATTACAACATTCACTCCCAGCATTCCAGACACCAGCTCAGAGGTACAGATAATGAGAAAACACAGGATACTACAGATGATGATGATGAGTTTTGTAAAGCGCACACATGCCCATTGGGCATCTTGGCGCTAAGTGAGCTGTGCAGCATGTTGGGAGAGAGAAATACTCATCTAAAGCTCTTCTTTGAAAGTTTTGTAGAAACACAACAATACCTCTGGCAGAGAGCTGAAGCTGCCTGTCACCAAATCTAAAAATAAACGACTACATTTAGACTATAGGCCTGATTTAGATATTGGCGGACGGTTTACTCCATTGTAACTGAGTAACCCATCTGCCTGTATCTAACTCAGGCCGTATGTGTTGTAATCATAACATCATCAAAGAGAAAAGTAATTTAATGCTTAACATACACACATGGGGCTGCAGGTAGGGAATAGGAGGGGTGAACACTCTACCTAGGCTGGCCCAAAATAAGAGCCAGCCTAGGATGTTTAGGGGACAACACCTCAAACCCGGAAGAGTTGCGAGTAGAGCTATGATGTACATGACTGCATTTTCTATTATGTAGTATTTGGGTAAAGACTGGCTCATTATAGGAAACTGCAATCCCAAAATCATTGATTGCATCAAAGCTGTCAGTATCGCTCTGGAGAAGAAATTAAACTTGATATCTCACATCGATGTTACTACAAGAAGTACTCAATACCAAGACATGTTAAAAAAATTAAACCTTTCACCCCCCCCCCAAACTGGATTTTAAAAATGTGGTTCAAGTAATAGTCATTTCAAGACTCGACTACATCATGGCGCTTCCTACTGGAACCCCATGAACACACCTAGCATTGTTGAAGACTACACTCAATGCAAGAGTATTGCTGGTTTCTGGAGTGAGATGCTTCAATCACATAATGCCACTACTCAGCTCTCTGAAATGGCTCCCAACTGAACCCAGGTGCATTTTCAACGTAACCTGTATAACTCACAAAGACCTGCACTGTATTTATCCCCAGACACCGGACTAAAATACTCATCTTATCTGGGATAGCCTATCACTGCAAAGTGCTAAGGGCCAGATTAACAAGAAAATTATTTATCTTGCGTCACCCTTGCCCCACCCAATGACACCACTTATGCGCTGTATTTAAAATACGGCGCACCATGGCATTCGTTAGAACAATAGCGTCAACATTTTTGATGCTACCGTGGCACTTTGCTACACTAACCTAAAAAATGTTGACACTAGTGTAGCAAAGTGCAAGGAGGCCCATTGATTTGAATGGATGCATCACATTAACGCCTGCTCTGAGCAGACATTAAAAATTATGCCAAAAAATGCGCAATCTTGTAGATTTCACTGCACCATTTTTGTGGACCTCCTAATGCCGGACCGCCCCCTTGCTTACATTATGCCTGACAGGCATAATGAGGCCCAAGGGGTCGCAAAGTGGTGCAATGCATGCATTGCGCCAGTTTGCGAATATGGCCCAGTAAATATTGCCTCCTTAAGACACATTAGCATAAAAAAATTACAGTAATGTGGTGCAAGGAGGCGCTAGGGCCTTGTAAATCTGGCCCTAAGTCTCTACTTCTGAAACCTCCTAGGTAAAAGAGAAAAATATGAACTCTAGTTCCTTCTCTGGTTCGGCACACACAACATAGATCTTGATTACTTCAACAATTTGCCCCAGACAATACTTTCATTGCTTCAAGAATGAAAAAATCCTACCTATTGAAAAATATTTGCCTACCTAATCCCTTTTCTATATGTGCAATGTACGCAGAATCCATTCTTGCTCCCTCATATTATTTGAGAGCTACTTACATATTTCATTCGCTCGACATTATGGAGTGTATAAATAGATCCTGGTCTGGCTTCTCTTGAGTTTAGTGTGAGAATTTTGTGTATCTCTCTTGCATCTAATTTCCCCTTGATTTCCTGGGCTACTAGAATTTTACGCTTTAGTTATTGTACAGCGCTTTGACGCGGTTTTGTATGGGCTTTATAAAACTGCTGACAAATAAACTAACTGAGCTAGTGAGTCAGTGATGTGAAAAAATCCTTCCTGGGGAGAGGGTAGGAGCGGTGCATTGACAAACATATTGCTTTGGGTGGGGCAGAGAAACACTATATAGCAACTGTTGTGGATTAATGAGGTAGTCCACTTAATGTAAGCCTTTTGTACTTCTCCCTCTTGTGCACCGTTGGCATGCCCTTCTAACGCTTTTGTCATCCATGGCTGTAGTTCTACAGAATTATTTTTAAGTCTTGGCTATATACCTCGTTAGCTGTCTGTTGGAGACCTACTGTTTCTATTGCATGACGTATATTAAGAGTGGGCTTTGGGTCATCCTCTTGCTCCTATTTGAATGGTTTGGTTGTCCACCTCACTTTCATTCTCCTGATTTGATGGCTTTCATCCCTATTCTTGCGTTTTTCCTGCTTAGGAGCATTTCTGTCAAAGCCCAGCTCACCTGAGTTCTTGTTCAGTTCTGATGGAGGTGGAAGACAATCCGACCCCACCCTGAAACTGCTTGTTCCAGCACACTAGTTTTTAAAACAGTGCACTAAGAACAGAAGCTCAAGGGAAGGGGGGAAGTGGATAAAATAAAAAAGAGAGACAACACCGTTCTTGCGTTTCCACTGTTGAAGTGCTGCACAAATCTGCGGCCCTTTCTGACTTCTGTAGAAACTGGTGCCTAATGAAACATAAACAAAGAACAGATAAGTGCAACCTATTCCTAAATGGGTTCCTGACTATCCCTTTATTTATTAGAAATTCTCTTCTAAAAGTACCTCTTGGATCCTGGTCTCTAGTTTCCAGGTTTGGAATGTGTTACTGCTCTGGGATGTGTTTTCTATTACTGTAAAGCTTCTAAAACATTAAACAAATACCGTTATCAGAATTACCAATATCAAACATTCATCATAATAACTAAAGCCTAAATTCCCAATAGCAGACTCACTTTTCCCATATTTCCAGAATCTTTTATAAAACAAATACTGTACTTTTACATCAAAATACAGCATGTAATTTGTGCAAGTCCTTGATTTACTGTTTGCCTTGCTGTTAATGGTTTCCACTGTTCGATTCTTAAAAGTTCCATGAGAAAAAACAATGTTTTCTTCACAAAGTTCTGTACACGAATCCAGAAATTGTTGTCAAAGTTCTTTCAGGTAATAAAAGGTTTTGCACTTACTTGTTGCTGGCAAGAGATACTGATCAGTCTAACCTTGTCTTCTTTCTCTTTTGCAGGTTACTCATAGGAGAGAGGCTGAAGCAAGGAGGAACCGGAAACCGGAAGAAGGAAGAGCCAGAAGCTGCGCCCATTGAAGTCAATGAAAGTCTGTAAAGAGCAGGAGTGCCAGCGCCGAGGGATCTGTTCTCAGGTAAGCGGGAGGTAGACGAGCACAAGCACTGGGTGAGGCTCGGGGGATGCCTTTTATAGACAGGGCTGGGTGTGGTTTGAAGGGCTGGGTGTGGTCCTCACATGCTGCACATGTTCTTGGAAGGTGTGCAGAGCTGGGTGTGGTTTGAAGAGCTGGGTGTGGTCCTCACATGCTGCACATGTTCTTGAAAGGTGTGCAGAGTTTCAGTTATTATACAAATGAGTTGGATTAACACATGGCCTAGGGAGGAGTATTTTAAAGAAGCCTTGGTAAAAGCAAGGCCCAATGTGTAAACAAAACAGCACATTAAACAACATACACAGAAGCCTAGGGGGGGGGAAGGTGAGATAACAAGAAAGGCTTTCAATAGTAAGTTTAAAAGGGAGCTATTACAGAACCCACTAGTGCAGTGAGAGGGGACATGCTCTTTGCTGTGTACAAACCCTAACAGTTGCCCCCCTCAAAGGCCCTCCTACAGGACGGGGTTTTCCTGGATTTTTTAAATAAAACCGTCTAATCAGCTGTGGGGCATGTACATATGATCATATGATGCTGGTTCCCATGAATTCTCAGATTCATCATATCCTTTCCATTCTACTAAATAAAACAGACGTCCACTAATTCTTTTTGAGTCTTTTATGCTTTTCACTTCATATTCCAGATTTCCCTTAATTGGTATGGGTGGAGGTGGTGGTTCAGGTCGGGTTTTTGAGTTGTACGGCTTAAGCAAGGACACATGGAATGTAGTATGTACTGGATATTCTTTTGGTAAATCTAATTTTACTGTTACCGGGTTTACTATGGCAGTTATACTAAAGGGTCCAATGAAACGTGGTTGCAGCTTTCGGGATCCCTCTATGTTTAGGTTCTTTGTGGAGAGCCATACCTTGTCACCAATTTTATACATTGGGGCCTCAGACCTGTGTTTGTCTGCTTGTCTTTTCATGCTTTCCTTGTACTTTAATAAATGTTTCCTGGCTTTGTCTTGTATGTCACCTAACCTCGTTAGTCTATCCGTTACTGTAGGCAACAGGGAATCTTCTAACAAAATGGGTATAGCTCTTGGATGATACCCCTGCAAGAAATAGAATGGTGAGCAAAGTAGAGCTGAATGCTCAGTATTATTATAAACAAACTCTGCTACAGGGAGAGCTTCCAACCATTCACTAGAATAATCAGCCAATAAACAACGTAGCGTTTGAAGTAAGGTTTGGTTCAGTCGTTCAGTCTGTCCATCTGTCTCTGGATGGAAAGCAGTGGATAAGGCCACATCTATTTTCAGTTTTTCACATAATTTTTTCCAAAATCTGGAGTTGAACTGGCTCCCTCGGTCTGACACCACTTTGCTTGGCAAACCATGTAAACGCACAATTTCCCTTATAAAAATATCGGCAAATTCTGCCGCCGTGGGTAATTTCCGTAATGGTACAAAATGTGCCATTTTAGATAAAAAATCCACTATAACCAACACTGTTGTGAAGGATTTTACAGGTGGTAAACCTACAATAAAGTCTACGCTCACAGTGTGCCAAGGTTGTTTGGGTGTTGGCATTGGTATTAACAAGCCGTCAGGAGCCTTATGAGAAGATTTATGTCTTGCACAAATTGGACAGGTAGTGACAAATTGCTTAATGTCCTTTCTTATAGTGTCCCACCAAAAGTGTTTTTGCACATTTTCCAGGGTTTTTACCCAACCAGGATGACCTGCCAACGGTGAGGCGTGATGCCAAATTATCACCTGTGTTTGTAATTCAGAGGTGGGCACTAACAGCATGTTGTCGTGATACAATAAACCTCGTTGTATTGTGTTATGGGAATCCTTTAACCAATCCTGAGGTGCTATTTGCATGTGTGCATTATATAGATCTGTGATGAAATCCTTCTGTTGTACTGGTGCCAACAACTTTTGGGGAGGAATAATGGGTTCTCCTATTTTATCTTGTTTCATGTCTGAGGTATGTCCGTATCTAGATAACACATCAGATTGAATTTGTTGTGCACCTGGTCTATAGGTTATAACAAAGTCAAATGTGCTAAAAAAATTTAACCAGCGCATCTGACGTGGTGTTAATGCTTTAAGTGATCCAAAAAACTGTAGGTTCTTATGGTCAGAAAAGATTGTAACTGGGTACTTGGCTCCCATTAAATGGTGCCTCCATTCTGAAAAGGCTACTTTGATAGCTAGTAGTTCCCTTTCAGCCACAGTGTAATTTTGTTCAGCTGGCAATAACTTTTTAGAATAGAAGGCTATAGGATGTAACTGGCCATCTACTGCATCTCGTTGAGAGAGAACTCCTCCTAAAGCTACTTGTGAAGCATCCGCTTCAACAAAAAAGGGCAAGTCAGGATCAGGATGTTTCAGAATTGGGGCTGAAGTGAACTTTTGTTTTAGGAGTTGAAAGGCGTGTGCCGCCTCATCAGTCCAAAGAAATCGTTGCGCTTTCCGCAACAAGGTAGTTATTGGGGCCGCAATGTCTGCAAAATGTGCAATAAACCTCCTATAAAAATTGGCGAAACCCAGAAATTTCTGAATATCTTTTACAGAGGATGGTTCTGGCCAATCAGCAATAGCACTGATTTTCTTTACATCCATAGTTATTCCTTGAGGTGACAGGCAGTATCCTAAAAAGTCCACCTTGTTGACATTAAAAGTACACTTTTCTAACTTAGCAAAAAGATTATTTTCTTTTAACTTTGATAATACTGCACGAACATGTTGGGTATGTTCTTCTGAGTTCTTAGAGTAAATGAGGATGTCGTCTATGTATACTACGACACAAACGTCCAGGAATTCGTGTAGGACCTCATTTATAAAGAACTGAAAGGCCGCAGGGGCATTACATAACCCAAAGGGCATTACTGTGTACTCAAATAAACCAAACTTTGTCTTGAAAGCTGTCTTCCACTCATCCCCCTCTTTTACTCGGACCAGGTGGTAAGCTCCCCGCAGATCTAGTTTAGTGTATACAGTAGAATGTCTTAATTGATCCAACAACACAGGTATTAGAGGAAGAGGATATTTATTCTTTATTGTAGCCTTATTTAGTCCTCTATAATCGATACACGCGCGCAGGGATTTATCCGGCTTCGGGATAAAAAAGAGTGGAGATGACACCGGAGATGTGGAATGACGGATGAACCCAGACTGTAGTAGGTCATCTAGGTAGGTTCTTAAGTATTTGGTTTCTTCGTCAGTCAAAGCATATACTCTGTTATTAGGTAAAGGGGCCCCTGGGATAAGATCTATACGGCAGTCATAAGACCGATGTGGGGGCAGCACACTAGCCTTTACTGGATCAAAGACGTCTTTAAAGTCAGAATATTCAGGAGGGAGACTTGGTTCATCTTGTGTAACACTAGCACAGTGTAATACTGTGCTCTGTTCTGTACCTGCTTCTTGATAGCAATTGGTTCTACAGAAAGAGGAATCCAAAGTAACAGTTCTATTCACCCAATCAATTTTTGGGTTATGAGTTGTTAACCAGGGTACCCCGAGAATCAAACCAAAATTAGGAGTATCTATCAGATCAAAGCTAATCACCTCTGTGTGCCCGTTCTGACAGACCATAACAAGTGGACTTGTTTGTTTTGTGATTAATCCAGAGGTCAATTCTGACCCATCCACTGCACATACTGCTTCTGGACAAGGCTTTAGGCACATAGGAAGTCCTAAGATTTCAGCTAACTTATTATCCACAAAATTTCCTGTCGCGCCTGAGTCCAGTAGGACAGGGAGAGAATGCCTCACTTGGGTAGTAACAATTAAAACGACCTGAATTATGAAATGTCTAGGTATGTGCGGTACCCTGAAGGCTGCAGCATTAGAGGTTTGATTAAGATGTTTTCTCGAACAAGTAACCTCTCCCCTTGTCGAGCTTAATCGTTTCCCGATTCATTTGAGGAGGTGGAGGAAACAGCACCCTTTCGTGGAGTTTTAGGCTTTACTGGACATTCTCTGGCAAAGTGACCTGCCCTGCCACAATATAAACATAATTGAAATTTTCTCCTTCTTTCTTTTTCCTCTGATGTGAGTGGACCTCTGAGTGTCCCTATTTGCATAGGCTCTGGTTCAGGGAGTTTATTATCTGTGTCTTTCTTCTCGTGTCTAATAAAAGTTAACCGTGATTCCAGTTTGTATTTATCTCCCTTTCTTTCTCCTAGTCTATGTTCTAATTTCACAACTAAATCTACAAAGTCCGAATAGTCTTTTGGCAAATCAACGATATGAGCCAGCGCGTCTTTTAACTCGTCTCTCAAACCTTTATAAAAAAGGGAGACACGCTTTTCTTCTGGCCACTGTGTCTCGGTGAGTAAACGATTAAAACTAGTGAGATAGGTCAATAAATCCTTGTTGCCTTGTTTAAGATTTAAAAGCTCATTATCACTTGCCTGCATGAAAGTGTGTTTTGCAAAAAGGCTGGTCATGGTACGTTTAAATTGATTCCAATTATGGAGGATGGGATCATCTCTATCCACGAAAGGAATTGACCAATTGGCTGCTGTGCCACCCAAATAAGACAAGACGAATGCCACTTTCGTATCATCAGTAGGGAACTGTTGTGGCTTACAAATGAAGTGTAATTGACATTGATTGATAAAAACATGGAATTTGTTACTATCTCCATGAAAACGTTCAGGTGCTGCTTAGGGCACAACATTAGGAACATTAACAGTAACCTCAACTGGGGAAGGCAAAGTTGTATGTTTTGATGGCGCCCCTGTCTCTGAGGAGGTTTTAAACAAAGGCGTAGAAGCTGTGTTCCACTGAGATCCCCTAAATTTATACCTGCTTAAATCCTGTTTTAAAGAGGTATTCTCCATCTTTAATCTCTCTATTTCCTCTTGCATATGTTGCAAGATGCCAGACACTGATTCATTATGAGCCAAGTCCTCATTTAGGGCCTGCGCCATATCCGTGACGTCAATGCCCTCTATTTCTTCCCCGGTATTCATCGTCCACCAGAACTGAAATTTTTTACGGCTTGTGCTTCTGTCAAAGCCCAGCTCACCTGAGTTCTTGTTCAGTTCTGATGGAGGTTGAAGACAATCCGACCCCACCCTGAAACTGCTTGTTCCAGCACACTACAGTAGTTTTTAAAACAGTGCACTAAGAACAGAAGCTCAAGGGAAGGGGGGAAGTGGATAAAATAAAAAAGAGAGACAACACCGTTCTTGCGTTTCCACTGTTGAAGTGCTGCACAAATCTGCGGCCCTTTCTGACTTCTGTAGAAACTGGTGCCTAATGAAACATAAACAAAGAACAGATAAGTGCAACCTATTCCTAAATGGGTTCCTGACTATCCCTTTATTTATTAGAAATTCTCTTCTAAAAGTACCTCTTGGATCCTGGTCTCTAGTTTCCAGGTTTGGAATGTGTTACTGCTCTGGGATGTGTTTTCTATTACTGTAAAGCTTCTAAAACATTAAACAAATACCGTTATCAGAATTACCAATATCAAACATTCATCATAATAACTAAAGCCTAAATTCCCAATAGCAGACTCACTTTTCCCATATTTCCAGAATCTTTTATAAAACAAATACTGTACTTTTACATCAAAATACAGCATGTAATTTGTGCAAGTCCTTGATTTACTGTTTGCCTTGCTGTTAATGGTTTCCACTGTTCGATTCTTAAAAGTTCCATGAGAAAAAACAATGTTTGCTTCACAAAGTTCTGTACACGAATCCAGAAATTGTTGTCAAAGTTCTTTCAGGTAATAAAAGGTTTTGCACTTACTTGTTGCTGGCAAGAGATACTGATCAGTCTAACCTTGTCTTCTTTCTCTTTTGCAGGTTACTCATAGGAGAGAGGCTGAAGCAAGGAGGAACCGGAAACCGGAAGAAGGAAGAGCCAGAAGCTGCGCCCATTGAAGTCAATGAAAGTCTGTAAAGAGCAGGAGTGCCAGCGCCGAGGGATCTGTTCTCAGGTAAGTGGGAGGTAGACGAGCACAAGCACTGGGTGAGGCTCGGGGGATGCCTTTTATAGACAGGGCTGGGTGTGGTTTGAAGGGCTGGGTGTGGTCCTCACATGCTGCACATGTTCTTGGAAGGTGTGCAGAGCTGGGTGTGGTTTGAAGAGCTGGGTGTGGTCCTCACATGCTGCACATGTTCTTGAAAGGTGTGCAGAGTTTCAGTTATTATACAAATGAGTTGGATTAACACATGGCCTAGGGAGGAGTATTTTAAAGAAGCCTTGGTAAAAGCAAGGCCCAATGTGTAAACAAAACAGCACATTAAACAACATACACAGAAGCCTAGGGGGGGGGAAGGTGAGATAACAGGAAAGGCTTTCAATAGTAAGTTTAAAAGGGAGCTATTACAGAACCCACTAGTGCAGTGAGAGGGGACATGCTCTTTGCTGTGTACAAACCCTAACAATTTCAGTCTCAAAAGTGTTTTATTAGTTGAGGTATACTTCCACTAGTGGCATCAGAGCTAACATTTCAGTTTAAGAAAGGGCCTGTTTTATGTTCCTCTCTTTCTGCTCCATCTTCTTCCCTAAGCCTTTCTCTTTCTCAACCAACCCTATTTTCCATCCCAACTCTCTGGTGCTATTTTTCACCTGCGTTGTGCTATCAGAAGACGGTCATTTTAAAATGGCTTTGTCATCATTTGAAAAAGTCCAACCATGTGTATGTGTACACATGCTGCACTGTAGTGATTGCGATGAAGAAATCCCATGCAAAGATGTCCACCAAGAATGTGCATGCATCCATGATGGCCATCTTGAATGGCATTTGTTGAAATATTAGAAAAAATAGTTAAAACATGACAGCTGTTGATTTGCACATGCATGGATGTGATATGTTACTAAGGCCCATATTTATACTTTTTGTGTTGCATTTGCGCCGTTTTTTGACGCAAAAGCGGCGCAAATTTACAAAATATAATTGTAATTTGTAAGTTTGCGCTGCTTTTGCTTAAAAAAAATGATGCAAATGTGGCACGAAAAAAGTATAAATATGGGACTAAGGGCCTTATGTACAAACACATTTTCCCATAGAAAGAAATGTTGACTCTTCTTGGAGAATTAAATATACACATCTCGAATCTAGCAGAGATGCAAATTTTACAGAAACTAAATGTAAGAAATCAACGTATTGGTTGAGGGGGGTGGAAGCCCCACTGAGACAAAAACCACAATTTTTTATCACAGTGAACTACAAAAGTCCTTTAACCTTTAGATAAACCTCTGGTAGCTTAACACAAAGGAGTAAGGCCTAACTTGGAAGCAAAATGTAAAGTATTTATGCAGTACACAAACAGTAATAAAGTGAAAACACAACTTTAGGATACTACCCTCTTTCTTGGCATGGTTACCCCCATATTCTGTCCCCAGTAGTTTTGCTCTCTCCTGTAAATTGTACTTGTTTCTTCCTACAATTGGCATACTAGTCCCGCCATGTAAGTCCCTAGTATATGGTACCTAGGTACCCAGGGCATTGGGGTTCCAGGGGATCCTTATGGGCTGCAGCAGTTATTCTACCACCCATAGGGAGACCATGCAAAAGGTTCTGCAGGCCTGCCATTTCAGCCTGCGTGAAACGGGTGCATGTACCCATTTTCACTACAGGTCACTGTAAGTCACCCCAATGGTAGACCTTCTCAGCCCAGAGGGACAGGTGCAGGTAACTGTGTGTGAGGGCACCCCTGCACTAGCAGAGGTTCCCCCACAAACCCCAGATCTATTTTCCTGGATTTTGTGAGTGCAGGGATGCCATTTTATGCATGTACAGGACATAGGTCACTACCTATGTCCAGCCACATAATGATGACTCCAAACCTGGGCATGTTTGGCATCAAACATGTTGGAATCATATCCCAATACTGTTGCAAGTATTGGAGGCATCATTCCATGCACCTTGGGCGTTCCTTAGCGAATCCCAGGCATTGCTACCACCAGTCTTACAGGGTTTTCCGGGCAGCCCATCTGTTCCCACCCCTCACACAGGTTTCTGCCTTCATGCTGCTTGATCAGATCAATCCCAGGAAGGCAGAACAAATGATTTCCTTTGGGAGAGGGAGGTAACACCCTCTCCCTTTGGAAATAAACGTGACTGGCTTGGGAGGGCTAGCCTCCCCAAGCCACCGGTTTGCTTTGAAGGGCACATTTGGTGCCCTCTCTGCATAAACCAGTCCACACCGGTTCAGGGACCCTCAGTCCCTGCTCTGGCACAAAACTGGACAATGGAAAAGGGAGTGCCACTCCCTTGTCCATCACCACTCCAGGGGTGGTGCCCAGAGCTCCTCCAGAGGGTCCCTGGGTTCTGCCATCTTGTTTCCACGATTGGCAGGGAACTTTGGGAGCATCTGAGTGGCCAGACCAGGCAGGTGACGACAGAGCCCCCTCCTGATAGGTGCTTACCTTGTTAGGTGACCAATCCCCCTTTCAGGGCTATTTAGGGTCTCTCTCTTGGGTGGGTCCTCAGATTTGGCTTGCAAGACTCCAGCAGGATTCCTTTTCAACCTCCACTTTGACTTCTGGCCACTGGAACTGCGACTGGACCCTCCAGGAACCGACAACGCTGCACACAACAAAGAAGACTCTTCTGCAACTTGTTTCCACGTCTCCTGCCAGCTTTGCAACATTTTCCTGGCTGTGCACCCTCAGAAGACAGCAACTCTTCAGCCTGCACAAGAAGAAGAAGGAATCTCCCTTGGAGTGAAGGAGTCACTACCCTGCTACCGCAGGCACCTACAGCAAGCGGCAACCGGCTGCGGTGATCTCGCCTCATCTTGAGCTGCATGGCTCCTGCATCATGGGTGCTAGTCCAGAGTAGTCCCTTTTGTCCTCTCTGCCAGCTATCCAGCTTTGGTGGAGGTAAACCTTTGCCTTCCCACGCAGTACCCCGTGCACTGCGTCTCTATGATTACTAGTGTATATATTTAGGGGGTCATTACGACCCTGGCGGCCGGCGGTATGTTGGCGGTAACACCGCCAACAGGCTGGCGGTGTTCCGCCAGCAATTATGACCGTGGCCGAAAAGCCACGGCCATACCGCCGGCCCCTCCACTTTCCTGCCAGGTTTCCGCCTGGCGGTCATAATCCCCAGGGCAGCGGTGCAAGCACCGCTGCCCTGAGGATTATGAGTCCCCGACCGCCAGCCTGTCCGTGGTGATAAACACCACCATTGAAAGGCTGGTGGTAAGGGGACTTGGGGTGCCCCTGGGGGCCCCTGCACTGCCCATGCACTTGGCATGGGCAGTGCAGGGGCCCCCAGGCATAGCCCCGTCGCGCATTTCACTGCCCGAATTTCGGGCAGTGAAATGCGCGACGGGTGCTACTGCACCCGCTGCACATCAGCATTGCCGCCGGCTCTATTACGAGCCGGCTACAATGTTGATGTGACATTTCCGCTGGGCCAGCGGACGGTAACACTGTTACCGTCCGCTGGCCCAGCGGAAATGTCATAATAGGGAGACAGGAATACTGCCGGCATTGGCGGTATTCTGTCTCCCGCGGCCTCAGCGGTCTTTTTCCAAGACCGCCGAGGTCGTAATGACCCCCACAGTGTATTACTTACCTCCTTTTGGTAGGTTGCCCTTCTAGTATTTTGTGGTGATTTGTTCCAAAAATAAAGTACCTTTATTTTTGTACAGCTGAGTGTTTTCTTTCATTTGTGTAAGTGCTGTGTGACTACAGTGGTATTGCATGAGCTTTGCATGTCTCCTAGATAAGCATTGGCTGCTCATCCACAGCTACCTCTAGAGAGTCTGGCTTCTAGACACTGCCTACACTTCACTAAGAGGGGATACCTGGACCTGGTATAAGGTGTAAGTACCATAGGTACCCACCAGACACCAGGCCAGCTTCCTACAACAACCCAAGAAAAATCTGACACCAATTTAGAAAAACAGAAAAAGATTTAATGAATAAAATGACACCAAAACAAATTAAAGTGAATCAGTAGAACTCATGTAATTTTTTTTTCTTTTTGTGTGAAAAATAGCACCTGAAAGATAGAAGCGCCAACCACAGGCAGCTGGTCACGCGAGGCCGGGGCAAAGTCAAAAGTTAAGACCACCTGTGATGGAGCGCGTGTTGGATACATGAGTTGACATCGTCGGTGAGCAGCTGGATGGAGTTAGGGGGTGAAGATTTCTAACTTCAGACTTTGTCACATAATCTCCAGAAGAATGATGCTGCAGGCTCAAGTCAGCGAGGCTCCTTGAGCCCAGATACCTTCAGTAAGAGGTCCGGCTGAAGAGGATTTGGAGCTGCGGAAAAGAACATAGCAGGAGCTACTGCAGAGTTGGGCAGACTGGTGATGCACCTTGAGTGAATCGGTGAGCAGGGTGCTCCTTCACCTCCGGGTTGCAAAGCAATCCTCAAACAGCAGGGCAGTTCTCTGACAGCAGCAAGACAGTCCTACAAGGTATAAGGCAGGCCTCAAGCAGAAGGGTAGTCATCTGAGTGTCCAAGGCAGTCCTTCTGAAGCCTTCCACAGGTCGAGGAGGTCACTGCAGAGTTGTTCTGTGGGTTTGATACGTATACCTTTGAAGTGGGGGAATCATCTAGGCTACTCCCACACCTGGTTCTGGAAAGTTCTTCCCTTCTCTGCCAAGGCTCAAAGAAGTCTGGGGTGACAAAAGACTAGTGTCAGGTTCCTTCGTGTGTGCTGGAGATAAGCCGTTTGAAATGTAAGTACGGCAGGGTACAGCTCTGCCCCAGCAGTCCAGGCAGGATGGTCCATCCTAACAATACCTAATCCCCATTTGACTCACTGTCTGGGAGGAATACACAAAGCCAAACAGCTAAGCTATTCACAATCATGTGACCCAGGACAGTGTCATCAGGCATGAAATTGTTTGGGCAAAAGTGTCATTCTCATAATTATAGCTTAAAATCTGAACTTTCCATTAAAGAGAAATATAAATTACAATTTATTTGAGTCCAAACATGACATTCCTACCTGCTTTCAAGCAGAGGTTTGCCCTTATTAAATGTAATAAAGGTAACCCAATGTTATCCAATAAGAGAGATAGGCGGTCATTCTGACCCTGGCGGCTGAAAACCGCCAGAGCAGAGTGCCGCGGAAGCACCGCCAACAGGCTGGCGGTGCTTCTGGGGCAATTCTGACCGCGGCGGTAAGGCCGCGGTCAGAAAAGGGAAACCGGCGGTTTCCCGCCGGTTTCCCGCTGCCCCAGGGAATCCGCCACGGCGGCGCTGCAAGCGGCGCCGCATGGGGATTCCGACCCCCTTCCCGCCAGCCTGGTTCTGGCGGTTTTCACCGCCAGAACTAGGCTGGTGGGAACGGGTGTCGTGGGGCCCCTGGGGGCCCCTGCAGTGCCCATGCCACTGGCATGGGCACTGCAGGGGCCCCCTAACAGGGCCCCATTGAGATTTTCAGTGTCTGCTTGGCAGACACTGAAAATCGCGACGGGTGCAACTGCACCCGTCGCACACCAGCAACTCCGCCGGCTCCATTCGGAGCCGGCATCCTCGTTGCTGGGGCTTTCCCGCTGGGCGGGCGGGCGGCCTTTTGGCGGTCACCCGCCAGCCCAGCGGGAAAGTCAGAATGACCGCCGCGGTCTTTTGACCGCGGTACGGTCTTCTGGCGGTTCCCGCCAGGCCGGCGGCTTCCGCCGCCGGCAGGGGTCAGAATGACCCCCATAGGCTTTACACTAGTGACAAAACAAATTTAGTTTTTCACTACCATGACATGTAAAACTTAAAAACACATGTCCTGCTTTTAAAATACAATTCACCCTTCCCTATGGGCTTTTTCGGGTCTATATTAGGGATGAAATATGTATTAAAAGTGAAGATTTAGGTCTGACAACATTTTTATTTTGCCAGGTTGAATTGGCAAATTTAAAACTGCACTACAAGCTGCAGTGGCAGGCATGAGATATATTTTATGGATCAATTCTGTTTATTGGCATTTTGGGATCTGAAAAAAGAACACAGCTATATGCCTACAACCTTTCAGGCCGGCACCGACAGTAGTACTCAGGATCAATATAACACAGCTTTGGTGCCACACCCCGGAGGTCCGGCAGCACAATCAGCATGAGCACTGTGTTTCAAATAACAAACAGTAAAACAACACAGAATAAAACAGGTCTCCTTCCCACTTTGCCCATATGTGTTCACCCCCTTATCAATATCCCTGTGTGTTAATTGAAGAGATTATCAAGCCTCCCCCCTCCACTCAGCGGTTAAGTGTGTAGCTTTGGGCGTGAGGTACTAGTCCCATGTTCTGCCCCAACAATCGTAGGACTTTTAGGTATGTGGGGCATGTGATTTCATTGAATTCTTTAGACAAGATTGGTATAAATGGTGCCCATAGGGTGGTAACATCTGCCGTCTGTTGCTCCGCTGCTAGGAAGAGTTTCTCCATCCCCAGCAAGTACCATGGCTTATGTACCCCAGTGTGACAGTGTCTGATGGGCAGCGTTAAGGGCGAGATCCATCTGACAACCTCTAAGTGACCGTAAAGGAAAAGTAAGTGGATTAGATAAGCCAAGCATAACATATGTCGGCAGTTTAGGGATCTCTGTGTGGAATGCTTTGTCAATTTCGTCTAAGATGCTACTCCAGTATTGCTTCAGCTTGGGACAGTGCCATAATAAGTGTAATAGTGTTCCCGCGTTACCACACCCTCTCCAGCAGGTCTCTGATTTGGAAGAGTTTTATGCGTGGACTCGCGCTGCGGTATAATACCAATACGAGGCAATTTTGTAGGCTGTTTCTGTGCCCGACGCACTATAGATGGTATGGTGAGCCCTATATTGTATGTCTCCCCATTCCTCTTCCATCAGTTCTCTCCCTATCTCAGCCTCCAACCTTCGTTGTTGCTTAGTTTTGGGAGTCTGTGCTATGACAGTTAGATGCGTGTAAAGTTCAGAGATCAATCGCTTATCATCCTTTTTAAGTGTTAAGCATTTTTTGAATGCCGTGAGTGGTCTTCCTACTAGGAGTCTGACTGTCGGCTGAAGCACCCAGTGTCTAACCTGCAAATATGTCATTCTGTCTGCCTCTGTAAGTCCATAGTCTTCTTGCAGGCGATCGAAAGGAATGATGCCATCTAAATCTAATAAGTTCCCTACTGTCTTGCATCCTCAGGCATGCCATCTGTGAAAGCGCTCTGAATTCAGGCCAGTGGCAAAGTCTGGATTAGCACAGAACAGTGTCATGGGGGGTGGGAAAGAGGTGAGTCTGCTTTTAATAGCAACTGAGTCCTGGATCCGACGTGCCGGCCTAGTGATGGGGAAGAGTATAGTCTCATGGCCCTATGTTTGCGTGGTAACCACGGTTCCTTCCAAATATGGGACCCTGCGACCGATTGATCCATAAAGCACTAGTGCTTTTCGGAGTATGGGTGACTTCATTCTATTATGAATTGTAGTTGGGTAGCTTGATAGTATTTCAAAAGGCATGGGACCGCTAGTGCCCCTTTCTTCTTGCTAAGATACAGGGTTTGCCTTGGTATGCGCAAAGGTTTCTGGTCCCATATAAATTTT